>NC_134324.1:17829528-19029528 GCF_964195595.1 Calonectris borealis | reverse complement strand
CTTTGTTAAATTACACAGTGTTATGGTGTTGCTGTCACTTGTGTTTGGTAAAACTGCCTTTTAATCATTACTGACAAAAGGTCTATTTTTTTATTTGTGAAAGACTATAGGACATGTCATGCCGGCCCTCAATGTGTGTTTATCTTGTCTTTTGATATCCCATTGATTTCTTTATATTGTTTTTAAAGAAAATGCATTTATTAGACGTGCTTTTAGCTGCACAGAAATTTTTCCTCAGTTCTGAAGTGCCAATGCAGGTCCCATGTCAGTTGAAGGCAGCTGTCTTGCCTTGAAATTGTTTGCTATTATATGGAAATAGATTGTTGTTATTTTTGTGCATTTTATTTATTTATGCAAAGAAACATAACATTCAGTACAAACCAGCATGTAAAATTTAAACTGCTGTGAAAGAGACATAAACCAACAGACAAGAAGCAGTTTATAGATGATTTACTCGAGTGGTCCAAATTTTGAAATAGTGTTTGAAGATGTTAAATATGCACATGCAAAACCCAGCATTTGCATCAGCATTTAGAAATTGATTAATTACATGCCTGACTGCCAACTGAAAAGCATGAAAACCCTCTTTAACTGCAGAACTTTTTCTATGTGTAGCTGGAACTAAAGGTCGCAGATATTTGCAATTTGCAAATTGCCAGGTCTGTTTGAAATAGGGAGACCATTGCCTTCCTGTATTAGCAGCACTGTGTAAATTCATATTAATGAGTTAAAAGTGTAGTGACAGATTTAATTGTTTTTCACCTTGCTACAGTCAGCTCCAGTCCATTTTCTAAGTGTTTTCTAATTTGGAGGGATTGAGATTCACCAGATCTTATTTAAAGAAATTAGATAAGAATTAGTGCTTAGACTCTGACTTCAAGGCCTTTGATGAGGGACATTGTGTTCTTCCAAAGGAACAATAATTTCCCCTTATATTTCATAAGTGCCTCTTCCCAGTCAGTGCTCTGCACTTTAGTACATTATTCAAAGTTAATAAATAAATTACAGCGTAATAGAAACATAAATATGATCTTGCTCTTAACACTGAAACCGATTAAAGCAAATAAATGAAGTGTAAGATGGATTCCAATGAGCAGAAAACCATACCTTAATAACCAAATCAGCAAAGAGGTCTGCTTTCTGCACTCTTGAGGTGGGATTGCTATGCCACTGAAAGTATGGGCAAAATTGTCAGGAGGAGGCTTAAATATGACAGTTTTTTTCCCTTGGAAACAAAAGTTCGGAAGCGCTTATTCAAAATCAACCTATCACTCAGTGAAATAGATCTCAGAAATGGCGAAAAAGGCAGCATGTCCCAGCAGATGCATTGGTAGGCTGAGATATAGAAAAGGTGAATTCCTCTTTATTTTAGTCTTACCCTTCCCATTTCCATTTTTATTTACTTTCTCAGTGTTTGAGACTGTTTACACTGTTAGAGCTCAGCAGTGAGATGTCCCTTCAGCTAGTGAGATCTGAATACAAGCAAATCTAAAATTGGATATTTGGAAAGAGCCTAACAGAATTAGGAGCCAAAGACCAGATCTATTTTTACCTTCTGCTTTTCACTCATTCTATAAATCTTTCAGGACATGTATATATACGTATGTGTGTGTGTGCGTGTTTGTATAAATACATTATGTGCTAGTCTGATCATCTAGCCTGGGTACATGTTGATTGGCATTTAAATCAGGTGGCTCTCATATCCTCAGTGATGATACACAAATATTCATTATCCCCAGTTAAGGATGTTTTTTTCCCCTGTGCAGTTAGTAAATGCTTAAAACAAATTGGCAGTAAAAAACCCCAGACATTAATAAATAGTATCCAAAGACAGCAAAAGATTCAGCATGGCTCTAATTTCTTGTTTGCGTCCTGCTGAAACTGGATTGGTCATGATTCATGGCTGGGATCTCCCTGTAAAGTGTCAGAAGTGTTCAAAAGTTGTTAAAGTGACTTGCTTTTGCCCTTTCAGACACATCTTTGTCTTTTCATTCTCTCTCCTATCTGATGGTGTGGGTTGACTGAAGCAGAGGTGCTTAAAGTTGAGGCACTACAGTTCAGAAATATGAAGATACCTAGTGCATTCACTTCATGTAACAGATGATTTAAACATACTGAGGAGGTAAAGGTACCTGACATTTAGTGGCATGACAGCTATAAAATAATACTCAAGACTGCGGGATTTCCTACACGTGTTGAATCAAACCCTGTTTCTGCGTCAGTTAAGTACTACAGCAATTACCATTATAGGTCATGGGTGGAACTTAAAAGTGCCAAGGATTTAAACATGGAGTAGACTTCAATCAATGAGATTGTGGTTAAACCATCTCCCAGGGATGATATGGGTGTTTTGAAACATCTGAACCAAATGCCAAAAATCTCAGGTGCATGATTTGGTTTTCCTCTTCACTGTATCACATCTGCATATAAATCTAATGTATACACACCAAGAAATCGGCGTATCTTTTACAGATTAGTAGAAGTCCTGCTCCTTTTCTTTTTCTTTTTTTTTTCTCTTTTCTTTTTTCTTCATGGAAGATCTATTAACCAATCTGTAGGAAACAGCAGGAGAAATTGTAAGGAGTTCTAATTATGTAAATGTAAAATAGTCATTAGAGGAGAAAAAGAAAAACTATGTTAGGTAGCTTTGATGAAACTGCTTTGATATATTTACTGGTGCCATCAAATTAAATTGTGTCTTATATTTAGCACGAGGATTACAACATTTAAACAAATGATAACTTTATACAGAAAAACCTAATTTTATTTTTTAGCCTAGCTAAAATGCAGATATGTGTTTTGGATTATTTGCAGGAAAGTTTAGAAGTGCCAATGTAATGTATTTATTATTCATTGTAATACACAGCTTGTCTGGGCTATGGGCTAGATTTTAACTTGTAAAGTCTTCCGAAGACAAATAAAAATATTCTGGAATGTTTGGGGAAATTTTTTGATACAAACTAATCCCTTTTGAGCATAAAACCATGAAGAGTTGTTCATAAATGTTGTTCAGATTTAATACAATAATTTAACGGAATCTAAATTTGACATGCCATCCTGAAAGCAATTATCCATGTAACACAGATTATGAAGTATTAGAAGTGTGGTGACTTTTCTACTAAAATAAGGGCTTAGTTATTTTAGGAGGGGATTCTAAAATTTTTAATAAGTAATTCAATGACGTGAAAAGTCTATTAATATTTCGGCTTTGCATGTCAGGCTATGATTTCAGATCACAGATACTAAGCCAATGCTTGTATCAGACTTCCCAAGAAAGTACAGTTGCTAAGGACAGAGGTCTTTGATGGATCTCTGGAAGGGTGGCCTATTTTAGCTCTGTAATATCTTCTGGACTCTTGGTCTTTTAATTTTCTACTCCAAGTATGATTTTTCCACCACCACCACCCCCACCCCCACCCCACCCCCCGAGAGACTCAAGGCAGAGAAACTTGGGCACAGACCACAGAATAGTTCAGACCAGGAAACAGTTTCTGTGGCCAGTTTGAAAAAGCATAATCTATACAAGATTTGGCTCCTTTGCTCAAAACTGTCTTCCAAGGCTACCTCAAAAGGCTTCTTGCCCTCCCACATCCCACCGTGCATTCACACCATGTCCCAACCAGCCTATATGTTCTGTGCCATAGCATGCCATGCATCAACCATCTTGTTTTGGACACATATTTGGGGTGATATCTCAGGGCGGACAGGGACCAAAATGAAAGACCAAGTGGAGCATGATCCTGTTTGACCAGAGTCTTTCTGTTTGTGGATATCTGGGCCATACACATAGCTTTGTTGCCGGGAGAGTATCCTTGCATAGGAGCAGGAGCAGTTTGCTGCCATTTCTTACTTTTTATGTCCTTGTCTGCAAGGACAAGTTGTGAGAGGTGTGAAAAGATAGTAAAGAAGATAAGTAGTCAAGCTGAAACTTTGCTGTGGATCCAACAGAAAAATCTGTTTGAGCTGCAGGAATAATGGTGTGAACACTGCTGTAGAAGCAAGAATGAAAAAGTTATTTGAACAGGTATTTAGTAAATATAAATACTGTGGATTGGCCTTAACATTTAATGAGCTTTTATTTTTAATAAGCTTGTGAATATATTTGCCTCAGCTCACCTTCCAGCTCAAGTCTTTTTACTGAGCACATTATTTGAAATTATTTGCAGTATTATAGAACCAGAGCCTCAAAAAAATCTGAATTACTTTTCATTATCAGTATTGTCTGACCGTTATAATTCTGATAAGCCAGAGATGGCATAGGTAATGGCTTCCCCTTGCAGTAATATGAGTTCAAACTAATTTTGTGTTGATTGCAGTGTAGTAAAGCACTGGTCTGGCAGAGATTTTGTTTATGTGTACATGCTGACCCCAGTCCATCCACTGTGTGTAAGTCAAACTCACAACCTCAATTATGGCTTCTATCTTTCCTCAGAATGGAGTACCTGTGTAAGAAGAGTTACAAAATTGACGTAAGTGGTATTGTGCGTCATGAAGCCGATTCCACCACCTTCTGTTTCTTGGCAATTCCCAGTTTGCTGTCCAAATATTTAGATAATTTGGAAATAGAAAAAGGGAAGATCTTCTACCAAAAGAATATCTTTTATAGCTGCAGTTTTAAATACCTAGAAGAAAAAAACCCTGATAGTAATTCTCTGAATCTCATCACAAACAAGCCTTTTCCTTATATTGTCGTTGCATTGGGGAGATTGTGAACCGTATTTATCATGTGTTACAACTAGTATAAACCTATTAAAAATATTTAGAATGAAGAAGTGTGAGAGTAGACTTACAAAAAAAAAAAAAAAAAGGAAAAGAAAAGAAGAGTTTCTAGACGCTGTTAGGATATAGGGCCTTCCGGAATTTTGGGGTTAAAGTTTAGTAAAATGTAGATCAAGAAAATACATTTGAAAATAATCTTTCTACCTTCTCCACTTATGCACCAACAGATAACAACAATAGCAGAGGCAAGGGCTGGTATCTTTGCAGTAGTACGTACAGAGTAATAAATGCAAGAGAGAAGCTGTAGGAAATGAAACAGCTATGCAAGATGGCCCAATTTGCTGAGAGCCTCACAAGAGGCTAAATGCATCAGTCCTAACAGAATCCATGGTTTTCACAATGCTTAAAATGTCCTAGGAATTAAGACTGTTTTCTCTTAGTTTCACATTTTCAGAGAGACTTTTCAAAATAAGAAAGTAGCCTGTTATTTTAGCTATTCATCAAACCAAGTTTGTTTGGCAAGCAGCTGCATGGTGCAGTGTGACTTGGCATGAAAAATAGCGAGGGCGTCAGGTGTATAGGCAACTCCAGGGGGTCTGAAGAGAACCACCAGATAGGAAAGAATCTGTTAGTGTAGGGATTTAATTTTGCTCTGATTTACATCAGTTGAGGGTTCATTAACCTTTTGCAGACAGACTATTTTGCTTTAGTTGTATTTCTTATTACCCTCTGACCATCAACACTTACATAAAATATTTTTGCTGTCTCCCTAGTTTCATGCATTTAGTAAACAACATCTGATATTAAATAATTTCAAAGGTCTTAGATTTCATAGAATGCATATATATTTGCCAATTTAAGCTGTCCAATATTGTTTAGAAACAAGCCACCATTGATTTTGCTACATGGAGTTGATATTTTTCCTTCAGAATAAATGATTATTATATAACATTTACTTTGATATCTGAGTTTCAGAATTATCTTTTTATGGTTATTTTTGTAAGCTAGAGTCCAATATCAAGGTCTAAAATACTTTTGGAAAGTAAACAATATTAAAATAAGATTTCACTGACTTATATGATATTTAAAGAGAATTGCAAAATTGGTTTTGGTTTTGCTTTTTTTTTTTTTTAAATATATACTATCATCACAAGAGAAAATCAAACAGGCTGGCCTCATTACTGAATAAAGGAAGAAAAGCTATTTGAGTTTCACAACTAGTAATTTTTTGCAAAATATATTCATATTAACATTTTGTCTGTAAATTTTTCTATTATAGGCATGCTTTCAAAACCAAATTATATCATACTATCACGTTAGAATTCCACCTTCCACCTATGAATTTCATTCCAATACACGCAGTTCCTGTACAAAAGAAGATGCATTTCAGCTGGGAAAAAAGTGTGATTTTTAAGATTCCAGAGATACGTGTTTGCATGGTTTATATGAATTTATTGATGGTTGAAGACTTATAGTTTCTCTTGAGAGTTTCATATGTACCAAAATTGGAGAGTCTGAGAGTGATACCCAGTCTGAGTAATTTGCTTTAGTCTTTCGGCAATACAAATTCCCTAAAAACCTCACCAGATGTAGACAAGAACCAGGAGGAAGGCTGTCAGAGAGTTAAGATCATCTTTTCTACTGTTATCTTAAAGCAGCATGCATACAGATGTGCTGTGGCAAGACATTGGTTTTCAGAATCTGGTTAGAGCTGTGGTCGTGTCCTTTCACATTGGGCAGTGTACTTTTTGTTGAACAGCTAAGGGAACTCACTTGATAGCAGTATGAGGTTAGGATGTTGGTTGAGAGCACCAAATGATTGCTTTCATAAGAAGTGTAAAGTGATTGGAAATCCTAATGTAATATTTGCCTTCATTAATTAATACTATCGCTATAATGCTTTATTTCATGTATTGCAGAGCAGACTTTTCTCTGTGGTTTCTATAATTAAGTTTCCAACAGTCTATAGAAACACAAGAAATTTCTTTAGAAATAAAAGCTAAGCCTGACAAGCTCAATAACGGCTGGGTAGTTTTTCTTTAATATTCCTTATGAATATGCTCAAAGTGTAGAGCAGGTCATGAGGGAGTTCAATTTATAGATTATTCTTCTGGAAAGAATGGAAAAGTTGCAAGCCAATGAAAATAATACCCAAGATAAAACATTTTTCTGTCTTTAAATTACAGTGCAGTTCTGTGATAGAGAAAAGTTAAAATTCATAAAATTCATTAGTACAGTATTTTACTTAATCAGAATAGTTGAAGGTGGAAATGTGTATTTTCAGAAATGTTCAAGCATTTCTTTAATAAATAAAGTTAATGCTATCATTAGTGGCACCTCTCAGCAAAAGTTTTCTCTTTTTTTCCCCCCTATAGATAAGCACTCTTCTGGGAGATGAATATTGCTGCAGTCATATTGTGCTTTCAGTTAATGAGATGTGGGTTCAATTTGTCAGAGTTTTATGATAATAAAGCTTATAATTTACTGACAAACTGGCTTGCTTTCAAAACATTCTCTTATTGCTTTGACATTTTTTATTTTCATCAGAAACACTGATGTGCAATTTAGGTGTTGATGGCAACAGATGTGTACCTTCATAGATGGGCAGAAAACCATGAAAAAGGGTGAAAAAATAATCCAAAAGTGAGAAAAGTGTAGCGCTGGGATGAAGTATGTGGCCTACTTTGCTGTGCTGCTAAAAGCCAGATACAAACTGGTAAACTCGGTTGCTCCTCACAGATGAAAGTGTCATTAGTAGAATGTTATTAGTTTATTATGTTGATTATGTTCCTCATAACATGCCATAGATTTGATTTTTGCAAAATTTGTTAAATTCTCCCCATGCAAGGCTTACTGAATCCCTCAGATGTTACAGACTTGTCTTATGATATGAACTACTTGCTATTAGATGAGCAAGAGGTGAATTCACATGAGTTAAAAGTTTAAAATGTTGTCTAAAATTTCTTTGCTGAATCCTTGAAAATTAATTCAGACCTGGACATAGAGATATATTTCTTCAGCTTCATTTGTTTTGGTTTTTTTTATTTTGTTTTTAAAGATGACTTCTAAAATTTAACCAGGTGCTGTGCAGCTTCTGCAGAATAATTCAATTTACTGAATCAAATCTGTGGTTGGAACAAGAGCTGCACTTTGACATGTTGCTTTTCACTACATTAATTCCATTTTTATATAGTTGAGGATCTCATTCCAGTGCTTGGTAAGAAATGCAAGCTTCCCCTGGCATGTTTGCTGTTACGGTTTAGGTAACATTTTTCTCAAAAGATCTTAACCATATAACATTAACATAAGGTATTGGAAAACAAAATATGACAATTAAAAGGAAGAGTGCATTCTGATTTTCTATTAGGAAAATTGTTCCAAATCGGTGTTATAATTATAGGTGGAATAAGATAACGTTCTAAGGTTTTCTAATGCTTATCTAGTCCCATGAATAGAGAAGGTGAAAATAGGGCAAACACCCCAGTGTTTCCTTAAATCTGTGAGTGGGGAATCTGATGAAAACCTCTTAATGACAGGAGAAAGATTCTCTTACTCTCCTCCTGGTGAAAATTTTTCTTCTAAGGCTGGGTCTTTAGACCATCTAGATTTTCTACTTTCTTGCTTCCGATAGTGTCAGACTGTATCATCCACCAGGTAAGTGTATTTTACTTTTCTGTAATTTACTTTCCTGTGAAAATACTGTCTCTGTGTTGGTGTTTTCCACAGTGTGCTCTCAGTTTTTATTATATTATTTTGGCAGTAATGATAGGGATCATAGTAAAGGAAAAAGTAAATACTGCGATTTAGAGTTTTCTAAGTTAGGTTTAAACAATCATCACTTCAATTTACGTACTTTGTATATATATTATAAGCAAAGTAAGTACATGGCAAATTTTAAGCATTCTTCTAATGTTTTATTAATTTAGTTTACAGAAGATTGCCTAAGGTGAAAGTCTGTTGACTAAGGCCTTCATTAGCATAGTAAAGTAAGCACAGGTTTAAATAGCTGACACAACTACCAAACCCTCCTTTGTTGAGTTTTTCTGTAAGCATACATTGTTCATGCATGCAAATGAATTAACGTAAGGGTATAATGAAACTTTTTACATGTAATTACAAACTTTGCGCCCTCTAGGACAAACATCTCCCAATTATCTCATTTTGTGCTTCATTCATTATGCAAGTCTGTCAAAAGGTACTCTCTTCCTCCAAGGCACTTGATTAACATTGACCAGTTTTTCCTCAGTTTCTGTTCAAATTAATGTAGTGAGATTAACACCACAATTATTTGCAGTGGGTTGAGTCTGTCATTTAATTAAAATAAAATAAAGCTGTCCATGAAAAGGAACTTGTTTGCACACATTCGTCCAAGTAGAACTGATTTCTGGGTTTTAATTTATGCAGGAATCATTTTATTCCCCTTCCCAACAAGGTAAAATGTTCATTTTCTTGTAATGTATCTTATTTATTTTACATGGCTAAAGAGCTGGTGATTTTGTTTAGTAAACTTTGCATGAGGGAGGGAATTTGCTAATGTGACATGGCGGTAAAAGCTTGAAATTGCCCTAAATGTTTGTGATACCAGCCTGCAGTGCCTAATTATTTCTTTAATTACAATATTTCTTATTATATTCCACATTTGTATATACACCAAAAAGGATCAAATAATAAAAAAGAATAATTTTTCAATTAAAATTTCAATTTCATGTCTGTTATTAAAATGATATTAGCATTTCTAGAGAGAGACATTTTATTCAGCTGCCCAAAACAGTGGTCAGAAAATCTGCATCTTAATTGATGTCTTTTCAAACGTACGTTAAATATATACATAACAAATAGTGCATGAGATTCATAGATTGGCAATCCTTGCGGGCATTTAAGACACACTTGGTATGCTTTTTCTGCAAGGAACACAGCATTTTAGTCAGTAGTTTAAAAGTACAAACACAGATGAACAATGAAAGGCCTGCTGTATGGATGAAAATAATTCATTTTCTTTTAGTTGACTGTATAACTAATTGATACATTTTTAATTATAACACCTTGGAGCTTTTACACAACTGCTGCTTTCAAGCAAGGGAAATCTCCAAGGCAAGACTTCATATTTCTGTGTGTCAGGATGATATAACTTCGCCTCAGGCAGAGCCACAGGCTGAAAACACTTTGAATGGGTAAAAACCGAGACAGATAGGCAACTATAAGTTCATTACCATTACAAGTCTGAGCATGGTTCCTTATTAGAAACTGATGTGAAAATACATGAAAATACAATTGTGATGATACTATAGGATTTTAAATATAGGCATGTGAAGTGAGGTATAATGATTTTTGAAGAGTTCTTGTCATTACAGAGTTAGTAGTTTTGTAAACTACATATCTGCAGGCCTGACCCTAACAGACCTCTGGGCTTTAAGGGAAAAAAAAAAAAGATTTTTTTGGTTTCAAAATCAAGGCTGAATTTGACATACCTGTTCAAATATGGTCTATTGTGTTACGGTTTATATTCTATAACTCAGTATTTTCAGTATTTAAGGTGTGATAAGCATTTAAAATTTCTGGTACTTTGTTAAAAAGAACTTAGGGATTCAATAATCCTAGGTTCTTGCTGGTGAAACAGCTGAAGTAAAAGGAACCTCAGAAAGAAACCCTGAAGATTTAAATGGTGTATTTGCTTTTGGTTTGTAATTATTTGTATTACGATACCTAGGACTCCCATGGGTGAGTGAGGCCATATTATACCAGTCATCATTTAGACAAGTGTTGTCACTACCTGAAAGAACTGTTATACGTATCAGGTGTATTTGACTTCAGCAAAAAAATTGCCTGAAAAATTTCTCACGCCTTTCCCTGAACACTCAGCATGTAACCGTGCATTTTCTTCCCTTTTTATTCTTTTTTTTTTTCCCCCTTTATGCTGTTGTCTTTAAAGGTTTATTTTTATCTCAGACCATTTCAATAAATTTAGGAGGCAGTGAACTTCAGGTCAGAAATGAGAGTAAGTGGCCAAAATGGAAAGGAGTGGGAGCTGAATTGATGTGATAAGCCAGCAGAGCTGGCTTAACTACGCCCAAAATGTGAATAGGGAAAAGTGGTCTGAAATGATAAAGTGATTACACCTGTCTCTGTTGTACAGAAGGTTGTACTAGTAATGAATGTAGAAATAGGGTCGTTAACCCCCACATACTAGACTGGTGGACACAGAGAACTAGAACGAGGGGAAAAAACAGCATTCGTCCTCCCCCAGCTTATGAATATTTTGATAAGGTATGAAGATTTTTTACGTGATGGTGTGGGGTGTGTCCTAAATTATTTGAAAGGTACTCTGTTATACTTGCTTCTGCTCCTGATCCAGCAGTGGCGAGATCAGAAAAAATGTTTTGAGGGAGCAGAAAAAAGAGGATAATGGCTTCTTTAATAGAAGAGTGTCCAAAATCAAGAACTCCCAAAGGTGTCTGGGTGAATGTGAATTCAGTTCCTTGATGCCAACATATGAAGTGCAGAACACGGAGTGAAATTTCCCTCATCGAAATTAGCAAGATACTGTGATACTAAATGTGTGAATAGGATAATATGCATAGGGATTGCCGTAGTCATGTCCTGTGAGCCTGCACCTGAGAGGTGTGAGGGTGCACGCACTCTCCTACTGCTGTTTTTACATCTGAATTACAGCCTGGCCTATAATAATAATGAAGCAATACTTACACAAATAGCAATACAAAAGACGTACAATTGTAGTTTGCAGAAGTACAATTCTGCATATCCTATTTGGAAAAAAAGGAAGTGCCCGTGCAACTCCTTGGAGTTTGATGCACTCTTATAGTCAACACAGAGATGACTCTGCTTGTGCTATTAGGTTTGATCAGCTTTGATGATTCCCCACATGGTTAAATTATATGATTCTTATAAGAGTTTAAGTGGTTTTTTCAGGGAAGGCAGCCTATCCATCAATGTATTATTTCTTAAATAACCTGTTCATCTTGTGAATCAACAGTTCTCAGGATACCATCCGGGTGTGTTTTTCTTCAGATACAGATTAACATTCATTTAGAACACAGTATCTTACTGATGTTTTCCCAAAATCATTCCAGATCGCCTTAATACATTCTTGCTAATGCATACATTCATACTTTTGGGTTCCCAGGTTTCTCAGGGACCCTGGAAATTCAAGTTACCTATCAATAGTAAAAGAATACATGTGTGTATACATACAGTTCCTTTCTACCTACTTGCTATTAACATTTTAGCATCTGTCTAGTTACTGCAATGTTGATGGTTGTTATCAAACTTGTTTACTTAAACTTGTTTGATTCTCTCCAGGCTACAAAACTGTACAGCTGCACAGCTCCCCTCCTGCTCCAAGAGTTGCTGTGGCAGATGCAGCTGGTTGACAGGCATGTTAGTGGAAGAGGAGCTAAAGAGAAGTCATGGGACTTCTCTTCAGGGAATGTGTGAGTTGCCCACAAAAGCAGACTGGGAAAAAGGAATTAGTCTGTATCTATTTAGCTACTAGACAGTCAGTCTTTATGGGTAATTGATAATATACTTATTTTAAGAGAATGACTCCTCTACTTAGGGAAGTACTTGAGGATGGGGAAAAGCAGGGACCATTAATTTTGGCTATGCAGTCAAGGATTCCATGTCTCTCCCCTCTCTCATGGCCAAATGGCAGGGTGATATTGTGCACTAGCAGTTGATTTTGAAACTTGAGAGAAAAAAAAAAAATCTTTTTTCTAAGATTTCTAATTTTGAAAGATTGTCTAAGAGGAAAGTTTAATGTTCATTTTTTGTATGTGAATATGGGGCTTGAATGCTCAGTTTAAATAGCTAGTTCTGAAAGTGTACCCCATAATACCCATAATATTCAGAGGAAGGACAGAAGCCCAATTATTCTTTAAAATGACAGAAATAGATCTCTCCTCGAGTGCTTATTCTCAGTTATCTACAATTTAGGCAAAAGTCAGATTGTCAGCAAGATAAATGTGTTACATTGAATCAAATAATGCTCAAAATGATTGTGCTAGTTTACTGCAGACTCGTAAATTAACTATAGGTTGGTGGAAAATTCACTTAAATTTTCTCACCCCTTTTGAGTGACACTATAACAAATTCTGACACGACTCTTAAATTTCCTTTGACAAAGTACTCTGTTACAAACGTCTGATTACTGGATCTAAGGAGTTACCTATTACTGATCCCCTTCTCATACAAGTCCTATATGATAGATTAGTCTGAGTTTTCTGTAGTGTCATGAGAATAACTTGCACTGCTAAGTTTTTGACTAAGCTTCACGGCTGCTTTATCATATTTAGGTATGCTGGCTGTACTCGGAAGATGGAAAAGATGCTAGAACCAAATTCTGTTTGCAGTTTGAAAAGAAATCAGATTGTTTTGCAAGGTGGTGTGCTTTAAAGACTTAACAGCTTTGCAGCTGTTTTTGTTTTGGAGTAAATTTTAAGGATTATGAAGTTTGGTATCACTGGGGTTTTACAAGGACTGCACACTAGAGGGAAGTAGCATCCAATACAGAACATATCACAAACTTTTGGGGATTTTCCTGGCAGTATGGCAAGTGAACTTTGGATTTTCACAGCTGCTTGAATTCAAAATGGAAGGAAAGTATAATTTCTAATGTGACAATATATACAACATTTTCTTTAGATGTTAATCTGTATGTGATGAATTTTAAGTGAAGTTATGAATACTATAAACTTTATCCATTTATCTGAGTGCTCAGAAGATGTTTACTGAATGTAAGGTGACTCTGGAGTAATTCACCCTAGAAGGGGAAGGGAGCCAGGCAGCTGTCCATTTATCAGCACTCACAAAATAATACTTTCCTTAGTCTTCTGTGTTTTTATGTGTAAGTTTGGCAATTGGAAAGCCTAATTAAGTGGATACAGAGACAAAGGACTTTGCTTAAAAATTAGGTCCTCCAGGAATTGGGACCAAGGCACATTTGTCAGGTGTCTCCAGGGCTCTCTCGTTTTGAATGCTGAGATGAAAGGACACCAGGGCTACGGTATCTCATTTGGCAACAGCACTGTTTCATCCATCCTAAGCAGCACCAATTTTTGTTGCCAGCTTTCCTGTTCATGTAACTGTCTGGTGTGTTGCATCAAGGAACAGATCCAGCTCGGAAAAAAGAGTTTCCAGTTTCTTGCTGAAACAGTTCCCATATTCAGTCCCCCACTTGGTCCCCCAAGTGAAGTGTGCCAGCTTGGTCCCACATGAGAAATGTGCCAGCAGAGTATGAGAGACAGCACCAGGGCAGGAATGAGCAGTGAGGGGTAGAAGTGTTTAAGCCTGCAGGTACACTAGAGAAGTCAAATCAGACTGGGGCCAGATCACAGAACAGCAGCTCCCACAGCAGAGAAGAGGAGGCAGGAGTTGATGGCTAGGAGAGGCAGAGAGGGGGCTGGGGGACAGAGAGCACAGGGACAGAGGGAATCAGAGACTTGCATTTTGAGCAATACTGTACCAGTAACGAGGGAGAGCAGAATATAGCGTGCAGAGGAGGCAATAGATGGTAGAAAAAATAAATAAGGTTAGAGAACTGCCCTCCTGATAAGAACGGTTAATCAGCAAGACATTTTCTGGTCTGAAAGCTTCATGTGATTTACCTGAGATAAAAGACTTGAAGTGTAGCAGCTGAGGAGGATATGCTTGGAGAATTCACAAAGAGGTTGGAGAAACTATTAGTTTGAGTCATGACAAGGCCTTTTCATCATTTTCATTCTTGCCATAAGACACATTGAGGTAGTATATACACTTATGAAACTAATTACTATAAGCCTAGCAGGCCAGACCTAGATTACCTAGTGAAAAAAAATTTTCTGAAGGATCAAAATATTAAGAGATTTCAAAATGCCAGTGAGTTACGATGCTTGTCAGTTTTCAATATCAAGTAATGATAAAACCAAGTGGCTGTAACAAATTATTTTGTGTCCAGTTGAATAGATAATGATGACTATCCATCCCAAATGTGCTGCTCTTTAGTTGCCACACTAGTAAGCTGAAGCTGTATCAACTAAGATGCCAAGTTATATATTGATTATGCTGTGTGATAACTCACCTCTGTAGTCACTCTCATTTTTATGAAAGTGAAATTAATTGAAAACTATACATTCAGCTTTTCCAGCGTGAAAATCCTAATTCAGTATGAATTTGTGGACCATTTGAAAATATTGCTTTTACTGGAGAGCTATTTTTCTCCTGCTTAAACCTTCTTGCAAGAGCCAGGTGAGAGCTAAGTCATATTGTACAGAAAAAGCAGGAAGAAGATTTTTTTAAATTTGAGTAGGCAGGATTCATTTTGGAGTTCTTTAGAAGCAACAGACTGGGCTTAGTTATTCCCTGAAAGGGTAGGATGTTATGCTGGTCTGTGCACAAATGAAAAAGGTGCTCCCACCCATTTTTGATGGCTCTGTGGCCCCTGTGAAAGGGGAAGAGCATAACCTCACTGCTCCCTAAACACTATAAAACACCTTTACAAAGGTCATTGTTAGACTGGGTCATCTTTGAACCTGGCAAAGAAGATTGAGGCGCTTGGGGGCATTTGTTTTTTTGGGGTTGTTTTTTCTTTCTTTTTTCTTAGTCTGTTGCCTTTTGCTGCAATGGAAAGTAGTTGGCAACACATGAATATCCAGAATCTTGTAGGTAAAGATGATAGTATTATTGTTGTGTACATCTTAGCTACAGTTCCTTTGAGAAAGAGGTGTCCTCAAAGTCATTGAAGAAGAAGGAATTTGAAATGATGTGTTTCCAGTGAAAGCCTTTTCTCTTGGAGAGTAATTTCAGGCATCAGGCAGTGGGGTTATTAGACTTTTTTCTGCAATCACATTTTTCTCTGTATTATACTACAGTGGAAACAAAGTGTTTTAAAAAAAAAAAAAAAAAAAGAAGGAAAAAAGAAAGTATTCTTGCACCATAGCAAACAAACTGTGGAAACATAAAAGATACTGGAAGTTTGTATTTTCTTGTTTTTGAGATTGCTTAAGGGGAATGGGGGTTTGTGTATTATTTTTTTAATGGATCAAAACAGCAACAGCAAATTCCCTTCAGTCCTATTGATTTAAATTTGATAGCCAAGAGAAACAATCAGAAGCAGTAAGTAGAACTGGTTCTTTTGTTTGTTTTTAATGAGTGACTTTAAGGTTGCTTGATACACATGATTATGGTCTTTGGCATGTGTAATTTAAAATTATAGTGCAACTCTTCACAGTGTGGCATCTTTCAATTTTCTAGTTTCAGACCTCTGCCTGCAAGTGTTACACTATGTACCTATTTGCAGAAGGATCAGAGTATATGTTAAGACAGTTTTTAGACAGCCCAGATAGACACTAGAATAAACATACATATGCAGGCCTAAACAGAGATGCAAAATCATAAGCTGCGAAGCCTCCCTGTTTTGCCTTCTGAGGCTGGCGGGTCCATGTGTCTGAGTCGTCAGACATTCTGGCTCCTCTCTGGAGTCATTTCTGATACAGAAAGTGTCTGCTGGAGGAGTGACTGAACAACATGGTGTTTAAAAATGTATAAAATCATAATTTGTTTGGGAAAGCTAATCATTAACAGACATGAATTGCTGTACTAAATGTCCATCCTGCTCAGAATTTGCCTTCTGATAGTGGCTTGTAGCAGATACTTTGGAAACTGTGAAGCAGATACCTGTAAAATAATGTTTTCATATCCTCCTCCTTCCCTGAGGTCAGATTTTAAACTGCCCTACTCAGATATCAACTTAACCCTAGAGGATGAGATTAAATTTTCTTTTCAGTATTCTTTTCTATTATTGTAATTCAGGATATCCTTACTATACATGTATAAATGTCCAATCCCAACTGAAATAGGATAGACTCCTATATGCACATTTTTGCATCTATAGTACCTAGTGGCAGGGAGTTTCATAGTCTAATTGTGCACAGTGAAAGCATTTATTCAGTGATTTCAATTCCACCATCTTTCATTTTCATTAGCTTTCTTTTTACTCTTGCTTTATGATGTGTGTGGAATGATAATGTCAGATCTATCTTCTCTGTCATTTTGTTTTTGGGGAGCAGATTGAAACCCCCATAATCCAAGGGGAAATGGTTAGTGACCTGCTACACCACTTAGACACACACAAGTCTATGGGGCCAGATGGGATCCACCCAAGGGTACTGCGGGATCTGGCAGAAGTGCTCACCAAGCCACTTTCCATCATTTATCAGCAGTCCTGGCTAACCGGGGAGGTCCCAGTTGACTGGAAGGTAGCAAACACAATGCCCATCTACAGGAAGGGCCAGAAGAAGGATTGGGAGAACTACAGGCCTGTCAGTCTGACCTCGGTGCTGGGGAAGGTTATGGAGCAGATCACCCTGAGTGCCATCACGTGGCACGTACAGGACAACCAGGTGTTCAGGCCCAGCCAGCATGGGTTTATGAAAGGCAGGTCCTGCTTGATGAACCTGTTCTCCTTCTATGACAGGGTGATCCGCTTAGTGGATGAGGGAAAGGCTGTGGATGTTGTCTACCTACACTTTAGTAAAGCCTTTGACACCGTTTCCCACGCATTCTCCTGGAGAAACTGGCTGTTGATGGCTTGGACGGGCGCACTCTTCGCTGGGTAAAACACTGGCTGGACAGCCGGGCCCAAAGAGTTATGGTGAGTGGAGCTAAATCCAGTTGGCGGCCGGTCACGAGCGGTGTTCCCCAGGGCTCAGTACTGGGGCCAGTTCTGTTCAATGTCTTTATCAGTGATCTGGACAAGGGGATCGAGTGCTCCCTCAGTAAGTTTGCAGATGACACCACGTTGGGTGGGAGTGTTGATCTGCTGGAGGGTAGGAAGGCTCTGCAGAGGGACCTGGACAGGCTGGATCAATGGGCCGAGGCCAACTGTATGAGGTTCAACAAGGCCAAGTGCCAGGTCCTGCACTTCGGCCACAACAACCCCAGGCAACGCTGCAGGCTTGGGGAAGAGTGGCTGGAAAGCTGCCCGGAGGAAAAGGACCTGGGGGTGCTGATTGACAGCCGGCTGAACATGAGCCAGCAGTGTGCCCAGGTGGCCAAGAAGGCCAACGGCATCCTGGCCTGTATTAGGAATGGTGTGGCCAGCAGGAGCAGGGAGGTGATCGTGCCCCTGTACTCGGCACTGGTGAGGCCGCACCTTGAATACTGGGTTCAGTTTTGGGCCCCTCACTACAAGAAGGACATGGAGGTGCTGGAGCGTGTCCAGAGAAGGGCAACGAAGCTGGTGAAGGGCCTGGAGCACAAGTCTGATGAGGAGCGGCTTAGGGAACTGGGGTTGTTTAGCCTGGAGAAGAGGAGGCTGAGGGGAGACCTCATCGCGCTCTACAACTACGTGAAAGGAGGTTGTAGTGAGGTGGGTGTTGGTCTCTTCTCCCAGGTAACAAGTGATAGGACAAAAGGCCTCAAGTTGCACAAGGGGAGGTTTAGATTGGATATTAGGAAAAATTTCTTCACTGAAAGGGTTGTCAAGCATTGAAACAGGCTGCCCAGGGAAGTGGTGGAGTCACCATCCCTGGAGGTATTTAAAAGACGTGTAGATGTGGTGCTTAGGGACATGGTTTAGTGGTGGACTTGGCAGCGTTAGGTTAATGGTTGGACTTGATGATCTTAAAGATCTTTTCCGACCTAAACAATTCTATGATTCTATGATTCTACGAATATGCCCTTTTCATGTCCTTTATTTGCCTCTTTTCCAAGATAAACTGTCTTACAGTCTCTCTTTGTGTGAGAGTTTCTCTATGCTTGTATTATTTTTATTGTCTTTCTTTAGAACGGCATATAGCATTCCAGAGGAGGCTGAATTAGAATGTATTGCACATCATTTTCCACTTACACCTAATGCATCTTAATGTGATAACAGTGTGAACAGAGGCTTTCACTGAGCTTCCCATGTTACAACAGCCAGGTCCAAACCTATAGGGAGTGCAAATAGTTTAAATTCTTTACTTCCCTTTGCACTTCTTCATCCATTGACTATTCACCCAGCGTGGCAAAATTCCCTCAGAATTCTTCACAGTTTTCCCTGAATTGGATCTGTTATTTGCAAATACTGCTGCCTCGTTGTTCATCCCCACTGCCATTAATAAATATATTAAACATTGGATTGAATATGAAACCTTGGGGCATTTTACTGGTCAATACATTATACTTGTCACAAATGATTAGCTGGTGAAACTATGATGCTTTTGGATCATTAATCCTTTTTAATGTTTGCCTTGTTACCGTATTTTATTGACAACAGACAAACGACATCTCTGGTGCTATGCACGTATTTTATTAAATACAGGGAGAAAATTCAAGAACAAAAACTACTTGCTAATCCTTCTTTTGTTAAATCCTTTTTTACTTGGAGCAATGTTGTTAGTTTCATCATGACTAAATAAATTGTTTTTTACATGCTGAGGCGAGAGTGAAAATTTCACTCAAACATACCAAAAATTTAAAAATAAATAATAATTTATGACTGCACATTAGCACTGCCGCTCCCCTTTCCCTATAAAATGCTACTCGATGGTATTAGATAACTCTAGCTCCAGTGCAAGCTCTGAGCTTAGGTTTTTTCCTTTACTCTGTTTGGACGGCTAAGCCCAAATATGAGCCCAGAGGACCCTGATCGTCACTGTTGGAATCTAATGAGCTCTAGCTAGGTTATGGGCCTCTTAAATTAGCAAAGAGCCCCACAGTCTAAGAATGCCACCTGTTTTTAAGATGAATGTTGCTGAATCCTGAATCCCCCTGAAACTGGCACCTATACGCACCCCTCATTCCTGACAGACGGAAACTGAGGGCTCTGGCCCTCTAAAAATGCACTAAGGCAAAGACACTGTTTGCATACAACCTGTCTTAATATCTTATGATCTCTAGAAAGCATTTTTGGCTTTCTTTCACTTTAAAATTAAACTCCAACCCTTAGAAGGCATAAGGAATGACAGGTGAGGCCTCATATGTAATGAAGAAAATCCTGCACTTCTGTTCTGAAAAAAAGGACAATCTTCCTCCCTGATGGTATCCCTGCATGTCCCCTCAGCAGGGACCTGACGGTCTTCCCATTGCCTTGCCTTACTCCAGTGAAGTTACCTAGCTTATCCTGTTAGACTATTACTTGCATACACAAGGGTGCTTATTGTCCTCAACTCACTGCTATTTCCAAGTGTAAATTCCTGACAGCCACAGCTGGAAAGAGAGCGGGTAGGCAAAAACAAGTACCAGATGTGAAGTGCTCGTAGGGCATATGAAAAAGGTGCCATTAAGAGAAATGCTGTATGAGGCAACCTTGTCTAGCTCTTCTTCTAAGGCAGTGAAAATAAGTAAGCCTTTATTCTAATTGGAATGCAGCAGATTGGTGTTCCTGGAGTATCTTTTCTATAATCAAGAGAAGAGGTGACCTGGCAAGGTAAAGAAGAAATGTTTTTAATTCTCTTGATGAACTTCACAGTCTCTTTCACAAAGAATGAACAGGCTTAAAAACCCTGGTTGCTGGTGTGTGGAGTAAACCTGACGGTCATCTCCTAGTCTTTTGCCTTACTAACAAGGCTGCTTCTGATTCTGAAGCCTGGTTGACACTGAAGGGCCCCACTGGCCAGATGGGTCTGTGATGCTACATTATGGGCTTGTCAGGACAGATGTGTCACTGCTAGGGTTTCATGTGCTTTTCTGCCCTTTTGTTTTGTACTGAAATCCAAAATGCGCAGGAAGAGAAACTCTTGTTAACAGTCTCCTTGTCACCTGCTGTATCTTTTGCAAATCAAGTTAGAGGAAGGCATTTAGAAATGTGGTTACTTCTCTTAACTGTTCCTTAATGACTGTTTCAAAGGTAGCAGTGTCTGAACTCTTGATATATCATTAGTATAAGGTTCCCAATAGTTGTTTTCCTCTCAGAAGAACTAGAGGAGGTAGTTATATGTCTTTATTTTTCTATCACTCAAATTTCATACTGAGAACTGAACTTAAAAAAGCTACGTAGGTGATTGGTATCCTTTAGACATTACCAGGTATCACTTTCTAACCCATTTGAATTAGGCTTTAATATTCATCCACCTTTCCTTCTTGTCAATCACATACCTTTAAAATATTGGTTTCTAATGATACCTTTCTGGAGTTTGTCTTTTATCTTTTGGGTAGATAAAGTTGATGCTGCAGAGTAGAATTTTACACCTGGCGGCTGCTCATTACTTTTCCCTTTTAAAGGCCAGTGAGTATTCAACACCTGCTTAGTTTCTTTCTCATTAATAAGATAATGATGCATTCTGTTGTGGCTCTCCCACCCCTCAACAAACACTTTTTTGAACTGGATCATCAACTGCGGTGAGCTCATTTCTAAATGAAAATTACTTTCCAGGTGTTGAAATTCATTATCTCACTGCAGTGGAAACAAACGTAGAGGTAGTTGGATTATATTTAAATGTAAAACCCAATAAACTGTGGTGTAATTAGACAATTCCATCCCTATCACTGGGAGTCGTAGGGACTTAAGTGTAACCAAGGCAGAACCAGGGCAAGAAATTAATAAATATATTAGAAGTGAAAGTAAAAGGAATCTTGAATGATGTCTAACCTAAGATAAAGGAAGACAATAAAGATTTCAGTGGTGCCAGAAGGATACTGCTTCTCCAGGATGTCTTATTTGAAATCTTTTGTGCTAAAAAATAGTACGTGGAGGACCTCTAGAACAGGGAAGGTCATTTTGATCTTGCAGAACAAAACAAAGTCGAAGTGTTTACTGTCAACTATTCTATGTACTGAAGAGCAAATTAACTTTATCGCTGCTTCTCCAATTGTGAAATTTGGATGATTAGGCTTTTGTAAAAGGACTTTACGATACTCAGATGAAAAATGTTGGGGTTTTTTTTAACAGATACAGCCATTTTAGAGATTATTAAGTGTCCAGATTATGCTTTATTATGTTTGGTCAACTACACCAGCAAGTGCATAAAATTATGAGTTAAAAAGGTTAATATGCATTAAAAAAATATGGGTAGAAAATGGTCCTAGTTCAGCTGTCCCCAGTTTCTATCAAAGTCTATGTGAATTGAAGACGTAGCACCTTTCAGAAACTCTTGGTATTAAGTAGGATCAGATCCAAAGAGTTGAAATAATAAAAATAACAAGGATTACTTACAGCCTGGGGGTGCTTATAAGCAGTAAGTAACATTAATGCCAATACCCCCGTAGGCAGGTGAAAATGGAATTGTAACTGGTGTGATGAGAGTTCTGTATTGCTAATAAATTCATGTCAAGGTGAACTCATGTCTCTGAGTATGTGATACAATTTATATGTATATTTTTATTTATTAGTGGCTTCAGATACAATTTGTCTTTCTCAAAAGCAGAGGAAAATTTTAATGAGTTTGTAAGAAGAGAGCAAAGAAGGGTGGATCTTGAAGGAAGTAAAAAGTTATCTCTTGGCAACAGTTTTCAGCGAGTGGTTTTTTTTTTTATACTATATACAAGACATTCAATTTGTGATGTACTGCGTGAGCTGCATGGGTATACTGTTATGGCAGTGTTGGATCTTGGATCAGATGGCATTGGAATCCTACATCATTGCTTGGTGCTCCGCATTCATGTTTTAATAATACTAGAACTATGGGGCCATTTTAATGACAGAGATGGTATGAAGCTGTACTTCAGTTCCTCCTTCTCTCTCTTTTCTCCTTTTCTCTCACTCTCATTTTGAATCCCTTTGGTAAACTGAATCTGCAGAAGAGGGGACAAGTCAATTCAATGTGTCTGATGAGTGCAGACAGCTCAGCAGTAACACTAGGACATCTTTACATTCTGCAATTGTGAAGTGTCAGGATCTGGATCAGAAAAATGCTTTTTCTTGACTTACTCAGATGTTCTCTTTCAAAATATGACATGTGAAACTGCAGCTTCTGTTAAGTTCTCCAAGGCAAAAGGAAATATGTAAAAATAGAGGGTAGGTACTTGTGATTTTTGCCCTGCTGCACATTTAGGCCCACACAGATGAGTTTACAGTGATATCTGTGGAACTGTATTTCTGGACTGGTTTAGATAAACATAGCTCTAGGAAATCAATACAACTATCAATATTTTTATCAGCTGAGAATCTGTTTTGTAAACCAAATGATATTAAACTCAGGAATATAGGGCAACTGTGAATACATGTTGAATTATACAAATATATGCATTAGTGCAAATATATGCATTAGTGCAAATATAAGCACTAAAAGTAGTCATCCTTATAGTTTTTAATATTACATATATATTTTGCAGATTTTTTTTTTGTTAAGAAAGACTGATGCTTTCTGAGCCTGTGCAGAGCACACTGTTTCAGTGTCTTTCATTAAGTCCTGCTGTACCACTTCTTTGAAGCATGGACAAAGATGCCAAAAAAATCATCAAGCGTAATGATTTTCTATCAGAATGGGCAAAATGTGATTACAAGCAGAGCACCTGCAGTAAGTGCATTGCATCTTGTATATCAGGGAAAGCACTTTTTGCCTTTACCACATTTCTTAAGGAAAAGCCATATTTAAAATTCAGCAACAGCCTCTCCTGAAATCTGTACTAACAGAACTGTTGAACTGTGTTTAACAGCTGAGCTGAGCTTGTAGAACTTCAGCTCCACCTAAGCAGGTGCTGTGGGAATCCCCAAACCTGGGTGCTGCCGAACAGACCGGATAGTCACTCACACAACGCCCGCTCGCAACACAACACGTCCAGCACGGCCACCTCAGGAGGGTGATGGGAGCTTATCGCATGTCTGAATGCTGACTGCGGCTCGTGTTGTTACTTCACCGGAGTACAAGGGGCTGTTGTTTCTTCTGCTTTGAGTTGCACTGTTAAAGCCCGCCTTTCCCTCCTATTGCGAAATTTTAAGTCAGGAGTGCAAGGATAAGTGAACAGTTGACAGCTGTTATTTTAATGTCTTCACTATGACTCTTATCTACACCATGACATTCTCATCATGTATTCATCATTTACAGATTTGTAACAGTCTGTAGAAAAGTCTTTGCCATATGAGAGCATGTGCAGATATGCAAGGGATGTCTAGCTGTACCCAGGGAGCCTGCTGGGAGCAGCAAGTATTCTGTATCTTCTGCTTTCATAAGGGAAAAAATGCCTCATCCTTACCAGTAGCAGTAAACCGTTATTGCTGTGTTACAGCAGTTGGTGAGACGAGATAATTATGAAGGCATTAACAAAACGCATACAAAATTAGTTGTAGCTCACAGAAGGAAAGAGAATTCAGGAAACTATTCAGAGTATTAATTTGCAGCCAATCCTGTCATGATTGCGGAAAGAGAAAATACTAATGAAGTGTGCATATGCCAAAAAAATGTAAAAAGAAGAAATGAACACAGCACATATACAAATAATAAATATTCTAGGCTGATATATTCAAATGTCACACAGCTGTAAAACATGGACATACGAAATTCAATAGTAAGATGAAATCTGGAAGCAAGTTCTTTTGAAATCACCCATCCCCTCAAAATCTCCAGAACTTATTGATTATAAAGCTTTCCTTTTATTAAGTAAATGTAATTAAAAAAATCAGTCCAGAAGTCTTTCTGTGCGGTTGCACTATACGCATAGACGATGCTTGCTTGTGCATATAATACTTCCCACACATTGCAAAGCCACACAATGAATGGGCCTCTGAACTTATACCAAATTTTGGCAGGTTAACACTCATTGCACCAGATGTACTGTAACATTAGGAGCCCCTACTAAGCCAGGAGTTTGTGTAAAACCGGGCAGTATTCAATCTAAGCAGGAATCTCTGCTACTTTAAAAGATGTTTGTTTTATTTTTCTTTAGAATAGCAGAAGTTCTTGGCTTTGTATTTTTAATAGGCAGGAGATTTTGATTTACATTACAAAGGTTAAAAGTGTGTAAAGTAGGTGCTTTTTGAGCCATCTGAACTACTTTGTTATGAATACATTTTACATGAATGTAAAACAAATACTCCATTGACTAGGAAACTTGTTTGCTCATTCTAATCCAATGTGAATCTGGTGCCACATGGGAGTTCTTCATACTTATCATACTTGACAACCTTTTGTAACTCAGCACAGAGATGCATTCCCAGGTCTTCAGTAAGAAGAAATTGTCAGGTGCTCAGGAAGTCACAAATATTTTGCTAAATCTTGGAATTTTTACTGAGATAGGATTTTATATAACTGCACAAGAGGACTTACAATTAATTAGGTGGCCACTACCTTATGCCTTTAAGTGTGGTCTTTGGATAGGGTAATGCTTATATAAACTTTAATTTGCATGATGCACTGACTTACTACTCTGTGTAATGAACAGAGACAACATCTTGAGATACTTGATGAAATTTTGGCCTCACCTCTTTGACCTTCCTTTATTCCTTTTCAGTCTGCTTTTAAATATCATACTGCAGAATGCAGCACTTCAAGTAAGAGATTTGTGCAGTGTGGTGAGGGTCTGAAGCTGCAAGAAGTAATTTTGTCAGTATGCCCAACTAAGGTTTTTCTGCTTATCGGTCATGGATATCAGGCTATGTCTATAATGCCATTGCCAGGTATGAGTGCAAATTTAGATAGTTAAAAAATGTGAATACATAAATAGCTTACCAAAGAATGATTTTTGGCATTATTTACTTTTCATCCCATAGTGAAATACTGTAGACTCAACTGTTCTTCTGTTTGAGGATATGACTTTTCTTAGTCCATGCTGCTTTAATGTTCTCAGATGCTTTTCTTAGATTCTTAGCTTTGTGACTTTTACTATGCAACATATGTCACCACACCTTCCTCTACATTTCTAAAAGTTAGACTGACTTCTTGTCAAATACAAACTCGTTCAGCATATTCGAATAGCTTGTTGGTAGTATGCAGTTTGGGCAGTTTTCCATTTAGCTGAAAGTCCCTCTCCATATAAACTTGACATCCCTAAAACTGGGGATAATTGTAATGCAAAAGAAAGGAGTGAATTGAATGTATCAGCTCAGCTTCTGAGTAATCTGAGTAATCCTTGCTTCTTTTTTTTTTTTCTGACAGACTAGTTAAATATCTTTAAATGGGTTAGTTTTTAAGTGCATTTGAAAAATTTAACTTGAATTATGTTAGCATGTATTATTTGAATATGTAACATAGATGAGTAAAAATCCGTACTGTATAATTAAATCAATAAAGCATGGAAGTTTGTGGAAGGGAGAAGGACACTGAAGAACAGTGTTGAAATATCCTCTGATTAGTGATTTTGATGATAACTAACAAATTGTCTGAAACATTTCATATAAAGACTAACAAAATCAAGGACGGTGATTTTTATTCTGCTTAGCATACATTGTCTAAGATCTGTTGCACATTCTCTTACTCATTTTGTGGTCAATTCATCTTTTTGTGTCTTACCACTTGGCAGTGTTCTCTATTCATAAAATACTCCTCCTACTACTTCTTCACCAGATCGAATAAGAATATGGGAATAACTTAGAGTGCCGTATGTCCTGTGGAAAGTGAGGAATGGTACTTGTGGAAATATTGTTTCATTGTGATGAAGAAGAACACAGACAGAATGGTTTAAGCAAACCATCATGGATGGCATACCACCTTACTGCAGTGCTCTGAAAAAAGTATGTTCATTACAGAATGCTTAATATGCAGCACACTTTTAAGAAACATACTTTCTGACCTGCATTTCAGAACTGATAGTCACATAGCAGTCAAGTTCACATGCGACTCACATGTATGCTTGTGGAAGTATGCAGGGTACATCTCTGACTTACAGCATAAAGCGGTTCCCTTAGCTTTACTTGTGGATTGTGTATGCATAATGCAACGCGTTCTTGAAAATGTGTCTAACACCACTACATGCCTCATGCCTCGAGACAGAGAAAAAGAAGAGCCTAGTGCTATAATGTGTTTGAAAATAAATCAAATTATTTATAAGGAAGATTGAGGACAAATTATTTTCTCCAGGTTTTTACCATAAATCATTCTGCTGAAACTACTTTGCTCACATACCTTGAATTTAGCTTAGTGATACTGGCACAATTTCTTTTGTCTTTCTAGTCAGCTGCTGTATAGCACTTTCTGAATTTTGTTCAGATGAGCCATTTTCAAGTATTGCTTTGAGAGAGATCATAATCTAACAGAAGGGGAAATAAAGGCAGCTGGCTAGACTCTTCTTCAAATAACCATGGCCAAGAATGTCATTAAAGCAAATTAAAAACCAAACATGGTTTTCTCACTTCTTTACTAAATGCCACAGTTATTCATCTCTGAAAATGGACAAACACAATCTCAGTCAAGCTGTCATTATGAAGAGGAATGGACAAGTTATAATTTGAATGCTAATCAAATTCTTATTTATCAGTCTCAGCTGGTTTGGTAGGCATATGCCAACAAATTTAACAAACATTTCTTCTTCCGAAGGGCAAAGTCTATGTTTGCTTGTCTTCTCCATAAGTGATTTTTAATACACGCTATTAAAGAAAGACAAAATAAAATACAATAAAATGAAAAGATTGGGCTTGCTGAGGGCACATTTTGTGACACAGTTTTGACAGAATGCCTGTGTTACATCTGCACAGGAAAGATTTGGTTGTAAAACTAGCCTGTGATGTTGTTTGACATCTGCCTTGGGTACCTGATGACAGGAAAAGAATGATCACAAGGATGAGTAAGACAAAAATTTAATAAATTCCTTCAAGATGCATAAAAATGCTTTGAAATCAGAATGTTTTATTGATTTATTTTCTGTAGTGTCACTACAAATACCATCTGAAGATCTGAAACCGCTGGCCAGTTATTTGATATTATGGCTAGTTCTCTGTCTTAAGATTCCCACGTCTGTCTTGTTTTCCAGTGAGGTTCCTGTAAAACACTGTCTTCAGCTTTTGCTGTACTTTAATTCAATTTGTTACCTTATGGGAGACCACTTTGACTTTCTTCAGGTTAAAAGTAGTTGTGATGTGTCATTTGGAAGTGCAACATGTCTTGCATTGTGTAAGCTTGTTAACAAAAAATGGAGAGGAAAAGGGGAGCGGAGCAGTGGGGTGGTGAGGGTAGCGGTGGGGCTGTCTTTAACTTTGTGTTGTGATAGCGCTGCCCATTTCCTACTCCTGCTGCCCCAGTAAGAGTGGGTTGCTTATGTCTGTACGGATTCAAAGCCTTAATGATGGCTAACCAAGCAGAGCACGTGGGCAGCTGATGTAATCTGGCAGCTCTCTGTGACACGAATCAGAACTGTTTTCCCCATCTCCGCTGCTGTTGCATTGTAGCTAGACTGGGACAGTCCAAGACTTGGGCTATAGGTTTCTCCTATATATAGTTCCATGGTGTTCAGCACACCCGGACCTTGGGAACACAAGGTGCTGTATGTACTGCGTAATAAACAAATAATAACAGCATCTTATGTTTTGATTACTTTGTGTCCTTTGAAGATAATCCTTGTTTCTGAGCCGGATACCAGATAACCATAGGCCGCTCATACCCATGGGTAGCTGCAGCACTGCTGCCTGCATTTTTTAGGTGTTGACCTTTTGGCACAGAGAGGAGGCAAGCACAAGGTTGTACAGCAGACTAATAGGAGTATTAAGAATATATTGATGAGGTGCTGACTGTATAGGAAAACCATGTCTGCATGATGGCAGTCCTGTCTCCTGTGCACCTTCCTCACAGTCCCTTAGAAAATATTGTCATTGTTCAGAGTTTGTTTAACTGATGTTAGTATTGGATACTTTAAAAATCCCCCTCTGCTGGTAATATAGTTGACTTCATTTCAAAAAACTTATTTGCTTTTAGCAAACATGTTAAACATCTTTTCTAATGACGGTTTTGTTATCTCAGATCTTGTTGAGGATAGGCTGCCTTTTATCTTTGCCTTTCAAGAAATAACCTTGCCCTAAAACTTTCCCAGATTGACAGCACGGATTTTAAGTGGTGATTTCAGGATATGGCATGTGTATAAGCAGCATTAGTAACTATACAGCAGTGTTTGTTTCACTGGACTAACTTCAGGATTTTATGGGTCACAAATACTGTATATTTAGGAGAAAAGAAAGCATTGATTTTGTGCCATAGTTGAAGTTTGCCTTGCTTTTGGAGCTGTAGCCTAACCCAGGTAGGATGAGTGAAGGAATTTAGTGCCTTTGTTTCTAGTAGGAATTCATGTTTTAAAGTTTACAAGTTCAATTTCTTATGCAATATCCGCATTGACTTACACGGTAGAGATCAGAATGATTTACAATCACTGTTGGACTTGAGAATGATTCCCAGAAGTCAAAGCCCAGTAGTACTTCAATAAGCCCCTGTAATAAGATATTTTATTATTATGGCTTTAAATGTCCTGCAGTGTACGGTAATTCAGATATAAAATAATTAAAGGCAATTAAAGACCATTATAGTAAGGATTACTTTGTGCTAATGACAGACGTTTGATTCGAGGAAGAATACCTTCTAAAGTCATCCAGGGAACATGATACTTAGTCAAGGTGGGAAAAGGAGCACATCTCTGCGATCTGAGTGGGAAGAAGCCAAAAAAGATGAGGACTTTTTCCTTCATCATGCTTTCCTTTAAGTATCTCCCCAAATTACGATATCTCTTATAATTAATTAAACATTTGAATCATTAAATAAAGATGTTCATAATGTACAACTTTCTTCATGAAAATGTATTCCTCAACACATAAGAAGAAAAGAGACAATATTTTGTGTTTTGCTGCTGATTTTCGATAGCATTGTTTTATTAAATGTATTAAAATCAATAATGCTAATTTTACAACTCTGTCAGCAAAACTTTTTAATAAAACAGGTCTTTTATTTATTTTTAAATACAATTCAGCAACCCTCAAGAGTCAGTCAGGAAAGAAGGCACTCAGCTTAGGCTGCTTGAAAAATTTAGTACATACCACAGATATTCAAAGTCTTGAACACTTGGGATTACCATAACCACTCCTAATTTTGTATTATTATGCTTGAAACAAATACATCATACTGGTGATGTGACATCTGCCCTTGTGCAGAAGAAACAAAACACACTAAAATTTTGACCTGTACTACTATTTTCTCCAAATTTAGAGTAGACACAATAGCTGGCTAAACATGAAAGGCATATTATAAATTCAGTAAACTGTTAATTTAATTTATACATAGCTGAATAAGGTTTGCCTACCAAGTTACAGCAGTACTCCATGTCTAATAGTAGTAGAACATGTCTAATAGAATTACATAACTGCTGTTTTTTCCCCAAGAGCCCAAAAAAAGTACAGTTTGTGCCCAGTATGTGAAAGCCTCTCTTCAGTCCACTTCAAATTATTATCGTACTTACTGCTGCCCACTGCTCTGCTAGTAACTCCTTCTTGACTCTTTCTTATATTGTAGAGAAGCATGCATAGAAGAAACATGAACAAATGTAAAATGGGTAAATATTTTTTAACGTACAGCTGTGTATCTAAGATATTCCTTGTCAGGCTGTTGTCCTTCTCAGATCCACAGCTCTGTCTCTCACAGCAGATTACTCTGCAAGAATCCACTCATAAAGTTCTCCAAATAAGTGATTTTATCTTTTATAGATAAACATGAAAATAAGGGGTCTTGCAAATATCCAGCAGGAGTGTTGTACAAACTTTAGTGCATCCAACTGCTTTAATATATCACTGTTGAAAAGAACTCAATTTTACTAATCTGAACGCAAATAACATTGCCAGAACCTCACTGAACAGCGATGCTGGAGGAAAATAAGACTTTTAACACATAAACATTGGAAACTAAGTCAAAAAAATTGTTAGTCCATGAAGAATGCAAATGTTAACACAGTTTTTGTGTGAGGCATAAAGACAAGCATATCATTTAAATATTATTTTTTATGTGAAAATAAGCAGTTTTGCATGTGATTTCTTTCTAGCAGCCTTAAAATAAAATGATTGCTTCTTCTCCAAGAAGTTTTTCAAACAAAAATTATAATAGCCAATCCCTGTGAATGGGCAATAATTGCAAATTTTAACATTACTTGTGAAGAGGACCTGTGTATGGAATTCTCTCTAGAATCTTTTTGGAATCTCAAAAGTAAGAACTCTAATTTTCAACACTTTGTGTGGTATGAATAACTGACTCCTGTGGAATAAAATCCTTTCTGTATCCATACTTTCTAAGCTGCAAGACCATGACAGAGAGTGGTAAATTCATAAACTTCCAGAAACTATTATTTAGAGTTTAGAGATGTGAAGCATCCATTGCAAGAAAGGTTGCCAAAGTCTAAAACATAAGAAAGAAAACTGTCTGCATAAAAAAATTTAAAGCAATTGAGGATATTTCCAAGACTTCTTCGTGATGCTCCATTTATCTAGTTGTGGGCACTACTGGAGATGGTATATCTGCTACAAAGTCCTGTACATCTTTGTATCTGTTCAGGATTTAACATTATCTCCTGGAAGGGAACAACAGAGCTACTGTTTAAGGATCTAAACATAACAAAACTTACACTGAGGTGAAAAGAAAGAGTTTTTCTAGTTTTATAGATGAAAGAAAGTGAAGCATTATCTTATTGTGTTAAAAGGCAATACATGTAAACCATTTAAATTGCCACTATGTCAACCACAAAAGCTCTGTCCTTAGATCATGATACCGGTATCCAATTCCTATAGTAATTCTTCAGGCAATCACTGTTCTCAGAAAATCCTTCCCTTATTTTGCAAAGAGTCACGAGTTTGAAAGCTGATTTTTTCCCTTTAGCTGAAGAAATGGGGATGGGAAGCAAATGTTTGATTCATTGTTGTTCCCAGCAAGAGAATGTGTGCTTATCACTATAATCACAGTTAAGAGGAAGCTGCAGTAGCTGAAGGAATCCCTTTATATCTGGCAAATTTTATATCTTCAATTAGATTTTGACTTCCCTACTCTTGCTTATATGAAAAAGAAATTATTTTTTTCTTTACTCTTTATTGATTCAATAATGAAGGGAAAAATCTCTTTTAAAATAAGAGGGTTTTTTTTATTATAAACGAAACATCATACTGCTGTATTTATTTAAATTTGATACCTATTTGTATTAACATTTTTTGAACACTAGGTTGCTTTACAGTGTTAAAAGCAAGGCTAAATAAGCTTTGAAAAACCTATTCTTAAATTGATAACTGCAGGGTCTCTAGTGAAACTCTCCAAGTTCTTCTGGCTTACACTTGATTTGCTTTAATAAGGGTTATGGGGAAAGAAAAACTATTGAAACTCCATTTTAAAATGCCTGGCAACAGACAGGTGGAAAAGACTTAGAATTACTATTTTTCATTACTGAGGGCCCCTTAGGACTGCACTGGAAAGAATCCTGTCTGCCCCAGATAAGAGTCTCCCAGCAGTTTAATGTGCCAATCAGTTGCGCTCAGCAGCCCGGAATCATCATATTGCAGCTATTGAATAGTTCCAGACCATATGCTCAGAAGGATGGGAAATGTGATATGTGTCACACTTCCAAAGAATGATGATGAAGAGCATTAATATGCTGATGAAGAAGGAGAAAAGAGAGAGAGAAATGTTGAGGAAGCAAACCCACCTGTGTTACAGAGCCTGGCAGATATGCTGTACTAACTCTTCCATTTCATATATAAGTTCGAGTTACCATGAGGTCTACATCACACTGAATTACTTGGTCTCTTCCTCTCTGCTAATATGTTCTCTCTTTTGATTTTTAAGAGAGAAAAGAGTTAAATCAGAGTCCAAATATCTACAAAAGAAGCAATGAACGTTTTATCTAGCTGGTAGCCTGGAAACTATTTGGGTGCATTTGGGGTCTAATTACTTACAATAACAACTGAGTGTTGGACCAAGTATGGCTCCATTCATATTAAATGGCACACTAGTAGCTTGAAGGAGGAATGCTAATGAAGGTTCTGAGAAAATGGGAAAGCAGTAAGTTGAGCTGGTTGAAGATGTCCCTGCCTGCAGCAGGGGGATTGGACTAGATGACCTTTAAAGGTCCCTTCAAACCCAAACTATTCTATGATTCTAAGAAAATGCATTTTCATATACATTTTATGCTTTCTAAAACAAATGCAGTGATGTCATCATGTAACATACAGTATGGTAGCGGATGAGTAAACAAAAAGTGGGTCACAAGGAGCTGATGATCTAGCCAGTTTTTTTCGGGTGCCTCACCCAGCAATCTTTAATGCACAAAACTGTAAAGCAAATTAAGAGTTGGTATAAGCAGCTGAAATTCCAGTGACTTCTATATTTACCATGGACAATCTTCACGTCCCTCCAATTGTTTAAAAATTCTACTAAGCTGTATATTGGAGGAGTAGAAATATAATATGGGAAGAATTCCAGATCCATTGTTTAAAACAACAAAATAAAGCATCTAGAATTGTCTGCACAAATGAGCTCCTTTAATCTGTTAAAATGAATTTGCCCTCTGAGGGCATAGGGAATTCTGAGTCACTCAAAGAATAATTTTTAGTTTAAGCTAGCCATACCGATGTTTTAAAATATATGTATGTATTTAATGATCTTCTCTGATATCTTTATAGCAATAATTTTCCATAACATAGACATAAATGCACGACATTTTGCAAGGATTGTGAGGCATAACAGGTTGTACAGTGTGCTTTTCTAGAGAGTACCGAAATCAAATTCACAGATTCAGACAGCTTTTAAGAACTGGGTTGTCTGCAGTCTGAATAGAGATCTTCGTTTGGAAGGATGCTCTCATTTTCCTTTGTCCTTGTAACAAAAGTCACTGATTAACAATGTATTCAATTGTTATGAGATAAATTATGGGATTTTTCACATTTATTCTTATTAATGTCATCTCTTTGGCTTTTTGATTACTCATGAATTTTCCTTAGTACTTTTCTGTATTCCAAAATAAAATGTAATGTTATCTATTTTGTTTCAATCCATATGAGGTTAAGTTTCAGCGTAGTGAAACTCAATGAATAATGGCTCTGGTTGCATAGAGAAGAGTACAGATTATTATTTTTTCAATATAAAGTCTTAATGTGAGGCAGATTCTTTCAAAGTAGCACCTCCCTCTGATTTATGATCATTGTGATTCAGAAAAGAGATGCTCAAATGCTGATTTTGGATCAAAAACTTGTACCAAAAGCGTGCAAAAGAATGAGCTTCATGTGTTTTGGTTTTGGTTTTCTTCCTCTTCTGAACTGTGCTTGTACCATTTAAGAGACACAGTTGTGTATGTCCATTCTGTTCCTTAAGATTGCAATACTATTATTAGACCTAAGTTAACTTTAGTGATCAACTAGTTATGGTGGTTTTATTTTTATGGATTATTACCAGAGTAATTGTTCTGTATTATACTGACAGAAGAAAGGCACTGTAACTTTCTGTAATATGTACTACATGTCCAGGAGAGTATGTTGCTTGCCAGCAGTATCACTGAGGAAATATTTTGTCTCCCCCGCAGACTTCAAAAATTGTTAACTCTTGCATTCTCTCTGCTACACTAGCAAACTTCTATTTCAAACCAGTGAGAAATACAATTTATTCGTTACTAAATGGTTGTTTGTTTTCTGTAGATCCAGATGAGGGAGACACCTGCCTTTCTTGACTTGTAGTTTTCAACATCTCGGTCTCATCAGGTACTTCTCAGAGACGTGAAATATCTAGTTTGAAAAAGTCAGATGTTTCACCACGAAGTATACATTTGTTTTTCTTACCCCAGCTGTACATATGACTGACTTAAAGCTGAATTTTCAGGGTGCAATTCTCAGAATGTCTTCAGCATGCTGGTGAACCTTCCCTACTGTGTCATTTTGCTGCTTTGTGCTCACTTCCACAGAATGAGGTTGGTTTGGTTTTGGCAGATGGAGCAGCATCAAAATGCCTGGACTTAATCTCTGTGGCTTAACATGTAGACCATGCGGCTGGTAATAAATGTTCTTACCTTCCTTGACACTTGTTCATTGCAACCAAACAAAATCTTGTCTTTAGCCAGAGCAAATACAAGTGTTATACTTGCTGTAATTAGTTTTTTAAAACTAAAGAGTACGAAGCTGGCTAATAAAAAGTGGAAACTGTGCAGGTAGCTTGTGTGCTGACAGCTTTTTCTGGAACAATGATTAAAGGCATTAAATTCCAGATCTGACCAATATAAAAAGTCTGGCTGTTGCTGAATCTGGCAAATATTTTCATCAGATTTGGCTTCAAGCTGTAGTGAGACATGTTTACAGAAACAATTTCTAAATGCTTCTCTTATCAAAAAGAAATTTTTATTCTTTTTGATAAAAAATGCCTATCTCCTAAACTGCATTATTTAAAACTGAAAGAGAAAGCTGTTTTCTTTCAGGTCCTTTGAAAACTCTGTAAGAACATTTCTTTAAATAAACTATATTCTCTTTGATTCAAACAGGTCTGCTTTCTGGACTTAATAAAGTATCATTGTAATACTACAGTTTTTAATTCTATTTCCGTTACCACCTTAACTCTAACCCTACCAGAGCTTCCTATGTGAGTGATTCCTTTATTAGGAATGTGGCTTTCTCTTAAACAAAAAAGCTGAACCATAATTTTTAAATTTGTTGCACACTTGTTAAAAAGCCAGCTGCGTCGCACAGCCCCAAATAACAGCTACGGGGCAGGAATTCAGGTACCAGAACCACAGACAGCCATGTGTGTGAGTTCCCTTAGGGGCTGCATTCATGCTTCCCTATTCATCCCAGCCAAAGCCATCGCTATATTCTGGAGCTGAGAGTAGCAGAAGGACCTTGATCCCCTCTGTGTTAGAGAAAAGCTTATTACGTTCACCCTTTGCACTGCACAGCTGCACAGAAATGGCAGACATCAGGCTGCAGATGTAAAGCAGGAAAACAGCAATTCAGGGGAGCTGCTCTGTTCCAATCAAAATTTTCAGACCTCAATGCTTGTTCCCTTTTGGTTTGAAATCAACCTGTTTGTCCTTATCTTAAAATTGTAACATTCTGTCTTCTTTGCCCCTCAGCTCCCATTTCTTCTTGCTGCCTGTATTTCATTGCAGTAGTCCATCTTCCTGACCACTTTCTCTCACATTTGACTTTGCTGGGAATGTGGCCTGGCAAAAGACCAGTCGTGTCTTTCTGCCAGTTCCTTCTTCAGCTTTATTTCACCAGAGTCAGATGTAAGTGTGATTATAAGAAGTGCAGTTACTGATATATTTTCTTCATTTTGAGATTGGACCATTTCATTTGGCAGCTTTTGAAGTGTGTTGCATAGCTCAGATGATAAACTTTTTGTGGCAGGGATGAGGTTTGTGTTTGAAGGTGCCAATTACATACCAAATAAAGAATAAAGTTCAAACTGTGTTCTCATTTCAAGGTGTTTCATTATTTAGGCAGAGAATTGAAAGACTTCAATAGGACATACTAGATTTTTTTTTTAAAGTTACTCTAGGTCAGCCTAGGTTGGGGTTGCTTTATGAGTGCAAAATCAGACATTAAAAGAATTAGTGGATTATGTTGTCATTTTTTTCTTCATAAAAAAATTAGCAAGTGGGTTCATTCCTCTATTTATTTAATATTGAGGTGGCATGACTCTTTACTTTTTCTTCCTACATGGAGGCAGGAGGGATTGTGACTAACACTGTTACCAGAGCATTAACGCTCAGTGATACGGATTCCTTAATCATTCTAATTTGGGAATGAGCGCTATCAAAGCAGCAGTGTAGTCCATGTATTCAGCAGGCACAGAATTGCCCATTTGGCCACTGAGACATGCAACTGTGGTATTTTAGGAAAGACACCCCTTTGCTTTTCAGTAATTTTGTGCTTATTCTTTTGGTTATAGAGTCATATCGATTTAGATTAGATTTAGGGGGCAAACAAGGCTTCAGGGAAAGATCACTATGATAGGCATCAACAGAGTGCTAAATATATAGAAGTTTTCTGTAAGATGCAATGAAAAGTTGCACGGCTCCCTTGCCTACTGTTCACCTCCTATTTCTTCTAGCTGCTTATGTACTTTCTTCCTTCAGGAGGTAAAGCAAGATGCTTTTTCTTAGTCTGAACTGCTCATTCACTTCTTATTGCTCAAATAGTTTGATCAGTGATGGGTCAAAGTGAGTACTAGGGAGCTACTTGCAGTGGTAAATGAGATCTGGGGTAAATAACACCCCATTGTTAGGTTTTCAGCCATTTTTTCAATTATTTGACCAAATGTGAGATAGGCAGGTGTTTGCAGTGTTTGGCAAAGTGGGTAATTGAATGGGCCTCTTTAGACTGCAAAACAGCTGGCTTAAATGTTGATGTTATTTTGTGGGATATCTTGTGTATGTGGGCAGAAGGGGGAGTGCAGACATTATCAGAGATGAATTTGTTTTGGCGTATTTGGTACTGTTTCAAAAAACATTTTTTCCTCACAAGTTAATTGCATATGGATGATAGGTTATATTACAGTGTATACATTCCTTCTTCGCTCTGCTCAACACTGATAGGACTGTGTTAAGCAAAGTGACAATCAGACAGAACTTTGTTTTGTTATTCTTTCTCAGAGAGATACAATGACTAGAGTTTATTTGTTTCTAGATAACATTGTGTCTGTATGTTTGTTATGGAAGTCAATATGAATGGATGTGCTCTGTTCTTGGAACAAAAGGTAATAAGATTTGTCTCCCCAGGCTGAGATTGAGTTCCTCAGTCCTGGAGCACCCTGAGAGTACTTTGTGTCCTGCACAGATGACAGATGTTTAACCCTAAAGGAAATCCCAGTGTGTAAGGGGAACCAGCTTGTCACTAGGCTTTGTCCTGACCTTATGGTCATCAAATGCCCTGAGCCCAAGCCACAGGTACTCTTAGTAAGGACTAGGACCTCAACGTTATCTGAATATTCTGTGAAAAACTAGTTTAGATGGAAAAATTTTGTGTGTTTTTCTCAGTCAGTGTTAGTGAGGAAAGATAGTGAGATGTTTTGGACCAGCTGGAGTTTAAAAACTATGGTAACAGAAGTTTTGTTTTGACCAGATCACCAACGGGTGATATGAAGGTGTTCAGTTACACCTTTCCTAATCTGGTCTATGCTTAAATGTGCCATTCGATGTCACTAGTGTTGTCTGCTGACATCAGAAATGGAGCGCTCTGTTATATGCACATTCACCACTGTAATACCAGCTGTGTACATAAGGGTAAATTGGGGTTTTGTTTTTTGTTGGGTTTGGGGGTGGGGGTTTAATGCTTTTAGTGTTTTTTTTTTTTCACAGAATTTGACCTATAAAGATATGGTTTTTTGAAACAGGAACAGTGACAATGGAAAAACTATGGTTGCCTTGTTTTATAGAAAAAGATGCCTATTGCACAGCAGCTTAGAGAGACTAATTCAGTCCAAGCTCCAGCTGAAAGGAAGACCTTTAAATAACATATGTCAGGTTCTGCTGATTTTGTTTAAAAGCAGAAACAAATGAGGGTCAGCAATATTTTCTTACAATTCAAAAACTTATAAATCAAAACATTATTATCTGTCTTGAAATTATGAAGTATCCTGTTATATATTTACCCTATAGCATATTTGTAAAGGTACTTTATATAGCTTATGTAAATACTATGTCATGATAAAATATGATTTCGAAGATAAACTGGTCTTAAATGTTAATAGTTTAGTTAACCCTAGCCAGATGAAGACTGCCTTTAAGGTAATGTTACTCTTTTGCAGAAGTTCAAGGCAGAGCTCAAGGAGGAGAGATGTAGTTAGGAATGTAATAACATGTATAAAACTATCAAATACATAGCTTACATTACAAAACAGCATTAAAAAACCCAACAGGTATTTTTGAGTCCTGTTGCATGGGGATTTCTGAATGTAATTCCATTTGTTCTCATTGAGATAAAAATATACTGTGTGGATTACTATAATTAAGCCATATTAGATATAGCTTAGATCTGTTTTAGAAATATGTTTAAATCTAACAAATATCATCATTCAGTTTCCAGACAGTGTTTTGTGTCTAGAATCTAATAAATCCAGCTTGCTGAACTTGATTGAGGGTTCAGCAGCTTGGTAATTTTCCATTCTATGTCCTGTTTTTTTGTCAATTCTCTTTTTGAAACATTTAAGTAGTAGAATAGAGGAGATAAAGGTCAAATATTGAAAAGCCATAGAGAATTGAGATAAAATTCAGTAAAAGTGACCAAGCTACCATAATTTAGATGCCCCACTGCAACAAGAAATGCTCTTTATTGCAGCATAACCTTGACATTTTTGTTATGAACATTTATTGTCTCTTTGGGAAGGCTGAGTATATAATCTCTTTTTTTTTTTTTTAGGCTACTTGAATGTGGGCAGCACAATTAGTAGTGATTGCTAAACTACCAAACCTGTGGCTTACTTCTAGAAGTTAATTGCTTAGGGCTGTGCACAAGTGAGGCAGAGCTGTTGAGTGAAACAGCTGGTACTAATGAGCCAACATCCACCCTACAAGTGTTTCAGGAACTTTATTTCACACTGGCCCTAGGCTGGCTGTGTAGGCTGAATGCTTGTTGGTGGCAGGAGCACATTAGATGCCCTCCTGGTGTAGTTTCATCTGAGAAGTGTACAGCTCTTGGGCCCCGAGTCTGCTCTTTGGGATGAGCTACAGCATGGTAAGTGGGGGCAATTGGGAGATCCAAAACTAAAACACTGATGTTGATGTGCCATAAGGAAGCTGTTTGAGCTATTTCATCCTACACCATCCAGAAAGTCTTTCTATTCTGAAAGAAGTTGAACTCCTTTTGTCTTCAGTGACATTTCATATGGACAGAGAAACTAATTTTTACAGGGTTGAGGCCTTGAACTTAAGGTTTTGCAAAAACAAGTTTTCTGGTTTGTTTTATTGAATTTCTAGTTCCATTTAAACCAGGAGGGATAGGTATTTTTAGAGCATTTCCCTGTGATGGCTTTGTTCCTAAGGTTAATAATTGTATTAGAGATGTAAAACAATTAGAAAAAAGGAGAATGAGCTTGAGAGAGTTGATTCAATTCCAGAAGTGAGTAAATTTAACAAAGGAAAAGAATTAAAGTGTGTTCTTATCATCTTGGCTGTATTTAAAATTGTTCAGTACAGAAATACATCACTTCCTGGTATATATTAGTTTTCCTCCTCAATCTTATTTTTCCAAGACAATGTAATCTGAATGGTTCAGCATATTTAAGCTTTTAGTTGGTGCATTTTTAATTTTGAAATTTAAGTTGCCGCTAATCCAGAAGCCAAAACCTGGCAATGACTTGCTTCTGAGTGAATCAAAACATTTAGTATAAATGACTCAAGATGCCACTTATAAGAACTGTAGTACTAGTATAACTTGCTATAACAGATTTGTATATGGAAATCAAAACTTTCACCTGCCATCTGGTGGAAAAAAACTGAAAAGCTATAACGTGTGAACCTCATAACTAAGGATTACTCCTGTTTTCAACTTGCTAGTAATATAGAAATTTGTAGTGCTAGCTCTATATAAAGAACACTTTATGGTTATGTTGCTGAATTCCTTACTGTGTATGCTACAAGAATTTTTTGGTCCTTTTTGCTTTAATATCAATAGGGTAAAAGAATTTGGCATCTTGTCTTTGACTCAATGACTGCAAAATAATTCAAGACAAGGGTAGCAGAATCGGTAGTTGGATTATAACAATAAAACTTGGTATCAAAATATGTCAGTAGGAGAAACCAGTTTGGTTTTTTTTTTTGGCTGCTATTTATTGTGTGTGGAGGGAAATAAAATGTTTCTATTCATTTTCTGTTGCAAACAGACTTAATACATTGCTTTTACTACATATAGAAACTGTTATCGAAGTTACTGTTAACAGCAACAACAAAATCCCTTGTCGTTTAACTTATTACTTCTCCATTTTCCTTATGTATCCTTCTCAATTCCTGCTATTAATGTACACACATTTTAGTCTTTTCCTACAAGAGGGTAAAAAGATTTCTCTCTTGCAGTTCACCAAAATGTAATCACGAAATGTTTAAAATCATCCTGAATACACCTGTGGATAAGATGGCCAGTCTTCACACTAAAACAATACAAGTGGTCAGGTCCTACAGCTACTGATTTAAACAGGCAGAAACTCATCCTTAAGAAATGTTTATTTTGCTAAGTTAACTTTTAGTTTATGTAGTTACATTCTTCAAATCTATAGTCACGTTTAGGGATTGCTCAAATCTACGGTAGTATGTACAGTGTTCACTTCAACTTTGGAGAAGTTGCGGGTGTGAAAATGAGCTTTTCTTTTGAATTTGACCCTCATGTCAAATTACTGATCACATACGAACACTGTTATTTCTGCGAAAAAGAATTTGAAGACAGAGGAGAAAATATGGATGGTTTGTACTTGGAATTATCCTTCAGCTGCATAAATGGTGAACATGCTTATTCACCACAATTATGCCCCAAATCCATTTGCTCCTTAAAAACATACTTGTAACACTTCACAGGTCATTGTAAAATGTTGGTCTTGTAGGTATGCTCATGTAACTTTCTCAAATTGATTGTCTACAACACAGTCCTGCTAAATCTTAGCATTTTAAAGATTAATGCAATGCTTGTGTCTAATTATTTTATATTTTCAATTTCAATTTGGAAGCTTTAGTAAGTTTGGTAAAAAATTCTGTTCTGCCACTGACCTTATAACTTAAGAATGTAGCCTTGCCTGTATTCTTCTTCTTCAACACAAATAAAACTTAAAGGCTGTTATAGAATCTTTAAATCACACCTTTTTGTAGATAAAAATGAATAGTAAAAATGCATGAAAATAAAAAATACTATCACAAGTAAATGTCATAGAAGTATAAGTTATTTTTAGAAAGCAAGACAATAACAGAACTTGTAATAAGTATTGCATTGTCATAAATTCTTTATAATTCTTTTATATCAACACATTGTTCCCAGTGTGGGTTGGGTTTTTTTGTTTGGTTGTGTTTTTTGTTGTTGTTGTTGCAAGTAAGCCTTTCAGATAGACTTTTACAATTCTGTACCATAGAAAAACACTTGACTCTCTAGGGAAAAGCTATTTTAAAAAAAAAAAAAAATTCCTTTTGGAAGGGAATACAGGCGGCTATTGTTAGTAGTTTCCTTAATATAATTTGTTACAATGTGCTTTGCATCATAGATGACAAATTAAATGATTAGAGTCAGAGTAATTGGGTTCACCAGTTCTCCATATTTGCTTGAATATAAAACATCTACCCCTTATGTTCAGAGCATGCTCAGAGAAAATAAAGCAAGCCAGATATGGTAGGAAAACATAAAAATGTATTGATTAAACCTTCTGGGAGCTGTGGTTCTACAGTAATATTCAATCACATGTCACCTGCAGTACACTAAATGAGTTCTAAAAGTTTTTAATTCTCCATATCACAAAATAAATCGCTGCAGATCACTGACTGCAGCAGTTCTCTTTTAATCAGGAATATTATTACAACAAGTAATTGTTACAACAAGTTATATTCTTCCGTTAGAGAAATGCTTTTGAAAGCGTAGTAGGAAAAAGTCCTTAACTTTGCTTTTAGGAGAAAAATTGCAGTTAACGCTGGCAAATATTTTTTGCTGCCTTCATGTAGTTAAGTTCTAAGTGTGCATTTCGATAAGAAACAAGTAGCTGCTAGTTTTTAATTGTGTTCATCCCACAGCAGGGACAACAGCACTGTGTGTGTTTGAGCTGGGTTCTTGTTGGGCACTTTTGCTAATAAAGGTTCCAGCTAAAGATTCAATTCTACTTTTATGCTGGACAAGTGAAAACAAGCAAAAAAGCTGCGAGATCAACTTTTCTGTTTTTACTTGAATTTGTAGTTTTGACAACTTTGAGAATAAAAGTCCTTTTACTACAAACTAAACAAATATGGTCTGAATATCTTATAGATGACAAATGTGAATTAACAGTAATTTTTGCACCCATTTCAACATGCTAGCTACTTCTTGGTATTAAAAAACCTACAGTGGCAGCATTTAATTAGGGTTTATGTATAAATGGGATTAATAAGCAATGTTGAATTTATGGTGTATTAACTACCCACATTAATTTGCTATGTGAAAACATCTGAGGCTGATTAGTTATCTCCTATAAAGACTTTCCTTTTAGGCACTAGGAGTGTCCACATGGGAACTTAGCAGGAGTACCAAATACACGGTAGATACACGCTTAGTCTATCAAATAGTCCTTAGGAAAAAATACCCCCTAGAGCTTTCAGCCATCAGAACATATTTCTACTGAGCTATTCCATCTCCTCCGAGAGATGGAAATGTCCAAAGTCTATATTGATCCGAATGTTTGTGTAAAGGTTTTATTCTTTATGATGGTGGTGTAGTTCTAGAAAGTTCAATATTAAAAAGTTTGGGATTTTTCCCCTGTTCCTTAAGTATTGTTCTGATACAAAGGTGATTCATTTTGGAGGAGATAATAGATCTTAATCTTGTCAGTCTGCACTATTTATTAAACCATTTTCAAATGGTGTAAAAAATACATTGTTAAATGTCATCAGAAGTCAATGAAATCTTCCAGACTCAGAAATTATGTAAACTCTAAACTTGCTTAGTTCTGATTTCTCCATAATAGAACTGAGGTATCTGCGTACCTTTTGAAGATGCAGGTTATAGATGCAGGATTAGCCCTAGTTATGTTATGTACAGTTTAACTTTTCTTGCACTGTAATTCATTATTTCAAATAGCCTAACATCAATCATTGCAAACACCATTAACAGGAAAACAAACAAACAAAAAAAACCCCTAAAGCCAGCAAACAAAAACTAGTGATGGGAAATATACCACCAGGTTAATCCAGCAGATTTATATAGACAAACAACTCCTGAGCTTGGAAAATGGTTTGTGTTTGTATCGTTCCCAAAACAATGATAACTTAATGGAAATGAAAGTTTGTGGAATCTGTTCTTCTGCTCCTTCAACCTAATACAGTCTGTAACATTGCAGTAAATTATTAATCTAAATATTTGGCTTGTGCAAAGATCAATGCCTTTTACCTGAAGGGGATTGTCCATTGTTAGAATGAATTTTTGCCTTAACTAGAGCATTAAAAAAAAAAAAAAAAAAAAAAAAATTGGGAAGCAAACAAAAGTGTTGTTACTGCAGTTAGAAAAGTTACACTGAAAAGATTAAGCATGAATAAATACTTGAAATATAACTTTTATTTCAATTGGTTTTAGTCATCATGATCACTTCAGATCGCAAGTTAACTGTACTGTATAAGTTTCTTCCTTGCAGTGAGCTCACGTATTTGGGAAAGGTTTCATGGAGACTTGCTGCTGCTTAAAATGTTGTTTTCCCCTCTGTTTCCCCCTTCAGGCCCATTGTATAGCCATGAATTTGTTACATTGCTTCACAGCCTATTTCTTGCAATGGATTTTTCTTATTACATACAGTAGCCTTAAAAATGAAACATCAAAATGCTGTAATGCTTTTTTCATTAACTCTTTTGTTGTCTGTCTGAGCATGTCTGTTAGTCCTGTGCATTTAAATACTTAATTAATTTTCTTTTTCAAGATCTAGTAATGATATTCTTTGGAGCTGATATTTCCATAGGAAAATTAAATTATTTTTGTAGCTCTGAAAGGTGTGTGGCACATAATAACTTTGATAATTAACCCAGTGTTTGGCAGTATATTAAAAGTGATGTTTAAGGATTACAATTCAATTGCTTTTTATTGCAGTCTATGTTTGCAATCCTTCAGCTGACTGGCTTTTTTTTTTTTCTTTTTTTCTAGAGGTCCTGAGGGATCTTAAATATAAGGCCAGTTTTCCATAACTGGACAAGAGGGTTTTGGTATATTCCTAGTTTTGCTCACGTAATTAATGAATGTGCATGGTGTAAATGCTAAATAGAATAATAATAATGTGAAATAGTATTTAGTGCTATGTTCAGTGCTAAATATTTAAGTTTGGCCTACCTCCGTGCAGCTACTTGCTAGACCTAGGAGCAAAAATGATTAAATATTGCAATGAGGGATGTATTAATTATCTAAAACTATTTGGGGTGTGAGGGAAGGGAAATATTAGAAGCAGCTGCTGTGTTTAAAATCAGTATCAGGTGCAAAAATATGTTGTGGGAGCTGGGGTTAATTTGTTAACAAAATACAAGAAAATTGAATAAAATTCAGTTAAATAATGGGATTGATATATTTCCTCATGACGCACTGTATTCTACCACTGAAATCAGGGAAAATTTAGAGGCCTTGTCATCTAAATAGATGGCAATATTTCCTTTGGATGTAAAATAGTAAGGTCTTGGTAAAACCAATAGTCTTGCTTTTCCTAAAAGGCCTTGTGGTGATAATGTAAAATAGCGAATGCCCTTCAACAGGTACCTAATCATTGCGGTCAGAGTATTTCTATTAATGGAAAGAAGCTATACCAAGTTGGTACCTTCTCAGTTGCTCTAGGAAGGTGCTTTCCCTCCTACCCTTAATCTCAAGCATGCTCTATCCCCCTCTGTTTTCAAAAGCTTAAGAAAAATTGTAGCTCAGAGGCACTACAATTTCTTTCTTATTCGTGGACCTTAAAAGTCTAATTATGTGAAATAACTATTGGTGGTATCTCAGCATGGAAGAGCATTAATAGGCCTTACTGGAAAGAGCCCTTCCAATACATTGTTAAGCTTCTTGACAGTTGATCCACCGCTCATCTTTACCATATGATTTTTTGTCTGTGCCTGTAAATACAAATCCTCAGAAAAGGCCATTGATGATGGCTATGAGGCAGAAGATACAGAATGTGCTTAAGCACTGTTGTTCCTCATGAATTTTGTAATATGAATTAATTTTTGGAAGAAGTAATCATAGATTGATATTCATCTTGAAAGTGAATACCAAACTAGGAGGGCAAACATTCTCTGCAACAACTTGTAGGTCAGGGCCTCAGTAAAACGTGTTTTACTTCACCCATTCTTCAACATTAGCTTAGAAGGTTAAACTGTAGAGAGCTTTGCTGATGTGTAATGTGAACTTGATATCGCAGTGAATTGTAATTCCTATATATTTATATTGGAATATTTGCATAAGAGAGCAAGAGAGAGTTTCATCATTCTGAGTTGTCTGCAAGATACAGTTAATGGTTAAGCAAACACTTTATTTTTACGTCTGTTCATATCTTTCTTCAGATAGTCATTTCCATAGAAGTTCCAAAGTGTCAGCTTTCTAGGAGGAAAAGATAACTTTCTATCTTAATGACCCCTGAATCTTTATAAAACTACTTTAGAGAAACATTTAGAATATTCTTATTCACAGAAATTAATGATCTAGCACTCCAATTCTCAATGGTGCTCTTGGGCACAGGAAAGCATTTATGTATTTACTTTCACTTTAAAGTAAGATAACTCATTTTCAGCCTCACTGGGACAGTCTAAATACTCCTTATTTCATTAGAAAATGACTGTTCTCAACTTGTTGAGGAATATGTAAATGACAGTTATAGATTGCTATTCTCTCACTGAAGGGGATATATGCTAAGTAATTAAAAAATGTATTATTAAAAAGTATACTATAAAAAACCAAAACAATGTCAGAAATATTACTCGTTTGCTTTCTCTAGCTGTTCGCTATTATATTCTGTTTGACAATTTAGTCTTTCCTTATCTTTACTTCTGAAAAATATCACTTTTTATTCTAAACAAAACCACCTTTTTGGTTTTTTCCAGATTTTTTTTGGAGGGGATGGGGTTTTATTAGGGAGTTTATGTAGGAGGTAGAGAAGCAAATGTGACCATGAAGAAGCAATTATAAAACAGTTCAAAATGTAAAGAAATTGAAGAGAGATCTTATTTGCATGAGTAAGACACAGTTTCAATAACAAAAATTATAAACAGAGCTAATATATATGTTTTTCAGAGGAGGGGGGAAAAAAAAATAGAAAATGGGAAGTGACCAGAAGCTTAAACAGTGCCTTTATTCAATATTTTTAAGGAGTTGCTAAATAAAAAGGAACAAATGGCATCTGACACATCCAATAATAGCACGTGTTCTGATTAGTCACATATCTGAATGCTCCTTTTTGTTTTGCTCTGAAATGCGAGAAGCACTGAAGAACATTTTTTTTTTTCTTTGTTACTGAGGAAAACAGAACAAATAAACAGAAGCTTGCATTTTTTCCCCTGGAATCTTAGTTCAAGAAGATTAGTGTGGTTTACAAGGTACTAAACTTGTTTCGGCAGGTATTTTACTCCCATAACTTTGTTCAGGTAATGTTACTGAGATTTCAGGCTTAGAAATCTTGAAGAAATGAGACTCCTTATATCCTTGAGATAGCTCTACTTTATTTCTCTCATTTTACAAACTGGGAAGTTGAAAACAAAGAGGGTATAAACAGCTTGCTGAGGACAATATAAAGCCAGTGAGTAGCCAGGCTAGGAATATAATTCAGGTGAACAATTAAGATCAGTGATAGCCTTTTCATTAGTTGCTTGTGGCCAGAGTATCACACCAGGAGTGCTGGCTTTACTTCCCTGATCAGTGGGCAAGGACAGATGTTCAGGTGACAAATTGCCCTAGTAATTGGTGGAGGGGGGGAAAATGCAATGTCATTATTATTCCTACAGTGTTGTAAGAGGAACTTTCATTTGCTATTGTCAAATGAAGGCGTTTCTCCTAGCTCAGTAATAAAATGGGCAAAGGATATTTGAAATAAGCTAGTTATATGCAATTTATTAGCGCAAGTCAAAACTCCCTTTCCCTAATTTGTTTTTTCCTTTGACATAACATGTAGCCTACGCAGATTCAAACTTCCTTGCAATTCAAGTAACTTCTACAATGGAAGAATAAGCCTCTTAACAAGATTGAATTTGGTATTGTGCAAGTTACAAGCTGAACAAACAGAGATTGGGCAAGTTTCTGTTCATTCATGTGCCTCCTTTAAAAAACAAATACCAGTTTAATATAAATGGAAATGAGGGCAACATTAGTGTGAACGTAAATCTTGATCTATTGTAACCCAATAATGAAAGCCGCACTGTTCAGAGTCTAGATAAACGAAATAAAGTCATAGGGTGGCTTTGGGTTTTTTCTAATAAGCATACGCATCATCACTTTTAGCTAAGATATTTATCCTTTTATTTGCTCAATGTGACTTTTGGAAAAAGCCATTATTTATGGAAAAGCAGGTATTTGTCTTAAAAGACAAGCACATCACCCTCTTGAATGATGCATAATTTTTTCTGGGAAAAGATAAAAATAACCTGGCAAGATATTTGAAAAGAAAGTTTCCTAGCTGACTTCATAAACTTTAATATTTATATAACCTTTAAGCAGTCAAGAGACTATGCCTAATGACAGTCAACTAACAGCTTGACCTTTATTGAATGGAAGAATGGTAGCACGCTTACAGGAGTTTCATTTCAACAGCAACCTAATGTTGAATTTCTTTGGGTTATTAATGTACAGTAAGCACGCTGAAATCCATCCTGAGGCTGGAAATGTATTATTTCCATTAAATAAGTCCTGCAAAACTGCAGAATAGAGGGTTTAAAAAGCAATCAGCTTCAGATTTCTGAATTCTATTTTGATGATCTTGCTCCTAATTAAATGTGAAGTGTCTTAACTTTTAAAAAAACATATTAGAAGGGTTGCATATGCAAATTGGCTGTTACCACATCCAAAATCTTTATGAAAATCAGCACTTCGATAATTTGTATGTGTATGCAAAGTCTAAACACACTGTGTCTTTTTTTCTGCTTTTTATAGAGGAATTCATCATACTGTCATATCACTTTGAAATAATTATCAGTGAACTTGAAAGATGAAGATTAAATACTTTCAAAATGCTTAAACTGAGACGTTTTTCTCAAATGTACAGCAGAAGGACAAATAATATTTGAATTTCACTGGGTCCTTCATAATGTAGGTTTGAAACATAGTAAAGCTATTATTCCCAGTATAAGGCTAGTTTTAAGTAGCTATTGCTAGTTCAGGATGCTAGTATATAGGCAAATATCAAGATCTCTGTAGTTTACTTGATCAAAGTGCCAATAATGTGGTTGTAAGGTGTAAGGAGACAGATACAGAAACCATTTATATGGTTTGGGTTGGTGTTTGGGGTTTTTTTTGTTGATATGTTTCTTTTTTTCCTCTAGAAAACATACTTTGTTCAAATACCCCTAAAATACATGGCTTTAGGGGTTTCAATAGCTTTGACAACTCTGGTTTTCCTGAAATCAGTTGGAATTTTATTGTTGACTTAGGAGCTAATATACTACCCTCTATTTTAAGGTATAACATAAAGTTAGGTCCCCCTCTGAAGAAACACCATTGCAACAACAGGAACACCATAATATTTTAATTTGAATGTTGCACTGTTTGCAGACACTAGTTGGAATTCTTCCGAAGTCTGACTGGTGTTGCCTAGCACAGTCTGCTAGAATAGACTGTACAGGGACTGCGATCTAGGTTTTTCTGGGGTTTTGTTGTTGTTTCCCTTCTCTAATGTTGTGTTTATTGCAAAAGTAGCTTTTGTTCTCTAACGGATCTTGGGCACAAAGAAAACGTTATTTCTTCTGTTTGTAAGACTCAAAAGAAATTTGTCATTTGGGCAAATAATTGAAATATGGATTTTGTTGGGGTGTTTTCCTCACTAAGTGAGGAATCAAATCCAGATATCTGCCCCTCCCCTGGCTTTAAACAAACTATTCTAATTCCAAGTGGAAATACCCAAGATCCAATTATTTCCATCAGTTCCACTTTACAGAAGATGTCTGTCACCCATAGAGAACGCAACTAGTCTTGGAAGAAATCCAATGCTCTTCTCGGCTATTTATTTGATGTACTGTTCTGAGATCTTCCGTGGAACCACTTTTCATTTGTGATAACTCCAGTAACATAGTACATACTTGTTCACAGCTGAATTACTTCTATTTTTCAATATCTTTAATACTTATGCGTGAGTATCATCATCTTTGAGTGATGTACTTTTGTTTAACTTCAGATTTGATCTCCATTTCTGTCAGTACTTTTGTCCACTGCCTGAAAAAAATCTCACATTTTGCCTGGTTACCTTTATGGATCAAAAAATAACATACGGCATTCTTTTGTTAAGGAAATATATCACTTAGCCTGGCTGACTTTTGTGCTTTTGAAGTTCTAGCAGTACCATGAAGCTTCAGCACATCGTCAAAATCTGTTTCTCTGATGTTTTAAAATGCAGCTTTTACCTGTATATCCAGCTGCTCATCTCCCTTCCATGTACCCAATGCATAGTAGGGCTTCCTGAGAAAGACTGTTTAATCCATGTACTGTTGATAAAGACTGATTTGGAGGTGGATCCAGAAAACCTCTCTCTGTGCTTCTCTACAACCTAGAAATTGAAAGGTTTTCCTCTCTGTTAGCTCCACTTTGTAATGATAGCCAGGCAGGTTTATTTTTGCATCATCTGTTTTACACATAATCTGAGAGAAGTTACAGAGCAAAAGAGAAAAGTCTTAAATATGTAAAAAGTCCTTATCTAATATTCTTCTTCAAGATGACGTAGGCACTTCCACTATGAACAGAAAGGCCTTTCAAGAATTGTTTATCACACACTTGAATCCAATGTCAAACTAAATTAGTAAAAATGAAATATTGTATGAATGCTGATACAGCAGCGGTATTCAGAACAAAAAATAAAGTCTTGTTGCACTGACATCTTGAGTATTGTTCTGGTCTTCCTGGACGTGGTGACAGCAGAGCAGGTCAGCCACCTTACAGCGAAAGACTAAAAAGTCTGAAACTCTTCACTTTGGAGGGAAGAAAAGCTGAGAGCAGTATAGGATAGAGATCTACAAAATGAGAGGTGGTCGGTAAGCTGAATACAGAACCGGTTTTGACTCCTGTAGTAGAAGAACTCCAGATACTCAATAATGCTAGTAGGGGAACTGCTTAAAGCAGATAGGGAGGCAGGGGGAGGAGGTTTCTTCAGTGATAGGTAGGGTTAAGTGGTTCTGGCTTCTGGAATTTGCTGTTCCAGGAGGCTGTTGAGGCAGGCAATGTCAGCAGGTTCAGAAAACAAACTAGATTTATGGACAACCTGTATAAATGGATACTAAAGGGGCTGGGCAGGATTATTATATTGCCGCTGGTCCTCTTCTATTGTTTGTATCCAAGACAGACTCCTGGGCTACGCAGACAATTTCTCTGACTCAGAGCATTCTTATACTCTTGCATATTCCTTGAGTGTGATAATCGAGGTAAAGAAGAGGTTTCCTGCCATCTACTAGAACTTCTGAATTTATAATGCTCATAGTAAGCCTAGATTAAGTCACTGAAACAAATACCTCAACTGACTTATAATAAAACTGTTGGAAAACTAACTTTTGAATGATGAGCACTTTCAGTCTTGAAGATTGTAACTATTCTAAAGGAAACTGCTCTCTGTTGAATTTGACTGGAGTATCTTTATACCACCTCGCACATCCTCTAGCTTTTATTTCGAGGAATAAAACGTCATGAAGAGGACAGAAATCACATCATCTTTTGAAATCAGGAATTTCTGAGTAGGAGAATAAGCCCCTTGTGTAACTAGGGACTCTTATGAATGGTATATTGCCATCTGCTTACTGTTATAACTCCTGTTGAGAAGTATATCCACGCACCCTGAGCAAGCATATTACTGGTTCTGAAGATTGACTGGGGAGTCCTGACTAAGCCACCCACTTGGCCCATTTTGGAATTGGCAATAGTGTCTGTTGGTACCTCAAGCCTCCTCTTGCTCTCACTGAGAAAGCGGAGAAGCTAATGTCAGCTGAAGGTTGTCTGGATAGAAGCAGGCTGGATGTAAAGTGATTTGGTATTTTTTTTTAATTCCAAATTCTGCTTTCTCAGGATGATTTTGGCTTTCATATAAATCTTTGCAGAGAGCACTTTGAACAGCCTGTAGGAAAGGCATCACTCTGTGATCTGAGTTGGGCCAACAAACTTGGTTTCATCAAGATGCTCTGATCTTTTAGGATGAATAACTTTAAGAAAAGCAATGCTGCACTTAATTTGTCTTGTTACCTTTTTTCATGCTGCCTAGTTTGTATAATTTAAAATGTTTAATAAATCAGAAGGCCACAAGAAAATAATACACATTGCTTTTGCAATTGACCTTTCATTACTTTGGCTTGCACTTGTAGACCTCTAACATGTAGCTGATGTGCAAGTCCTTGAGGGACTAATGACTACTTATATGAATAAATATTTACTAGGATAAGAAGCAAAACTTTGTGCCACCATAATCCTGATTAAGATCCTTCATTTTGATTCACACATACAAACCCTGTGCTGATCTTGCTGTCTTTAGTGAAATGATGACTGAATATAAAGTCCTATTTACATGTATTATATGCAAAGATGGAGCCAGTGGAGGGCATATATCTACATGTACTTATGTGCTTCAAAATGCTTTATAAACCTTACCAAAAAAAAAAACCCCCAAAAAAAAAAACACAACACAAAAAGCAAACCCAAAACGTACAGGTGAGTCTGAAAATTCTGTTGAGATTTATATGCATTTTTAAACAATTAATGGTTGTGAAAAATCTTGACATAAAGCCCCAGCTGACAAAATACTTAGGTCAGGAACATATCATGTCATTTGTCTGTAAAGGGCCAGGAATACTCCTACTGCTAGACAAATAAGAGTAACGAGGGAAGATGCATGATGAATAAGTTGCACAGCTAGAGTTCTTGAAAGCTGACATGAATTTAGCACACACAAAAATATCGAGTAAGTGAGCTTTTTTGTTTGTGCAAAGTAGGATACAAATAGCTGTCAGAACCAAATCGTGTGCACTTAGCTTGCTTCCCACCACCACCTTGTAAATCTCTATGCACAGCTTAAATGTATGTGCTGCCAGAAGTTCAGCACTAAAAATACTGTAAAAGTTGCTTGCTAGTTTTTCACACGTTAGTTTAACTTGGGTATTTTTAATTTATAGGGTTTTTAATTCATGACTATATTAATACCTATAGTACCTTCAATTAGCCTTTGAAGACTCATCAGCAACTGTAATTGTAGTCTAAGATTACAATCCCATATTTCCCTGTGGGAAAATGCAGCTAGAGCTCTTTAAACTTCCTCTGTTGCTTATACATGCCTGGAGGAAAGCTGGTCACATCTTTCTAACGCAGTCCTTCTCTATCTATGGATCCTAGCATATCTATTGCCTGCCATGCTCTTCATTGCAGTGATGAAATCTGACTCCTAGAATCAAGTTAGCTTTATCTTCCTCTTCAATATGCTTATTAAAATGAACTAGAAGTTCGTTCATTTTAAAGGCCTGAAGAAGGATTATTAAGGAGCTGATTAAGTAAATTAGGCTGCTTAGGGAATCCTTTTTGCTGTGTTGTTTTTAGCCAGGAACCTTAATAGGACAATTAGGATTAATTAAAATCAGCCTGATTGATTAGGATATATAAACCTGCATGTGAGACATAGTTGTTTGGTTGTGTTCGTGCAGTCTGCGAAGGAGAGGCAGTGGATGCTGAGGTTTGTGTTTCTGAAAATATTATCTGTATGCAGATATAAGAGCAGGTTGCTTTGAGCGGGCAATTGGTTTTGATAGCGACGATTCCACATCAGTGAAATTAAGTTTTCTGCATGCTCCTATTGGGTTTGACAGGACATGAGACTGACTGAAGAACAAAACAGCAAACTAATTTTGCTGTAAACAAAACAGCAAACTAATTTTGCTGTAAACAAAACAGCAAACTAATTTTGCTGTACAGACATGTAAAATGACATGTGTGTGGAAAAATCCTTAACTTTGCCTGCAGAATGGTATGCTTTAAACTATGATCACTCAGGACCAAAGAACAACGATAGTTTCATGAAAATGGTAAGGTGACGGAGGAGGGCTCTAAAGCTAGGCATTCTGTACTGTCTTTTGTAAGAGCCTCTCTCTTTCGGTGGACATAAGCTCCCAAGGTAGGTGGCTGAGCTGTCATCAGAAATCAGCTTCTGCATGCATAATGACCATCAGACTGTGCCTGTCTCTTCTGGGTGTTTTTAAATGGATGATGTCCAAAAAAATTGGAACGCTTCTGTAATGGCTGTTTTAAACTGCGCCAATACCACAATTAATAGATGCACCCATATGCTCACATAACCCTGGGATCTTAACCTTTTTCAATGGGACACAATTGTCTGTATTCAGAGACGTGATGGGAAAGAATGTGATTGGGAATGGCCACACGGCTTTTGCATCCTCTGCTGAAGGTAGTAGGGTGTTAAGTCCCTTGCTCTTTCAAGGACCAAGCAAGATCTCTTTTCGTTTGAAGTGTGACTTTGCTCTTGCCTGCTTTTCATACATTGATTCATTTTGGTAACTTCTGGAAACTTTTCATATCTGATGTCTTGCTCCATCTCTTTGAAATAGCTTTCTTCTAAAGGAAACTGATCTACTGTGGAAAAAGTTATCCAAGGAATATGCCTTAAAGCTTCCTCTGTTTTACTGCCAATGAACACAAGTAGCTCCAGTATTTGTTCTGTTTCTTTATCCAAGATTTTCTCAGACATTATCTATGTGAGAAAACATACAGAGGCTTTACTAGACATCAGCAAGGCTTTAATCAGCAACAACATTTTTTGTTCTGAACAGTTGGATCCTAGGCAAGTGTCATCAGCCAAAATTTCTTTCTTCAAGTGCTTCAAAAGAGTTGTTGTTTATTAATGATGGAGAAAATGAACTAACCTTTCAAAACAATTCTTGTAGGCATCTCTTCATGTACTACACTGCTCAACTAGTGCCTGGCTAGGTAAGTGTGCTATCTCAGGTTTTATTATTCCTCTTACTGGAAGGATCCATTTCCAAGACCTCTTATTCCATCTTATTAAGGAATATCTTCAAATATTATACTTCAGATGGAAAGATCAGCTTTTCACGTTGCTATTTGAAAACATTCAGGTTCTTTACTTATATTTCATGCTGTTGGGAAATACCAGAGGAATCCCTGTTTTCAATAAATAGTATTTAGCAAAATTTAGTGTTTAGCTAGCATATTACCCTGTGGCATGTACTGTCTGAAGTGATCAACACAGTCCTGGGGTGTCTCTTAATCTGCTCTTAAAGACATTGATAGGTAAGGAGAAAGGCAGATAAGCAGGAGATAATGGTGTCACTGAAAAAACCCTCATACTCTTTTAATTCTGAAAAAATGTTTATGTATGTCGGGCTAATACTTATTAAGACTATCCTAGCTCCATAATCCAAGAAGGCAAAAGTAATCAGCCACAAGATTTTTTTTTTTTTTTAACTTACATTGGAGTAAATCTTAGTAGAATCTTCATAACTGCAAGATATTAAGAACATATTGGATGTCATCTATTTTTTTTTCCTGCTTTCTAAAATCTCATATTATTCTGAGAAGTTCCTGTATATTGTCATGAAATGCCCGAGAAGTCATAAATCCCTTTCAGGGATTGTAATTGCGGTAGTCTCTGGCAATAAGTAGCCTTTTTTTAAGTCCAAATAATAAAATAAAAAAACCTAAGAAACCACACGTATATATGGTATCCTCCTCCCAGCTTTCATTACTATTGCGCAAAAAGATTATACAAGGCTTTAGTTCTTATTTCCCTTAATTTTTTTTTTTTTTTAAACAAGCAACCTATCATTTTCAGGACTTTATTTAGTCTTAAGCATACTCACCCAGCTTTTTGATTAAACGGTATCTGCCCTAAAACCTGAACTATTAACAAATATATATTTACATAATACAATACAAACTAATAACTTAAAATTACCTGTTTTCACCAATAGGTGGTGGTGCTAGCTGTTTCTTTATCTGTTGCTTCTTCAAACTTCAGTGGAACTAACCATAAAAATATCTACGTGTTTCTAGCATACAAATACGAAGCATAGGTGATTCAAGATACTTGGAGCCAGGCTGACTCTGCCTCAGCTAAGAGGGAGGTGGGGAGGAATGCGGGCCCCTAAGAAAAGCCGCGAACGGTCTGCTCCACTTTGGCACCCCTCCTTTTGAGCGTGAACCCCAATTGCTTCAAAGCTGCAGCAAGGAGGGCTTGGCCCCTGCAGCCTGCTTTCGGCAAGAACAAATCAATGGTCTGTGAATGGTTAAAAGACTGGGGAAGAGGGGGCTCTCAGAGGGGGTTAAAAAAAAAAACGAACCAATGTGACAGTAGGTGAGTTACAGTGCAGAAAACATACTGGAGAAAAAGCACACATGACATGTTGAGTACAGGAGAAAATGAGAAAGGGAGACATTGTTCCTCACTTGAATTCTTCCTTTGAGGGAGAAGGGGAGTTTGCAAAAGTGTTGATTTGGCCAGGATATATTCTGAAGTCAGTAATATCTCAACTAGAAGGCAGTCTGATAGGTGCCACTCAGGCTTAGCTGTAGGCCTTGCGTTATAATAAACAGTTTCAGTTAGTCATGGGTTCCTCTAAAATAACAATTAAAAGTTGACACACTTCAAATGAACTGAAGAACAAATTAAAACGTGCCCATAGCAAGGACCATGTTTTTAATTTTCTATAACCTTCATTAGAGCCTGTGATAATGTGACACGAGAATTCTCAATGCTAAATAAAGCATCGAGAGTACAAGTACCACTGCATTCATCATCTGATTGGTTTCTTTGGTTGGTTGTGGGTTTTTTCTTTTCTTTTTTTTTAATTAATTTTTTTCTCCAGTCTTTTCCCTGTGTCTCTGGCCTATTTGCTTTCCTGTTTTTCTGTAGTCTGCTCTCACTGCAAGGAATAAGATAACTCATGACTGGCAGCCAGCAGCTTGGAGTGAGAATTCTCATTTGTCACATTCTGCTGCTAGCTGCCAAGTGAGATATGCAAAACCTCGTTTCAGAAAGTTCCAGTATTGTCAGATTCTCTTGGCTGCTAATGTCTTTCATTCTATTATTTTGGAACAGAAAAAACCTTAGGTAAACTATTTGAGCTTCTTTGTTTTTTCTTTGGAAGAAAGAAAAAAAGAAAAAAGGGGAGGAAAAGATGGAATTTTAATAAAGATGAAAATAAAAAACCCACTATTTTTAGCAGTTATACTAGTACGTTACAAGTCTTCAATATGCGTATAGACACTGTAATTACTGATGAGGTTCAAACATGCAATTCTCAGTGCCAAAGTATCTGACAACTTGAGCCTCATGCCTGACCGCTCTGAACTGAGCTTATAGAAATGCTTGCTAGACATATTCTAGCTTCTCATGCTATTTTTATACCTGACACTTGACCTAAAGACTGTCCAACTTTAAACATTTTTTGGCCTGTCTATACTTTCATATTGAACTATCCAGATTTTGATTCTGTCTGGGTTTTTTTATGGCTTCAGCTTTCCGAAAGCTTTTCCTACCTTTAACACTGACTTTTGCTCTTTTCCAAGTCTTTCTAGATGAGTGCTGTGCATTTGTCCTGTCTCTCTGATGTGATATCCTTAAGTAACTGTGTGATGTCCTTAAGTAACCATGATGTTGCCAACAACTGCAACTACACTTGACCTTTTTCTGTGTTTGTATGGTCCATTTTGTAGTCTAATGGGAAGCATCCTACGGATTTCACTGAGTTCAGTTTGCTCTGGACCGATTCCTGATATCTCTTTGTTAATCAGAATCACCTGCTGCTCAAAACAAAGCAATAAATTGAGCTGACAATAATGATAGTAAGGCATCAACTGTTAAAGTTCTAATGATAAGTAAAAATTGAATTCCCTTTAGTTTTTTTTTTCATCACTAAAGTGAGCTTTAAAAGAGTTGTCAGAAAAAGATTTCCAGTAGTTGTTAAATCAGAATAACCTCTAGATGCAATCCCTGGCTAGACTCTTACCAGATGACTTTCTGACAGCTCCCTAATCTCAACAAAGTATTATTAACATAACAGCATTAAAATAATCTGTCTTTCACCCGTGTAATTCAAGATGGGACCTTACCTACAAATGCTCAAGAAAAAGCAGTGAAAGAGAATTTGCAACATTGAAAGGTAGAAATGAGCAATAATGCTTGAGAAGATGGCAATCTAGGAGCAGTTGATGGCTTGAAGTGCACAAATCCTGAAGAAGTATGGTATCAGCTAAAAAGAAGTAAAATATGGGGTCCTGACAACACTTCTGTGGCTATAAGCATTGATAAGGAATAATGCATTGAACCAACTTGGACTATATGTCAATTCTATAATGTGTCTTAGAATATGTAATGTTTAACAGTTAAAGGGTGTTTTTTTTTCTTGTAAGCAGTTAAGTAAAAAATAGCTGTTTTTACAAAGACAGGTGTCCACAACACATGTGGAGAGCTAAACAGCATCTATACATGTTTTTTGGTTTGTGTTGGTTGTTTTTTTTTTTTAATGGGGAAGGGGAGAAATATGTTTGTATATACAAGACTTGCACGTATACCAGTGGAGTTGAGGGAGCATATACACACACATACATGGGAGCAGGACTGAGTCCTGGTTTTACATTTTAAGATTAAGAAAAATAAAAAAAACTTACTTGAAAATCTCCAAAGATCTTTTTTTTCTTATTAAAATACTTCCACGGAAGAAGATTTTTTTTTTTTTAAATACAACTGCTACTTTTTATTCTGTTCTTTAATGCACATACAAGTGTTTTTCTTTATCAGTTTCAAGTTTCTCTGAACTTTAGATTATTAACTGCAGGACTTAGCTTTGGGCTAGGTTCTGGCACTTGTGACTTTCACTGCAACACAATGATACCACCTCTGTCTTAGGAGGTTCCTGAGCTGCACTGCAGCCTGGGAGATTATACCTGAAAAGAGTCACTATGTAGTTGCCTTATTCTTAACTTCTTTCCCACATGTAAGTTGTTGGCTGCTTTTGGACTTGAGATACTAGACTAGATGGACTTTGGTCTGTTTCAGTATGATCATTCATTTAATCATCTAATAATTTATTCCTAAATATGCTCAGCTGAAGGAAAAGAAAAAGCAATTACAGGGAGAGTAGCAGTACATGGGTTGAGCAAAGTTAGAAAGGATCAGATCCTCAATGTGTAACATAATGCATACATGTTTCAAAAGTAATTAAGAAATATATGAATTTTTGCCGTGATTTAGATTGGTTTATGCATTTAAGGCTGTACAATATTTGCTAGAAGTTATAGTGTGTTAAATTAAACATAACTAAGTGTTGAATTGGCATCTGTTTCATAACTATGCTAATATATGGTTCTCTAAGCTTCACATGAATCTCCTGTGGACTTAAAATACAGGAGTATTATATTTCATTTGTGGTGGTGTGATGTTGATGAAATGCCATTGAAGTTAATGTAACCACTGCTTTTTTCTGAAAATACATGCAAAAGACAGCTATGCTTATTTTACGGATTGTTGGTGTTGGCTTTACTCTCAAGCTCAGGTATACTTCACCATCCGAAATGAATACATGCTTTATAATACGAGTAAACTCAGAAAGGTGATTGACTAGATGTGCAAGTGGAAGAGACAGTGGACATGGGAGTTTATTACAGACACATCGCAGTAAGCCAGACAAAGTCTGAAAGAGCTTTGAAAAAAAATTAGTTCCAAGAAAATTCTAGAGAGGATTTTGCATTTCATGCTGTGTAAAAGAGGGCTATGAATAGAACCAAACCTCCCACCCTGTATTAATCTGGTCTTGCACTCATAAAAGTGAAGCATCACTGTAATGTTTTTTCTTTATAAATAATGTACAAAAAAACCGAGTGATATATTACATGATTTTTTAATTATTAATATAATTTTTTCATAGTCCAGAATAAGGTCATCTTGGAGAATGAGGTTGTCTTTTGGCATTTGGTTGTTGTTGGTTTGGTGTTTTTGTGGTTTTGTTGTTGTGTGGGGGTTTTTTTGGGGGGAGGGGGGGAGGTATTGCTATTTTGTTTCTTGTAAGTGAGTTTAACATTCACAGAAGTCCTTCTAGTAACACTGACTAAATGTACCATGATGAGAATGTTTCCCCAAATCTCTATCCTCATCTGGAATGACCTAACTTTTGTACCAAAAGATATCACAAGGATGAAATCCACTAAACACATTACAGTGTGTTGTCTGAGGGTGCTGAGCTTCCTCTAGATGCTTTCTGCAGCATTTCCATTCCTGGGAGCCAGCAGAGATTTGCAGTTGAGAAATACTACACTCTAAAATGACTTAAAGACCAAGTTGCTTTCTAATTCACAATTGCAAATTGGTTGGTCACAGTTCTTGGGACTCTTAATTTTTAGCAGTGCTTTTTTTAGCCTTTCAGCTGTCTCGGATTGCTGACAATCCCTTAATTCATATCAGATCTAACTTATTTTAATGGCAAAAAATATATGTCATAATTAGAAAGAATGAGAACTGATGTGGGCTACTGCTCTTCTCTATTTAATGGTCTATTTTGATGTGTCTATTTAGGCAAGAGTGCTCTCAGTATAATGTTTTGAATGAGAATAACTACTCAAATTCATGTTTAATAGTTGCTTATTTCAAGATCTTGGTAAAACTAGATTGCATTTTCAAAAGGGAAGTATAATATACAAAAAAGAGTTCTTGCCCATATTTTCTTTGAAAAATACCTCCTTTTTCCTTGCATGTGGTTTCACTCCCGTATTACACATATTCTTCATATATTTATTGAATCCTCTAATCAGCTTCCCCAGATCTTAGAATATATTTCATAGAGAGAGAGAGGTATTGGGGCTAGCTATTAAAAATAATGAGAGTAACCTTTAGTTACTGATCTGAAGAGGAAGATCACATTTTGATACGCTCACTTCTGGAGATACATCTGAATGTGTGGATCCTTCTTCACTTACTGAAAGTCGTCTCTTTTCTGTTAGAAGAAAAACCTGTTGTTTTCTGTAATTTCTTGAAGGGGTCATCCATGTTAAGGTTGCTAACGTTGCCTTCCTTACATCCATTCCTTAACATTAATTTTATTTTTCATGTCCCTACAATAGGCTTCTGAACCTGGCACGTTTGTTGGGGGTAGTTATAACGTTTTTCCCCAAGAGGGGTTTTCTTTCATGTACATCCTACTTCAGATTTTCTTCTGGTAGTGACATCTGTCAGAGATCAAAGAGAGGATTAGTTCTCTGTACTTCCTCAGATAAGGATATTTCATGGAGGAAAAGTATTGTATTTACTTATGGTTGAAAAGTAGAAGATTATAAAGTTGTAATGGCTTTATTACAATTCTGCCTTTAAGATGAATTATCAGTGTTTACTAGTTTATTACCAAATGAGCCATTGCAATGGACAAATAGACTTGGGCTCCCAGAAGTCTTCTGAGTCCTCTCATATTGTTCAGTGGGACTTGTTTGCTATTTCTATTAAAATATTTTCTTGCCTAATTTTTATGAAGTAATTACAGAAGTGAAAACTAGGACTGAAGAACTTGTTCTTGATTATTTGAAGGAGCCTAAGAAGGAAAGGCAGACCTTTCTGTGCACCATACCAGAAGAAAACCAGTTGGAATGTTCCCTGCCCCCGCCCCACCCTCTACAAAAAAGAAAACAGAAGAAAAAAAAAAAAAAAGAGCAACAGCCAACACATGTATGGGAACAGGTCTTAAGCCCAAATGTGACAATTTACAAGAGAATTGCAGTGTTTTGCAAGTTCATTGCACATACGAATCACAGTAAGAGTGATGCCAGGAATATTTTAAATCACTTCAAAGGAAAGCGGTTCAAGCAAAATTAGACAGAGGACACTAGAGTGGTACCTAACATGAAGTGGTGTATTGTCACAGAAACAGATTCAAGAGCAATAAAATTTTGAAGATAGTTGTAGTCAGCAGCATACCCTCTTGTTTTGTCCCAGGATCCGGTTTGCCAGCTCACAGTTGTATCGGGATTCGTGGCATCCTTTTTTCCCCCCCCCCCCCCCCCCCCCTTAAAGCCTTATCTCCTGAAGTACTGTGAACACACCTATATCTTTTTAGACTTAAAACCTAGCAAATAACACTGCTATGACAAGCTAATCCCCTGGTTATGCTGAAAATCTTCTTGAAAATGCAATATGTAAGTAGTGCAAAAGAATTTTGGCTTCTTCTAAAGTCTTGACCTTCTAAGTTCTCAGTTTTAGTAAGCCCATCTTACTGCCTTCATTGTGACCTGACCTCATAAGTTGGCAATATTGGCAGATCTACAGTCTAGAATACAGTATCGTGCTCCTTCTGCTAGAATAGAAATAATTTTCTCTTTCTAGCAGCAGCGGCAAAACAAGCAGAAAGTATCTTTCTTTCGATAATAATACAATGTGCTTGAGTGACGTGGTCCCTCCCTAAGTCTGATACAAACATGTAATCTCATTTTAGCAGGAGCGCTTGAGATACACCAATTTTCATGCAGCTAGAGATACCTCGTTTCTCACTATAGGTTGCCCTTAAGGTTTGGGGAGTGAGGGGAATGGTTTCTGGCTTGCAATTTAGTCAGTATTCAATGCAGTCTTTGTTTACTGAGTTGGAAGTCTGGTAGTGCCATGTAAATGCTACTGAGGTTTGCAGAGACAAAATGTGCAGCTGTTTAAATAAAGCAATGGTATGAGCTTATATTGTGAACACTAAAGAACCAGAAGTGATCACATCTTAAAGGCTGTTCCGTTCTCCCTTTGATGAGCACTTCACTGTGATGCGGAATTTATAGCTTTGAACAGTTGCCGAAACATGTTTGGAAAGCCTCTTGATGTTTGTGGTGTTAATAGATTCTGCCCTGGTGTTCAGTAACTCTGCATTTTAAAATGTGACCCTCCACATGGCACAAGTCATTCAAGAATTTTGAACCGCTAAATGTCAAAGTTCTGTACATTCTTCACAGTTCTTGTACTGTTTCCTTATGGAAAGTATCTAAATCTGACTGTGCTGCTGAATGACTTTCAGAGTAGAATGTCATTTTGTACATCTGGTGTTCTGTTTAATTGTCATCAGACTTTGGTTTTCAACAAGATAATTACTGAGCTGTCTTTGGTGCTTTGAAAAATAAGTTGTCTTCAAATCTATTAATGTTCCTCAAATATGCACTTTTCTGAAAACGTGTTTCCTGTCATAAGGCTTCAGTGGCATAGAGCAAGTTAAGAGTTTATCGGGCTATTATCGTCACAGACGAGAAAACAAAGTATTACAGATAAGTCTTATGAACGTGACTCCTCTTGATCACCATGGAAATTGAGAAGCCTATTTCATTTACGTTCAGGAAATTAAACTAATAGACATAATAGATGAATAGGATGCTACTTCTTGACCTCTTTCCTAACTTCACCCAGCAGAGCAAACAGAAGGATTACTTCTCAGTCCTTACTTTACTTGCTTTAAGGTTTTGCTTTACTTATATTGTCCAGTCACTGAAAAATGAACCCCCAAAAGAGGAGAAAGAAGAAAAAAAAAAGATGGTTTCCGTGAGGCTCAGTGACTGCTTGCTTTGTCCTTGAAGCCTCACCTTCTGCAATGAAAGATTTTATTGGAGGAGGACAATGGCTGGGTGACAGCCTACCTCCCTTTTTCTTCCTGAGAGGCAGTTTGTGTTCTTTGTAGGAACCAAGTAATTCTGGAAATATGCTGGGAGTTATTTGTATCTTTCAAAAGTGGATTTGGGTCCATGCGGTCCAAATATTTGGAGGAAGAATGAGTTAGCTCTCTGTAGAACCTCTTCCAACTCCCTTAGCTCTCTATAGGATCTCTTCATCTCTTCTTTCCCCCCTATGTTTTGTGGTACCTTACACATAAGCTTACGTTACTGCTAACAGAAGCAATCTTTTGGCTTTTTCCTGGCTGGGCATGTGAAGGTCAGTGCAATTCTTGTAGCTTGTTGCATATCAGGCCATGGGATAAGGCTGCAGCTGGGCATGCTGAGCTTCCTCATGTGGCTTACTTGAGCATGGGACCTCTGGCAGATAGATGCATGTTTCCTGGCTGCTCTGCAGTGTTGCTGTCTCTCTCCAGCTTTGGAATTGTGCTGAGTCTAGAGAGATTGGTTGAGTTCAGGGGTAGTTTTCTAGCGCTTGACTTTGCAGGTATCTTAATGAGGGGGAAGGCAGCTCTGGAAAACCAGAGCTATAATGTTAGAATTTGTTATAAAGGAAGAAGCAATACCAAGGTTACTCATCAGAATTACCATCTGGCAATGTTTTCAAATGAGAGAGATACCACGAAAGGACTGATAGTAATTTCGGTTGAAAGGTAGCTCCATTGTAGCATTAGAGACTAAACCACTCAATTAGGAAAGAGAGGAGCACCTCACTCTTCAGAAACGTGCTAATCGGGCAGACTCCTTTTACAGTTGTTTGTGCAATGTAAGAACAATTCTCTAGCTAAATGTTGTCATTAAGAAATCATTGCAGTGCACAACTGGAATTAAGCATCTATGTTTCCAAGTGTCCTTAATTTTGTTTTTACTTCTACATTATTACAACATACTTTCATAATTATAATACGTTCATAATTATCCATTGTACACGTTGAAGTCAGACTTTATCAAACTCTAATGTGTACAAGAACTTGTGTTTTAAAAAGAAAGTTTTTGTGTGTCAGATTTATAATGCAAGACCCCCAATATTTTGAGAATAGGGCTACACTTCTAGATTATAAATCATATTTTCTGGTGGAAAAAAGTGACTAAGTATAAAATATGAATCTTGCATGTTACAGTACTTAACCATGCAATCATTATTTGAAATTCTCTTTCAGGTCTTTACATTTATATTCATTTGGTTTCTTCAAAATGGACATGGCTAATGTATTATTAAAGGTTTAAAAATTGAAATCCATGTAGTAAATGTTGATGTGTTTTATGGTTCAACAGAAACTGATGTAGCAATGAACTTTGTGGTATTTGCCAGCCCACAGGTAAAATGCTCAAACTATTTTGATTTGCATAGGAGGGCATTGTTATGATTTATTTGATATAACTGGGTAATTTTCAGCAGGAGAGCAAGCAATAGCACTACTTAAAAGGAAATATAATGTAGTAGTATAATCATTCTAGAAGCAAATTTACATCCACAAATAATGCATGCAATTAACAACGTGAGTTAGGTGTTGAATGTTGAGATGCCTGAGCACTCCTTGCATTTTCCTCATAAGCAGAAAGAATGCATGGTGTTTAAGGAACAGATGCAAAAGCTGCATCTTGTTCTTATTCTGTTGTTGGGGTTGCACCTGATTCATCAACTGCATTTTTTTTATTCATCCATTGTAATTTACTTGGAGAAGTATGGGGAAAGGAAGGTGTTGATATATAAATCTGAATGGCCCTCTGATCTCTCTTGTATATCCTGACCATGTGAGGGGAACAGTGTTATACCCATTATAATGGTCTTTCAATGACATGAATATGTATAACTACATATTTCAGCATCTGTATGCGGTTCCAAAATACAGCTTTATGTAGCTTTACATAGCTCCAAAATTGTCCAACTCTATATGGATTCTTGTTAAATTCAATTGATCTGACCTCCTGATGTTTTACAAATGTTCCACTCTGCCATGCGCTTCCTGTTAGCAGTTTTCATCTGATGTGGTGACCTAATACTAAAGCTGTTTCAGAGAGATATTGGAGAGTTTCATAGATCGTAAAAACTTTTAGATAAAGTGTCTTTACCTGTTCTGGGGAGGAGGATAATGTTTGGAACACTGTATTTGAGTAAAACGAGATCATAGTACAAACTATACCAAAGAAAGTTTTGCAAAAGCCTGGGACTGGCATAAAAAGTATCTAGTCTGATTTCTTCACATCAAATTAGAAATTACCCTTATTAAATGTGATCCCTAACTAAGGTTTTCCCAACACTCACATCACGGTAGAACATGCTGAATATTTCACAACAGTAAACAGAAAAAGGAAATCAACACCAACATGCTGTCTGCCGTGCTTAGCTAAGATTGTTTTTGGAGCAGACAATGGGAATATGAGCTTACTGTCTTATTTGCACGTTGTGGGGGGGAAAAGTGAATAGAAGAAATAGTTAGAAAGCTGGTGAAAACACTTCAGAAGTCAGGAGGCTTACTTTCTTGTGGGTGCTCAAATTTCTGGAGCTACTTAAACTTCAAATTTGAGTCTAAATGGATTCTTGAACAATTATGAGCAGATTATAAAACTGTATTATTCTTTTGGGTTTGTTTTGGTTCTGGTATAAGATACAGTGACCAAGCAATGGACCCACATGTTCAGATATCCGGATGTGGTGGTGCATTCCCCCCCACTCCCCCCCGGGCCGCACCGTGATCTTAAACTCCTGTTAGACCTTGGCTGTGGTGTAATGAGCCAGGCGGTTAAGCGTCCCTTGACAGTATCAGGAACTCTTGCACAGCTGAGGTTGGGGGAGGTACTGACCGTACCAGAAGCTTCTGCTGCCTGGCCCAAGTAGGGGACGAGAGTGGGGATAATTTGTCATCCCCTGATACCCTTATCTGAGTCGTAGTTCAAGTGGCACGATACCATTGTTACTGAAACCTTGAGAATTTTAACAGGTGACTAAAGCCTTGTGACCCTATAAACAGCGGTCCGAAGTGAGGCCCTTTGAGCTCTCCTGGACCTCAGTGGGCTGCCCCAGAATCTCCCTCTGAACAGGACGCTTCTCAGAGTTTGCGAACTCTTGAGTTTGTGATATTCAGAGGACCGTCGCAGTTGACGGGACCTGGGCTGAAATACTCCTCGAGGCTCAACCCCTCACCAGTTGAGAAAAGCCAAGACATTTGATATGAATATTTGACTGGACTTGAGGGGAATTTTTAACAGGTATACCTTTGTATATTTATCTATCTTTGTGTCTGTATGTGTGTGAACTGATTTAGGTAACTGATAGTAAGCATAATCTGTAATTAAGTTACTGCGTCTTAAAACTGTGAATGAACCTTAGACTGCTGCTGAACACATATAACCCCTTCGACATAAACCATTGACCAAATCTCGGACTAGGAGTGGATCCAGCTGCACCTAAACTCCATCAGGAGTTTAGAAAGCAAGGCGGTCTTCTCTGAACCTTCTGACTCAATGGGAGGGTCTCCCTTACCCTTTTTCATCCTTGGTCTCTGTATAAATCTTTCTAGCTCAATTCTAACACGATTTTCCTTTGTATGCTTCCTCCATGTAATAACTGATAGAGTGAACCTCGCCATTGAACTCTGTTAAGTCACATTTTTATAAATCTCTATTACAATCGCTTTCTGCTAATACCTTCAATGGTGATTCTTTAAGCAGCCTCTAAACCGCTCATTCGTGACACCAGATCAATTGTTTGAGGTGCAATAGGGCTTTCACAATTATTCATGTAGTTTACTATTTTATGTTAAATAAAATTTGTAATTTCTTAAAAATAATGTCAGAATCAAATTGATCACATTTCAATTTGGAAATCACTGTAGATTTTCAGTCATTGGGCTTGTGGTTTTAAGTCTTTGCAAACACCGTTTCTTCAGATAGTATAAACTGCTGTACGTCTGACAATACGTTTTAGCGTGATGATGCACAAAATTGACACTGCCTCTGAATCTCTGAATAGTTTCTCTTTTTTTTTGTTCACTGTCTATATACATTTAATTTTGCTTTAAGAAAGTGTGTAAAAAAAAAATATATAAAATCTAAATATCAGGATGTGTAATTTTTTCATGGTGTTATACACAGTCTGGATTTTCCATGATCCTGAGACTTTTTTGTTGCTCAGAAACTAAATCGAAGCCCTGCAAGCTGGACTTTCCCCTCTTCTCTCAGAAAGGAAAACTTTGTCGTTTTACCTGGAGATTCTATTAAGCACTTTTTTTTGTCAAATCTCTACTCAATGGAGGCAGAATAGGTATGTAGTCTGTTTTTCACTGATCGCTAATCTCAGGTGACCAGGCTATATCATTTGTGACCTGAGACTTCCAAAAAGGTCATTGAGGATAAAAGGAAAAGACTGACTTCAAGAAAAGAGGTTTTTTCACTTCAGCAGTAATAGATTGGCATGATAAAAATTAGAATCTTCCTTATGTTGATATGAAGATATAAAACATATATTTTTCCCTCAAAGTTGCTGCATAAGTAGCATTTTTGTAATGGATTTTTTTTCATCATAGTACTGTTAATAAATCCAAGAAATGATGCTGTATTTATTTGAATTCAGTGGTGTGCTATGTAAGGACTTGCCTTCAGAACTGATTGTAAAACATTTGTATTGAAAAGCAATTATTAGAACTTAATTTTTCAGTAATGACTAAATTAATCACCTGCTAGGAAAAATGTTCATCTTTGGTAATGAAAGTGCTATTAAAATACACTGTTTTTTCATACATTCTGTATCCTGATTTATTGTTTGAGTGAGAAGCTCCACTGCTGGTTGTGCTAAAACATTTTTGGCATTATTCATTATTATACATAATCCAATTCATTAAGTGAATATGTGTATGGAATGTAAGTATACTATGTTTGTTGTCCAAGATGTAAAAAATAAATAAGCAATCATATCTGAAAATAGAATTTCTATTGAAAGCATGTTTCTTGCATTACTTGAGATTAAAATGGTCTCTAGATTCCTCCCCACCCCACCCCCCCCGCTTTTGTGACCTAATTAAAATACCACAGAACTAGAGATACTGCAGTTTGTGAAGACAGACTTGTAATAGGATCTATGTATAGGAAACAATTAAAGCGTATTTATTTCATTGCGTCTAAGAGATGCATAGAGGTATTCACAAGGTACAGATTTTTTTTTTTATGGCACAAGAATATTGTATTATTTTTATACAAAGAAGCAAAACACTGTGGCTGTTGGTGAAGGCTGGTTTATGGTGCAATAATACCATAATTGGTATGGTATTATATGCAAATTCTTAATTGTCAAGCAAAGTATGTAGTCACTGAAGAACATTACCTGTAGTTGGTGCTTTATGTAGTTCATGATTTTTGACTGAATTACATGCAAAGAAAGTAATCTTCACACCTCATTTTAAATGAGGTTTCTACAAATTATTAGTATAATTTTTCCTGTGATTGAGGTTGTGCTTATATTTTAATTGTGTTTTTTGTAAGAGAGACTTGGATGGTAAGAAAAAAACATAATTATCATGTCAAGTCATAACTTAGTAAAGGTTAGTGCCTTTAGTCACATGAGCAGAGCGACACTGGAAACCATTGGTATTCAAGGAGAATGAAACAAAAGCACAAATTGAGCTTGCTATGCAAAAGAGCTTGGAACTACATCTTATAGGGCAAAAAGGAAAACGGACAGCAATAATGACTCTAGAGCCACAAATTCCCAACACTAAGGTCAAATAGTCCACCTCATGCAAATCCAGGCATACACCAGCCTAGACTCCAAAAGCAGCGTGTAGTTCTATTTAAATGCAACTAAATAGCCATCAAGCTTGTGATAGCTCATGCAAAGCCAGCTTGTGTGACTGAACCAATGAGCCAACTTATTTGTAACCCACGTGTGAAAACTGAATCTAGGTTTGCTCAAATCCTACACAAATGAGCTTATGCCTGGGGATGTGGTATCACCTGTGGCTTATGGTGACATAAGTCTGCTTTCTCCCATGTCACATCACAGGAGACACTGCTATATAGCCGCCTGTGGCGGTACACCTGCATCCATGTAGGTATCTGGTTCTTATTTCCATACCGAGCACTATTTCCTTGTTAAATCATTGATGCAGTGGTGTCATAGCTAGAGTTCGGTGGTTGTGCTGGTGGGATTTGGGCAGTCAGGCTTCCTTCTTGCTGCAATTCTGTCCTCTTGCAATTTCTATAGCAGTTTCCTCTTGCTGCAATTCTGACGTGGGGTTAAACTTAGAAATTGCTTGTGCGCTCCCTGCCCCAAATCTCCTGTTATTTTATACGTTGTGTCTTTTTCCAGTAATTGTTGCTGTTTCTAATACTGCGAGTGCAGAGGAGTGATGCTCTGGTCTCTGATGCTCATTCCAGAGGTGGCAGCAGGCAGAGCTGATATTTTGTTCCTGGAAAACTTCAGCTGTGGAAGATAGCTACTGTTGTGCAGTGCATTGAGGTGCTACCCCAGCATCTGACTTACCTAGAGCTATACTAATAGTGTGATGGAGGAGCTAAAGGGGAAAAAATGACATCGCTGTAGAATAAGGCTCTTGGGGAAAACTTCTTTAAGTGAACTTCACTCCCAGTGATGGTGTTTCTGGGCTGTGAAATGAGTTGACCAATGGGAACAAACTGAACTGCAAAACTTCAGGATGACAAATTTCTTGACAAGAACGTGATAGATGATACCAAAAGCTTTCAATATTTAGAGTTGTTCTCTACTGGAACACGAAATTAGAAACTAAGACAAGATAATTCTGTAAATAGCAGAAACTCCAAACTACAAAGTAAAATGGAATAACTGAGCTTGTCAATGCCCTGTCCACCATATTGTGGCAGGTTATAGATGTAGATGGCCTTTCCTCCCGCCTAGCAACTCCAAGGGATTTCTGTCGCTTTTCTTCTTTTCCTATCTTCCTGAGGCTGGCTTTGGGCTTACTCCCTGCTATAAACAGACCCGCTGGTTTTGACCATCTCCTTGGGTGCGCTCATGCTGCAACCAACTGGGTTTGCCCCATTTCTGCCTTCCCTCCCTGTCCCAGTGCCCTGGGATGGGCTCCTGCTGTGTATGCCCACCTTGGCCCAGTGAAGGAGAAGCCTTCTCCCTTCCATGTTCGAGTTTGTTCTGACTCAAAAGGTAGAAGCCAGGACAAAGTAAATGGGCAGCTTTTCTTCCTGTTGTCCTGCCGTCATTTTTTTAAACAGAATGTGCAATACTTTCTTTATACCCTGTAAGTTGTTTTTTGTTTTTTTTTTCCTCCTGTGTCACACCTACTGAAATCTGGTTAAGACCCACTTTTGCGTATGGATTTGGGGACTGAAATCTGGGTCTGAAAATGATTTGGCTAGTGGTTCAATTTACTTTATGAATATGCCTATATCTCCTGACTCAGCTAACTTGTTGACTGTTTTACAGTATTTTTAAGGTAGTACTGCAAAATACCTGAGGAAATAGATCATTGCAGAATCTAATTCCTTGCACTCCGCGCTGAATCAGGTCTAAATTTATTTTACGTGACAGAAGCAGAGTGAATATTGCAATGTCCTTGGAATCCAGCATGGTTTTAATTGGATTCTATCTTTTTCTAATGCTACTGTGGAACACCAATTTAAATCCTTGGGATTAAATTTATATGACAGGCTGCCATTTTCACTGAAGTGCTGCATCATTTTAATTTATTTATTTTGCTTTGATGTTTCTTGACAAGTAATAAAGCATCAGGTCCTTAGTTGCGAAGGTCTTGTCACTGTTTTTTTCCAGAGTCCTTACATTTCAGAACCCTTTTGCTGACACACTGCAAAGTGCAACAACGTTCATTTTAAACAAAGGGGCCAGCAGTTCTCAAGCTCAGCAAGAATTCTAGTGAGATACAATTTAAGATAAGGAAAGCTTCATTTATGTAATAAAAAATAACCCCTAGTAAATGAGGTTTGTAATGCATTATCCTTCTTAACTTTCCGCTGGGCCCGTAATTATGCAGAATATCTAATGTACTCTAATAATCTGATCTTAACTTGATAGTATTTTCATTTTATATACAGACTAAAACACTACAACCCAGTAGATTAGAAAATAAAGACACTGATTACTTAACTGTAATAAATACATGATGCTGTGAAGGTGAAGATAAAAGCATGATCTGCAAAGTATGAAAATAAATTAAAATGCTAGCTAGGAAACAGGTGTGAAGAGACTTTGAAAATAGGTTCACATTTTTCATTATGGCATTATTGTGGTTCCATGTCCCAATCACAGTCACTTCTACTGGCAATAAGAAGGTAGATAAAAGTAAATCATTCCTAAGTTAATAAGCATATTATTAAAAATTAAAAAAAAAATTAAATATGGACACATTTGGAAAAATAGAATTGCTATAAATTAAATTTTAAAAGCTCATTAGCTGGGGAGTATGAGATTTTTAAAATATTGTGTTTCAGTCCCTCTGTCCTAGGCAGCAAGCCTATTTTAATTTTCAGTGTACAAGGTTCTTGTATGCTTGCTAATACCCAATGAAGTGCATTAACTGTTACGATTGTTTAAATTGATTTTACTGTTTTATCAGCTAGGATTGAACAAATGGTAAGGATGCTGATGAAGCACTATACTGTACGTGTACCTACAAGGTTTCTGTTGGAGGCAACCCCATTTGAATGACTTCATATGGCACAAATAGTTTTATGTATATATTGACCTTGGAAAGAATGAAACAAACAAAAACAGGGATTTGGCATTTGGCAAGAGGTACACAGATCATGAACAGACATGCAAAGTCAAGAATCTAATGGTAAGGTCATCAACCCATATCTTCTGTCCACGTATGGTGGGTTGACCTTGGCCAGCTGCCAGGCGCCCACCCAGCTGCTCGCTCACTCCCCCCTCCTGAGCAGGATGGAGGGAAAATAAGATGAAAAAGCTCATGGGTTGAGATAAAGACAGGGAGATCACTTACCAATTACTGCCAGGGGCAAAACAGACTTGACTTAGGGCAAATTAATTTATTGCCAATTAAAAATAGATTTGGATGGTGAGAAAAGCAGATGAAAACTAGAGCAGCTTTCTCCCACCGCACACCTCTTCCCTGGCTCGACTTTACTCCTTCGCTCCCCGCCCCTCTACCTCCTGCGGCCCTGCGCGGTGCAGGGGGTGGGGGGCTGTGGCCAGTCCATAACGGTTCCTCCCTGCTGCCTCTTCCTTCTCACATGTTCCCCTGCTCCAGTATGGGCCCTCCATGGCTGCAGTTCCTGTCAGGAAAACCAGCTCCCCGACACTTTTCCCTTCACCCCTCGCTGTCCTTTCCTAAATACACTTTGCCAGAGGCACCACCAGCCTTGCTGAGGGGCTCGGCTCCGCCCTGCAGCGGGGCTGCTGCGGAACCGGCCATGGCTGGTGGGGGGCAGCCCCTCAGCTCTCCCCAGAGAGGCCCCTGCTGCCAGCGCCTGGGCACGGGCACCTGGAATATGACACTGAAGTAGGTAATAATTTTGATCACAAGTGCTTAACGTAGCGATATGTGCTTAGTAATTGAAATAAGTTTTGCTTCATCTGGGACCTCAAAGTTGTTTTTTTAAAGTATTGGGTGTTAGACTGCAGTTGCATCAGATTTGGGCAGTACAAAAGTGCAATTTAAGATGTAGTTAAACAACTATGTGTAAGAACCAGATTAATTTTTCGCAAATGTTTGATGTTATCCCAGATTCATAATTTAAATGACAGTATTGCGTGGTAGCTATTTGTGAGATTATAAATCAAATCAGTTTTAGTCTGGATTTTGTAAATAGCTTTATTTTAACATAGTTGTCTTATTTATATTTATAATATAAATCTTTTGTGTGTGTGAGTACGTGTGCATCTATTCCCTTCTTTGTTAAAGTATTTTGCCCTGCCCCTTCCTGATACCCAAGAATGCCCTTTTTTTTTTTCTTTTTTCCCCCCAAAGTTCGCCATAAAAATGCTAGCATAGTCAAGCCATTGCTTACCACCAATTGCTTGGTATTTGTAGCACAATATTGCAAGAGCAGCATGACCAACGCCATTCAGGTGTATTGTGGCATCTTGTATAAATTGGGTGACCTTTGGCGAAACTAAGGAGCGTGCTGCGGCTCTACTTTTCTCTGATGATGAGCCATTCAGAATTTGAAGACTTTCTGCCGCAGAATAAGTTGACCATAAAAGACCCATAAAAGACTGTAAAAATGATGATGTTTGAAATTATTCCTATTTAGGCTTTTCATTAATTAGGAGTTGTGGAGATAGTACTTGGAAACGTCATTGCATAGAGAAGAACTTGGTGTATCCAAGGGAATGACCCTTTTCTTCTGGATGGGCGTGGTCTTTGAATTTCCCATTCTCCTCACACAGCTTAGAAAAAGTTTCTTTAATTGTCACCAGTTTCAATTCTTTGTTTTTATGGTTGCTGGGATCAGGCCTTGCTATTCTTTTTTTTTCTATCTGCAGTTACTACACAGGAATGAGACTGAAATATTAATGACAGAAGCTTAAAACTTGGGGGGAATTCAGCCATGTTCAAACCTCGATGTGCTCCCGAGTGTGTGGCATGTTTAATAGGCGTTTTGCCATCCTTCCGCTACACCAGGACTCTGCCCACTGGAGAAAGCAGTGTATTGCCTTATGAGCCATGTTGGGAGCAGCCCCTTCCTTTGATTCATGTGGGGAATAACAATTATTGTAAATCCAAAAATCAGCACAGCCCCATGACATAGAGGGTTTCTCATGCAATAGACCTTTGATTTTTTGACCTGTAAAGTTGATTTCTTTTTTAACAGCTGTTACAAATTTTTGACAGGTCCCTTTCTGTAGGCCGTTGATAATTAGGGCCTAACTTTCTATTTTTACTCCATACTAACTACATTCCCATTTGGTCTCAGCACTCCAAGTTATTAAATTGTACAATAAAGTCCCTTGCTGTGCCTTTAAATCTGATAAGCTGTGAATTTTGAGACCACTGGTGAGTTTGTTTAGACTTGAATTGTCTGTAGATATAAAACTAGAGCCAGCATAGAGGGTATAATATTTGTCTTCAGCAAACTTTGTCCTTCAATAAAATTTAGACTAGTTGTGAATTACTGTCTTTTCAGGGCCAAGCACGTTTTTGGAAGGCAGGTGCTGGACTAGATTTCAAAATACACCTTGATATTTTTTTTTTTTTTTGACAGAATTGTGGAGAAAAATCATAAGGGGAATGTGTAATAAATATATCGTGAGTTTCATGTTTGATTTCTCACCTCACAGCTTATTTTATTATTGTCTAAGCTCTGAATTCTTTAAAAGAAGGAGACAGGATAACAGCCTACATTACCAAGTAATTTGCTGTAATTTGTAAATTCACTAGATCAAAACAGTTGATGTTGAGACCCCTGTACCTGTGTTAGATTTGTTTCACCAGTGTTACTCTGAACTAGGTTTAGTCTGGTCCCTGAGACTAATCGTTTCCACCAGGTGTCTTTGAAGCGGTCCAAAAGACAACTCATTGCTTTGGACCCTTATGTCTGCCTTAGGGATCGGAGCACATGTATGCATCCTCGCATGGCACTTCCAGTTCATTTTCCTAAAGATAAAGATTTTGCATAGGACAATCCACTCTGCAAACTTAGCCAGCGTATGGCAAGTGGAGGTGGTCGAGATGCACAGCAGAACTGCTGTACAACTCCTAAACAAATTTGATGCTTTCTCCTTGAGTTGGGCTACGTAGATATTTGTGTTCCTTCTGCAATACAAGGTCTCAAAATCTCTGAGGTGGTATACCTGCTTAGAGAAGCTGCACAAAACTTGGAGTCTTTGCTGTGGCAAAAAGGTGATTCTGGTGCCTCTGTTTCTGTAGACCTACTTACTGTTTGCACCTGCCCATGTAAATTCACTCCTAGCAAAGCCTGTGGGAGTGTTGGGAAGAGGCGAGGAAGGGAGTTCTCCAAGTTAGGAAGATTCTCTATGTGGTCATGTAGCCACAGTGTTATTCAGCAACTTTATACTGCTGGGTTCTGGGCTTCGTCCCCTTGTCAGAGCTTGTAATGAGATGCTCAAAAGGCAGCTTGCTGACAGTCTTTAATGGTGACTGCACTGAAGACTTCAAATGAACCAGAATCAGAGGTTTTGCGCCCCTTTATACTAGACAAAGAAGCTAGAATTGAGGGTGAAGTTCTCATTTATAAGATTTTATTTCTGTAGTGGCTTCTCAATCCAGGACATAAGTACGTAATATGCCTGTCTTGCTGGAGAGCAAAAGGTCCTTAAGTGTTTGGGGCAAGAGAGATTTGCTTTGAATGAGCAATAACAAAAGGACAGGTCAAAAAATTCCACCAACTTTATTCTTTGGTGCCTGCTCTCTTCATCCCTTTCATCTCCTGGTTATTTTATCTTATAGTGAGACTGTAATTAATCGCAACATTTGTTAGAAACTTAATATGTATAGGTTACATGGAATGCAGTGGTGCAAGGCTCCCTGGGAACTCTTCGTTTTCATTTCTAACCTGAATTATAACTGAATATTGTAAGTATCCTTTAATGAAATTCCTGTGTTTTCTCCTGCTGTTGTTGATTAGACTAGTTCATGCTGAAACAATTATTTTGGTAAGTTGTCTCAAGCTGCCTGAGGATATGGTTTGGTCATTCAAGCAGCTGAAGGGTTGATCCTAGTCCTTGTGAACAATCCCTCAATCTGTGCTTGTTTATTGCATTTCTTGTCTTCCTGCTGACCAATTAAGGCCTGATCAACTTGGTAAAGGTCTTCTATATGTGACAAAGATGAATGCAGTATTTTCTGTGGTCCCATTATCAAAATAACTAAACTGTGTGCTGAAGCAGTACGCGTTTAACTATGTCAGTCAAAATGTAGCTAAGGCATTTCAAACTCATTTAAAAAAAAAAAAAGTAGTGGTTCTTTTTTTGCCCTTTAAAAGTTTTTGAGCATGTGAAAGTAGGAAGGAAAAACTGACAATATTGAATGGGTTATATAATTAGGAAAATATTTCTATGATAGAACTGATTGTATGCAGTGACACGTGTTTGGAGCTATTAGCAAAATTTCTTTTCATCTTCTAGTTTTCCAATACAAATTACAGGTAAAATGAATCCTGAAAAGGTTAGCCAACTTACTGAATGTCCTTATTTAAGAGAAGTAGACCCACTTGAAATGAGACTGGTCCGTAGCTGAATGAGTGAATGTGTGAAGAATAGAGTATCTTGTCCCATCTTTCTTGTGGAAGTTGTTTTAATTTCCTTTGAGGAAGACCAGAGGGGTTGATTGTACCCCGGAGAGCAAAGACTGCTTGTCCCAAACATTACCTGAGAGCAAACAAGAGAAGTCAAAGGGAAAGACCAATTTGGAAGGAGCAGGTAATAATTCTCCAGAGTTTTGGAAAGAGTAAGTGTTACTCTGGAATTTGATAATATTATTGATGATTACTATGGGATTTTCTTTTCATTTTGTGCATTGGAAGATAATAGTTTTCACAGATCTGAAAAGAACTTCTGAGCTTGACTAAGGCTCACCACCATTTCACCCCCATGACAGACCAGATGCATTTGCTATAAGGTAGATGACTATTGCGTTAGGAGAGGGCATGTCTCTTTTTAATGGAAAAGATGAAAGAAAATCTGAATTGATAAAATTTGAGACCTGGGAACTTTGTTAGGTAACACTTGCAAATACTCTTAGCAGATAAGATGGGTATGGCTGTATCGCCTCTTTTTTTTTTTTTTTTAATTGGACTGGGTTTATCTGATCTTTAACTGAAGATGTTGGTTGTAAAACAGTCTATCCTAGCTATTAAAGCAGCTTAAATTAGAATAGTAGTAGTAAAGTAGTATATTTAAAAGAATGTTAAATAGTATTGATTATATAGTAGCCTTTAGATCAGCACAATCAGCCACAAGTACACAGAAATGAAAAATTCCATTTCCTTCTGAAACATTCATGGGAGTACCAATATTTGAAATGAATAAAATGGAGTAGTAGGCTTTGCATAATATAACCACTATAATTACATGAAATTTCAATGTTCCCCACTATTGTGCTTCCACGAAGAATACTAGGCTGATAATTTTATGAAGTAAAATATTAGCTTCAGTCTTAAAATGACACTAAAGAAGAAAGTGACCATTTGTAGAACACCATAGCTGAAATAATTTCAAATTTGTTTAGTGTTGTCTGTATTACTTGCTTATGAATAGTAAGTAGAAAAGTAGTTTCTGCTGCATTGACAGTATAAGAGATTTATACCACAAATTGTTGGTGTTTGAAGACAAAGAAGAGCACTTAGATCTAAGCAAAATAATATTTTTTTACGGTTAGCAAAGAACAGTGTGCAAAGTAGTGTAAGCTTGCTGAAAAGTAGGTGGAAATGCCTTAGTTTACAAATTCCTAGGGGTTCGAGCATGAATACTTTCTTCCTCTAGTATTGTTAGATAACTCTGGGAGGTGACTTTGGCTCTGTCCAAGTGATGGTTCTTCCATAGCTCCTGCTGCATCCTGATGTGAAATAGTTTCTTTAAGCTGCGACTGGTAAAGTTAGAAAGTCATATGTACATGCTCACTTAGTGCAGAGGGGCTATTTTCTTCTATTTGCACTGCCATTATTACCTGAAAGTCAGTTTGGGTTGACGTAATTGAGAAAACATTTGGTCCTTGTTCAGGATAGCAGTAGAGTTAATGAGGTTATGTGGAGCTGAAAGCCAGTGTTAATGTCTATATATTTGAGCAATTTATCCCTGAAGAAGCACCATTTCTCTTTTTGCCCTAAGAAACAAAGAGGCTTGAAGAAACCATATGAGGTCTATCGGCTGTTTTAGCTAATTATACAGAAACCTAAGATTTATGCTGGTATTTTCTCAGGAAATCAGCAAAACCTTATATGTGTCTTGGCTTTGATAGAATTATTTAATATCAGCAACATATTACAGTACAGTAAATATTTTATGCTTCACAGAGAAATAAATGTATTGTAACTTGTCGCATACATACTAACTCTGCATGACCTCTTTGTCAGACTTTATACTAACATAAAAAATAAACTACTTAACAGATGCTCTATTGCTAATCCTGGGGGTTTATTGCTTCTACACATTTTTATGAAAACATTAATTTTCCAAAAGTATTCTTCCTGGAGTATTCTGAAGTATCTTCAGAAATTAGTAGTTATCAGTCTGACACATTGCACCTCCTGGAAACCTCATCTCCAGCCCTATTTCACTTTATTTTATTTGAGGAGTCTTTTTGGTTTGCGTGGACTATACGTGTACTGTAAAATAACTGGCATATAACTTAGACGTGCATACTGGGACTGATAATACTGTACTCTATTTAGTTTGTATATTAGTGTTGCGAAGACATTACAGAAGATTGCTCTTCTAAAATTTTAGTGGATTAGGCCAGTCCATTACTTAAGAAATGCTTTTTACAATTCTAATTTTAAGGCATTGGCTTCTTTAATTGTAGGGTTTGTAGGAGACCATTATTATTACGAAATTACAAAAATTAGTTTTGGCATAATAAGAGTGTATTTCATAATCCATATGTTAAACTGGTTTATGAGAAAAAATTCATTATGCTGGAATTGGGACTGTATCTTTACCTGTAGGGACAGATTTGAAATAGATCACAAGGTTATGTTCCACATGAATGTCTGCATATAGCAAATCTTGAATTTATTTTGTTCTAACAGCACGTGTGTGATCTTGAATGCCTTTGTAACAGGAAACTTAAAAGTCATGCTGTCAAGATTGTAAAATCCAAATCAAATTTTATTTTGTCTCATTTTTTCTCTACTCACATTTCTTGGAAATTTATCTGTTGTCAACCCAGATATATCCTGTTCTCCTTGTTCTTTCTTTAGCTATTATTTTAAAAAAGAAAACAAAATGAGAGGCTTTGTGGATAGAAACATGAATGGCGAGCTTGTGATTCAGTGAGAGACTGGACTCCTAAAGCTCAGCAGGTAGAGTCAGGTGTTGGGGTTTTTCTCCTTCTGGTTGACTCTTATTCTTCTGCCAAGAGTAAATTACAATTTTTTTTTTTTAATCTATTATACCTTCAGTTACATGATATGTGAAGCTTGATATATTGAGCATATGAACCCCTTTTTTGATTTATTGAGACACTGTATTTTTCTGAGGAAAGAGCTAGCTCTACCCCTGTGTCCTGTGTAGGTTAAGAACCCGGTCAGTGTTAAACTAATAGTGGCTTTTTCTCACTGTCCTCCCTGGCTTTCTTCCAGTTTGCCAAAGATGCAGTAAGTAGATCTTGTTGTGATTTATATCCTCTGTTTTGACCCTTGAAAGCCAGGCCAGACCTGACAGTCCTCACAGTTTTGAACTGTGAACTTCACAGCCATACTGGAGTGGAAGACCACATCCAGACCCTATCTGGCTATCAGAGGTATTACTGAGCAGATGTTGGGGACTTCCATGGATGCAAAAACTAATTAAGGCAGAACTTTTCTGACACCTCAGCAAAAATTTTGAAAAAATCCTGTCAGAAGCCTTTGGTGTTTCTTGTGTTACAACGTATTTTTCAGAAAAGCTGTGAGGGTAGTAAGGGTTTAAATCCTACGATCCACTCTCCCCTATAGAATTTTCCTGCAGCTGACTGCCTGTTGTATTCTTCTAGTAGCTATAGCTAAAATTAAGAATAGTCTGTTTCTGTAAAAGAATTCTCTCGCTAATTTTTAAATTATTTCTATTGCCTCTGCATTTCTTTTTGATTTTTTTTTTTTAACAGTAAATGTAAGAAAATGGTAGGTAACTTCGGACTTGAAATAGATATTTTCAGGAAAAAGTATGTGTTTGTTACTGTTTTGCTCAATATTTATTTCTGGTGTCCACTAGAGCAAAAGTGGCATTATATGACTACAAGAAGGAGAGAGAAAGGAATACGTTATTAGCTCATCGTGGAGGATTGCTGTGAGAGTACGTGCCTACATGGGCATGTGCTTAAGCCTTGTGCCTACCCTGCATCGTTAAGATATGGTATTAAACCTCTCAGGAGCATAGGCTGTCTGGCTATATAGGCTAAACCTGGGAAAAGCCTAGTACCTTTAAAAAAAAAAAAGTTATGTTTAAAATCTGTAGATCAGCATGGTTTCATTCTATATCGTAAACCCTCTAGTTGAGCTAAAAGTTACCTTGTGTGAGCTTTGTGAATGCAGCTAGAGACTGGCTTTGCAGTTTGAAAATTTTGGAGCAAATTGGAGTGCCTGCTTCTATAATTTCCTGGTTTGATTCAACACCACAATGTTAAGAGTTTTGAAAATGTCCTTGTCTTACAACTGAGAATTCTCCTCATTCTTCCTACAAAAACCCTCAGTATTATATACTCATTTTCCTCACCCTCTCCCCCATGTTATGTCCTTGCCACTGCCCCAGCAGTGCAGGGAATGGCGAAAGGATCTTCTGTCCCTTCCAGTTCAGATACTCTCTGAATAATAAAGATAATAAAGACTTTCTTTTCATATTGGTAGTGGAGAGGAAAACCTGTTCCTGTACTTGATGTCATCTGTCTTTTGTTAGGGATTATGGTAAAATACCAGTTTTCTGGGCTTTTCCATTATTGAGGAAGGAGGTGCTTCCATGAGTAGAAAGCTGTTCCAAACAGTTGAAGAGTGACTTACAAGATGAGAAATGCATAACTAATAGTTTGGCAGAAATGCAGGTTCAAGATTTACGTTGGATCTGGCAGTGTTTGTCTAGGTGAAGTCTCTGATTCTAGAGGTTCCTCACAGCACAGAAAAAAGTTAAAAGTTAGTTAAAAGAAAATTTCTGGATAAATTATGTGAAATTTATAGAATCAATAGAATTTATACCAAAAGTATAATCCAAAATTAAAACCATTTCTTTTTACCTTTGAACTTGTGTACTTGTGAACTAAATGCATAAATAGAAATATCCTGTCATAGTTGATTAAAACAACTGCAAGAAATTCATACCAGATTGAAAGATGTGTTTTGGTAATTAGAAATAGTATCATATAAAACTTGTATTTCATCTCCATTAGATATTCATATATTTGTTATATGGTATTTAGGTTTCATACCACCTGCCCAAATGGATGTTTCAAATGAATAGAATAGATACTCAGTGATGACCCACATAATGTTAACTCTGTCTGCGAGCACTTTCTGGCCTTCATGGTTATTCATGCATGTCAGTTATTCTGTTGTTGTTCCATTAAACTCGGGTGCAAGTAAAGCTTAAAAGCCCCCCTGTCCAAGTGTTTCTTGTTTGGGGTTTTATTCTGTGTATCCTACGGTGACAGTTCTTCCAGTATGTCAGAAGGCCTATGAAAACAAGATAGGTACCATTTAAGTGTAGGAGCAACACATTAAACTATGTCAATTAAACTTAAACTTGGAAGTAAGAGGGTAACAGTGTAGGAGTGGTTGTGAAAGAAAATAGTCTCAGACAAATGGTCCCAAAAAATGATGCTTAAAACTATGTGCTCTTACATGAAAATTGCTTAGAAGTAGGTCTGACTGTGAAATCAACTTCCACCTCAAATTTTAAACATTTCAAGATGAATGGGTTATTTTCCTTTTTTGCTGTTGTTTTTATTCCTTCATTGCAAAGTGATTCAAGATGAAAGATAAGTAAAAATTTCCATAAGCTTTATTTTCTAACGAGTAAGTATGTCCTTAGCTATGCATCTTTACTACATTTTCAGCATCCAGAAATCGTCAGGGGTATTTTTAAAGCTGGTTTGCCAACATACTGAGACATTGGAGGCTTGGTGTTTTTTGAGGTTCTGGCATACTCTTGTTTTTTGCAAGTAATGTTCAGTTGTAACTGGGATGAGGGGGATGGATAGGGACATGGACATTCCTAGCAGCAATGGAAAGGTGACGCTGTGTCTCAGAGCTTCTTCCCAGCATGTCGATTGTGCAGCAAACTAGTGAATGATTTATTGGGGCAACATTCATGCACCTTTGCAATCTGCCACTATGCTTTATTAATATTTCTGGAGCAGCCTATTGTTAGATTCATGATCAGTGTTTTCTCCCCAAAGGTTTGCATGCAACCAAATTATGATTTGTTGCCATAGTCCTCCGTTAGATCTCCATTCTCTAAGAAGCAGGGTCTCTTTCTTCCCTTTTCTTTCCATGGCATTAATTTGGTGCCTAGGAAAAGGACATGCTTTAATGCAGTTCTTTGTGGTGGTTCAATATGCCTCCCCCCTCCTGCTGTGACATATTCTTTCTCTCCTAGAACTGCAATTCTGACATATCCATACATGGAGCATGAAAGGTTTTCTAAAATGCTGCCTCCTGTGCATCAGCAAAGAGTCTGTCAGGATCTGCTCTGTGGTAATAGCAGGGGGATTCTTAAAGGTGAAAAAGGCGATGTGAGATTTTGAAAAATGAGGCCACTTGCTTAGATGCTTGGCTCACTCTAGCTTCAAGGACAGTTGGACATATTGAGATTTGTCACCGGCTTCAAAAAACAGAGGTGGTGGAATTGGGCCTTGTGTGCAAAGTGGCTAGAACATAATACTGATGACTCTTTTTTGTTAATTTTTTGTGTATAAGGATTTTTAGTTGTTTTGCATATTGATGAAAAAATAGTTAAACTGGTAGTTCTCCCTGAAAAAAAGGAGCTAAAAATGAATCTGAAAGTTTTGTGCAAGCTACGCTTATGCAGAAGCGTCACAATGACATTCTCAGGTAACCTGCTCGGACAGCTTGGGTTGGAGGGGTCCTGCTATTGGAAGGAGACTCAGCTGATGCATCCCACTGCTCATAAACATTTCTTTTTTCTCCCCCCCCCCTTTTTTTTTTTTTAAAGTCAATGAACACTGACATGCAACTAGCTGATTTGACATTTTAGGCATCTTCAAAAAGAGCTGACGACTTAAAGTAGGTCTTTTACTACTTAAAGATTCACTTTTGCTCATTTTTTGCTAAGGCAGTATGTGGCTTATGTAGTTTGCTTTATTACACCCACTCTGTCCACTGAATTTGATGTTTTTCTTTACTATTTATAAGTAACAATCAATAAAATATTAATAAATGAGATCTTTTGATTTACGCTACAGTGCATATAGATGGTATTATAAAATCATCCCACTTCACTTTTTTTCTAGTCTGTCTCAGTGCTGTTTAGCTCATTAGTACTTTAATTCATGCAGATCAGGTTAGTCTCCGCTGAAAAACAACAATTCCTGAATTGGAAGCCCCATGTTATCTTTGATTCAGTCTCCTTGAACTACAGTAGATGCTGTGGCTTGGGAAATGAGGGGTATGAATCAGTACTGTAAACTGGGGGGGTGAAAAGGGATGTTTGTTTCACAGGAAAAGAAAGAAATGGTTTCCATATAAAAATAATTATGAGGGCTTTTGTACAGGACCCTATTAGATGCAACCCTGATGTGCCATGTGCACAGCAGAGAATCTGCATAAAATATGGTATTTTTTTTAGTGCCAGAAAACACTTTACTATATCTAAGCCACATCAATAACAGAACATTTCCAGTGGTTTCCTTTATAATTGGGCTGATGTAATTTACAATTCACACTTGTAATCTGATGGCAATATTGTCCAATAATGTTTTTCTTTGTCCACTCCAGCACTAAATTCTAAAACAAACCTCTCTAACAACATTATGCTAAAGGGGCACATAGATATTTTCCCTTAAAAGTACTGCATGATTCATGCACCATGTATTGCTATTTCCCTGCTGTAGTGTCTCAAAGGAAATGTTTTAATCTTATAAATAAAACCATAAAATAATAATTTGCACGCTAGTCGGTCTCTGTGTCACTGGCATTTATCTTTTGTTGATAAGGCAGAACTGGAGGTGTAGGCTGACAATTGTAAAATTATGCATTTTCAGTGCATCTTTTTTTTAATAGTATACAGTAGCCACTGGTTTATACATGCACTGTGTAAGGGCTAGAGGTAGGTATAACTTGTGACCAACACCCTTGGGATAATAACCTAGGTAAATATTCTCATATTTATTCTTTTCTTGATGCCAGCTTGCAAACATTTATTGTCCATTACCTTTAGCTCCCTGTAGTCATATGGAGTTAGAGGTCTTACAAAACTGAGTTTGCTGAAGTTGGGAAGAAGGAATGTTAGTGGAAATTTGGTCCTGATATCTTTATCTTAAACATCAGATCCATATTTCTTATATATGTGCTTTGATTACTTGTTCCTGTGCTATAGAATTATAATATTTGTGGAAGAAGAAAATATCTTTTCGTGTGAGAATATGGTTGTTAATAAAGTTCTCTAGCTCAAGTCAGGGTACGCTTTCCCCCCACCCCACCCCCATAGAACTTGTCTCTGACTTCATCGCAAATGAAATACTACAGACAAACCAGTACCAGTGAATGGGGGTTTTGCTGCAGAAGAGAATGGAAATGGGATTTGGTTCATAATCCAGTTGCTGTGCCTTTTTTCATAATGAACTCTCTCTGTAAACGAATGGATGAACAAACCGATATTTAATGCATTCCTTTATCTGGTATGGATGTAATTAGTTTTTGGAAATGTGGTACTTTGGAGACCTGTGCAACTTCTGTATATGATTCATAGTAAAAGAGATAAACGCATTAAAATTTGTTGGGAAACTTTATTCATTTTTATTGAATTTTACCTATTTGCACGAGTGATTGTATGAAGACTTGGTGTAATGTGGGGAATAGTCTAGTGACTTCAATTAAATTATACCTCATATTTTATTTTCTCTTTGAAACTACCTTTAATGTGCAAACGAATTCATTTTTGTTTGCATTCTTTCTTTAACCCCAGTTTTACCAGTTTCGACTTTGTCACTGTAAAAATCAGTTTCAACACTGGCTTCCTGGTCAGGTCAAATATCTGTTTGCCTGATCTTGCAATACTGACCAACCTACTCTTCCTTACTGTGAGGAGTAAATATATTTCTGGAGTTACCAATGAGAAATTTGAAAGATCACTTTAGGGTTTTCGAGTCACTATTTTTAAGAAGATAAATATGCTAAGAAAAAAAGAATTAGTTGAAAACTGAATAGTTGAACTGCTGGCTATTGTGATATTGCACTGTAATCATCAGGAAGGTGTTGGCTATTGCCTTTTCAGATGTCTTTTGCTAAGGTCAAGACCACAGATGAATCCACAGATTATGCTGAAGTCAAAATAAAATAGATTTAACTGTAATCAACCTGTTCATTATTCTTCATTTTAACATACGTGAATAAATGCAACAGTGACAGCCTACTCTTAAAGCAAGTCCCACAACAGAAATGTAACCAAAGTAGAAGGAATATCAGAGTTCCTTGATGTGAGCCTGAGCAGCTTGTATCAGATTTGTGGAATAGTTTGGGTTGGAAGGGGCCTTTAAAGGTCATCTAGTCCAACCCCCCTGCAAGAAGCAGGGACATCTTCAACTAGAGCAGGTTGCTCAGAGCCCCGTCCAACCTGACCTTGAACGTTTCCAGGGATGGGGCATCTACCACCTCTCTGGGCAACCTGTTCCAGTGTTTCATCACCCTTGTAAAAAATTTCTTCCTTAGATCTAGTCTAAATCTACCCTCTTTTAGTTTAAAATCATTCCCCCTTGTCCTGTCACAACAGGCCCTGCTAAAAAGTTTGTCCCCATCTTTCTGATAAGCCCCCTTTAAGTACTGAAAGGCCACAATAAAGTCTCCCTGAAGCCTTGTCTTCTCCAGGCTGAACAGCCCCAAGTCTCTCAGCCCTTCTTCATAGGGGAAGTGTTTCATCTCTCTGATCATTTTCATGGTCCTCCTCTGGACCCACTCCAATATGTCCTTCATGTGCTGAGGACTCCAGAGCTGGACGCAGGACTCCAGGTGGGGTCTCACCAGAGCAGAGTAGAGGGGCAGAGTCGCCTCCCTCGACCTGCTGGCCATGCTTCTTTTGATGCAGCCCAGGATACAGTTGGCCTTCTGGGCTGCGAGCGCACATTGCTGGCTCATGTCCAGCTTTTCACCTACCAGTACCCCTAAGTCCTTCTCGGCAGGGTTGCTCTCAATCCCTTCATCCCCCAGCCTGTATTGATACCGGGGGTTGCCCCCACCCAGGTGCAGGACCCTGCACTTGGCCTTGTTGAACCTCATGAGGTTCACATGGGCCCACTTCTCAAGCTTGTCCAGGTCCCTCTGGATGGCATCCCATCCCTCAGGTGTGTCAGCCGCACCACTCAGCTTGGTGTCATCTGCAAACTTGCTGAGGGTGCACTCAATCCCACTGTCTGTGTCTTTGATGAAGATATTAAACAGTACCAGTGCCAATATGGACCCCTGAGGGACACCACTCTCACTGTTCTCCATCTGGACATTGAGCTGCTGTAGACCACTACCCTCTGGATGCGACCATCCAACCAATTCCTCATCCACTGGACAGTCCACCCATCAAATCCATATCTCACCAGTTTAGAGAGAAGGATGTTGTGGGGGACCATGTCAAAGGCCAATAAGTAACATCTCAGATGCCCTTTCTATAAAGAATAGTTATCTACAGTTCAGCAGACAAGCCCGTTGTCTAAACATATACAGCAGGATTTTGATAGTAATACTTAGCATTGTAATTGATCCTCAAAGATCTTAGTGTTTCACAATTGATAAAGAGTAAACAAGCCTTACAGAAACCTTATGTGGGCCTCTAGCCAGAAAATCCAGGAATTCTTCATTGCCTGAGTAGTAGGGACGTTCCTGCCTCTGTACCCAATGTCATCTGCTCTTTCTTCTGCCTCAGAAGAGAGTTTTTGACATGTAGGAGACAAACTGACAAGAGTGGTAATCTTCCCTATCAAGTCTTCAAAAATTGTAAGATTTTCCTCTGAAAAAAGGGAACCCTAGATATTCTAGAAAATACAAAACTAACCTCAAAGGATTTGGAGATTCAAAAATACTGTAATATTGTGATTGTCATGCTAGTGTCAGTAAATTGTTCAAAGGAGAAAAATCTGTAGAAAAGATCTTAAAGAAAAGAGATAAAGTTTTTCTCCAAATATTTCTACTTTGGCAGTGGGATTACACTTTCAGAAGAATAAAAAGGAACTGGTCACAAGTGCTGCCTATTGTGTGGTATCCTACAGGAACAACTACCTGGGTATCATTCTGTCTCCACCTTCTGTCTCTGTCTTCACTGAGGCCAGCTTTCATGGTGTGAGGCTCAGGAGCTTCCCAGGGGACCATTCCTCCACAGTGAGAAAAAAGTTTTACAACCCTGGAAGCTGCATGTAAAAGATAAGATAACCAGAGCCCACTCTTATTTATTCAGGCTAAGGTTTCAACCTAGCCTTTATTTATTTTTGCAGTTCCCCATGCACTAGAGAATAGACAGCCTTTTTTTCCATGTATAACATCCCATTTCTCTAAAGACACTCCGTCTGAAGCTGTATCCTTCCTACTCACAAAATGAAATGGTCATTTCAAATGGGATACTTGACATATTTCTTTGAGTCTTAATTAACCCTTTTTAAAATAGAAGAAAAAGAAAAGAATTAGAGCTCTGAACAGAGAAATCTAAATAATATGAACCTTGCAGAAACCATAAGGGTAGGTGCTGCAACTGAAGATGATGAGAAAAAGGATCAACATAAGGTTTTTTTTGTTAGAACTTCCTGTTTCAACTTTTACTAATTTTCAGGGCTCATTTTAGGGTAATTGTTACTATCAGCTGGCAGGAGCAAAGTGAGGCAAACCAAAAACTCCCATAATCATATTACTGGAATTACAAGCTGAAACTTGAGCAGAAGCCCGTTGACTGGTTAATTCAGAAGAGGCACTCAAAGGCAGGCTGTTTTCCTGCATGCATGTTATGTTTTTACAAGAGCACCGAGTATGAAATTTTCATAATGCAGCTCAGTGTAACAAAGAAGTATGTTTTAAGAGAATGAAAGGGAAATAGTAGGTATAATGAGAAGAGTGCTGAATTCCTTTAAAAAAAAAAAAACACAACAAAACTAAACCCCAAAAGACTCCACCCTATTTTCTCCAATATTCAGGTTTAAAAACGAACAATACTTACTGATAGTTAGGCACCATGGTTGATTGTTTTCAGAATGCCTTCTTGGAATTGCCATCTGATTTACAACATTGAAAAGTTTACTGAAGGGGCATTTTGGGTATCTGAAGCTTTTTTGTTGTTGTTGCTTTTGTTGGCATCTCTATTAATAGATATTGCTTTGCCTTTAAGCCCTTTGAAGACTTTAGAGCATGGAGTTTTCTGCACAGGAAACTTGACACCTAGGTGTCCCCAGTCACTTGAATTTTCCTATAGCCTAGGAGAAATGTATGCCCTCGATTTCTTAAAAACAAACAATTGGCTATCGGGTTGGTCCTAGTATGTCTCTCTGCAGAAATTTTTCCAATAGAACAAGTGTTCTAGGATGATATTTTATAACACCGTCTTTATTGAACATATCTTATGTATCAAGTGCTACATTATTAATATACATTCAAATAAATATAACTGTGATTGTGACATGCCTGGGAGGGACAGAAGATGGGCCAGCAAAGTAATAAAGTGACATTATCAGTATTCAGTAAAGTAAGTACATGTCTAATATCAAATATAGCACTATGAAAGTCAATTTACCTGTAAGCATATATTCAAGTGATTTGTTGAATTGAACACTGCTTGCAGAATACAGTGGTTCTGAAAAATAGAAAATGAAGGTTGTTTTATTTCAATAGAGGAAAAAAATAAATTAATTTTAGCAAACAGTAACCTCTGTTTGCTATCTAGCTGATATGCAAAAAGAATTGTCATTTACATGTCTATTTTTCAAACTTTGTGTTCCAAAAGTGTGAAAGTTAACATTAGTAACATGTAATATTTTTGTTTTCTGTTATCTGAAAGGAGGGAATAGAGCTGCCAAAAATTCTACTGACAAGAAGGGAGAGAGGCCTGTCTTGCCTGAACTCAGGCAAGAGCAGGCCAAGAGGAGAATCGTTCAGAAAGACTGACTGGTCTAATAGAAATATTCTTAGTTTTCATAGAAATGTTCTGGACTTTGGCACTCGACTGCAATAGCAGTTTTTCTTTGGTTAGGATTATGCCCTTCTATTTTGATAAACAGGTGGTAACCTCTAAACTGGCACTATCTTACTATATATTCTCAAGACTACAATGTCTTCAGAAAACAACGATAACAAGGCAGGACACATTTTCTGCTTCAAGAGCTTGGCTAGAGAGTTAAATGTCATTTTTATGAATAAAACTAACAGAAAAACCAATTTCTTCAGCACTTTCTGTGTAAAATATAAGACATGGGAGAGCTTCACAGGGTGGGTGTCGCATCATAATTAAAGAACTTTCTCACTCTCTTGTGAACCATTTTGATGCTCTTGCACTAAACTCATCCTCTAATTCAAATACTGTGAGAAATTTTGAAGGATGGGGTATTGGATAAATCCCTACAGTATCTCCTTCTGGCTTCCTAACTTGGAGTTGTAAGAATGGTGAATGGCCTCAGCCACAACATGGCGTTAAATGCAATCTGTGTGTGCCCAGTGTTATCAGTGCTGGCCGAGATTTTTAAAAGAAAACCATCGAACAGTATATGATGCCAATAAATACACTCACTGTTAAGTGTCATCTACGTCCTTCTGCTGAAGCATAAACACATACAGACAATGATCATCTTATAGCTTCTCATTATCTTTGCTTACTGTGAAAATACATTTGGAGGCAATCAACCTAATATAACCCTCTCTTCCCCTCAGGTGTGGTAGCCACAGTTCAGAAATGGAAACTGAAGTATTCCTGTATGTTGCCCTGTCACTTAAGTTGTATTACCAGGATGGTGGTTATAACCTTAAAACTTCACAAATCTGACATCCCTTCTGAGATTAAATTTCATTTTCTACTTTAAGTTTTGCCCATGCAGTGGGTTGCATTTCGTTTGGTTCTCATTTCAAATATAGGAAAACAGATCTCTGGTTTTCTAGGGAAACGGGTAATTGATTTAATCTGATGGGACTGCTAGAGGTCTGGCTACTGATGCTTCTGTAGCAGAATCAGTGTCTCATAGTGGCTATGTAAAAGGGGTTTAATAAAGAACAGGGTAGAGATCAGAGGAATGTACCCAGATTCCAGACTTCTGCTTGTGCCTATTAATTTTTTCGGAGTTGTATTTATCCTGACATGTTTTACCAACCCTTTTTTGTCACAATGCTCCAGAACACTGCACTCGGCAGTTCAGCTTTTTTCTCTCTTAATCGTTTTCTTCAGACGAGCATCACTTGAAAAAAAGGATGCTGGAATGCTTCAGAGTTGGTTTTGTTAGTGGATTAAAGAGCAAGTAAATGCATATATTGAGTTTGAGAATTGAAGAACCATGCACATTTTCTCAGTCAACAGTGGGGGAATGTAGAGAGGTAAAATCACCTTTCCCTCTCTCTGCTAGTCTAAGCCTATGATTTAAGGCTAAAATGAAATTTGCTAGTGATACTGAAAAATGGGAAGACAGAATTTTCTCTACTATGAAATGCATAACTTCCCATGCCATCACTGAAAGGGGCAGCCTTAGCATGTCAACGAGAAGCCATGTTTCCTGAACAGAGGGGGAATGCAGATGCCGTGTCGTCCAAGTTTTATGTCCCCAATAGATTTGCTAGGCTTCACAGCTGAACTAAATCTAACCCTTGCTGAATTTCTCTCTGTGCAGCCTGCACTCAGAAATGTGCTTCAAATGTCCCCAAGACTTCACTGTGGGAACCTTATTGAGTATACACAGGCTTGAACGACTCTCATTTTAAAGATTAATGTAGGCAAGTTTGATTTATCAGCAAAATGTGCCTCGCATCAGCTGTTGAACCTATGGACGATCCATTGGGCAAGGGAGAAAATGAATGCCATTAAATCATTTTTTGTCCCTTTTAACTGTCATCTTATCCTTTTCCTACCATGTGAGTGGTGTTGTGACAATATTTGGTGCATTCAGTCATTCACTGACTGTTACGTATTTCATTTGTTCTGAAAACTGCTGCCGCTGGGGAAGAAAGCAAAGCAAAACAAAACCATTGCCACAGGTCAAACTTTGAGGAATCCAATTTTATCAACAGAAGTCTGGAATTCACAAGCTCTAATCTGATGTTTTAAAGTCCCTAAGGTCAACACTGAAACAATCCAATAAAAGGGGCTTAAAAATGTAGATCTTTATAGAATTTGCCTCTAGAACTGTTTTAAAACTACAATATACCACTGGCCTAACTTATTAAAAATTGAACGAGTTAATTGATTTGGTAAGTGGGATTTTGTGCAGTTTTATTGTGGAAGATTTAAATTTATTTGGACTAAATCTGAAATAAAATACTGAAAACTTAGTACTTCACTAGGGGAAAAGGAAGAAATGTGAGCATAATAAGCAATAACTTCAGAATATCAATTTACCTGTCATAAGGTTGACTTAGGGTTAGCCATGATTAATATATAGTATTTGCTATTTTTTCTTTTGTGTTACGGTAAATTAAAAAATATTCCTCCCACTTGAGACATGGAAGGTTGTTGATAATGAATCAGCACAGTAACCACTCACAAAAGAGCTTTCACATTAAATGTATAAGATTGTTTTAATAAAATGTCATACATCCATGAAAATGTCTAAGTTCTGACATACATAAAAAACCTTTTTAATTTTTAGATAGATACTTATTTATACTCTCTTCATGTTTATACTTTGATTCCTTCAGCTTATGTCTACTTATTACTAACTTGAGGCAGTAAACTACTTCACCAAAAATAGCTTAAGGACACACTGTTTTAAGTCCATAAACTTCTTTAAAATACTCTAACAATACTTTCAAGGCGTGGGCTGTTTACTTTGACATCTGTTCATATGATGGATGATTTATTGGTCTTTTAATTGAAGGATAATAAAAAGCCTGTTTTTTAAAGTAATAATTTTAAATATATATATAAAATATATAGGAATGCCATTAATACTAAAAATAATACTTTTTTTCTTCCCTTGCAGTATCTCTAGTAATAGCTGCTTGTTTAAGAAATGCTACAAATAATGTAGAATCCCTGCACAATTTTGAGAATAGATAAAAATAATGCTTGGGTCTTAATTTAGCAAGCACTTGAAAACTGATGGGGTGTCAGCTGGTGAACAGTGACCCTACAGATACATATATTGCTTAAGATTACACACATGCTTAAGAAAACTTGTCAAAAAACACCAGTGCTTCCTGGCTTTAGTTATAGCAGGGAGTCAGAGCCTGCCCGGAACTAATGATGAGTAGTCCTCTGTATTATTTGTGTTGTTATTAATGTCTCTCTTGTACTGGTGAGGTTGCTCTTGGATGGGATATATGGATCAGTATATGGGTATAAATCAGGTCCTGGATTGATAGCTGCTGTTGAACCAGAGTAATATTGAAGTGTATATTAAATATAGATGAAATGGAAAGTAAACCTGTTGTTTGAATCAAATCATTTGCCACTAGGAAAAAAAATTATCTCCTATTTTTCTCCAAAACTAAGGTTTGTAATTTAAATCTGAAGATGATAAAATAATTTCATTCATGTCATGCTCACAGAATGGTATTTTTTTCAATCCTCATGAAACTCCAGCGCAGGACTAATACTTCTGTAGGGAATACACTGTTAAGCATTGGTCCCCTTTTGTTTTGGCCTATTAATTACAGGTCGAAAGTATTGAATGCCTTTGCACTGAAAATACAATATAGCCATTATTCAGAAAGTACATGTAACAAAATCATATATATCAAGAAAATCTTGGCTCATCTCTGACATAAAGTATATTCTTCTCTCTGCAAAATATCAACTGTATACATGTCTATAGGAAGAAATAATGCTGGGGCAGTAGCCAGTCTAGAATGTAAATCAGTGCACTCTGGCCTTATCAGGTTTAGAAAACATGTTTTTATGGATAATGTTTACTAAAACTTAGTAAATTAATACAGAGAATTGTCAGTCTCTTTTTAAAAACTCTGTATGTTATCTAGCATATTGCTTTTCTCCCCTAAAAGTTAGGCACAGCATTAATCTTTCATGTTTATTTAAAGTATTGAAATGAGATGGAAATTTATATGCTCACTCCCTAAGAATAATTTCCTAAGCATTAACTTGGCCAGAAATGACTAAACCCAACCAACGAAAACTTTTCTGACATTATGCTTTGATACAATTGTTGCATAAAAGGCTATGCTCCATTAAAATAAATGTCTTTCTCGGTCATTGTAACTGCAATATGGTTCCTAAACTAATGAAGATGTTAACTATAAAATAGTTCTCACTCCACCTACAGTCCTGGAAACATCAAATGCACAAACAGAACACTGGCTTTTTGTTATTGCAGCTTTCCAAATTCAAAGGGTAGAAACTGCAAGTAGGGAGAAAAGAGACAAAATATCTTCACTTTTTCACAAAATTTAACGATGCCTGACCTCAAGTCAAGGACTCGCTGATAAAACATTTCAGTCTAACTTCATGAGTTATTTCTGACATTTTAAACTGTTTTGGGGTGTTTTTTTTTTTTTCTTGATTTGTTGGTTTTGTTTCCCTATTTCCCACAGTTAGGTTTTGCGAGGGCGTATGGATACCGTACTCCTCCCCAAGCAGGTGTTTAAGGGGACATATGTGATTCCTTATCCTGGTAGTACTCTGCATCAGTTCCTGCTTAAAAAGATAAAAATAGCTCTAGAGTTTCTCTGCTACTGAATTCCATTTTATCTTCCTGTTATGTAATCTGATCACAGGTAAGGCAGGAGGAAATGCCGTCTCCATCACAATAATTTTAGGCTTTGAAAACTGATGCTTTGTCATGATTTCTGAGTGAACTTGTTGCATTTTATCACAAAATGCTTTAAATAATGGTGTGTTTTACGACATGGTGAGAGCTGCCCTTTGCATTCTCACGTTTTAAGGTATCCGTCCTGGCTTTGGCTTTTCAAGACTTTATTTCATTCAGATGTAAAAGATAACATCCCAGCATCAATATTGAAACTCTGTGCTTAGATGCTGGTGTAATTGACTTAAAGTTGTTAAAATTCACAGGATCATCAACATGTACTTCGCTTAATCAATTTTTTAGAAACACAGAATCGACAGTTTAATGAGAAAAGCTTTCCCAGGATCACAGTCCCCTCCTCCTCATTACGGGAGTCAGTCTTACATTAAAGAAATGGTAAATCCTATTTGATTTCCCTTTCATGAAAGACTGAGCTGTCCCAGGTGTAACCTTTCTTTTTGCTGGATGAGGAGGACAAGCGCTAAAGTAATGAGATAATCAATAAGCATTGTTTTTGTATAGTTCATCTCATGTACATCTGGGCACGTTATGTGTTTTCCTTAGTTTTTGCTCCTTTGCTAGTCCAGCCCACTAGTGACAGAGCCAAAGAGCTATTCAAGGTCAGGCAGTTCCTTGGTTTCAAACTTTTCTTTGGCTCTTCTCCCATTGTCATTTGAATTAGCCTTAGCTCATCAACATGGCTTTTAAAAAATGCCACCGAGATCATGGTTTAACGAACTGAGAAATGAATGTGTTGACCTTACAGTTTTAAAGGGGACCACAGTATGGTTTTGCTCATGGCCTCATTGGGCTCACTGTGGAATAACACCTTCAAGTAATTGTATTTTTCCACAGCTCCACTCCCAGAGTTTAAGGATATCTCTCAATTAGCTGAAGTATTCTCCATTTAGAGCTCAAACATCTTAGAGTAGGTTAGCTGAGTGGTGTAATTTACTGGAGACTTTTTATCAGGTCATTGAACTTTTAAGCTGTATAAAAGTCAGTGTGTTAGAATCCCACAGTGAAAGGTTGTTTAAATATTTGTATTTGAATATTACCTAAATCTGAGGATTTCACAACTCCCCACCTCTCATTTGCTGACAAAGCACTCAAGCACTATTATACAGGGAGCTTCCCTGGCTGCGGTGGGAAGGTTTGTAAGGTAAGGAGAAAAAAAAAACAAAACAAAACATACTTCAGCTCACCAAGAGAGAGACAACAGAGTAACTTCAAACAAGACTTGGCATTCTTATCTCAGCCCTGGGCTCAGCTGGTGAGCATGCATTCTCCTTTCTCAATTCGGTTAGCAAGTGACCCCCCACCACAGGATCATGGGAACATACGTGCCCCTGCTCTCGTCTCTGACCTGGTATTAGTTGGACGTTGCTACTCACATTCATTTCCTAGGAGACTTTTTACTTTATTCTGATTTGCAGAATCTGATGGGAGGGAATATTGTGATACCAGAAGGGAGCATCTGATAAAGTATTGGTACTGTTGTGTAAATTTTAACTGAAGAAAACAGAGGGTTTAGGTAGACTTTACATAAAGCAATATGGCTTAGCCACTCCAGTAATTTTTTTTTAAAAACTTGAAAATAATTTCAGGGCAGCCTGCACGTTCTCTGTGCATGCAGGCTTACACGGGGACTACCCATACTGGGATGAATTGAGCATGCTGTATTTCATGTTTAGAAAAGTATGAAAACACATGATATAATTCCATTCATTCAAATTAAAGTTCAGTAGGGTGTGTGCATTCTGGGATAATTGTTTGACTATGGTGTGCAAACCATTCTTCACCTTCCTTTCCCTATTCATTATGTGATTTGCATAAGAATTCTTTAAATTCTGGGCTGTGAATATTATCTCATTAACATAATTACCTAATTTCTCGTTTTGTGAATTACAATAGATAGGTAATAATAGTCTCAGCTTATTATCACATTTTCTTCTGTGCTTTGTGATGACAGTAAACAGATTAGAAATGTGATTTTTTTTTTTAAAGGAGGGATTATTCAAATAGCAGAATTATTATGCGATCCATTTATGCACATGCAAAACACCCAATTCCAACTATGGAGATTCCAACTATGGGCTGCAGCATCGTTTCAGGCACCTACCTACAGTCTTGGCCTTCATTAAGGCTTCCTCTTCATCAGGAACTAATTTTACTGTATTTGGACACCACAAGGTTCATTAAACACTAACTTTATCGTTTAATTCAGGGAATTAAACCCAGATTATTAAGGGATTTTAGTCCCTGCAGAGACAAGTCTTAGGTATCTGTGCTGATATGTGGAGAAAGTGTGCGTATGTAAAAAAAAAAAAAAAATTAAAGTTCAATTGCAGTTACAAGCTCATCTCCTGTAAATATTTAATGTCTAAGTTATTTGTATTGGTATAGATAATCTCCTAGAATCCAGTGAAACAGCTTTTGCATATAGCGTGTTTTGTGTATTTGCAGGATTCACCTGCGAAGAGGAGAACTCCTTTTCAGACAGATCTTTAGACCTGATTTGCTATTTTTAACATATTAATGTTTGCCATATAAATATCAATGCCGGAATATCCAATAATATTTAACTGAGGAACCAAATAAGACAATTATAGTTTTCAATTATATCTGAATATATTTCGTCTTAATAAAAGTTTATTTCAAAGTGCTTTAGAGTTTTTCATATTAAAGCTTCTGTTATGCAAGTCTATCCAAGGAGCTCCTAACGTGGTTTTGAGAGATCTAAAACATTGCCTTTTCCCAGAAAGCATTAGCTCCAGTTAGGCACACTCCCTGGAACCTAAGTAAGGTTTAAAACAGGTAAGGATATTTTTAAGAGCAAAGGAGAAGGCACATAATATATTGTCTATATTGTTCTCTTCCACTCTTCATCCCAAGAAGAAAATAATGATAGTGGTCAAAATCCATTTAACATAACTCTAAAACCGGAGAGATTTTAAGATCCCTACTCATCAGATATGCGTTTACAAGAATATTATCATTATGATTCCACCTTGTGAGCATGTGCCGGGTGGGGGATAGGTGGGCAGCATAAAGGAATGCAGGTGGGGGAGGGCAGTAAGTGGTAGGTTATTGCCCCCCGCACCCTTCATGAGTTTATAAGTTTCAATTTATCTGGCCATGGCATTTTTTATCTGGATCAGGTATGTTTTATGTTTAAGTACTTAGTTTGTGCCTCTCATGCATGATTCTTTAGTTCTAAAAGAAATGATTTTGAGAAAGGAAAAATTTTCTGCCATTTTGTTTAACTGTGTTAAAAGAAATCATAACGTAGCAAAGGTATAGAAAGACCTTGTGACATTTCGGGTGTCAGTTAAAAGTAAATATGGAAGAAAACTCTTCAGAAAGGAAAGGGGCCAATGAGACTTTTTCTTGGCCAAATTGTTTGCTCTGCAGGTATTTGATATGTTCATGAAACAAAAGAGAGGATTTCATGGATATTTGGCTTTTTCTGCCTGTACCAAATCAGAAGCTTATCTGGGCTGGTGAAAGGCCTCTCGGCCTTCGTCACACTTTGTGGTTAGTGAAAAGGGAAAAGCTATAGAAGGAGAAAGCATTTAATTAGTAATAGCTGTTGGGGGGGTGTGTAGGCACAAGTCATGTTTTGAACCAATTTTAAGACAATTTTTACTGAAAGCCTAATCTTCCCATGACGTTGGAAAGCCCGATAAACATTTCTTTAAAAACCTCCTTGAAAGATGGGATTGTAAAGGCAAAACTGGCAGAGCGAGGACTATGGTGGCAGTACTGTAATTTGTTTTAATTTCTGCTAAAGCGTGTTTATATAACATATACAGTCTATAGCATACTTAGTGCTTATCTGCTTTTGAGAAGAATTGTATTAGCTCCCAAGGGTGTGTTGAAATAACTTCTGTTGTCACAGTGGTTAGCAGAAGGGGCTGATGGAGGGGAGGAGAGTGGCATTTCCTCATAAATGCTACACTTTATGAAGATGCAGTCAGATTGAAAAGCTCAGAGCAAAGGAAGTACCCGTGACGGTCTCTGGGAAAAGAGGAGTTGTCTGGCAGCTTGTCTGTATGGCAATGGTGGTGACTGGTGCAAGTCTGAGCTGTAGAAATTGCTTCTTTCAATGCTTTCTGGTTTTCTACCACATTTTGCTATGTTGGCTAACAGCAATAAAATGTCAAGAATTGCATTTGTATTTCTGTAATTTCAATCCAGCATTCAGCAGCATCATTCCTGAGTTAAATATTTTCTATTGTGCAAAACAAAAAAGTAACAAGAATGCCCGAAGCAGGGTTTTAATGTATTAAATTAAGCATTTCTGGGAAATTAGTGATGGGAAATGAAGGTATGTCTAAAACTGCAGAAAATATGGGGCATCATAGATGATGTTGGTACCTACAGACCAGGTAGGTTGCTGCTACCACAGTCCAGGTGAAAGACAACAGATGCTTTTCTGTGCTCAGTGAATCATTAGGATACGTATAAAGAGAATAGGTTTCATCTTTCCAGATACAGATTCAGACTATCTCTATTTCATTTACATGGTTCCATTTAAATCATAAATGTAGGATATATAGTTAGTTAAGAAGATTTGTTTTGCTGTTCATTTAGAGACACTCATTGAGGAATATGGAAAAAAACTTATAGTAGTAGAAGTGGGGACCTGAACACCCAGGTTTTGAGATTGTTGCAGTCTGTGTACCTTCATCTTAATATTTTCAACAAGACAGCGTTTTGAGGTGATAGAACTTCATCACGGAAAGACAAGTTCTTTCCGCTGAATTCCTTAGAAGACAAATCTTTGGATTTGGATTTTCAAACAAGTTTGGGGAAATAATTAGACTTTTTGACCCAAATAAGATATTTGTTATGTACTTTGGGGTTACATTGTTATTGCACCAATTTTCCTAAGAGCAAAGGGACTTGTTTCAGGAACAGTAAAATGCCTTGCTCTTAGAAGAGTGGAAAAAGAGATTATTACTTAATCGTTCTGTGTTGACATGGAAGGTGTCCAAAGTTACACTGGAAATTCTGGTCATTTCCTCAGATTTTCAACTCCTGTGACATTGTCACAGCCCAGAGGATATCTATCCACAGTGTCCCTTTAAATTTTTAAAACAAAAATGCGGTTAATATTTTATTGTGTTTTGAATCCTGCTAAATGTAAAATGAACCTCTTCCTTATCATTTTGTTTGCACTGTGTCTTTTTAACGTGGGCATCAGTAAAGGGATGGAGATAGGACCCTTCTTTTCTACCTTCTGTAAAAAGCTTTTAATGCAATTCTGTCCCTAAACACATTTTTTATCGTCTGGATCAGTGAAAATATCCTCATGAAAGAAACAAAATTTTTGAGAAAAGCTTTTCATTTTAAGCGTGTCTGACAGGAGTAAACATAACATCTCTAGAGTCTTAACTCACTGAAATAAATATAAAAGGCAGAATTTGGCAGTGGTTTTATAAGTGGATTGCCTCAGATTTGTAGAGGTCATTGTAGTCAAATAGACATATACAGTGCATGCTTAGAAATGCTGTTTCTTATTTCCAGTTATATTGAAAACAGAACTTCTGTTACATTGATGAACAAAAGGAGTTGCAGAATGTTGTTATTGGATAAAATCTTCATGGACACTTCTGTTTGAAAACTGCATTGCTATTGACACTGTAAGAGTGATTTGTTGTAACAGCCTGACATGGGGTAGTATTTTCTTAATATTATTTGAAAGAGCATAAATACAGAGAAGTACTGTCTTCCTTAAAAGGAACAAAGGTATCACACATTAATTTAAGTGATTTTAAGATGAAATGTCAGTGCATTCTATGTATAATCGGCTTCTTAATTCTTGGTATTAAGCCCCTTCTAACAGGGAGGATCAAAATTAGTGCGGAAATCTGGCTCAAAATGAACAATATGTTAAAGTGTCTCAAATTATATTTTGAGATGATGTGACCAGATTCTTCAGCTGTTGTGCACATATAGCACATCAGAAATTGATTTTGGATTTCCGTGGATACGGGTAGAATAGACTACCTAAATTGTATCATTTGAAAAATAAGGATGTGAACGTTTCTTAGACCCTGGGCTGATCCTCTGAAGAGAAGTGAATTTTAGACTATGTAATTGAAAAGTGAGTTAACTTCTTCCACGGAGCTATACAAAATCAAAGCTTTGATTTGAGGGCCGGAGGGACAAAAATCTGACGCAAACCTTAACTAACCCATATACATTTTCTACAAAACACATAATCAAGCAAATCTTATTTACTTCAGCAATCTGCTACAAGATTTTTTCCCACTGAGCAAACTCAAAGGATTGTATGGTAATACGGACAGTTTGATGACACATGAAGTTGCACTCGGGTCTTTGTTATCCTCTTTTTTGCAGGAATGATCTAGCAATAAGATTTTTCTATAGGATCTTTAATTAGGCATTTATCTACAAGATGTATAATTTCAATTAAAAATTTGAGATCAGCCGTATGAAATAATGCTAGTTCTTTGAGCTCCAATTAAATGCTTGTCAATAAATGTGCAGTATCTATCTAGAATTTAAGTAAATTCCTTAAAGTTTGTTTCCACCTGTCATTGCTATAAATAGACAGACATTATCTACTGTGTCATTTCAGAGGCCATTATTTTCATAAATTAAATAGATAATGGAATAAAAAAAAAAAAACCTCAATACTTTTTTACAAGCAAGGGCTACCTGAGGAACATAACTTAAAATTACCTGTATTACAAATGAACGCTAATAAATATAAAGAGGGAAGAGAGAGTGTTTTAAAAACCTGTTTAAGGTCAATAGAAACTGCATGTTCGTGCAAATAGCAACTTCCTTCCATGGTGTTGGGTTTTTTAAAATATTTTTCTTCTATATTAACTTCTATTGTTGCTACAGCTCTAAGTTAAAGCTGATTCTAGCTAACTTTCTTATAGCTGTTAACTCATTTAGAATAGTGGAAATAAAAACACTGGTAAAAGCACATTGTCACCCAGAGCAGATATATTTACTAAGACCTTAACAGCATTTTTTTCTGGTTATGGGGATGTTGTTTTAAAGAAATTCATAATAAATATAAAGGTGCCTTAAGTTGTCCAGTGGAATTTCTTTATTGTATGGAAAGTCTAGCAAAACATACATGCTTATAATCAAGGAAGAAATAATAATAAAATAGTTGAGATGCAAGCAGCCTTTCCCACAAATCTGTGGCTTTGGTGATAAACTTCAATGACCAATTAACTCTGTCACTGGGTAAAGTGGAAGAGGTTATAGTTTGGTTTTAGCCAGTGATTTTTCAAGCATTTTTTTCCTGACAGTATAGTTTAGATACAGGATGATTCAGAAGTGGTTGATAAACTGCTAAAAAATAAGAAATACAATCAATAAATGGCAAAAAAGCTGCAAATACTAGAATTATCCATTCTTGTGTGTTCAGGATGCATTTGCCTGACTCTCTTTATCCTTTAGAAGTTGGAATAATCTATCATACTTCTGTATGCTCTTATGTTTGAGATGCACTAAGGCAGAGTTCAATTGTTTTAGTATTGTTACTCCACAACTCTATGTTGGTGAATGCTTTAACTTTCAAGCCTGCAAGATGATTTCTAGGAACTAATGCGTCTTAGTTGTTGGCCTCACTGTCGCTCTGACATCGAACACGGCAAAAACCGAGCAGCCCTGTCAAACGGGCTAGATGGAGGGCGGGTTTGGTTTCTTGTGGGTAAGAAGGAAGAGCCAAGCTGGGGTGTAACCAGGGTGCTGAAACATGCAATGCAAGGGTGGGGTGGCGTGCTGGATGAATTACGCTACTTTTTGTTCAGCTCCGCAGTCAAACCGTTTTAATGGAATACAAGTAACTAGCACAAACAATTGTTTGGCACATAAGCAGAGAGCTGTAAGAGTTACTGAATCATCCTAAACTAATTCTAATTGATAACAAAGCAGCTAGGATAATCTTCAATTTTGGTTTTGAAATATTGTAAAAGAATTGTAATAATAATAAAACAATAATAATATTTACCAATGTCACTAATATTGTCTATGAAATTTTACATTAAAACAGGCGTGAAATAGAGCTCCTTAATTCTGCTTCATTTATTATCTCTTCATAAAGTAATAATGTTGTATTTGTCCAGATAAATTCAGCTCCAAATTCTAAAAACTGATTTACATTTTTAACATTCACAAGTATGTTTTGTAAATTTGATTTTCAGTCCTCCTTTTTGTAAGGATTTACGAAGCAAAAAGATATGTCAGCACAAATATGTTTGTAGGTTGGTGTGTTTTGACCATTTGCATTTTGAGATATCTGTCTCTCTTGATTTTATAAATTTCAGGTGTAAACATTTCTATTTCAAACAGTGTTAAGCAAATACATCTTTTCTTATATTAAATACTTTAGACTAGGAGTTGACCCAAGTTGAAATCACAGATTTTAACCTTCTTTGAAGCAGAGGATTCAAGGGCCAATACTGTTTTCGAACATCTCTAAAACAGGTTTTGGGTACGTTCATTTGTTTGTTTATTTTGGAAGGAGCATGAAACCAGTCTTGTTATTTATGTTGGAATAACCAATTTTTGTGTGTTGATTCTGCATTTGCAAGGAGCATAGAATAGATGGTAACAAGTAAATTATCACAGGAGTTTGAATACATAAGCTCGGCTGAAGTGACTTCAGTAACATTAAATATTGTTAAATAAATGATTCCTCATTTGCAAAATGTAGCCCATGCTCTCACTTCATTCAGGATTTGAATAAAGCAGAGTTACTTCCAACTCTAGAGAAGGTGATGGAAAGGAGCAGTTGGGGCTTGTGGAAAAAGCAGGGCTAGGAAAGGTTGGCTGTAAACATGTTTTAGAGAAGTATTTTTTTGACTGAGGAAGACGAGATGAAATCTCTGCATCTCCTGGAGCTGGAGGGCAAAGGAAGGCTCCTATTTTATGTTTAAATGCTTTGATTTGTTAATGAGTGTTTTCTGTGGCTGGGAAGAGAGACAGACAGAGAAAAGGGTAATTGTTCTATTTTTTTGAACACCTTGTTTTTTAACACAGAGCTTAGAGCAATGAAGAAAAGGCACAAAAGCTGATTTGTTTTTAAATTTTGTGAATGTGCTGAACAAATAAGTGTGTTTAGTGTTGGATAAGGAGGCGTTAAGAAAGAGGACAGTGCAGAGGAGTGTTTTTCATAAATCAACAAAGCACTGTGATATAAGCATTTTAGATACTAAAAAATAGTCTTTATTCAGTAACAAAGTGTGTCCTTGCTTGGATTAAAATAAGTGTTTTGATAGCAGAACAGCTTTTTAGCATAACAGGATGGTTAACTTGGGTAAATCATGTCAGTTCAGGCATTGGGAACATAATCTCAATAAGGATTTTACATCATGAGTTTGAGGTCTCTTTTGGCAAGGTATTGGAAACGGAATTAAATTTCAGTTTCAATGGTACAATAACGGGAGTTGAGCTCATGTAATTTTCCTCCTTTAGTTTTGCTATGAAAGTGAATTCCAATCGATTTGTCTATCCTGTTAGAAATTGTATGTAACAATGCATTCATACTGTCATTTTTGTACTTATTTGAGATGGACACATCAGAACTCGCATGTCTGGCAGTGCCTGTGAACTACATACACTGCTTTAAAGATGGAAATTTTCTATATTAAGAGTCATTATAACCTATAAATTATAGGTGAAAAGATCTACAGACCATCTCTCATTCACACACCAACAGAGGGCATTCTGATACTAGGAAGTCAAAAAGGAATCAAATATTTGTATGTAGATATCTAATAAACCAGCTTCACAAAAATCTAAATTGAATGATAGTATCTGACTTTTTACTGCAAATAGAAGCCCCAAAAACTTCTGTTATGCCAATATCTGCTTGAGTATACTTTGTGTTTTGCAGACTTTTCAAGCATTGCAGCATAGAGCTGGACATATTGGCACTTTATCTTCCAAAGACCCTGTACTGTAGGGAGTATTCTCAAATTAGGAAATCACTGTCTTTATAGCTTCTTTTAAAGGGAACTTGGTGCAATGCAGAAATGGCCTCATATAAAAACAGATCTTCTCTTGACCTTTTAACATATGAATGCTTGCAGTATTTTAGCTGTATGCCGCAGTTAGTGCACCACTGCAAAAAAGAGGTTGCGTTGCCACTGATGCCTTGCTCACCGGGTCCTGAGGGAGGTGGTGAGATGCCAAAACGTGTTGACCTGTTTGTTCATTGCTTGCCAGTAAAAAGATATGTGACTACGTAACCGATTTTTGGTACACAAACTTTTCCCTTTTTGCTGAGAGTACAAGTCTCTGTTTCTTCCTAGTTATTATCTCACCCCTGGGAGCAGCTGTACCAATAGCAACTACAAGTGTGAGATTTTGCATATGTATTTATTCATGAAGTGGATAGTGTGTTTTAACATCTTTGGCTTGTAATTATAACAGTGGGTTTTGTCCCTGCCATTTAAGCTTGCAGGAATTTATAGATTATATTTACTTAGTGACAGACACCAGGAAAACATTCTTTGAAGATTTAGCCTTTTATGGGGCTTTGTATTTACTAGTTAATAAATCTACCTATTCTGCGTCACATAAAGCAGTCATATGTTCAAACAGTCTCAGTTGCCAACAGCAATGGAGAGAATGCAAATTTTTTTTTTTCTACTAACCATGGTCTTTTTTGATTTTTTTTTTTTTTTTTGGTAACTTTGTTATGTTTACTATCCTCAAAGCACATTTTTCATGACTGGAGGAAAGCTAAAATTTATTGAAGAGCTTATGTTTTATATAACAATGAAGTAGAAACAACTGCAGTAAAGAAAAACTTCATTTACTATGGTGATAGTATAAGCAAACTTTTGTAATGTTTTTGCAACAGGATGAAAGCATACTTTGCATCCCTGTATAGCAAAAAAACAAATATGCTCCCTGAAACTGTAGGTCATGTCAAAGTGAGTGATGATTCTAATGTCATGTTGGGTTTCTAGTTCCCCTGATTTGTTAACAGTGCATATTCCTCTAAATGCATGAATTTGGTTTAGTTAAAACATATACCTAGAATTTTGGATATTTCTACAAATTTTTTAGCTTGTGCAGAAAACGACTGTTAATTGTTGGAAGGCATTTCATCACAGCAGAAAGTCAAACTGGTTGGGGTTTAGTTGGTTATTTTTCTTTTCCCATTCCATGGTTAGTTTCCATCTTAGTACACATTATATTAATGTTTGGCCTTTAAAGAGTGTATGCATTTTCTGGAAATTCCTATGTATCTCCTGAAGGAGCTACTTTTCTAAACTCTTTTTGAGTGTTTAAGTATCTGGCTTACTTCTAAGACTGTGACAAAGCAATTGCTTTTGTTTAGATCCATTTCAGTCGAAGTATATACAGACTGGTTTTGTAATTCAGAGATTCTATATCTGTATGTATTACCAGTTCATTATTTCAGAATTATTTTTTCTCATGGTTCATAGCCCTGGATTCCAAAGGGCTGAACTTCTCCCTAGCTTTATGTTCTGTAATATTAAAGTGTTTATTTCTAGAATCACAGATTTCCCAGAAAACCTAAATTTGTGTAATATGCTATATAACGACAGTAACTAGTTGTTCTGGTTGGCAAACCAATGCATTGGCAGTACAGAACAATATAGAGCACTTTTACTGCTGTTTAAAAAAAAAAAAAGACATAATTCCACTCTTTGGATGTGGTTGGGAGGAATTCTGTCCTCTGAGTTTCCGTCCGTGGAGAAGGGAGTAGAGGTCTTCAGTTAGGCTGTGTAGCTCACCAAGGCAAGCTGATTCAAAACTGAGTCTTTTTGAATCCCAAGTAGTAAAGTGTCACAAATTAGTATAATTGGATCTCTAGCAGGATGACTAATCTTATTCTCTTTTTAAAGTATCTGTTTACCTCATAACAGCGAAAGAATAAAAACAGGATAAAGCCCATAGCAAAACAAATTTTTTTTACCATCTGTGTGATTTATGTCTACTTTAAACTGCGTGTTTTAGAAAGAAACCTGTTTTCTGTCTTCAAAAAGATGAGATTCAACATCCTTCAGCAGCTAATTTTTAGCACTTAGAGGTTCCCTTGGGCTGCTGTCAGCTACAACTTATTGCATAGGTACTTTTCACTAAACTCATTATAAAGTGATTAGCTTCAAGGAAGATAGCGCGGTGTTACAGCCTGCTCTCATTATATGCAGTTTTGCAGCTGAATTCTGCACTGTCAAACTTTATCAAATGGTGAGCGTAGAAAAAGTCACGGGATTAAATAGATAGGTTGTTAATAGGGATGCTGTCATTTCTAAGCTGTAACTGTAAGAATGAGTGTTTCTAAGGCATGGTACTTTGTTTTTTCCACCAGATTTTCATTTACTGGATTGTATTATGGTAAGAGCAGACAGTGACACACCATCGACCAAGTTAATAATTGCTATTTGCTTTTCATTACTTGTTAGGCAAGGTTTGTTTTTTTTTTTAATTGAATGACATGTTTATTTTGTAAGTTGAAAATTTCCGCGTTAATACTTTGCCACAATAAGGTGGGTTGTGGAAGATATCTTTGGACCAGGAAAGTTTGTCATGTGACAGTGGATCTAGTGCAAGTTATCCAATTGCTTCTGAAGATATAGAAGTGCAGTAACACCATCAGTACAGCCCAAACTCTTCTGACATAATCACTTAAAGATAAATGGCATGGGTGTTTGTTGGTTAAGAAGCACCAATACTTCTGGAAATGTAGTCTTTAGAAACTGAGCAGTCCTCTCTAGGTGGTGAATGAGAACCTGTAAGGGGTTTTCTGGTCTTGTAGCTGTGGCAAGTCTGCTCCTTGTGGGAACGGGAGGAGTTGTTTGTAACACAGGCATTTAGACATGAATTTTGAGGAGATAGCTGTACCCAAGTATTGTCCTCGCATTATGAATAATGTGAAGAGAGCAAAATCATATCAGTGCCCTGGCACTTCTGTTTGGGGAAGCTGTTGTCATGAAAGAGATAAAAGCAAAAGAAGCAGCAGGGAATAAAACCTTCAGGTGCAGGAAAAAGCCTGGCAGCATCTAAAGCGTATCCTACCAGGGACTGAAAGGGACCTTTGTCCAGACCAACAGAGGAGTTCTTGATTTAGAAAGAGTCTTTGAGTAAAAGGCTTTTGGCAGGAGGGTGAAAGAAGTGGCTGAGGAGCGGGAGCCACAGCGATGGCAGCAAAGACTGTGTCATGTCAGGTTTGGGGTGCGAATGAGGGGCTTGAGAGGGCGTTTTGTGGTTGCATTTCTGCTACGAAGGCAGCAACAACTGTGCAGGTTTTGCTTCTGTTTCTAGTTTTAGTCTACACTGAGGATTTAGAAAACATAACCAATTAACTTGAGAGCAATATATTTCTCTTTCTTTATTTTGTATGAGGCAGGTAAGGGCATAGGAACAGCACTTAAGGGTTTCCAGAGGACTTTCAGTCTTTACCTCTTTCAGAAACTTTTTCTTTCTGGAAAAAGTAGATTTTTCTCCTCTATATTTTATCATGTGGTCAAAGATAATGCCTTCATGACAGTAAATCAATGAGGCCATAGTTATTTATACCTGAAGAATAAAGGTGCATAGCATAGGCTACCATGACCTGGGGAGCTGCATCCCTCTGAGCTTCCATCATTTATGATCCACTCACCCTTGCTCTATTTGTTTCTTCGTATATCTCACTTTTTCATCATATTCACAAGCTGCTTTCACAAGCATTTCACAAGCAGCTTTTTAAGGTTTCTAGCAATTTCAACGAACATCCTTATTTGAGTCATAACTTCAGTGTGCCTTAGCACTGTCAAATATTTTATCACAGAAAGTGCACTAAAAATTCCCTCAAAACCATGGCACATGAACAGACCCTTAACAGTCCCTAATGAGATATTCACTTTGTGGAGTAGAAGAGAAGCTGAAATGTCAGTTCTGGCAGCTGAAAGGGTACGGTTAGCCCCGGATTTCCTATAAGACAGCTATCTGAGAGGGCAGATGTTTCAATAAAAATGTTAAAAGTAAAGCATCCCTTTTGTGCCCCAAAGTCCCTAATTAATTAGAGTGGAGTTATTGGAGCTTGGTGGTACTTCTTAGTCCTACCACCTAACCACCTTGGGGCCAGCTCAAAACCAGACGCTGAACAAATGGTAGGTGACTGCTCTGGAGTGATTCCAGGTAAAGAAAGCATCACACCCAAGAGCTCTCTGGGGAGGAAGAAAATGTACAAATCGGAGAGACAGAAAGTAACCACAACTCTTGCTTTATTAAATAGAGCTGATATGGACCTGTCCTGATAACAAGGGCTGCTATTTACAGCTGCATCATATGTCCTCAGAAGCAGGGCCAAGTTTGTAAAGCCAAGAATGTGAATCATGAGAGGGAGAGAAAAAAAGGCTCTTTTTTCCTCCTTTTTTTTTTTTTTCCCCTTTCTTGTTTCAGATACATGGGCATTAACTCACTCACTGCTGTGTTCTATTTATTTATTTATTTGTAACTGGAGAAAGGGTGCAGTGAAGGAGTAAGAGGTTTGGTTTTGGTTTGTTTCTTCCTCTCTCCCCGCCCCCCCCCCCCAACTGTCTGGAAGTGCTTTTGGTGTGAGATCAGCTTTCTTGTCTTGACAGCTAGTAGTATATAAATGCATACACATGCATATGAAAGGTCATTTGCTGCTGCTGTTCAGTACTCTACTTTTTCTCTAGGAAGCATCCTTAAAAATAACTGAAATATTGACGTTATTAGTACAGATTGTGTCAAATGCCTAGTGAGTTATTTTGTGGATATATGAAAAGAAGATGCATCCTAATATATATGTTCATACAGTGCCTAATACAGTAGAACTAGAGCCAAATTGATATGTCTGAAAACCCAAGCCTTTTATTTTGCTGATTTGGTCAATATTTATCTTGACAACAAAAGAAATGGTTTCTCAGCTTTATAATAAAGTTCCTTTAGTGCAGCAGAAAGAAGATAGATACTGAAATATTACGGAGAAAAAGAGAAGAACCAGTCATTCAATATATGTCACTAAAGCTTATTCAACATGAGTGACTGTGAGGTCTCTAGTCAACGCAGGTATCAAGAAACAGTGCTAACAGTCAGCACTGCATGTTTCCAGAATAACATTCCATTTAATGTAGCTCTTTGTCATAAGAAGTTGTTATAAGATGATGTTTAGTTTTATCTCTGAAATTATGAAAACTAAGTGTTTGCAGAATTTTCTCTTGCATGTCTTTTATCCTTTTCACACAAGCCAGAGTTCAGGAACAAAAGATCTGAAATCAAATGTTTATTTCTTGGGGCTTGCTCTAGTGGTTCCCATACAGTACTATTTGCAAACACAATTTACTGCAAAAAATAAAACTGGAAAACAATTGCAATATCCAAATACTAACGTGGATAAATTTTAACTTCTTGTTCGTGAAAATTGAACCTCAACTCTGACTTATTTGCAGGCTGTGAGAAAAATCTTCATTTTTAGACAAAGTAGTGCTTCCCTTCCCATTAATTGCTTTAGCAGACCTTCCCGACTTTTAAAATTTTGGTTCAAGATCCTGAAGAGCGCAAAGAATAATGGCTATTTGAACTATGAAGTAGAAATAAACCTTTGCCTTCCCTCTGTGTGTAGATATCTTAATTTTTAATTTTTTTTTTAGCTAGATGAAGTTTTTCTTTTCCCTTGATGAAGGTCAAATGATCTAATTTTAATTGGCAATGCTTGCAGTGTGATCGTATATAAAGAATGTGACTGCCTTCATAAAATTTAACTAGGTTGGCAGTTTTCATCTCTGAAGTTATATGTCACCTTGTGAGTAAGTCTCTAATGTAGCTACAAGAATATGCTTATTCAAGTAAATTTTAATTTATGATCTTTAAGATTGGAACAGTACACTTGAACAGCATCTTAAGAAAGAAATGTTAATATACTGTTTGTTTTTTTTTTTAAATTCTCCCACAGTCTACACTTTAAAGTCTAAACTTTATTTTTCCCACATACATTTGTAATTTGCTAGTTTGCCTGTATTGGACATTTTCACTCCCATGATGTGTAGTTTAAGAAGTAAATTTGTTCCCCATCTAACCTTTTTCCTTTGGATATATTGTAGCCTTTTAATATTTCTTTGGCATCTTCTAATTATATTGGGATCAAATAAAAGTGTTAGAATGACAGACACTACTATAAGAAAATGCAAGAGATTTATAAAGAAAATATTACCAAAACATTTCAAGCAAATGCAAATTTTTTCCTACTGTGCCGTTCTACCAATCTAGGCCTGAAGAACTGCTTGAGCTCATTCTATGTCTCAGGTTAGCTTGTGAAGTGTGGACCATCTGTCGCCTTAGCTTTACATCATTAGTCATTTATTTCTATTCAGATAATGCCTAGCAGATGTGTCTCTCTTTTCAGACCATTTCTTCAAGATCTTTAGCATAGAATAATAGTTATTTTTTAAGATATCTATGTGTGTCTGCCAAGATTCAATATCTCTTTAAGCCTGAACAGTTTTAACAACATAAGTTTTCACTGCACCCCTTCCTTGTTTCCATTGCCAATAAAGTAAATATTTGTAGATTTTAAAATGTGAATTTTCTTTCTAAGGCTTTTACCCACTCTTGTCAATGTGGCACATGATGACAACATCATTCACGCTTTTTGGCTAATGGAAGTATCACTAAAAATAATATTCCCTCTATGATGATACTTCTCTCCCTTTATTAAATTTAAAGCTGGCAAACAAGACATGGAAAAACAAAAACGTCTTACTGTAATCCTTTGTCTGTCTTGCCTTCTCTTCCCTTAAACTCTCCTCTTGCACGACTGCTGAAGTCTTTGGCTGAACTAAAGAAATTGGTTTGGACCTGGTACAGGGGTCTTTTACCATACCTGTAGTTAGCATGCCTCGTGTCTGCAGTGTCCTCTACGGCTGTGCTTGGGTCATGCCCACCCGTCCCTTGGTTTATTCTTCACTTCTGATCTTCTGTGTTTATGAGAGACTACCTCTTAGGGCAACTCGATACAGGAGAAAGACGGGATATGAGACATCCTGAAAGCAATCAGTTTATTTTTTTCTAATGCAAAAGCTGATGATAAGGCAAATACAGTCTAGCACTGCCTTTTTTTCTACCCTTCACGTTCTACCTACCACGTTTTTCTGTTTTCTCCTGGTGAAATAAGAAACCACCTATTTCAGTAAGTGGTTGTGACCTGTTTATCACTTGCATATCGGGATCAACTGCTATTGTCACAATGTGGTGTTTCAGGCAAATATTGGCAGCCTTTTACATGCTTCCACTTGGTTGTGATTCAAAGCCATATGAAACGTCACATTTCACATGATTTGGTGTAAAGTCATAAATATGTTGTGAAAACATAAATATGTTTAATCATGCACTTGAGGAAACCTTCTGAGGAAGCTAAATTACTATCAAAAATAAGTCTGCTTTTCTTGTATTGGGTTTTTTGAGGAATAATTCACCTCAGTCCTATGAAATAAATGTTATCACCAATTTCATAATGTTAAATTGAATAGTCGACTTATTTACTGTGAATTTGCATTTCATTCATGAATACTGCTTACATTCACCAAAATTGTCATTATTTGTATTTACTGAAAGAAAAAAAAGCTTTTGATTTAGAGTATTAATTGAAGGCTTTGAATCAGAAGTTTCATAATGTCCTGCTCTTCCATGCTGATATACAAATACGTTTGTCTCAACGTCAGAACATGAAAGTAAGATTGTGGTGAACGAAATCTACAGGGTTTTGAAACCCGTTTTACATTTTCTAGCAGTTTAAGGGTGAAGAATTACAATTCCAATTTCTCATCTTTAAAAAAGCAGAAATGCATGCAAATGCTGTTGTTATGTGCTTTTATATCGTTTCATTTGCTTTACATATATTGAAGGAAAAGAGTGTATCTATCTGGGGGGGGGGGAACAGCAGGAACATGAAAGAGGTTGCAGTCCCTGCACTTGCCTCATCTTCTGCTTTGTTGACCCCCCCAGATCCCTCAGGCCTGAGCCCCGAGGCTGGAGCGGCCGGGGGCAATGCCACAGCCCAAACCAGCATCCCTTCATGTGTTGGGGACAGGCTCCATCTGGCACCAGCAGCTACCTTGCAGCACACAGTGGGTCTCCAAATGGCTCTTTCCTCATCTGGGTCTGGCTCACGGCGGTACAACTTTCCCCAGTGGCACGTCCCACACAGGGAGGAGTGTGTAATTCAGATGCTACTTAGGCAGCAAAAAATTTCTTGAGTCCTGACCTAGATAAATCAAATATTATCCTAATTGGATAGACTTAATTGGTGTTTGGAGGCATTTTTAGAGATAGTTTTCTGTTTCTACTGGGAATATTTTCATATTTCTGTTTATAATTTACTCCACAAATTTGTTTATTAACAATTCTTGGCATTTCTTTCATCTTCCTATGAATTTCTGCTTAAGAGCAAGGAAAGTATATCTTTGTTCTCAGGAAAGAAAAGTTACTTTGAGTTTTACTTTGAAGCACCCAATGATATAACTGAAATGTCATGAATAATTTAAGCAAACATTGATGCAAATGTTACTAGAAATAATCAAGGAACTTTAGAGGTTGTAAATAAAACCAGTTTAAAGACTAAAATTGATGCAACTTACAATTCTAATTTTGTACACACACAAAAGTAGGACAAAATAGTATTCTGGAACATATGGGAATGGAACAAACAGCACCGGCATTCATGTGGATGATTCATTTGTGAGTAAAAAAACTTAAATATCTTACTCTGGCTTGCATATGTACAGCAGGAACACTGAATATAAAAGTCTTTCATCGTGATATTTTGGAAGAGCTATATGACTTAGTAGCACACATCTTATTGATAGTCTGAATGTAAATAATTGCACCATTTGCTTCTCTGTATGCTCCAACATTCTAAACTGCTTGACCTAAATGACCTTTGATACTTGCTTTATAATATTATAGAGTATCTTATTCCTGGTAATTTAACCGAGGAAACCGCAAGGGAATTATGTTGGTGGAGGTGGCGTTCGCCAACTGTGATGCCAGGTTTTCTGGTTATCTGCAAGTCTTTCGCTTTTCTTATTCTGAGATCCAAGTCTTAGTCTGTTGCTTTTTCCTCTTGGTTATTTCAGTCCACCGTTACTAAGCAGGTTTCATGCTTTGGAACACAGTCTGTATGTGTCGATAATCACAAAACTGATATTTCACCTTGGTGTTTTCATGTGCTTCACATGATTTTTTTTCAGCCCACGAGTGATGATTCGGTGTAGGAGAAGGCTGGCAGCCCTGGCAAGTCTGCACTGGGCAGCGGAGCACCGTGCTACAGGTTCCCCAGACAGCGGCTGGCAAAGCACAGTTGCTGCATGGTGCGTCCCAGTACTGCCCCATCCACAAATATAAGCTTGGCACCCATACACCCAGTAACACATTCATGATGGCATGGTTTGCCTAAGGAGTGTCTGAACAGTGATGCTGGAATCCACGGGGTATCTACAGTCCTCTGGATTGTGCTTAGCTTTAAGTAGATAAAGGAGGGATCTTTGTCGGAATAGTATTTTTCAGACAGGCTAAAAGGTATTTCTCTCAAATATTTTAGAAGAGTACAAATAAGCTACAGTGAGACTATGACAGCATTTCAATCAATCCCGTTTATTACCAGTCATTCTTTATCAGTATTGGTAAAACAAATAGATGGAGCGAAAAGAAAGTTAATCTGTATGGATAGGATTTTTAATAAACAGTAAAGAATAAGTTCATGCACCTCCTTTGGCTTTTTTTTTTTAAACGTTATGGTGATGATAGTGCAAAGCTATCTGATTCAGATATAATTGTGTTACTATAGTTTATTTCTCAACAAAAGAGATTATAAAAAAATACTTGAAACATTTAATTAAAATCTGTTCTCTCACATTTAATACTGCCTAATGCTTTTAATTAATCTGAATATCCTTAATTACTGCTGTAATTTTTACCATGTGTAAATAGCTAATTAAAGTATTAAGCACCATCAAATGTAGTTTAGAATTAAATATATAAATGCTCTGTCGCTGATTAAGAGGATTACATGAAAAAATAGTTGAGTTTCAGGTATGAATGGTTTCTGAATGCAAATACATACAGATTAGCTGTAGTAAAAGGGGAAGGAGATGAAGGAGATGGTTATAGTTTCTTACTGAGCCAGCCAATATAAGACTTCTGTAGCTCTAGTGGTGCTTAGGGAAGTTTGGAGGTTGTTCTAAACTTCACCAGTTAGTTACAATCCTTGAGGGACTGTCTGTCAATGGAGATTGCTGGAATGCAATATATTCAGCCTCCTTTACTGGTTTTCAAGGACCAGATGGTAGGGGACATAGTTATGAGCTACATCCTCTGAGAAAACTTCCTTTCTCATTTCCAGAGTCATGCAAAAGGAACAGAAAGCTTTTCTTGCTCCTGGAGGTTGCACTAAAGAATAGCCTCATATTTGTACATGAGCCAAAATTGTATGGTGACAAACGCTGAAGGAGAATAATTTGACCTCTTCCTCACAATCAACACAAATTCTCCATAAAGATATCCGCTGGCATAACGGTCTGTTGTAATGGAATATAAGCCAATAACCTCTTAGCTTAGACCAACCTGAACCCGTAAATTCCCATGGGTGACTCTGTAGTGTGCTCTTTAGCCATTGTGACTGTGGGATTAGCTCACGCTGAACTCGTCCATTTCTGCCCTGTGACAGAGAGTTGCCATAATCGGGAACTTAAGGGAGACTCTTAGGTAGATAATCAGATGTTGGGTTTTTTAATGTGGTGAAAGGAAAAGCTGCTTTTCAAGACTTATACAAAGGGTTTGCTTAAGAAGGCCAAACCAATAACTTGATTTCAGTTTCCAGTGGGATTTGATTATTCTGGAAATTCAAACTTCAAAGGTTTTTAGAATTTTAGGTCATTGCTCCAGGTCCTTGTGACAGCATTCCCCCCTTAAAAACCTGTGGACTAGAGATAATCAAATGAGATGTTTTAATATGTAGTACAATTTTTTTTTTTTTGTCTCCTGAAAGGCTTCTATAGATAAATTAGACAATTAGCTCTTTTTGCAGACCTTGCTCCCAGTGGTCATTCCAGGTCCTATTTCAAAAATGAGATGGTGCAGATTCTTGAGTTGGCAAAGCCTCAAACTGGTAATGAAAAGCTGAAAAGCTCTTTCCTTTAAAACAGTCTCCAATACTGACAAAAGACATATCTTACAATATATAGAAAATCTCATCAGGTTTTGTCTTCGTTATTTTAATAGTGTCTCAGATATAGCACATTGTGCCCCCTGCATGTACGTTCCAAGGGCTTTTTTATATGCTTTTTGCTGTTAATTAAAGAGTTGCAGATAGAGACTGCTTTTAGGTGCCTTCTAAACCTTTTATTATGGAGAGATAAGCCAAGAATAGAAAAGGTTCATTTGTTCTGGTACTACTTTGATGTTATCTGAGTGCTCACAACTAGGAAACATTATTTCAAGTGCAGTGCTCCTGGAAAACCGTCTCCAGTATATAGTTATTCTCCATAGGTAGATCTACCACTGTTAGTGAGGCTTTTGGGAATCAAGCAGTTTGCATTTCCGTATTCTGGTTTAGAATTACTAGGCCCAGCCTCATATCTCAGTTCTACAGGTATAAGATTCAAAGAGTAAGTTTCTAATGTTTATCCCAGATGATTTTTACTATAGCTTGTACTCACTTATCTCTAGCTCCCACCCAGAAAGACAAGGGAACAGTGTTGTATGTCTCTGTCTGCTTCCTGAATATACCCGGTGGACTATATAAGACAACTCTACAGCTTCTTTCTCCTGGCAGAGAAGCAATATTTCAACTGAGAATTGCATCCAAGTTGTGATAGGGTTTTTGGTTTTTTTTCCCCATGATGCAAATCGGGAGCAGTGGCTTTAGAAAGTACCACTTGGCTCATTAAGTATTTTATTGCTGCTTAACCATTAGACATATTTTATGTCTTTGTAGTTTAATTGATGTGGGCTCAAGTTAAGTTACAAACAGGAAATGAATATTTTGATTAGTCTTTTACATAAACCAGTTTTTTATGGAAAAATATCTGTCTACTTTGAATATTAAACATTCTGTCCTTAACCATGCTGAATATTCTGCTGGATTTAAGTTTTTGAAATTATCCCCTGAGATTCTGGAAATCTTGCAGAAAAAAGTTCGATTTCCTTTGTCTCCATTGACATTTTGACTTAATTAGCTAAAATGATAATATCTCCCTGAAGTAGGGATAATTATGTTGATGTCATCTTTGCTTAGACTGGTGGCACATTGCAGATCTTTAAGTTTTATTCTAAAGCATGTTTGAAATTTGTGGTGGTACTTTCAGAGTCATAAGATTTACTTCATGTACCTTTTTGAACTTGTTATTTCTGGCATCCTTTAGAGAACTGAACTACCTTCCATATCAAAACAATGACAATAATCTAGTATGAGATCTCTCTTCTTTTTTCCATCAGAGGAAGGGTGTGGGTAGTATGATGGGAATCATAGGCAGGATGACTAACACCTGTATTTGCAAAGCTGCCTGAATAAATGTGATAAGGTTACTTTGGAATAGGTTGTATCACACAGGCGTATCTTCTTTGTATTACCCCCAAATTGTTGGTTACAGAAGATGGAGAATGTTAAGGGAATGATACAGAGGACTGTGAGGAAAAGAAAGTCTCATGTAAGGCAACTGAATGCTCTGCTGGAGAACTGGTTATGTCCTGGCCTCTGCCACAAACTCTTATGTCACACAAGGAAAAAAGGGTTTCACAGAGAGTCACCAACTGTCTGTTTTTCATTTTGTTGCTGTCTAACTTAATAATCAGGATCTGATTTACAGAAATACTGAGCACTGGCACCTTGGTGCATTGGGAGCTGTGCTTTGAAAATATAAAGTGCTAATAACAGAAAATACTATTATGTAAACAGTGGGGTCCTACATTCTCAAATTCTGCATCTAAAATGAACAGAATTTTTGTTTACCTGATGCTTATTGTGCCTCATCCATAAAATGGGAGTAACATAGCTGTTTATTCTACCTGGAGCTGTTATGAAAATTAACTTATCCCTTGATTAGTAATTGCATATAACCATATAAAGAACACTAAAAAAGATTGGAAAGGAATTCTTTCAGTTCTCTTCAAAGCAAGGGCTGAGCAGTGTATGCAAGTCAGCCTTTTTTTTTTTCTTGCAGAGAACAGTGAAAAGGAGAAATTTTAACATGGGTCCCTGGAAGAAAATTCAGTCTGTCTGTGATAACAACTGGAGCTGAGGTCTCCAAAGACTTTGTATTTTAAAGACTGCTCTTAGAATTTGTTGTTTTCTGAAACATCACCCTTCTGGCCTAAAGGTCTAAAGTTTATTCTTGAAATCATTTAGCACAGTTGATCAAATTCTTTTTTTTGTTGGTGTTTTTTTTTTTTTTTCCTCACAGTGTAGGAAACCAGCAGACAATACTGGCCATGTTCCATTCTCTTCATAGGGAAGAACTTTAAAATTTGAATCTGTGTAATTAGATTTAATGAGCAATTATGTGCCTTCTAACTTTGGAAAATAAACTGTCTCCTAAATCAAGTGACAAATGCATACAAAATACATGCAAAAGAAAAAAAAAAACCTACCACAGAAAGAAAAACTACTTTAGCACTTAACCTCACCTCCTGTCTGACGCAGCACAGGTTGGAGGTGCTCCTTTTCCTCCACTCAGGAAGAGCTTGCTAATAGAAGACCATTTGGCAAATCAGGCAGCAACGTTTTGCACATATATCTATGTAAACAGATATTATACAAGCTAATTTAAAATCACAGTGAGAATCAGCAGTAGGGCTTTCTTAGTAATGTTAATGCACAAACATTGACAAAAAAACAGTGATAAAACAGCGGAGAAATGTGTCAGAAGAATGATGTATTTCTAAAATGATGATGATGTCCAACTTGTCTCATCGTCTTGTCCCATTTTTCTTCTTTCTCTCTAGAGAACGCAGTGAGAATTTTGCATAAATGCTTGCAAATAACCCAGGAAATTCAGGTCAAATAGGCTGACTAGTAATTTGTAAAACCAAAACAGTGTTTGACAGCCATAGATATTTAGCTAATGTTGGTGTTGTTTTAAACATCTCCTTAAACTCTTGCAAAGCCTTACTCCAGAGCTGCAGAATTGTTTTTTGGTTTTGTTTTTGTTTTGTTTTGTTTTAACATCTGAGGAATTCTATATCTCTGTAGATATATAAACTACTGTTAGATTTGAGAGATTTTCTATCTATGCCTATAAATGCATCGTTTATTATTAAGCTCTTTTCTTTGGTTAGGGTAATCATACTTGTTGAATTTTTTTTTTTTTATAGGGACAAAATATAGGAAATTTGAGGTTCAGCTTTTATTTATTTGCTTATTTATCTGTAGGTAAAATGATGTTTAAATCTTTACCTGCTTTAAAATAAAATACTTAACTCAGTCAAAGACTGAAATATAAGAAGCCTCCTATCTACCAAGACCAGACACAACTATTGTTAACAGGAAAAAGAAAATAATGCTTTAATAGCTGTATAAAAAAAGAAAGAGGAAAAACTATTTAAAATACAAACTTTATTTAACAAAACTCTGGACTAAGAGAAGCTCTAAAGCTTGTTTCAAGATAATAGAAATTCTCACTTTCCTGTCGTTGGTCAAGGATGTAAAGTGCATGGGTTCTTGGTTAATGACACATTCATTATGGGTATAAGTAAGTCCTTAATGAGGCCAAAACAAAGCTACTTTTAAGAAATAAGTCCATAAGTTATACAAACCAATTTGTGCTTGTTAAATTCTATGGATGGTACAACAGCTGTTTTAGGAAGAAATAGCTCAGCTGGTTCTGAACTTGGGGCGACATTGAGTAAATTTGCAACATGCTCGACTAGAGTGCCAGAAAATGGCGTTGGGACATGAAGACATCTGGCTGGAGGCACTGTTCAGAAAGCTTCTGATAGTATTTTGAAAGCAGCTGAAGCAATGGAAGATGTTCAGCTTATTTTAGTTATCAGCCTCTGGAAAGGAGGAAGTCATAGAGAGGAATGTGTGAAATGAACAGGAGGAAATAAAAGACAGATGTCCATTGCTGCAGCCTAGCTGCACTTGCACCTGCAACCTCCTAGTGATTTCAATACTAAGAAACGAGTGCAGACATTCCTCTTTTGTGTATTTATCTAGGCTAATTTTGCAAATAACCTTTCTGGGCTCTCCAGTGCATCCTCGGAACTGGTGGCCTAGATTCTATGTTTCAGAAGTTCCGTGTGTCATCTGGTATTTCACTTGTGTGAGATGAGGGTGACGCATAATTTCCTGGGCTGGAATTAGAGAGTAAGTTAATTAGATGTGAGAAGTTTTGCCTTTTTGTAATAGATTAAAGCAGCTGTAAAGGATTAAACAACAGTAACATTGAAAAAAACATGATTGAAATCCAATTGTGCTCTGTGGCAGTTAAGAAATATTGTATTTAGAACTACAGTGCTATAACAAATTCGAGTTTTAAATCATGTGTATGTTAAAAAGAGTAGAATGCCCCAAAAGTTAGATGGGTGTTTTTTTTTTTCTCCCCTCTGAACTACAAGAAAATCAAGTCCTTATCTTGCCACGAGATCTGTATGAAGGGATCTCTAAGTCCTTGTGGACTAACCTGTGCTCTTTATAGGGGCAGCAGCATACAGGGTTTTTTACATAATTCTATAACTGATACCCATGCAAAGACAAGAAATCTCACTTGGGTTCATATTTCATTGTCGACTTCAGGTCTTTTAGGCTACTTTTTAATCCCCTTTTCATATCTACAGCTCCTTCTCTGATGATAGTACCTGCCTGATGAAACAGTAGGATTGTGTGTGATAATCAGATATATAATGTTTGGATTTGTACATGCTACTGTGAGAGAAAAGAAAAATTCCAGTTAAAGAAACGGCATACTTGAACAGGAAGAGGTTTAAAAAAAGAAAAAGGCCTTTGAATCACAAGTTTCTGTGAACTTGTAACATTTTGCTCCCAAGTATCTTACTATTTTTAAAGTAATTGCCTTAATTAAGATGGAAAAGATGATTGTCTTATGCTTCTGCTAACTGATAGGTGACCCAGAGGAAGAGGCCTTGTTTCCCTTCAGGGACGATTTAGCCACGGAGGTGCTGCTTGGCATTGGCACCGTGTAGCCTGGCAGGCTGCAAGCCGTGCGCTGGGATGTTCGCCTTGCTGAACCGCCCTGCGTGGCAGGGCTGGATGCAGCAGCGCTGGCTACTTACTTGGAGGGCATTGCACTGAATTCATACCGTCTCGTATGGAGGCTCTGGCTGCCTTGGATGAAAAGGCAATATAAAATTAACCACAGATACAGGACTATCATAGAAGCAACTGCAGTCCTAGCTTACCCAATATCTATGTACAATGCTATTTATAGATACTCATTTTTTATAGTTATGCCAGATATGTAATCTTTGTGCATTATAACTAAAAGTCTAGATTGAATTCCCCCTCCAAAGGGCTTTTTTAGCTTGGTGTAAAGCTTAAAATGAAAAGTTTAGGGTCTCTGTAATCAGCCCATTTGAAGTTTCATATCTGAAAATCCAGCAAAGTGAACCAAGCTTTAAACACAGATACATTTTGAATTTTAATATACTTTATTACAAGCCTTCAAATTAAAAGCTGTCAGGAGAGATAAAAGGTTGGGGATTTGGATTCAAAGGGACTTTGATTAGACATAAAGGTCAGCAATGGTGGCAAAAAGTCGATGCATCTAAATTAAGCATAAACCTCTGGAAGAGAATATGCTAATCTTTCATGTAAAGTACTTGTCAGGCTGATCTTGGCTCATATCCACAACAGTTAAACTGTTTTCTGTGATGAAATTTTAACAAATGGTAATCCATGTGTAATTTGCCTGTCAAGTGCGTGCCATTTGTTTTTACAAATGTTAGATTTTAACTGTTAAGGAATCATATTATACTACATAATGTGCTCCTGATTAAAGTTTTTGTTTTAGAATCTTTATTTCAGTTTTTAACTGCAAATTTTTTTCCTTGGGAATGTAAAATGTAAATGGGAGGAAAGGAAAAAGAAAGAAAATCGAAAGCCTAAATGTCATTGCTTTTTATAAAACTAAGTATAAATGCATAAATTACGCTTTAATTGAGCAGCTACTTCAGATGCTTAAAGTTATAGTAACTGTTAATATTTCTGAATGTGAAATTAAGATTCTGCACTGTTAGTGAGCAAACTCATTAAAGACATAAAAGGATGACAGGATGAAAAAGGATTTACATTTGTAGAATCTCCTGTAAAATTATGAGAAGTGACAGGCTCCATTTTTTGATGCTGAAATCAAGGTTGCATGTCTAAACCACAGTGACATCGTGGCTGGATTTTGCATAGCTGAGAACTAATAGGAAATTAATAGAGTGTAATACAGGCCTATTGAATTCAGTCTGACTTTGTAGCTTTGATGTGTAAGAACAGAAGGCATAATTTCAGTCTTTGTTTAGTGTCCTGGACAGATAGCTTCACTAACATCTAAGTATGGTCAGGATTAAAAATGTGATGGATAGCACCACAACACCTTCTTGACAGCTTTTCTGTTCAAATACAAATTTCTGTCACAGGCCCAGAATGTTTGAAGGAGCATTCAGAGATGAAATATTGTAGCTGCAACAAGCCCAGTGTGAAGCTATTATGTTTTGAAAGGAAAAATAATTACAAACTGTACATCTCCTAGGCACATATCTGTATTAATAATGCATAGTAATAAATACACTGGAGTATACTAATGAAACGTTATTGAACATTAAAGTTTTGGGAACCATAAGGTTATGAATCTGTCAAGAAAAATGTCAATGCATCTGTCTAGTTTTAGATTTTTCTACTTGTTTTAGACAAATAAGTATTTGGGAAAGTTATGGTTGATCACGATTTATTCTAGCTTTCATAATGTCTCTTTGGGATACTTTCTCAAAGTTGAGATTTTTTTAAATATCCATCCATTTCTGCATCAAAAATATTTCCTTTCACTTAAGACTGTCATTATTGCCTCCAAAAATTTGTGGTAAAAGGAATGTTTTTATTGCAGTGCTCTGTAGATGTACTATTATCCTTATTATAGCAGCAAAGTAGGTTAGAACCTCACTGTTTGACAGATGTGACACACAAAGTCCCTACCTCCATATTAATGATGAATAAAATGAAAAAGAAGCTGATTAGTGCAAAAGAATGTCTGTATTTAAAGAGCTAATACCTGTAGTGATTTTCTTCTTTGTGCTTAACCGTTAATTGAAGGAGAGACTTAAACTTTATCCCGTTGCAACCAATTCCCAGACAAGCAGAGGGAGTCCATCTGACACTGCGGGATGGCATAAAACATTGTAATACGAGCCATTGATTTAGCACAATAAGAAAGAAAATTGGTCTCCATGAAGTGAGAATAAATTGTCTGACTGCTGAATCTCTGCCATGAAATTTCATCTCTTGCTCACGTGTTGTCCGTGAGATGTGGTCATTTGTCAACTACCAAAGAACCCACAGTTCTCTACTGGTGCTTTTGTGATATGGGCCACTTTAGTTATCTCAACAGAGGTAAACACAGATGAGGCTGCCGTTGATGTTGAATAGTCTGTAGCCATGCTTTTGTCAAATGTAAGCTTCAAAGAACTCAAAAGTGGGACAGAAATGCCTTAAATGACTTCAGCCTTAGTATGACATGTACTTTTCTAAGATAATATCAATGAATATTGTTCCATTTTCACCCGACTACTACTGCAAATCATTCTGAAGATAAAAGCATAGACCCTAAATCCCCAAAAAACAGGTAATTAACCTGTCTTTTCAGCAAAGTCTTGGTCTTATTGGGATTTATTTATGTATTTCTAAATATTGATGTTAAGTGGGCCTTGACTGTGCTCAGAATGATAGCTGCATGATTCGCAGTCTCCTAAACCAATTCAGAATAGAGAGACCACCTCATTTCAGGCAACACTGACTGCATCCTTGCTGTAATAATGTACTAGTTTTATTTGTTCTTGGCTTAATCTGTCAACCTTATAACATTTATATCAACATTTGGGATTCTCCCTATAAAAGTCAGTGATTGATAAAGCTGCTCAAGAAGGCTGAAAAACTCAAGTACTTAGAGTTTATTGTGGTCGAAAATACTGATATTCATATATAAAACAAGGGGCAGGGGGATAGTAGAGCGACGGATGGATATGACAAACCTTTTTTTTTTTTTAAATAAAATGGGGGTAGAATAACCAGAATTAGTGTTTCTTAATAGCTCGCTCTATGGCTGAGTAGACTTTTGTCGTGGTTTAACCTGGCAGGCAGCCAAATACCACGCAGCCGCTCACTCACTCCCCCCGCCCCCCCAGTGGGACGGGGAGAGAATCGGAAGGGTAAGAGTGAGAAAAACTCGTGGGTTGAGATAAAGACAGTTTAATAGAACAGAAAAGGGAGAATAATGATAATAAATAATGATAGAATATACAAAATGAGTGATGCACAATGCAATTGCTCACCACCCGCGCTGACCGATAACCAAGTAGCGATCGATACTTCCTGGATCACGCCTACCCTTCATATACTGAGCATGACGTCACATGGTATGGAATACCCCATTGGCCAGCTGGGCTGGCTGTCCTGATTATGTTCCCTCCCATCTTGTGTACCTAGTTCAGTCAGTAGGCACGGGAGCTGTCCTTGGACTGGAGGGCACTTAGCAACAACTGAAAACATCAGTGTGTTATCAACATTCTCCTCATACTAAATCCAAAACACAGCACTAGGAAGAAATTTAACCCTATCCCAGCCGAAACCAGGACAACTTTGAAAGTGGGAGAAGCATTTGAATAGTAACTAATGTTGGGAGTTAGTTAAGCTGTGAGAAAGGGCTAAGCAAAGAAAACTCGCGTCTGTCTCCTTTATTCTCCAATCTGTCAGACAGTTTTGTGCAGTCTGTTGCCTCTCCCTCATTTTAATTTAATACATTTGTTTGGATTTCTATTTTTTAAAAAAATATTTTAAAAAATCCAAGCACACCTTCCTGAAGAATTGAAGTTACTAGAAGAAAAAAAAATCTTGTTCAATGATTAAAAATATGAAATTCAACCTAAGCAACCAAAGAAAAATTATTTTCTGACTAGAGGATAGATAGAAGATGCCATTTGTTGAATTCCAAATATTTTGGTTTGACTATGCAGATTTCCAGAGGAGCCTGGACACATGGTTTCTTGGCCATGGAGCAACCTCCCTGGTAGGTCTTCCCCAGAGCCAGCCCCACGTCACTGACGCAGAAGTAGTCAACCCAGTGCAAATTTGGGCTCTGTCAAAGCTTCGAGGGCAACTTGCCCAGAGAACTTTCTGGAAGCTGCCTTAGTTGAGGAACTATTCAGTTGTTTATTTAAGTTCAATTTTGGACTAAAATATCAAATAACACAATTTCCTGTAGTTCAATTTTTCTTCTATTGGCTTTTAGCCATTCTTTTAGCTGAATGTAGCTGGTCATAATTTCCCATTTTCTGAGGAAAACAATGTTGTCTTATATCACCAGAAACTTGTACTTTTTTTCACTGAAGTAAAGAGAAGGAACACATTGTGATCTGGAGTTGTATGATGGATAATATCTTGACATTAGTCTCTTAAACTGAACAGGCTTTCAGGCTCGAATACTTTCCTTAATACCATATTTTATGGAGAATGTGATTCCTCAAATAGGTGGGAATCGGACATTAAGATTTTATAAGTAAAATAAAAGACCTTAAGCTTCATTTAGCAGAGAGAGGGCTGCAAGGAGGCTATTACCTGGCTTGTGATGGTGCATGTATGTTGTCCTTGTCTAAGCGTCCATTGTGGACCAAGGTGACAGGCTGCCTGAAACAGGGAATGGAAGAGTATACTATTTTCAAACATTTTTTTTTCTTAGGCTTATTTAGAAAAAAACTCAAGTTTATAGGATAATTTTGGCATACATTTAGAAGCCTGCTCCATTTCATCAAACCTTGAATGACTGACACATAGAGTGCCTTCTATTGATGTGTAAACAACAGCCTGAGCAACATTTCAGTCTGTAAGATGCTCAAGTTTGGGAAGGAGCACATTTCTTTACTCCCCAAGACACCTGTGCTAAGTAGATGACCTTTAGCTTGAGGAAGGATTGCTGGACTCCCAGAGCATCTCGTTGGTATCAGATTTAGTCTTCAGGACCACTAGCAGAAAATCATGCTGGGCACCTTCATCCAAGACATACTGAATAGCACCTTTGATCTCTGGCAACAGTGAAGGCACACATCAATATTAGTTACTCTCTCCCTCTCTCATTGTTTCCCAAGCAATTTGGAAGCAAACAAGCTATTCATGTTTGATATCAAGGCATTTTCTACCCTGCTCTCACAAATACGAGTTTCCTCATGTTATTTCATTTCATCTCATCCCATCCTCTCTGAAGTTAGAAAGAAACTACTTTACAAAAAGGACTCAGAGCTAATACCAAATGCCTTATGGATACTTCTGAATAAAATATTTGTTTTGTAAAGCTTTTGCTGTGTAAACCTTGATGTATCGGAGCAGGTAACTTTTGGTACTTTCTTTTCAGCTATAGGAATTGGATAGGATTGTGTGTTTGGGCTTCCATTGTCTTTTCATAATGGTTTTGTAAAGTAACCTGTACAATGAGAGTAAACTTCTGTAAGTAAAAAAAAAAAAACACCAAACAAAATCAGCTTCAAAACCCCAGAAGTCCTTTTCTCAGCATGGTAGATGAATGTGTGCACTAACCCATGCAGCTGGTGGTTGAGAGCATAGCCTGCTGAGGTGAGAGCCTGCTCACGTTTTAAAGCAACACAATTTCTCATCATATTTGTGTTGCTAAGGGATCTCTTATATTTCTCCTCTTTCTTATTCTCTGTCAGATTTCAAAGACCAACAGGAAAAAATATTGTCTATGTATTGCCTGTTCACGGTGGAGAGTTATGAATGAATTACAAAAGCAAGCAAAACTTTAAATAGACTATACAATATGTAGCTCATTTCCTCTGTTGAGATATTCCAAACATGCACTTATTAGTAAACACTGGTGTTTTCCAGATTTCAGCCCTTCTCTTTAAACCAGCGGATTTGGTGATTTCACATCGCCTTAAAGGAAACTAATTCAATGGCATATTACTACCTAAAATCACCACCTGCTTCCTACATTGCACCTTGGTGCTCCTTTTCTCTGTACTGGTAGTGTGGCTGATCCAAATGGAAAAGTAACGCTGAAAGAGCACAACATTTCATTTCATAAGCCAACTGACTCAACCCTTGGTCAGACGTGAATTGGCAAGGAAAAGCAGAATTGCCCCTTTCAGTGTCAACTCCAGTGTTATACTAGCTTAGATGCAGCCTGAAACCGCATCTGCAGAAAATACTGGGGATCCTAAACACCACAATGGATTTAAATAAAAAAATCTCATCTTTTATACTTCATTAACTGTATAAATAACCTGAGAAAGTAAGCAAAATTATCAACTCCATTTGGATAAGCACACAAGTAAAATACGGGAGCCCCAGAAGTAGAGGGGGAGGGCAGCGGAGATTTCCCACGCTGAAGAATGCAAACCAAGGTTGGCACGTGGCTGCCCTCTGGTTCTCCCTAAGATTATATAAGCTGGGACATTACTAATGGAATAACGTGATGAAAAAGTAGCATTAAAATCATGTACTGTGTAAAAGGAGTTTAATTTTCCATCTCACATTTTTAAGAAACCATATTAATAATTTAGTTGAGTTTTAGTAGCCTTTTCAGTTGTAGCCCACTAATGACAAGCTTGCTTTCTAATGTTTAACGCCTGCTGTGCAAGTGCTACTTTTAACAAAATACATTTGCTGCAGGCTTTTTGACATGGCTTCACACTGAGATAAACACAATTAACATGAGCTATTTAAAATTCCTTTCTCTTGTGCTTGTTTATTAATGGTCTTTTAAGATCTATTTTTGTTATTAATTTTAAAGAATGTGTAACAAATTTGATAGCACAGCAAGGGTATGCAATTTAAATGTTTTACTCTTGAGAAATTCCTGGGTCATCTCCTGTCTGTAATAGCATATTCATATACACAGGCTCAAGGATGACCATATTGGTCCTTCTTTTAACATGCTGTGTAGTAGAATGTATTGTAGCAGTAAACAGAGGATGAGCCAAAGGAGTGCGTGCAGGCTAGCTTACATAGTGTAAAAATTTCATTAGAAAGTATTTCTAGTCAATCCTATTTTGTGTAAAAAGTCTTATCTTTTCTATATGTCACATCAAAATAGCTTTTAGTAAAAACAGTCTTGCAAAGAATGGCTACTGGGGGGGGCTGTACTGAATATTCATAGCATGTAGTACATCTGAGTATGCTGAGACCTTTTAGAATAAATATATTCTTTTTAGGTTAAGCTAGTTCAGGATATCATTGTAATCTTCTTCACATCCTTCCAGACAGTCTGTGCAAAGCAATTTTTGAATTTAAAAAAAAAGGAAAAGAAAAAAAGATATGCTGGCCTCATTGAGGGCCTGCACCGCAATCTCCAACTCTCATTAAAATCAGCAGAAAGACTTCTCTTGACTTTGGTGGGAGCTGGATCTTCTCTGCAAGCTTTTGAGAAGGGGTAAAGGGAAGAATACATATCTCAAAAAGACAAATGTCTGTTAGAGCCCTCAAGGGCAAAGCTGTTGTAAGGTACATTTTGTGTTTTCCTTTCCAGGCTGCCACCTCTGCTGACTGATTGAAACATCTCTACTTACTTTCCTCGCTTTTTATAGGGGTGAGTCTGAAAGTATGCCCCTCGTGGCAGGATCAAAGGAAGACTGCTCTTTGCATCTTCCTTCTTCTGTGCATCTGGGCAAGCGACAACTTTTTAATGGCTGGATTTGAAAGAGCCAATGGACTGATTTGACAATAGGCAGATCTTCACCTTAATAAATTAACATAAACTGAAACTGTCCAGTTAATGCAAGTACAGTAAATATTATATATTTTCTTATCGTGGTCTTTCTGCCCAGCTGTTTGTGAGCAGTTCTGGTAAAGACCTATGTATGGATACAAGTAAAATGCTGAGTCTGACAGATGACACAGTTGTTCGGTTGACTCTGTAGCGATTGTGCATTATGCTTAAGAGGGTATGTCTGAGTATCAGGCCTGTTCCCTTCCTCTTTGCTGCTGAGTGAGATTAGCCCCTGGAGAGAGAATAGCTTGTTCCATTCTTACGAACAAAAAAACGTGCTCACCTAGCAGATTGTGCCGCGTGGCAGCAGGGCTGACAGGACCTGGGAGGCCTGGAAGTTTGAAGGCTTTTAGGAGAAAGCCCTGCATACAGTAGGGACTGTTGGGATGGTTGAAACTATAAAGAGTATATCCGTGGCACTTCAGTACAGAGACCACATCTGCAGACGTCATGGGTTTCAGGTTGCTTCAGCGCCGGTAGCACATCCCAAATCGTGCTCTCCAGAAGAGACTTTCAGGACACGATGGATTTCCTCATAAATCAGACCAAGCTATACTTAATGCCCACAAAGCAAGTGATGGATAGTTGGCTTAGCTTTGCTTTGGATGTTCTCTCTTATGCCCTTTGCCATAACTGAACTTGTTGGCATTGGTTCTGGACTATCGCAGTAGGACCTGCTGCTCAGGGAATGGGGGAGAGAACAGCATGGTCTGGGGAGTATTGCAATGGTAGAAGCCACTGACACTTGCTGAGGTGGGAAAAAGGCCTAAAGGAAAGGATATCTCACCTTCCTTCCATGCATGGACACGTTAAAAGGGAAATCGATTTGTTTTCAAGCACTTTATTTCATTTGTCACACAGCAGTTTTTCACAACTGGGACTCCATGCGCTGTCTTAATCTGGGTCACGACTGCAGAGTCCTCATGGCTATGAAAATACCTGCATCTAAAGCTAATCCCTTAGTTTGAACCCTGAAATTATTTTGAGGCATCCCTACTTCCATCTATGCTTTCATCTAGCTTTTTGGAAGTGAAAAAGACATAGCTGAGACGTCTCAACTACTGGATATTGTCATTACTTGGTTAACTCTAGTGACTTGATTTTGGAGGATCTATGGTAAAGTATAGCACCTGGGGATATTTATCCTAGTAACTTTAAATATGTACATTCTTTTGCTCTCTATAATGTGTTGTTGTGATGATGTTAGTAGAATTGTAGCCTTTGTCCAGACACTGAGCCTTGTATTGTTTGGGGAATATTCAGATTTCACCAGAAAGGTCCTTTTAAAAAGGATTTGTTGGTATAACAACAACAACAACAGACCACCACCCACAAACAAATAAAAAAAAAAAATTAAAATGTTTTGGAGTGTTATACAACGATCAGAACTGATTTCTTTAAGAGAACTGGATTTGCTGTAGTCAGGCTACTGAAAACCTACTTTCATTTGAACTCACATGCCTGGGATGTCTGTTACATTTAAATATTTACAGCTTTGAAGGTTCACCAAGTCTGTAATAAGCACAGGGGAAAATAAATACATTATGCAAAGGGTGATTAGTTTTATCACATAGTCTTCTACAGGGCAGCTGTTTATTTTCAGTGTTCATTTTCTTGGATCAGTCAGGTAGACAGCTGTTCTTTTAGGGCATTTTTGTTAATTTAAGTAACTTCTTTGAATTGCAAATCTACCACCAAAATCACTTCTAAAAATTCAGCCTCCAGCTCATAATTATATCATCAAAAAAATCTTTAGATCACTAATTCAAAAATATCTACTTGTCAGAGATATTTCAAACAAATGCAAAGCATACACACTGTAAATCACCCAATGTATCAATGTCTATATGAAACTGAATATAAAATGTCCAGGTCTGCTAGGTTTCTCAAATAAAAAATATAATGTACATTATGTACATCCCACAAGGCCACAGCCAGCTTGAAATACTGTCTTATTGTATATGTGACTTCATAAACACACGTTAATATCAATAGGCTACTGCAAAGATAGAAATATGATAAGTGGGCCACCTGTAATTTTTCTTTTCATTTTTTAAATTACTTTGGGTTTTTGCCCAAGTCTAGAGGACTTGAGGAGAGTTATAGGACGGGGGAAGGAAGGGAGTGCTGCAGACTGGGCTGATGTTTATCACGCCATACAGGAACAGGGCTTTTTATGTTTTGGAAACTGTCAGGAACAATTGCAGTGTAGAAGCACTGTCTCTCCATTGTGGTCACCCATATAGTCCTCGGTCTTGTAATATCCTTACTGAAGTCAATACAGAACTGTTTCCATACGCATTTTGTATTCAGGCTATCAGACTTGTGCTATAAATGTTTGCGTCCCTTTCAATTCATGTGAAAACATAGATCTTGGCTACCAGAGTTTTATGAGGGCATTACCGGAATGTTGCATTTAAATGAATTCTTTGTATTGTAAAATGCTCAGCTACAGAAAGTGTAACATTATCACTCCAGTAGATTAATCTTACTCAGTGAATGTAGGTACTTACATTGAAGTTGTTATCAGATATTTATTGGCTTGGCATATTTTGACCATTGTGGACCAAATATAGTGTACTAACCCTGCAAGTGCAAAATATTTTTATTTCACTGCGAACCAGAATTTGTTCCATTACGAATTTATTACTGATATAGTTTATGTACTGAAATACCCCCAGCTGGAGTGTCCATTCCCAACTGAGCCCATTTTGGAAGGGGCAGTTTGAGATGAGGATATAGCTGTTCTCACCTTCTGTTTTGCACAGCTCCTGAAAAGACTGACCAGAATTACAGTCACTGTGCTTCATGACATGCAATGGTTGTCCTTTCTCCAGATCAGCAAGATTATCATGATGCAGCAACTATGCAGGCACTTCCCAAAAATCACTGGAGGTCAAGGGCAGCCTGGCATGGTTAACAGGCCAGAAGTGTTGTGTATCTGTATTGGCTGGTTTTTTACCAGTCAGGCCTTGGAGTTGCTATCGGACAACTCGATGGAGACAATTCTTTGGCAGGGTAATGCCAGGAGGAGGTGTGAGGTTTTGTGTATTTTCTCCCCTCTTCTCCTGTATCCACATCTGTACGTTGATTTTCAGTATCTCAAGCGTGAAGCACAGAATACTCACAAACCTCAATCGTTGGAAGCTTGAACATATTTTCTTTGTTTTCAGCTGTTAAGTCAGGAGATGCGCGTGGTTCTTGTTCTTATGGAAAGTGCTGTCTTGCTTTCACATTCCAGTGATGTGGTTTAGAAGGGCAAGAACTTCAGTTTGGGTAGGTTTCTTGGTGTAATTACAGCCATACCAGGTATAACGCTAAGAACAAGAGCAGGAGAGAAGAAGCCAGACGTGGGCAGTGGTGGTGGGTGCTCTCAGTGAGCTTCTGGTGATGCCCAAAATGTCCCTCAGCAGCGGTTTGAGTCAGAGCAGGGAATGTTTTTGTTCATTTAGTTTACAAGTTTTTTTTTTCTCGTTCAAAGTTGTTACTGGTGTATCAAGGTTTTAGTTCTATTGGAATTTTGGAAGTTGGCAAGAAAAGCAGTTAGGTCTGAAAAAGCCAAATAGAAGATTTGATGGTAAAAATATATAAGGAATGAGCTTTTAATATGTGGGGTCAATGGAGTTTTATTTCTTAGGTAATTAATAAGCCTTGTGTATTTATTTGTTAGGACTGGAAAGTTTTGATAAAGTACAAGAAAGTGCACTTGAATACTTACCGATATAAGATATCTTACAATACTAGTTGTTTTAATTTTGAAATACTTGACATATCAGAGCAAAGTTAAGTGAAGATATTATTATGATGTAAGTACACATGGCATTACACTAAATCAGTAGAATGTTAATTGTAGGATCACGAGTACTATATCTAGTTAATTAATATGCTAATTAGCTAGTTTAAAGATAAAAGGGTTATTAAAAGAATGCAATAAAGAGCTTGTATTTTTCTCTTTTGCTGTGCAAACACAGCTCCCTGCAATAATTTAATGAGGAAATTTCAAAGGAACAAAACTAACAACAAATGAATTAGAAGTTTAACTAAGTAATTACATGGTATTGCTGAGACCTTTTGGGTAGGGACTAGCATAACTATGTGTTTAGATTGTCATAACAGCAAACAGAGAGAGTGGGATAACTAACTAATGAAATCAATTTATTTATTGGAAATTTATTTTTCAGAAGCAGCCTAAGCAAAATCTGAATTAAATGGTTATTATTGAAAGCAATTTATTTATTGATAGTAATAAGATTGAAAATATTTCTAAGGTAGAAGGATGCTTACATCCTTTAAAAGGAAGAGAGCACAAACAGAACGAGAAGAGAGTAGCACTTTTTCGGCAGTAATGAGAGCCATGAAGCAGGCTTTCAGCCAGACTTTAATATGTTGGCAGAAAAGGGATTGGTGTTCAAAAACCAAAACCCATGTTTGTTCAGGAACAAGCATCTTGAATTTGGAGCCTGCTCCGAGGGCTATGGAGGCTGGTTTTGATCTAGGCTGTAAAATCAATAGAAAATGTTAATAGTGTAGCACTGAGAGAGGAAAGATCCTTAAGCACAATGACAACGTGCCTTAAACTGAGTCTGAAGACCTATTATGGGCTAAAATAGGGTGTAGAAGATTTCAGAACAAATTAAGGAAGGTCTTTCAAGAGAGATGATGCCAGAGAAGAAAAATGCCTTCAGAGCTTTAACTGCTTTATTAGTGTAAGATTTCTTGTCTGTAAACACCTTTCCTCAGCTGGAGAAAGCCCGAATTTGGAGTTTTCATTTCTGTCAGGAAGCCATGCATATTTAGGCAAAAGTATGACACTCTCCACGCTAGAGAATGCAATTTGAACTACTATGTACAGTCTCAGCTGACATCCATGCTAGATAAAAACAAAAAGACTATCTCTTAATCACTTTAGTCTATTACTAATGGGCTTGTTATTAATACAAAAGCACTGTTACAGCTAAATTCAAAAGATGCAAACGTACAAAAGGAAGCCTGTGACAAATCTTCTGTTTTCTTTTGTATTTATTTAAACAATTCAACAACAACAAAAAAATCTAGCAGCTGCTAAATGGAAGCTAGAATTTGGCTTATAGAAACAGTAAATATCACTCTGAGAATAAATAATATGAAGTGTTCTATTGTAGAATTTGTTATACAAGGAGATTACTTTTTTAATACTAAGGTAAAGCATATGGGACCTTTGATTCAAATTTAAGCCTTAACGCATAATTACTATTGATGAGAACCAAGAGCGATCCATTCATAGTATCTCAATATTGATAACCTAAGCTGCATTTGCATTAACAGTGAGCACTTAAGTGATCTGGAGGTCACACCTCTCCCCCAAAACCAAAACAAAGTCTCTTTCTTGCTCTCAGCAATTTCAAAACGGTGGAAGTTTTTCAAGAGAGTTTGAATGATTTAGAATTGTGGGTCCCCCTGATATTCTGTGTCTAAAAGCTGGTGTAATTCCATCCTCTGAATATTCGGGCATATAGAACCAGGGCAAAACTCTAACTGCTAAAGTCAACATCCAAATTTCTTTTAACTTCAAGCAGATTAGGACTTCACTCTCACAACTAAGCACGCTCTGACATCGTATGCAGTTTAATGCAGTTTTCTGATAGGTCTTTCAGTTTATTCATTCCCATCAGAAAATGTCTAAGATGCAATATATTTTTGGTCTCTTTTGGTAAGGAAGCAAGGTTTATGCCTTACATCTATCTGTTTTTCCCCTCATAACTTTTGAAACTACTTTGGAACGCATTTCACGGAGAGATAGAGGTCTCAAAGATATAGCAAGTTCCTGCAAACTGACAGTCCTCAAAGTAGTTCTCAACGGTCAAGGGTTCAGTGGCTGAGCCCCTATCAGCAGCTTTTATGTATGCTCCCATTAAGGCTGTAGTGTGAGTATGCTCTTTATTAGACACCATCTATTGCACACAGGAGGGAAACATGATCAGTGTTTGCACTTGGAAAATTTTAACTTCAGTCCTGAACTACTTGGATGCCAAAGCATCCACACACAAGAAAAAATTAGACTCTGAAGCAGGCTTCATCCGTTCTGCTGTTCACTTAATATGACGTTTGGCATGCCAGATACTACGGTCTCACAGTTGGGACATTTTTTTAAAGAAATTGTTGAAGATAACTTTGAATGAGATGAGAGCTTATGTAAATTGTGTTTTTATATATATATATATATGTTATACTGTGAGTTACAGCTGGCTTTGTAACTCTATAGATGACTAATTGTAGCACTGTCAGAAAGGAAATAAAGGGAATTCACAAAAGTGGAGCAGACTCTGAAGCTTAGGAAAGAATATCTTTAATGAAATACACCCACTTAAAAGGCAGCATTACATAAAACATAAAATAGTCTAGGTTACAAATCTCATTAGCTTTGAATAAACTCAGACCTTTGCTATAGAACTCAGTTAGTGTGGCCCAGATGTGGCATTAGATAGAAAACAGCCTGGGAGAGAAGATTTCTTCTTTACTAAGGAATCATATTCTATATGGGGATTTATCTCTCTCCTCTTTGATTTTTTTTTTTTCTAAATTGTAGTTTTCTTTATCATTCAATGTTATCAATATGAAGTGGGTATGTTTTTAGGCTTTGGCTTACTATTATTATGAAAAATGAAACTCTAGTTAAACTTTGTGGCATTTTTATGTCACCCACAGGGTCTCTCTGGTTTGGGGTTTGTATCTAAATCACCAGGTTTTAAAATATGTCTTCTGTATGATTTCAGCTATACCTGTGAATGACTGACATGTCTTAAGTGAAAGATCTCTTGTCCCCAGTGGTGGTTAAAGTCAGAGCTGTCTTTTTTTGAATTATTTTATTTCACAAGCTTTTAATCATGCCCCAAGGACATGTCAAGCTCTCACATACTCCTTCTTTCAAGTATATTCTTACACATGCTGTGGAGGAGATGCTATCATTTCTTCTCTTGTTCCATTCCAAGCACATATTCATCATGGTAGGGTAAACTTATACGAAATTTAAAATCATAGTAAATTGCAATTTGGTGAGGTGTGGCCCTCTTTCAAATGCTGAAAAATTTGGTGGTTGTAAAACAACAGCTAGAGCAGTAAAGAACATGCTGGCACTAAATCAAGTAATGCAGTTAATCGCTAAATAAATATTGAATTTGTTAGTTAGATGGAGTTCATTCCCCTCTCTTAAAGTTATCTTTATGACATTTCTGTGAATGTGAATTAATTTGAAGACCATTGTGAGATTTGTTTTACTGTATACTTCACCACTTTATTGAATTGTCTATGCCTGAAGCATCAATTAGTATATTTATAATCAAGTTATTCAACAAATTTGATTTTTTTCAATTATTGTTCTCATGGATCCCAACCAGAGTCTTCTTGTGTCTTACATAAATTTAGTATGAAATCTGAATGCCCCAAGGGTTCACATATTTCCAGAGGGGGCCTAACAGCTACTCTGTCCTGCTTGTACTGCTCAGGATAAGATATTGTCCTTTTTTGTTTCTGGCAGGCCTTGCTGCAAAACTGTACTGATGGCTATTGTGGTTGTTGTTATTTTTGTATTTGTTATTTTTATAGCTCTTTAGGCAAATAAATACATTTGAAAAATTAGGCAGGGACTTAGTATCTGGGTCTCATTTAGAATACCAGGCTCTAAAATTGCCTCCTCTGAAACTATAGTAATGTCTTTGAACGGCTGTGTATTGAATGACTGACTTAAATGTTTCTTTGTGCTAAAAGGAGCAGTGCTGCTTGGAGAGCTTGCAGTGTGCAAGGTATTTTTGAAATGTACACAGAGAAGCCCAGTAGTTGTATTTAAAATTACTTATTGATGGAGAAGTAAGTGAAGGAGTGACACTTGTGGACCAAGAACTGTTTTCAGGAAGAAATAGCCTGTTTTCCCCTCAAGCTCATTTCTGAATTTCAGGAGAAAAAACAGTCTTAAATTTCTAAAGGCTGAATCGCCAGTGTCGAGCGCCAGTTCCTTCCTGCCTGTGGTGCGCTGGAAATCCACAAGTACGTCATTATCTGTATGGTAGGAATTTTGCTTTGAAGCTGACAGTGTAGGCTGCCTCTGCTTTGGTTCCAGCTCTATATAGGTTAAAATTCATTCCCAGTACTCATGCCAGCCTTCATCTAGTACCTCTATCATCTGCCTTTGCACCTAATAAAGCAGTAATGTCTGTCTCTTCTCTGTTATCTAGCAGGCTGAGGGAAGGTGGACAAACCAGGGCAGTGGAAAAGATCTTGATAACCCAAGAAAATTCCCTCTTCATCCTAAGAAACGTTTCAGCAAATTCACTCTCCAGAAAAGAAAGTTTAATAAAAAAATATTGCCTCCCATTCTAGTCATAAACACCAGTTTAGTCTTTAAAACCCCCATAGCATCCCACAGCCCTCAATTAACAAACAATAAAAATATAAATTCATTACCCATCCAAACTATCATTACGAAAGGAGCTTTTGTAAATATATGGTCTTACAGCAGTTCCAAATGCCACCTTCTACATGGGCTTTAGATATATTTGCTGCATTAAATAACAGCAATATATGTAATTGAACACACTTACTGATAGCTAGTTGCCTACTACAAAATGTCTATTGAATTCCAGTGGCCTACTGTGGCTGAGGTCATGGTACATAAATTTGATTGTAATCCCAAATTAAATTTACATATACTTGCCGTACAATAACAGCAAAGAAAATGAAACACAGCCTCCTCCCTGATATAGCTTTGAGAAAGTAGAAAATTTCAGCTCTGTTGGTCAGATTAGTTACTTGTAGAAGTTACTGCTGGTCCATTGAAATAATTGTATTAATGCCACATACTATCTACAAGAATCTGCGCCTATGAAATTCTCAGAAAAATTTTAGAGATGTTCTGTGATGTATCTGGGATTTTTTGTATTGTTTGTCTGAATAAAAATTACTAATGCAAGAATGTCTTATTTTCAAAAATAAGCAAGTTACTCATAAGCTGAGTTGTTTTATTTTGTTGGTTATTTGGTTGCCGCTTGCCCGATACTACAACATATAACCCCTGACTCTCTAAAAAATTGCTTTTATGGTTTTCTTTTATGGAGGTATTTATGTTTAGAGCCTTTGCCAATCTCAAGAGAAATGAAATTTCTTTCACTTTCTTTTGTCTTGAAGCTTGAATTGTTTATCATTATGTCTTAGTTGCGCTTGAGTCATATTGCTATATAGCAGTTGTACTCTGTCAAGCATTCATGGGGCAAAGAGCGTATTGTAGTGTAAGAAAACAATATTATGAATGTTATACAGCAATGGGAAGATTTTTAGATTTTACAGAAGAAAGTGTTTTTGGGACATAAGGCTTAATCAAGTAAATTCTGAGTTATTACTAGTAATCAGTGGACTACTTTAGATGAGAACTACTCGCATCAGCACTTCTTAGCAGCTATGCATACCTCACTGAAATTTTGTGGTAATAATTTTATTTTTAACATGATTTGACTAACAGATTGTATACCTGTTGAAATCAAATATGAAGAAATATGGTAAAAGCTGCCTAAAACAGGATACATGAACTCACTCTGTCTGCTAGTAAAATTAAATTATTAATGGTTTAATTTCTTATTTTTTCCACAGGATTTGAGGTTCCAATTAAAACTGTGTTTGGGCCATTGCTTTGCCTGCCAGTACTTAATCTTTTCCGAAAGCCTCATCACTTATCTAAAACAAAAGAAGAACGAGGTAAGGAGAGAAAGTAATGAAATGCAGCATAGCACATCTGTCAAAGGAACAGAAAGTAGCTTTAAAAAAAAAATCCAGGATCAATGACATTAAAAAATTATTTGTTGAGCACTAAATGTGTTCATGTTAGGCATCTTAATTCTAAGGGCTCTGTAACTACCATTATGTTCTTGCATACACTGAGGGTTTGGTTGTTTGTGTTTAAGAGATTTACTGTTGATGTAGCCACAGGATACAAATGACTGATAGGAACAGGAGCTCTGGAATTGCTAAATACACCTCTGTACTATGGAGTCCTTTGGAAGATTGTTTGACATCTTGATGCTGAACTTAGGAATATAATTAACATTTCTGAAGTTATTTAAAATTCAGTTTTGGGTCAGTCTATATGTATGTTCTCCAAATATGCATAATGCAATATTGGGTACTGTATTAAAAGACTTGCCCGTTTCAGCACTTAGTGCTATGCTATCCCTTGTTGTTGATAATAGATCTTTCTAAAATACCTGGAATTGACTTTTGCTATGTCACTCTAGGATTGCAATAATATACAACAAGGCAGGTATAACTAGAATTGACAGAGAAGAGTAGGATAGTGATTTAGCCTTGATGGGATAAGGATGTAAGGGAGACATGGTTTGAAAAATATGAGCCTTTTTTGAGTCTGAAAAGTATAGCCTGCAGTGGCTACCTCTGTAGTCACTGCTGACGTTCACCAAGAGAGAATATTGGGATCTCAGTTATTTTTTTCCGTTCGCTCATTTTTTCTGCATTGTCAGATTTCTGCCAAGGGTCAGATTCAGACTAGTATTAGCTGGTGCAGACCAGGCTCAGTGGCTCCTGAATATCCTTTCACCCCAATCCCCTTATATGAAAACCAGCAGGCTAGAAAACTTGTTGGCTTCTCACCTTTTCAACATACAATATCATGTATTTTAAGCATGCATCTTATCTACAGTTTCTCTCAAGAATACTATTTATAATTTTGCTTTTCTAGCTGTATAAAGGGTATCATTAAGTAGCTGGGAAAACAATGTTGAATGTGGCATCATCAGACCATGGATAGCCATAGGCCATGCAGAAAATAGCTGGTGGTAGTTGTCAGCAATAAGTAAAGCCTGGTTTAGTAGGTGTGTTTTTAAAGCATGTGTTGCTTAGGGAGAATTGTACCTCCAGATCCAGAGTTTATATTATACATAACTGACTGTTACAAGCATTCCTAAAATACTTTCTACAATTGCTATCAGAAACTACTCTTACATATGTAGATTGTTGGATATGCGATGTAAATCCTTGAGGCTTGCCAAATAACTTCATGGTTTCTGAATCCCGTCTTACTGTAACTGTGTCTTGCAGCACAGTTGTCTTCTGTATTGCCCATCTAGGGCATCATTTCTGCTAAAAGCTGGGGACATTTGCAGGAAACCATTTTGATTGACATTTGATCTTACAGAATTTGACTGAATAATCCTTTTGTTGAGCAGCTACAATACAGATCTCATTGTATTGGTTTCTGAGACTGGAAAAGTTGATGAAACAAAAAACATTTGTACAATTTAATAAAAATTACTCCCTATTACTTATGGAAGCAAGATGAGGTGCTTACGTAGAATTAGTAACCAACACGGTCCATCTTCAAAAAGATTTAATTAAACTTTAAATTAACTACTCTTAATAGGATTTGAAAAAAGCACGCTTGGTTTGCCTGTAGCTCTTCAACTTTCCTTCAGTGCCTTATAATTGCATTTCAAAGCTATTCTTTCAATAGTTAGATATCTCAGGTTTAATATCTTAAAGATTCTCTGATATTTCCTTGTTTAAAAATTTAACTTTTCCACTTTCAAAACGTTCCTGCTTCTTCAAAACCCTGTTAGTGAGCTACGTTAACAACTTAAAACAGATAATCCTAGAAATTATTAGCTTCTTATTAGCATAATTACCTCATCATGACAAGTGTAGATGACGTTAAAAAAAAAATCTTTTAGGCACACTGGTTTGGTGCCTAAAATGAGTAATGTGCTAACTATGTATGCAGTTTAATTGGGACTCCCATCGATACTGAAAACACTCAAAGTTTTGTTGTGGTTTCTAATGAAAACAAGCCTCATGCGGTTACAATGATGTACATGTATGAGCGGGATGTCTGTGGGTTTGCATCCCCTAATAATTGTTAACCTGTTGCCTGACATCAGGGGGTTTTTTAGCCCAATCAATGATATTAACAAGAAGACAGAGTTTTGAAAAAAAATTATGTTCCAACATTCTGGTGAAAATACATGGCTTTGCAGAAAAAAAAGAATTTTTAAAATGCCCTGACTAAGGGAAGGCCACTTCGTAAGCTTCTCTAAAAGATTCTACAACAGAAAGAGACCTAGTTAATGTGCCAAGTTTGGAGTGGTGATTCAGTCAGAACCTGCACCTTTTAAACATGGGAGAATCCACAAAGAAAATTTGTGAATGCAGGGAATTGTCTCGGGGTTCTGCTCAGGAAATCAGACTGCCTTCCTCCTTGTATGCTCTGAACATCTTCCTCTTCCTTGTAGTACATATATCCTGTTTCTTTGTAAGATGCTGATATTTGATATCAAAACCAGGGGCCCAGTCTTGCAACAGTAGGAACATTTACTTTCAGGTTATAGCTTTTGTGTTTAAAACCAAAAAACATTATCGTACGTGTGGTTGGCAGGTATTGTGCTTTATGGTTTATTATATTTGCAGTTTCAACTGTGAACACAGAAAAACATCCATTTTGCTTATGGGACAGCTTATTGTTCTTATTGAACAGTAACAAACTTTATGGATGAAAGAATTTGATTTATCTGCATTGCTAAATATACTAGGTATGTGATTAGACATCACTCTCATAAACCATGTCTTATGTTGCTATTTTATAAATTCCTGTTAGTTTGCACAATCAGGGAAGGGTTCTGCAGTGAAGTCCTTAAGCAGATGCAATGGCTCCTAGCCGTTGCCAAGTCTTGATAGTATTAGAGGCCTTCAAGATGAAATGTGGTTTCCTGGATAATTTGTATAATGCCTCTTTAAGGTATTCATATTTTCAAGATGCATTTGGATTTACAAGCTATAAAAGATAAAGCATGCTTTGCAGTTTCTATTTTAGATATAGTACCATTTAAAATGCTTGAGGCTTCTCCTCCATACAGTGGTTGGTTTGCTCTGAGGACCTTAAACATTCATTTCTACTGGTTCTCATATCAGAGATTCTCTATTAATATTGCCACAGTGAGATAGGAGACTGACTGCTGGGAATCTCCAGGCAATCAATGAAAAATACTTTGCAACAATACTGTCCTTTTCACTTTTGTTAAAGGTTGTGAAAGCAATTTACAAATATTAATAACGCATTACGGTAAGCTTCTGAAGCTAGATCTCTGTGAGCATTCAGTCCTAGAAACTTTTAAACCGAGATAAAAATGGGTAACAGCTATGCTATGACAGTGGAAGCTAGCCATTCCTTTGCTGGTCTCCATTTTTTGTGGACCTTCTTGAACATCCATGAAGTTTTGTTTCAAAAAATGCTCACAGGTTGCAGCTTCCCAGCTCTGGAGTCTACTTTTTGAGGCTAAGCTTTGATTCTTCAATCAGGGCTCTGGTCCGTCTTGAGCATTTTGTTAATGATCTAAATTTTGAAAGAATCTGAAGAATCAAAAGGAAACAAAGACACTAACTGGAGAGGAAGTGTAGGTTCATTGAGTCTCCTGAGAATAACATCAGCTTTCTAATAGGAGTATTCACCTTGCCTAGGTATAGAAACTTTCTTAGTTAGAATGATTGTGTTCAACGTTCAATCCATTTTACGCTGTTGAAAGGCTAGACCCAACAACTGTGAATTATGGATAAGGAAGAATAACCAGCTATTCAAACTTCAACTAGCAAAGCCTTAGCTGTGTTTGACAGGCTTTTTCTTTTTCTTTTTTTTTCCTTCATCTTCCCTCCTCCATAATTCCATAAAGTGTTTGTTTCAATTTTACAGTGTGTTGTATATATTAATGTAAAACTTTTATTCTGTATTTACTACTCCTAGCCAAGATGTCAGAAAGTGCCTGGCAAATTATTATGCTTGTATCTCATTAACTTGTCTCACTGGAACCTCATTCCAACTTTCACAGGCTAAAAATGCATTAGCAATATATTTCATAGTGTTTCCAAGATATGTTTACAGAGTCAGTGTAAGTTGCAGAGATAGCAAAGTAGACATAGTACACTTTATTCCTTATTCTTTTGTGCAACAAAAACTCCATTTGATACCAATGGAAATCCATGATGCAAAGCTGACATTTTTCACGTTGTCCGGTACTATAAATCACATGCACATATACCCTACCATTTGAATCGTGATCTCGTATGGTTTCCTTGGTTCTACTTGTAATATCAAAACTGTTTTTAAAGATAGAATTAAAGCATATCTGAGAGATAACTTGAACTATCAAGCAGTGAAATGTCATTACTTCTTTAATTATGTACATAAAATAAAGAAATAGAAGTTGCTATAGGATTGCGGCAATGTAATTTCTCAGTAATTCACCATGGAGACAGTTTCTTGCAATATTCCAGAGTTCTGTCCTTTAAGATAAATGTATTCTTATGCAACTCAAATTATTTTACAATCTTTAAAGTCTCATTTTACAAATCATTGATGTATTAACTTAGCTTAATCATCTATCTGAGTTTAGTTTAGCAAAAGCACATATCTGGTAGAGATGTTTCTTTCTTCTTCCAACATCTTGTATAAACCAGTGAATCAGTAACAGGAAAGATAAAATGAATAATTCAAAAGATCAATGCTGACCAACGACCAGAAATACTTACAGTATTAATATATTTTTGGTTTTGTGCCTGTAGGCCATAATTTTACAGATAAAGCATATTTTGGAGTAAATAAAGCTGATCACTATATACTATATCTATAAATGTAGTAGTACGTGCTTTTACTAGCATTAGAAGGATTGTGTGAGTACATTCTGTGATGCATTTTGCTAGCATCAAAAAGGCAATAAATGATTAAATATATATATTCTGCCTGACACGTTTCACTTACGCTTCCACAAAAGTGATCATCTGTTCTTTTTATCTTTTGGCTGTTGATGCTTTCCAGCACAAGGGAGGCCTGTGGCACCGAACAGCAGTTCCCCAGACTACTTGAACGCTGCTGGGGTTGAACGCTTTGCTGTCTTCCTTAGAAGGAACTCAGCACTGAATTGTCCTTCCCAGGCTGTCAGCGAACAGCAAGGCTAGAGGAACTCAAATCATTTTAGGCATGAGGGCTCAAAGGTGCCTCTTATTCTGGTGAAATCCTAAGACAGGCTTGCAGCAACATAGTAGTTGCAAGATCTTTTGCTCAAACTGCCAAGCGTGTTTGTGCACTCGTGAGCCTCGCTGCGTTCTGGAGTGGGGGCGGTGAGACAGAGGAGCACAGCATTCATCCTCTTCCTCAATAGCATGTGATCACTAAAAGACTGCTGTCCAAGTTTAACTTCACTTAAGACTACATGTAACAGTGCCTTTAGTGATAATATGATTTTGTTAACAGCTAAGAAAAAAAAAAATCAGAATTAATATTCTGAACATCTCTCTTTGGTTGCAGCAACCTCTACTGCACCTCTTCTTTCCTCTATTCCCAGAAAAATTATTTGGAGATTTTCTTGGATACTAATCGTTACGTAGCTTTCAGGTGGCTTAGTATACTAAAGTTCTGCCTCCAGAGATTTAGATAAAACTCTGTGTAAGTAGACTGATCTAATCCTAATCCCTGGTAGGCATTCTTCCAAATCTTAAAACTACAATTGCAGTCATGTCAAATTTTTTTTTTTTTTTTTGAACCCAAGTAGCTCAGTACTTGAAAGAAAATAAGAGGTGCTGCAGGTCAGGACTTAAGTGGGATAGTATGATCAGTGGTAACATAACACTGTCTTGGTGGTACCATCCTTTGTGGTACATGTTAAATTCAGATGAAAAATAAAAATATAAAAAGGTGTCAAGTATGGAAAAAACCTGTATGAAAACAAACCAAAACAGTATGTGTAAGCTCTTAATTTAATTACTGCAGACTTCTTTTGATTTGTATTTGGAACACAGCAGGCAGAAGAGAGAGAAATTGCATTTACTGGAATAAAAATAGATCATTCCAATGCACAGTATTTTCCATTAAGCTCTCTGTAGGTTTACAAGCCTAGAGAGCTTGTCCCTATACTTTCTGTTCCTTCATTTGAGGAGATTTTACATTTTATTTTCAACATAAAAAACATATCAAGATAGTAATACTGGATATATCAAAACTGTTTTAGCAGGGTGGCTTATTCCTTATAGAGTCGAGAAGTTTAGGGCCAGCAACTTGGGGAAATCTAGATTTGTCAGGAGATTACTCTCCCTGACTTCTTCAGAAACCTCCTTGGAGAAATTTGTTCTCACATCCCCAGTGTCAGGGAGAATCTTTCTTTCAACTGCATAGGTATAGACCCACTACAGTCACCCAGCTCTTAGTTTCCATCAGTGGGATGTATAAAATTTGCAGTTTCTGCACAACATTTGTCCAGTGGATCTCTGCATATGTGCAGGCTGTCTGTATGAGTAGGAACAGAGAATTTCAAAGCTGTCTCAGGGCCTTTTACCAGAGTTCAGGCAGCAGCACCTGGACATCAGCATGCTGGACACTTAGCCATACCTTTCCTCAGTGCTATGCCATCCTCAAATTAGCCTTAGGCAGGGCATGTCTGCAGTCATTGCTTATTCGGAGCACTTTGAGATTCTCTTCCAGAAATCTGATGGCAGAACTGCTGGGAGCCATCAACTGTTAGAGAGCAGAAGTCAACTTCTAGAAGAAAGAAAAGTTACTTACCAGTAAAAGTTGTTTGAGTACTTGACGTACACCTTCCCCTCTCAGTCTCCTTAAAGTACAATTGGACTCACGATTCAGGAGCGAGGGACAGGAATAACCCTAAGTGTTGGTGGAGAAGGGCATGTGTGTACGGCCTGTTGGAAAGTGTGGTGCAAAGAACCACTGCATAGCAAAGAGCAGATTCTGGATAAGCAACTATCCTTTTATGGTACCTACAGTGCATCAGGTATGTAGCAAGCTTGACAACACTGCGTTGAGGTAGGAGCATTGAAATTCATACATAAACCCAATAATACTGCATGGACATTTTAAAAGCCATTTGGAAATGGAAATACAGACAGAGATCAGGGGAAAAGATTGAATTATAATTCAATGATCCCATATTTATAAATTATCTAGTATCTATAACACTTTAAAATAGGATTTATTTGCTTTAATAATTCATGGAAAGTTCACAGTGGGTAATTTATTAATAATACAGTGTCATCAATATGGATTTTGCCCGATTCCTGTTTCTATTTTGTTGAGCCTACTGTTCTGTTCTATTGCAGCAGCAAGAAGCTCAGTTTTAAACAACAGTGAAAGGAAGCCTATTACCTTGTTTTCAAAATAAAATATAGCGATATCTGTGGAATATAAAGCTTCAGTTTGAGGTCAGGAATAACTACAAATGTAGAATTAAACATATGCTCCTATTTAGATGGACACTAAAGGTCACTATGCAGGAAAATAGTTAAAGTATGCATGCACTTAGATTTGAGTCACGCCTCTAAAATCAATGGAATGACTTTTATACTTATTGGTATAATTGTCCTATTAAGACACTTACTTAAGTGTTCTGCTGATTCAGAGCCAGAATATTCAAGCACTCTGCAAAGCTTACCACATCAGAAATGTACCATTTGCAGTCTGTTTACCAAATTCTTTATTATTCATCATTAACCTCAGGTCTTTCCTCTATTCTTAATATATAAATTAGCATTGTCCCTATGAGAAGTGGGTAGGTATTGGTTTGCAACTGGTGTTAGTAGGGTGGGCCTAATTATTTATTTATCTGCATTCAGATTTTTTTCTTGTTTTCACCAATAGGTTTCTCAAGCTGCAATACTCTGACATTGCGTCTGAAACAATGTGTTGTAGAGCAACAAATCTTGATGTTTTCAGGAAAAAAGCCAATATCTGGTTAGTGTTATTGCTAAAGAGGCTAGGATTGTAGTTCTTAAGAAAGCAGGTCTGTTCATTCCCCTGAGAAGATTAGAAACAAATATGCACCAAATAAGTCATTCTGGCTATGATGATTTCATTTAAGCAACTCTAACAAGTAAAAAATTGATAAAAAGTAGAAGCAATGGAATGGGTTGATTAAGTCCATATACAGACCTGCACGCTGTAGCAGCACAGGTTATTTTTCATTATAGTCTGCTGTGGCGATGCCAGACTTACTGATGGCTATCACAGTTTCTGCTATGCGTGTGCCTGTGCATACAGCCCATCTGCTCCGTAACTTTTTGGAGAAAGTAGTTGGGAAACCTCTGGCGTGAATAAATTTTGAAGGGGGGGATGCAGTGCACTAAATGCGCAAAACAGTGTTCAAACACAAATGGGAGATGGACCAAGAACTAAATCTCAGCAGTATCTCCTCTGGTTTATGTTGGTGCCGTCATGGATAAGTGCAGCAGGACTGGCACAAGAATGTATAGATGAGATTTGTGTTCTGATGGTTAGCGCTGTCAGTCTGAAACTGTCAGCACCTCATGGGCTTCCTGTTGTATCTCTAAAGCCACTCTTCAGACACTCTGTTAAAGGACCAAACCAATGGAAACCGTGGGTACCACTGTTGGTGGTGGCTGCAGCTCCTGGCTCTCCTTGGAGTTACGTGAGGGCAGAGGCATATTTATCCCTTGCTTTCACACCAGAGTGGTGGCTCATGTTTTTGTGCTGTCTCAGTCTCACATGGGTAGTTGGAAAATCTGGCTATAGAGTGTCTGCCAGCCATGAACAACCATTTTATGGTAAAATAGCAAAATTATTTTGGAATCAGAGCTGGTGACTTCTAAAATGTATTTTAAAAAGCTCATCTACGTACTTCATAAAACAATATTTTCTCCAAAACTATAATTTCTGATTCAGATCTTGCCTCAAAATAATTTTTGAGGTAAGAAGCAGAAGCAAAAAAAAAAAAAACAACTAAGGATTTTCTTTTTGGACTTTTTCTTTTCTCAAGTTCTGTTTTCTAGTATTTGCTATAAATAACAAGGAAGTTGATTTACGGTAGGATCCCTAACAGTCTTTTGCTGATAGCTGTGGAGTCTTTCACCAATTGTATGGGATTTCCTGTTTTGGGCAGTTCTGAAACTTTACCTTTTTCTTTATGCTTCTAAAAGTATCATGGGATTACCAATACTGCTGAGATATATCGGTGTTTTATGATTGCTGTTTAAGTATATTTTCTCTTTTAGAAAAATCAAGATGTTTGTCTAAATAAAAGTAGAAAGGCTTTTCTGGAATCATAGTAAATTATTCATTTAGACACTGATTTGTTTTCTTCACTACTGAACGTTGCTTGCATGCAAATGTCTGGCATTAGACTAAAACATGTGTTGTATCCCTATCTTGAAACTTTGCCTTCTTTAATGATGAAAAGGTTTTCCTGCCCTGTGTATTAACTGGATCAACGTGATTCAGAGGCGATTGTGTGTGTGTGTGTGTACATTTCAGTGTTTAGGAGTATGTAAACACACAGTGTTTAATTTATAGAAATGGTATGCTAACTTAACGTACAAAAGAAGTGCTTTGTGGTAAATCATTTTGCATCCTCCTTAGTTTCACATGCATTAAGTACAAACCATGAAAACGGCAGCATAGTTAATATGGAAGAGATTTCCAGAAACATATAACCATGTAATACCTATTCTGATACATCTGCACACTGTGAATTGGAGGAGATGAGGGGAGAAATTTATTTCTAGTAAAACTGTTACTGATCTTCAGGCATTTGTCTTTTTATTCTTTCCCTTACCAATTCTCAGCCAATGGACAAGGACATACTGCATTGCTACTTTCTTTGTGATTCATTCCTCATAAAACAATCTGTTCTTTTAGTGGCACTTGTTATTAATCAAGGTTTTTTCCCTCCATTAGAGTCGTTGTTGGCTCAATCACTTCGGTATATATAATCACTAACTTTTTCCATTACACTAGTGAGTAGGTACTCTTATATGTCTGTCAAAGGGATGCTGGTACATTTAGTGTGATGCTTTGCAATTTCAGTGAGAACTAATGGTTGAAGTGTGATTGCTTTTTTTTGCCTTTTTTTTTTTCCCAGAGAAAAAAAAATATTGCATGTTCCCCTCAGAGAGAAAAGAGAGAAAAAGGATGGAAAGTTCCAAACTCAATTTATTTTTGTATCATTAAAATGTTCAGAAGTACAAAGGAATACTCTTGCAGAATCAATCATTTCATAATGTATCTGCAGAGACAGTAGACTTGCGTATCCTAAAGAGAATGCTGAAAAGGCTAAAGTATCAATTTTGTACAATAGCGTGTGTATTTGCAGAGTACAGCGCAAAAATTCTCACTCTTATAAATGAAATGGAAGAGGGAGAGGGAGATAAAACCTTTATTGACGTTGTATTGTTTTCTGTGCAAAAATGGTAGAGTTTCTGCCTGGAACAAATAGAAAGACAGACAGAGGAGACATAATACATCACCAATTAGGAATTTATGATACATTTTAATGCAAGAAGGTAATTGTTTAGATAATAGGAAAACTTTTTCTGAGAAATACTCCAAAAATGAACCAGTTTTTTCATGCAAGTGATGCTTGTTCTCTAACACTTGGAGACCGTTCTGACAAGGCTACTTTAAAACCAAGACGAAAGAAAGAAAGAAACAATGAAAAGAAAGTAAATATGTGGCCACACAGCTCTGTTTTCAAAACTGGGCTTCTCATCATGTTTTCTCTGAATTTTTCAATTACCTTTTTCTTGATTTCTACTGATGGCTGCACTTTTCCTTTCCAGTCTTCACGTATTACCTGCTTTTTTTCCTATCCATTTTTACCTGAGCCTTACGGTTTTCATTCTACAATACAGTTAAATCTGTCTTTTCTTTATTTTTTTCCTGTCCTTCACCTTCCTTGGTAATTGTTTTGTAGAGATCTGATGAGAAATCTTCCATTCCCACAACTCCAAACATTATTAGTTTTTCTCTTTAAGCGATTCTGCAGCATTGCTGAATTTTACTGCATCTGATCCTAGCAGTCAAAGCATCTTCCAAAGTCCTGATATAATTTGTCTTTATCTGTTAGCTCATTTAATCTACCCTGCTTACCCTTTGCATATTTTTCCCAATCAGGTTTTCACCTTTTAGCTTTGCCTCTTTTCCCATACTATTCCATACTTCTGTATTGGCTGGCTTTTTATCATTTTCTGCTCCTACCCTTTGGAGCATTCCTCAGAGCCATCTGTAATCCTCTTTACACATTTATGTACTCCATTATTGAATCTCTATCCTAGCTTGTTGGATAATAAGCTATTTGTGAAAGAGATCAACTGTATGATTTTCAATCTCATGTACATTTACTGTAGTACTTAAAAATACGTTGTGGGCCTCCTTGGTCACTGAATTTTGTATCCTGTGTCTTAAAACTAGAACTTACAAATATTTCAAAGTTATTATTACAAACAAAATAGTATAAATAAAATGATGTTATAATTCTCAAACCATTCAGATGCTTTTATTTATCCTGGATATGCACATCTGCCTTGAAAACATAGTAAATATGTTCTAATATCTTCTAATATGTATTTCCTAATAGAGAGATTTAGAGTGTGATCCAGCCCTCAGAGTCAGCATAATGAAGAATGGGAATTTGTCCCCTCGCACTTGATATGTGTTAGCAATCCTCCATCGTGAAGCCTTTTGGTGAAGGTCACGTTAACAATGATATCTTCACTTAGTTTTCTATGGGTGTGACAGCTAATTTCCAAACGAACAGCAAGTTCCAAGGCACCAACCCACTTGCTGAGGATGGCAGGAGCCGCATGCCCCGCTATCGCTGCGCTTCTCCTACCTCATTGCCTGCATGTTCGATGGAGGTGTGAAGAGAGCAGCTGGGGCCGCCGTCTGCAGGACACATTACACTGCTGCCGAGGGCTTCTCTTCCCCCCCAGAAAACATCGAACAGTCATTGCTTCTCCACACGCAAATAATTTTAAGTATTTCTTAAAAGGTAACAACTAGTGCTGTTCATAATATTTTGAGTGCGATAATTTAGTGCTATGATAATTCTTGATACTGTTATGGTATCATTTCTTAATACTCTGAGGCTGCTCTGTTTGGGCGTACTGGCTCGTTGGATCCCATATCTATTTTTTATATTCCTTTTAGAAAAGAAAGAAAATCAAATGAAGTATTTGAGCATACATTTCATTTTGGTGCAGCATGGATCATTATGCTGTGTAACTATCATTTAGGAAATGGCTGTTACATAGAACCTGATGGGGTTTTGCCTGGGAAGGCTGATGAAAGCGTTTTGTCCCTCCGGTGGCATGCTTGCTGGTGCGGGGCGGCTCACCTCTGGTCTGAGCCTGGAAAACTTGAGTGAAACCTGCACCGTCCACGAGGGAGATCCCAGGACCTGCCCCAAGCAGCCAGCAAGTGGGGGATTAGCGTCGGTTAGCAGAGTGATGACAGCCCTAATTAGATTCTGAGGGAACCTGAGGAACGAAACTTTGCAGATGAGTTACGAAGCTGGACTAATTAGAAGGGCACTAATGTGGGTTAGGGTGATACTACTTGTCTGGGTACGAATGGCTACAAATGCTGCAGTAATTCCTGACTCACCTGGTTTTTAATGAAGAGCGAAGATTTCCCCCTATAGGGATTTCCTTGGTTTGGGGAGGAGAAAAGCGATGGATGTCAGCAGACGCAGCCAACCCTCTCCTGTTGGCCCTGTTTGTTACCTGTGCTACATATTCAGCTGGGTGACACGAAAAGCCTAGGCATCAAATTGCTACTTATTCCAAGATAGTGGTTTTGTTGGGTTTGGTTTTTTTGGGTTTTTTTTTTTTTTTTTTTTTTTTTTTTTTTTAATTAAAGCTTTTAATTACATTGTGAGAAAAATAGAACCTATTTTGAGGTATGTGATATTCTGCATTGTATAATTTATCTCTGTGTAGTTTCTAAATAAGCTAATGAAGTTATTAAGTAATCATACCACATCCCTCACAGCTTTGTTGGCTTCCTGCATATCTGAAACAGGCAGTGATATATTACATGCTATCTCTTACAGAAGAGGTGTGGAATATTTTAATAGCCATTGTGCAATTATATTTTGAGTTACACAACTAATGGGATTTATTGGTTTTCTTGTTTGTTTTTTTTTTTTTGTTTTCATTTATGTCTAGTTTGGCTTATATAAATCTGAACAATGTAGTGGTTTAATTGCAAACAGAATCCGGGCTGAAAGCCAGCTTTTAAGGAGTACTACTCTAATGCCAAAGTAATGCAGTGTATGAATCTGGTGGGAGGAGAGGATGATGCAGGAAGGAGCGTACAGGCTATGGCCGTAAATTACTGCGTTCTGTATCTCCCTATTGGAACATCATGCTTCAACTGTGAAAATCTGAGGAAAGCTGTCTTTTCTAGATTATTGCATTTTTATTGTTACTTTTTTCCACTTAATGTTATTCTAAGAGTTTGGAGAAAGAATCTGTCAATAACATGCTTTAAATAAAAGTAAGCATACCTGAATTGGGTTGGATAGGATTTTTAAGTAAGCAGCTGTAGCCCACAGCTGTAGGTACTATAATCAATTAGATGATTTAAGGTGCAGACCCTCTTCTCATTTTTCTGCTGTACTGCAGTGGTTGTTCATTGAAGCAAGTAGTCCTTTCCAGAGAAGTTCGTTTCTTCATCCATGATGAAGCCTTTCTGGAATTGCAGAGCAGAAGTTTTATTGTGTAGTGTCATATTTCAGTAGTCAGCTGAAAAGACTGTTAAACTACAGTATCATACCTGAAGATCGCTCCTGTGCCATTTCAGGAATACTTGTCAAAGATGCTGCCCACAGAAAGAACAAATTAGCTCGGTGGAGAGTTGTTGGAAAAATTAAACTGGAGGGGAAAGTCAAGTGTAGGTTGAAAGAAAAGGACATATTCTGTTTAGAATAACCCAACCTTTTCCAAAGGAATGCATTGTTGCACAGTTGTGCAAATATACTAGTCTTGATACTAGTCTTCATTGTTTCGTGTGGTATGATGAATGTCTGTCTGCTTATTGTAGAAAATCAACTATAGAGAATATTTTTGATATTATGTGAAAACAATGTGATCACAGTTGGAGAAAACATGTATGAAATGGCACTTACACATAGTATCATTCTTAAATGATATACAATTATAATATACATGGACAGTGGTATACATACAGCAGTTGCTCTGAAGTATTTACAAATAATGTCCATTACAAATACTATGAATCTACTGTTGAAACCCGGCCTGTGTTTTACCTTGGTGTGTATGTGCAGCCATTCCACCTGGAGTCACTTGTCTTTTGCTTTAAGACTCCACTGTATTTGGCCGTGGAAGTTTTTAGCCAATTCCCAAGTATTGCTTTGTCCTTTTCTTGTAATACAGCAGCCTTAGTCTTTTCTTGTATGCCATGTTCAAAATAATCTCCTGTCCCACTGGAGATATATTCTTGGGGCCCAGTTTTCATTCCTGGAACACTGCCAAATTTGTGGTTACAAATAAACCGAGATTATTCCATATTGTCGTATATGCAACACTTTAAGCACATTCCTGTTACTCGAATGTGTTTTCTTCCTCTCTTTCCTGTAAAGCGTGTGTGCCTTTTTTCTATGGCTGGCATGCCACAGAAGTTCAGCAGAATGAGCAGTGGCAAACTGATGCTCAAATTTGATGCTCTAAAGAGGTCTAAATAAGACAGACATTGCAGAGGTACATCCTTGCTCCATCCACATGCAAACAGCCGCTTTGCTTTTGCCTAGGGTTGTTCTAGGCGTCTACTGAGGAAGAAACATAAGCACACGCAATGTGTGATTTGCATCCTTCCCAAATTCATTGCCTTTCTTAAAATACTGAGCTGAATTTAGTGCTCGGTTTAAAAATGCTATTTCAGTAATTGTTTAAAGGCCAACTGGTGAGGCACTAAACAAAAGCTATCATGTTTGTAAAGCACAAAGCATTTTCTGTAACAGCTTCTTGCTATTTTGTGATGTGATGGGGGATGGGAAGGCTTTGAAACCTACTCTATGAATCATTCCCAGCATTTCGTGTTACTGAAACGTGAATATTATTTTTAAATGTGTAACTATGCTATTAGAGCCTTCTGTGATTTAGAGAGAGCTTTCAGAATACTAAGAAGTCATTATTTACTTTCTTCCAGTCTATTAGTGCAGAACAATCCTCACACAGGCTCTGCAGTGGCAGGGTTGATTGGTTCTCAGTGGACTTGTCTTGTTAATAGGAGAAAAGAGGCTCTTGCTGGTATTTCTGCTCCTGTCTGGAACATGACTTCTCTAGACAGCTAATTGTCTTGCATTTGAACCGCCTCCCTGGTGTGACAAAGCAGGTATCCTCAGACCTTTACATTAAATAAATGCCTACTCCTCACATGCGCCAGGGCTTCCCGAGTTTACCAAACAAAAGACTGAACAATAGGTACTAAGAGGTGTCATCTTCCTTTAGCTTGGTGAAACCCCAATGTTGTGAAGCTGGGAATACCTCTAACCTTGGCGAGGTTAGGCAGCTTTGTTGAATCTCGTCGGTTTTCCCTTCTATACTCCTTGCACATGCTCCTGGAACTAGCAAATATTTACGTGATGGGGATTGGATCACTTTGCCTCCCGAAAATGGAGTGCTTAATGCAGTCTTTGTCTCATCATTAATTAAACTTAAGAGATGCTCTTACATAGGGCTGGTGTAGGGTAATTATGTTCTCCAACATAGCTGCAATAAATGTGAACTGTTTGAAAGCTTTGCTGCAGTAGCTGTAGCTCTGCAGCTAGGAAGGAGTGAAAAAGAAGTGCTGCAGAGGTGGTGGTTACATGCAGCTCCTTGCAATACTACTGCCAGTGGCTAGTTATTGAACTTTAAATACAGGTGTAGCTGCTCTCTGTCAGTAGTAGTATCTGAAAAGGCAAAACGGAATAAGTCAAGCCCTATAAGATAATATAGGCTCGCATTAAGTGTTAAACCATTTTTCTAAAATCACCTGTGTTTAATAAACTGAGATCCATTAAAAAAAACAGATTTCTGTTAACTTGACTGCACGTTTGACAACAGCACCAATAAAAGCCCCATTCAATGTCTGTTTAAATTACTATGGTTATGAAGTGGCAGTATCTATTAGCTTCTTTTTGGGAAGGCTTATAAATATTAACTGTGTGCAGATCATCTCTGAAATTATACAGTGAGAAGGGGTTTAAGGGAGAACTGCTCTTTTTTTCAAGTACTTCAAAGACTTGGAGAATATTTCAAGGGTGCATGTTCGTTTTACACCAGCTCATCTGTGCGTTTGTGTCACACAGGGTAGTCCTGCTCCCTCCCCATAGATACAGCCCAAGTGTCATTCTGCCAGTGTCAGTTTTGCTGACAAATGCGGTTTAGGCAAGTCTAAGGATCCATCTTTATCCTTTCCTTCACGTTTACTTCATGGATGCTTCATTTGGAAGAATGGGGGTATTACAGATTTCTGGAGGACGGCTGGGAAAGTGCATGCAACCGAGAAAGCAGCACAACCAATTCTGCAAGACTCACTCTTGATATTGAGCATCCGAAATCCTGCTTGAATACAGCGATGCATACATCCTGCCCGTTAGGGAGAGATCCCTCACAGGTATGAGATGCCCATTAGGGATCTCTCATGCCACGCTTTGGTGTCCCAATGTCCCACCCAGGTAAAATATACCTGCAGGGGAAAGAAAGGTTGTTGAAGGCAGGTGGAATTCGAAAGCACTAAGGGCCGGATTGTGTGAAGGCTGAAATCCTGTAGTAAGCCTTACCTAACGGTACGCATTTGTGTGTGCTGCTTCAATCTGACAGCCAAGCAAATGACCAGCTTTTGTAACAACATATTATCTCAATGTGTTCATAACTTTTAATGAATGGAATAAAACATGACAATATAATTTTGGGTTTAACTGTGGAAGAGAGACATGTGAGTTTAAGTTTTGATCTGGATGATAAATGGGGCATTTTTCAATCCAATTTTTCATGGTTTGAGTGAGAGTTATGTGGTTAAAAATGATTTCAACAAACAATGTAAAATTGGTGGTGGCCATTTATAATATGAACCACTAACAATTGAATAATATCTAGTTTATTTTCTCCAGGGTATAGTATCTAGTTTATGAATGCACTTGTACTTCATAAATCATTCTCAAGAGCAAAAGGGAGAAAAATGAAAAATCCATTTTCCTTCAACCCCTTGGGTCTTTATTTAATTTTTAATGAAATAGAGAGGATACTTCATCAATGGCAACAATAGAGCATTTTCAACACACATCTTTGCGAAAAGAAACAGAACAAAATCTTAAACCACCACCACTAAAAAACCCAACCCACAGCCCAAAACAAATAAAGCAAAGGAGCTGCCTTGAGACACAAAAGAGATTTAAAATCAAATGGATTTTTGAAGCATTTAAAGATTTGACAGTTACTTAATTTAGCTGTGAGATGTTCTTGCATAACATACAGCAGAATACAGACAGTTGATATTAAGCATTTACATGATTTTTAGGTGGCATAATACTTATTCCAGAGCACAAATCTATCAATACTGTGTATTTGCTTTCTGGTTCTGGCTCACGTGACAGTGGGAGCTCTGGGTTCAGAACAGCTCTGACTTGAATGTGATATTTGTCCTTTCGTTGTATTAAACACTGACTATAAAGCTGTGTATATGTCATAGGACAGCGTCACTCAAAATTCAAATAACTGAATTCTGCTAAGTGAAACAGTGTAACATGTTAATATTGTGTGAGATCAGAAAAAGATTTTTCTCCTGTTCATTTAAAAGTGAGCTTTCACAGTTTGAGGCACAGTAGCGTCATGAGATAATCTAATTTATTACAGGCCATTGTACCCTTGTATTTTATTTTGTTCACACTGATATTACTGAGCTCATTCTCCATCTGATTCTGATTTGAAGATACCAAGAGGAAAAAAAAGGTGGTGGTGTTGGGAAGGGGAGTGGTGGTATCCTTTGGTGTCTTATTCCAAAGATTAATTATCCTTAAAAATATGTGCCTTATTTCCAGGTCACATTTGTCCATCCTGAGTTTCTTACTAGATTCTACTTTGCTGCCAGGTTTGCACTTCTTTCAGTTTTATTGTTTTCTCTTAGATGGAGATTTAGATACTCTGGTCAACTCTCAGCTCTTTCCTCCATAAATGTTCATGGTTTGGCATTTTCCTAATGTTATCAAATTATTCGTTTGTTTTGTTAAATGTGAATGCTAGGAGCAGATTCAGTTCTTTGGTGTCTGTCTTGCCCTATTTTATATAGTAGAATAAGGAAATTTGTTGTGGCTTTTTTAGGCAGAAAATAGGAAGACTTGCTGTTCCGTTTTTAGCAGGAAAACTACCTGTGTCATGTAGTCATCACATTATTGTTTTGCTTTCAGTGACCTTGGTCTATTGCCAAAAATACATAATACCTCTTACTTTCACTAGGAAATCACTCAGTCCGTATAGTAAGTCTTCTATAAAGTGGAAGAAGGAAAAGCTTTCATTCTCAGAGTAATGGGATGTATTTCTAAGAAATATTTCTATTACAGCCATTATTAACTTGATTTTCAGTGCATCATTCAGATTGTAAGCATCTAGTAGGTTTCTAGTAACTCTCTTTCAGAAAGCAGGTGAGGAATCTAGATCATCTCAGTGCATTCGTCGCAATCACTTTTATATATTATTGCATTTTAAAGCTCCATTTAAAGAATAAAAATTGAAGCTTGATTTACATTAACGATCAACATGTAATTCAGTCAAGACTAATGCTTGTCTTTAGCCCTATGCTATCATCCTTAAATATTTCAGCGGGTACTTTGTATACTGCCTGCACTGTAATACCCAAAACAACTGTTTTGGAGCAACAGTGAAATTGCTGCTGTTGCATTGTCCAAGGCACAAATTTAATATTTACTGCTACTTTACCACTGATGGCACTAGTACTACTGCTTGCTTTTTCTTTCCTCTTGTTGTTGCTGGAACATATTGCTGATCATTTACTTCCCTCTCCTAACGTGCTTTCCATAACTTGTTGCAGTGTGTGGTATTATCATGCCACTCACGCCAATCGTATGTAGAAGTTGCATATTCAGTTGTTTATACATTTGTTACACACAGGACAGTCTGTGAAAATAAAAGCACAGAGTATCAACTCTCAAACAGCATTTGAAAACTTCATACAGTATTCAGAATTCCATCTTCGTTGTGCATCGCCAGCAAAATGACTCTCTGCATAGCAAGCCTAAACATTCTTTACACCCATTACCAGCTGAAACTCTCCTAATAGTCAGTATTTTTTTCTCATGCACTGTGATTAGTTGTTTTGCTGCCTTAGATGGCAGTTCTGCTAGATTTTTATTGCTTCGTGTTCTCATGGCTCATTTATTGTTTTATTTTTCTTCTGTTTGCTTACTGAATAGATTTATTACCTTTGCATGAAATAATTCTTTTGAGATAACTACTTACTTCCACAGAGGCTTCTTCAGTTTTAAATTATTCTGCAGTTTTTTGGTTTCTATTACTCATATACAAAATGTTGCTAGCAATCTGCATGGCTTCTGAAAAAAAGGTGAAACAATAAGAAGAAACTCAGTAAGGAAGAAAACAACTTATAAAATAAGTTCTCACTTTTAGACCTTTGTCTTTAAAGGAAACTTCCCTGAATGGCGATTTTCTTCTCAGACTAAAAATGCTAGCATTGCATGTGATTCTTGCTATGCATTTTCAGAGGAGCTCCATCAGAATGTTCAGTGTTCTGAGGAGCTCAGCTCACATATATTCCTCTAGATAAATACATGATCAGATTTTCAACAATAATTAAGCACTGCACAACTGCAGGTTATTCTCAGTCTAGTAAGATTTGGTTATAAGCGTGCATCAAGTCTCTGCTCTGAAGCTGCTGAGACAGGTTAACATTACAAAGTAAACAGCCATTTTGCACAATGAAACAAAAAAAACCATCTCCAAATTCTAAGTAAAAATCTTATAGCGGTAGGGTAAGCAGTTCTTGTACAATCTGACCTCTTTTTAGGTGATGCTCATATTAGAAGAGTAGCTATTTAATAAGAAAGGGAGTAATTTCTGCATAGTGCTCTAAAATTCAGCTGCCTTTTTAACTTACTGTAGTGTTAAGGTTAGTTGTCACAGATTTCTGTATGGTTTATCTACAAATATTTAAACTGCAGATAAACCTGTTGTCATCTGAAGTACATGGTAACCTTAATATATTAACGTTAGGAATAGTCTTAGCATGGTGAAAAACAGATGATATGTGAACATATTCCCTAGCAACAATGCAGATATTGAGTTACATGAGCAATTGGATACCAGTCTTGTCACAGATATTACATTTCTCTGTATCACTGAATTTCAGCTAATTAAAAAGTGCATTTAGCCAGAGGAATTATTTTTATGAATTCACAAATATGCTTTAAGCAAATACAAAGAAAAAGTAATAAAGCTTAATTTACTTATGAACACTCTACCCCATCTGCTATATACCTATATATCAGCATTAAGATTATCCAGCATCATTGTAGTATGCCTCTTTTCAAAATATGTTCAGCTCATTAAAAATAAAGAACTAAATTCTCATCTTCCCTAGAATGTAACTATGAGAAACAAATTAAAATGGTGATGAAATAATTGTTTTGTTTAATTTTGAAAGAGCAGTATTTAATGTGAGAGCACACAGACGTGCTTCATTCATTCATGGATGGAATTAAAGAAGCTTCTTATCTTTATATTGCTGCATAAAGTAACTGCCACGTCCATCCCTGTGGACAAGCGATTCCCCTAGATAATGATGATGGATTTCTTATCATCTCCAAAAGGAAGAGTAGGAACAGAACAGAAGGATGACTTTTCTTTCCTACATCTACCAACATTGTGTGAAATTCTGCTTGAGAGCATACTTAAGATGTGTATATGTGAACCTTAAAAGGTGGATGCGGAATGACTGCTGACCGCAGATCACGTAGACAGAGCTGTGCAAATCATTCCATTTTATTTGATTCTGTTTCGGTTCTTAGTCTTCCACTTTTCAGAAAAGCAACTAGATCAAACTCGTTAGTGCTTTTTCTTCATCTATGTCTACTAAATGCGAGTCTGCTCAAAAGTTTTACTTTCAAGTAAAAATAATGATGTTTAAATTGAAAATACAAAAATATTCTCTTCTAATAAGTTTGTATTCTGCTCTTCGTAAAGTAGTAATTCACTAGTGAAACTAAGTGAGAAGCTATATACTCAAGGGTTCCTTTGGGGTTTTTCCTCCCCACCTCCCCCTCCCCCCCAAAAAACCCAGCAATAATCTGTTACGTGGGATGAATTCTCCAGTCCCAGCAGGGCCTGATAGGTGTTTGGAATCTTTTCCAGATATCAGGAAGGGGAGGTTTTAAACCCACTCCTTGAGCATATTGCCTTGAACAGGTGTTTGCTGTCTAGTGCCAGAAAGCCAAGTTACTCATCCAGCCATGCATCCATATGCAGTGCGGCATAGTGCCATGGCACTTGTCAGGAGAAGGTCCCAGCCTCTTTCCAACCAGACAGTTGCTGTTGGTGATAAGCCATCCCCCCCTGAAGAGGCCGGGCAAACGATACAATTGCTCTGCACCCTTGGCCTTTCTGCTTCGTTTCTAAGCCCTGGGGTAGTTCTCTCTTCAGCTATTCTTGGCTTCCTTAGCCTCTTAAAATAGCACATTGATGCATGCTGTCATCTGTGACAGCATACGTCAATTCCAGCTTTCCATTGAAGCTTAAGATGCTTTAAGTTAATATGGTAAAAAATTAAAAGCTAGTACTGTACTCATTTATGTTCACGCTGTGCTCCCCATGTACCTCTTCACCTTAACTTTTGTCGGTTATCACAGATGTAAAAACCGTCACTGCGCACTGCTGGCTCCGACTCGAGCCCATCTACCGAGTACTTTCATTGACCGTTCCCCCACTACAGTTGCTGACTTTTGCAAATACCTGATCTGTGGAGACAAAACCCCTTTCACGTAGCTCTGCCAGTAGAGCTCGCCTCTCGCAGTACTGCGTTAGGAGCCTGCATTTTACACAGGTTATTGGCTGAATTGTTTTATGCGATGGATTCGGAGACGTATGACTAGGAAAGCAGAACCAAATAATTTACTGCAAAGAATTTAACTTTTTATTTTGTGGGAGAGGAGGAGATTTTTTATAAGCTACTTGTTTTCCTGGAGTGCACTTGCTGTACAAGATGCAACACTGCTGGTAGGAGATCATTTGTAATGCTAAAAACATTTGTCTTGTACATTTGAGCTGAACAGATGAATATTGCTTGGATATATGGAACTAAGTCATTATACAGCTCTTTGATAAGGTGTTTTTAACTCTGAATTACCTTGTGAATGCAGGACTAATTTTTATGACTGTCTAAATTCACCTTGGATTATACAGCTGTGTAAGAATTCTTACAGGGTGTACAGTCAGCACATTGTTGCAGGTATTAATTTCAAAAATGTATTAAAATACAGTCCTTTAAACTCTCCACACAGCACCACTCAGTGCAGTTTTTGTCCACTAAACATCATGATTAATAGCAAAACCGTAGACCTGTAATTTTCTTGTGACTTTGCTGTTGTAAAAGATCATCCCTAAGTCTCCAAGTTTATACTGCTTTTCTACTTTAAATTTAAGAAAACCCCAGCACAAACAAACAAACAAACAAAAGACCAAACCAAAACCTTGCCACTTTCTAATCATTTCTTATCCCTGGAGCTGTCACCTGGCAGGTTTTGCATTATTTAGCATTTTTTAATTCAATATGAAACATTTCTTAAGAAACAACTTGATCTATATAGAAATATTTCTCCTTTCAATTTTTCAACTATTTGAGTCAAAAAGTTGCAATATTTCATATAAGAAGAATCAAGACAGTGCTGAACTGTTTCCCTTCTACACATGAGCTCGCTGTGAATCTTTGGTCTTTCCTTACTTCATAGAAGAGAGCAAGATGGTGAGGAGTACTATAAAACCCCAGGGACTGGAAACGCAGCTTTGGGATGCGAGGGAGCGATAGGTCAGCGGTAGGCAGACAGCACTGTGAGACGGAGGAAAATGGGCAACTTCCACAAGCAAAACTGCAGCTCAAATGCATTGAAAGGAAAGGATTTCACCTTTGTCTTTCATTTTCTTTTTGATGGTGCTGAACACTGCAGAACATTTGTTCAGTGGACAATGTACTCAAAAGAGTTTGTTGTCTCTTCGTTGGGAGAACAAGGGAAGAAGAGGATGCTTTGAGGAATGCTTTTCCTTTGCCCAGAGGCTCTATATTTGAAGTAACAGAACTACATGTAAAATCAGAATTATTACAAACCATACTAACGTAAACAATTTTTTCCTCATTGCTTCCTGAGATTATCCTGTCTTTTATACTGTTTTGATTCATTTCGGGGTTATGCATTAGGCTTTCATTTCAGATGTTATTTTCTTTTTTGTACTCTTCCTATTTTTCTTTCTTGCAATTAATTTTTCTAATCTCCAATAATGCTTATATCTGTATAAAAATCTGAATCCTAATAAACAATAACACAGCACCAAAACCAGAACCGCACATAGTGAAATGCGTTGGGAGGTTTTGCTGGTGGAAATGTGATGATAGGCTTTCCTAGGTGCTTATATTTTACCCTGCACTGATCCAGGATAGCTCTTTTTAAGTGTTCTTGATTGCAGAGGAATAACAACTGCATTGTTGAAAACAAATGAAGTGAGCATCTGCTGTAAGTTTTGGAGACTATTACTAACAAATGTTCTACATTTTAGGAGCCAAGTTTAGAAAACCATTAATATGTGCTTGTTACCAGCTTAGTAGCGCTCCTGGAATTTACTGTGAGCAAAAATGTTATCAGTGCAAGAATTGCATGCTAGTGAATTACCAGAAGAAAAGCCTTTAGGGCAGAAAGATCTACCCATTTACAGTAGATTATTAAAATAGTGCAATCATCTGTACCAGTCCCCAAAAGACTCCCAGACACTTAGAAAGACAGAATCACTTAGTTTGGGAAAGACCTCTTGTTATCTCTGTTTCTAACTTGTACTCAAGGTAGGGTATAGTTGGTTCTGTGTTTGCTCAGAACCTTGTATGGTTGTTTTGAATAACTCCAAGGACAGAGGTTCCACAACTTCTCTGGACCCCTGTTCAAGTATCAGGCCACCTTCTTTGTGAAAAGATTTATTTCTTATATTTAGTGAGAATTTTCCACACTCCGACATGTGTTTCTTGCCTCTTGTCCTGTCTGTATGCCTCTCCAGGAAGCATCTGGCTCCATCTCCTCTACGTCCTCCCACCACGTAGTTGCAGATGGCAGTAAGGTCTCTCCTTTGTCTCTTTTCTCCAGGGTGAACAAAGACAGCTCTTGTCCTCTCCTTTTATGCTGTGTGCTTCATCCAACTTACCATCTTTGTGGCTCTTTGCAGGACCTCATCCCAATATGCTTATGTCTTTCTTGTACTGGGAGACACAAAACGAGACACAGCACTTGAAATGTGGTCTCACAAGTGCTGAATAGAGGAAAAGGATCGCTTCTCTCGGTCTTCTGGCTACATTCTTGCTAATTCAGCCCAGGATGCAGTTGGCCCTTTTTTGCTTCAAGGGCACACTGCTGGCTCTGGTTCAAGTTGTCCACCAGCACCCTCAGGACTTTTCTGCAAGACTTTCTCTCTACCTGGCCCCACATCTGTACTCCTTGTGTGGGATTCGTCCATCCAAGACCTAGGACTTCACATTTTTCTTTGCTGAACTTCGTGAAGTCCACAACAGCCCACCTTCCAGGCTGTTGAGGTGCTTTTGGATAGCAGCCCTGCATATTGACCGTTTTTCCCCAAACTGGTATTGCCTGCAAAGTTATCGAGTGCACTCTGTCCCATTGTCCAGGTTATTTTGCGCCTTCAAGTCTCTGAGTGCATAGGAAACCTTAAAAATAATACTTAAAAAGGAGCGGGGTGATAAAAATATATTTATTGGCATTTTAATTAATATTTATAAATATTTTTATCTGATTAGATTTATCAGATATTGATGGTCAATGTATTTAAGCAGATACCCAAATATAATGCTGTGAGAAGCCAAGAAATAGGCTTCTGTATGTATGCATTAATCTCAGTCTGGAGGGAGGATTTTAAGGGATCACATGTTATTCTGTGGTAGTGTTTCAAAAACATTTTCTTCTTCCAGGTAGTGTGTTTTGTTAGGGTATCCGGTTCTTTCCAGGAGATCTTTCTGCACCACTGTAAATCACGTATCCCCTGAAAGGCCCAGAAAAAAGTGTTCTTTTTAAAGACCTTTGAAATCTGGCCACAGCTGACTTATATGAAGACCAGAGAATAGACTTGAAATCCAAGAACTTCTGAGATCACAATGTGATCGCTCCTGTGATCCCATTTTCAGGTCTCAGCTTAGCCAGTGCATATTCATCTCAGAGTCATCCTCCAGAAGTACTCAAAATAGAAATGAGACTTTTATGAACGAGATAGTTTTACTGAATCAGTGCCTAATAGGTGTATATTGTATTTACACTTAGGACAGTGATATTTTCCTTTACTTTCTATTGCTTACTTTCACTTCCTAGCTTTTAAACAGCCTCCTATATCTCTGAATTTTTCAGTAGTCTCTTAGATCAGACCATCTTTTATTAATTTCAGCACTTGGAATAACATTGTAAAAATACATTTACAATTTATTCCTTGTTTCCACAAATCTTTTATTTTGAATGAAATGCTACAATTTTATTCAACTTTATGTTCATTCAACTCCAGAATTGCTACTATTCAGTTACCCAAGAAAATTGCAGATGAGAATCAGGATGTAATCAGTTAATTGACCTTGGCTTCATATACACTTTCATCTAGTAACAGAGATCTTTAAATGTGGAGGTAGTTGCCTCTGTCCTTCACACATTGGCCTTTAGTTCTCTTCACTAATAGCTTTGGTCATTTAATAACTTATTTTACAGCAAGGTCAGGTTAACAGGAGCTTTTATAGGCCAATATTTTACAGGGAATTGGTGAACCAAAAACTGTAATTATGCATGTGAAATAATCCCTTGAATAATTAGTGATGATTAACTGGCTCTTATCATTGAGACAGGTTATAAGGATTTGATATAAGAGGAGGTAGAAACCAACGTGCCAAACGTATGGCAAGTAAATGTTATATATTTCATAAAGCTCTCCATTTACTGTCTTATATCTAGACAATAGGGCAAGTACAGCACTAATTGTGATTTTTATCAATTAGTATCGTAATCTAAAAAATGCATATTTACAGCAAGTCTTGCTGACGGAACACCGTGAGCTTCAAAAAGTAGAAAGCCTGTTGTCAGTGCACAAGATCAAATGATGAGTGTTAAAAGTGCTTAAAATTGTAATCTGATTAAGTATTTTATGCTTAATCAAACCAGTTTGATACTGTGGAACACAACAGTTGCGTATGGTTTCTAAGTATCACCTTGCAACTTCCAAATAGCATTGAGAACAATGTGTGAACATCAACCAAATTCCCTATTGTTGAAATCAATAACACCCCCCCCCACGCCGCACCCCTCCCTCTCCCCTCCCCCCACCCCCACCCCCCCCCCCCCCAAAAAAAAGTGCTAACTCCAAAAAGAACAGGAAGAAGCCAGACAGAACAGAAAATCTTTGTGAGAAGAACAACCGTATCGTGGCTGAAATATGCATCTTGTCATTTCTGATTAAGCCCAAAATACATGTTCTAAAACTCTTCCTTTGTTTGAGTCCTCCCACACCTAGGAATGATGTACTGGAGATACGCAAGAGATTTGGAAGGAGGAGCTAAAAGTGCTCTTGAAAAGATAATTGAGATTGTAATGATGTCTAAAATAATAAATTATCTTAAAATAGTTCAAGTTGAAGGTAAGTATGTTTTAGGAAAGAAAATTTCATGTGTGCAACAGAATATTTGGACAAATGATGGGAAAAAAAAAAGGAGATCAAAGGGAACCATGTTGATTTTCTGGCTTTCTAAATAAAAGCAAAAGGCTAGATTTACTATGAGGATTTACATTTGCAAAATACTTTCTTGGAAATAACAGACATAGGTGCAAATTCCCCCAACATCTTTCAGAACAAAGGTTCAAAATAATTCCTTTCTTATTCCAAGCATATTTCCAAAGTGTCAGTCTATAAACTGTTCTGAGGTCTCTCTTAGTCTTTCCTTCTGAAACTGTTTCATACAGAATATTTAAATTTTCATTAGAAAAGGGACTAGATCCCAGATGTCGCATCTTTCAGGAGACTGATCTGATTAGCTGTTGTATTCAACTATCCTTCTCCAAGAGCTCTTTCTTCAACTTTCTTAACCAGTCTGTCTTTCATGGGAGGATTTTTCTAGGTTTATAGGCCTCAGGCAGTGCAACATATTCCCCTACCAGTTGGTTTCAGCTCACATCCAATCTACTCTCACAGGGGCTATTTATTAAAATAGTACCGTAAGGTACCTACTGATTATTTTGGTAAAATTGCTCTATAAACTGTCTGCCATTTCAGTCTCTACTTATTTTTAAGCATGCTATGTACTTCTAGAATGATAAATACTAAAGAAATTAATTAGGTCTATTTATAATTGCTTATGGAATTCCTTTAAGAATGCAAATTCACCTGGCACAAAATTAAAAAAAAATAAATGTAATAAATACTACGCTTTTAATTTGAGTAAAAGTCAAAATAGTCTGTAACACTCATTCCAGACAATATATATTATTTTTACAGTGCAGAATAATTCCTGTTTTGTACAGCTAGTGCTGATTAAAAGAAATTCACCTCATTCAATTTAATAAAACTAGCTAATTTAAGAAAAGTCAGTGCATTAAAATTTACTGTACATGACAACTGTTCTCATTTCAGAATGCACCCTACCACCTCTATTTGATTAGAATTCTTATTATAAGTTCTGAAAAGGTTAATGAATACCTTAACAAAGCAGCTCCGGTTCTATAATTGGGTGTAATAAGCTGATATAGTGATGGGCTTCTTTGTTGATGTAATTGTAATGAGAGATCTTTGATGGGTTATAAAAACAACACAGTAAGAAGTGTAAAGAAAAATAAAGTCTCCTAAGTTCCTGGTTTACAAATAAGCTATAGAAATTGTTTCATTTGCTAGCTGATGTAAACAGCTAACGAAGCTCTCTGCAGTTATATATATTCCATATCTGCAAACATGTACCTCAAAGGCAATTACTTTTTACTCCCATAAGCGGAGACAGAAAATTTCTGTTACAAGAACCAAAACGTGTAACAAGTGAACTTTTCTCCTCTGAAAAGCAGTTGTGCTTTGAGTTTCTACTATGGGATTTCAGATTGCCTTCAAAGTGAATCTTTCCCTTTCGCGCTTGACTTTGGTTTTGCTAGGGTAAAAATGAGAGTCTGGTCATCTTTGCTCATGCTAAGAATCCATTTTCTTGATTATTCAGGGAACTCATCTCTGAATCTAGTTTCAGTTTGCAGTACTATTCCTTGAATACATATGATGAATTATATAGAGGAGTTACAGCTTGAATAACACTACTACTTCCATATGTCTACTGAGCTTCTTTAAGTCGAGTCTTACGGATTGATATGTCCTAGCATTGCATTTGGTCATCTCATTCCTAATCATGTAGCGCCAAACATTTTATTTGTTAATATTTTTTATTTCATGATCTCTCAACTCTAGCAGATGCTTTTGTTAATAGTTTCCACTTCTTTAGCCTTGCCTTTCTTGCACTACTGCGCTTCATTCTGTCTGTGTTACATGAGTCCTCAAGGATATATAGTTCCTTTTGGATGATATCCTGAGCTTTTTCTGTTCCAATGAAATCTTCTGACTTTGTTTCATCAGCAGATTTGGTAAGAACATTCATTATTTTTATTAAAAAGAATTCTCTTTAACAATGAGGATGTTGTACAAGATGGGTCCAATACTGATCCTTGAGGAATAAAATCTTCTTAACCTTTTCTAAGCCCAGTTTTTTCTTTTATCACTCCCTTATTCCTTTTCTAGTTGTAATCATTTCTTGATCTACCTTATAATATTTTGCTAATAGTTTCCCTTGGGGCATCATATTAAATACTTCACTGAAATATAGATCAATAGCAGCTACTGTGTTTCCTTTGTCTCATATGGAAATAGTGTGGTGTAGTAATAGAAATGGCTTGTGTGCAATAAACAGTGAAGGTAATTAGAGTGGAAGAGGAATGGGAGGCACATGCAGGGTGAATGGACTGAAGCAAATTATCATATTGAATGATGGAATTTAGATATGAACCAGGTTTTTAACATTGTATTTCCAATTTAAGTTCCTAGTTTTCATATCTGCATACCGAAGTGACTGTATGCTATCATGTAATGGCTAATATAAACGGGGGAGGGGGGGGAAGACTGTATATCTGAATGTCTGTTTGACAAATAGAACATGCAAATGTGAAATGAATTGCCATAATGTAAGTGGGTAATGTAAGAAAGTTCTCTTTCAGCCTACCTGTGAGATCTTTCTTCAACGAAATATTTAGCTGATCCTTACCTATAACCTATCTTCAAATAGTATTCAATGTTTTGAATGTTTTTTAGGGTTTTGGTACATCGTAAATTTTTATCAAAAGAACACCAAACAACTGAAGTTACAGTTACTGCTCCACATTTATCTAAATCATGTGGCTATATGAGTGGATATCTTAATAATGACTGTAATATTTGTAGATATAGCCATCTTTACATATACCTAATCACAGAATGGTTGAGGTTAGAAGGGACCTCTAGAGGTCATCTTGTCCAACCACCCTGCTCAGGCAGGACCACCTAGAGCTGATTATAGGACAATGTCCAGATGCATTTTGAAATATCTCCAAGAAGGGCGATTCTACAACCTCTCTGGGCAACCTGTAGGTACAAATAGGTACTACTTAGTGCAAACAGTCTGTTACTGCGTACCTATGCAATTTGCGTGCAAATATATAAACTTGCATTCATGAAGACTGCAGCTGGACAAAATAATTTTTCAAAATCTAACTTTACAAGACTGCAGAAATGTTTTAAATTAGCATTTTTTTCTTAAGATTTAGAGAACAGTTATTTATCATTATAGTTGCTTATATATCATCAAAAGAACCTTCCAATTTAAATTTGGTATTTATCTATGTAGTTGCAGAAAGGGAAAATTAAAACTTTAACATATATAGGAGCTGTATTTGTTTCTCTCATACCTGTTTCCCCTGGCTGAATCAAGCTGTAGGGGAAGAATTTGACTGAAGTATCTTTACTTTTATGCATTTAGCATAACACTCATTTTTATATATAAAATTTCTCAATTCATTCTACCTAAAGTCTTTTCCAAGGAAAATTCATTATTCATTGTTATATATTTCCAGTAGTGCCTATGATATTCAAAGTCTTTTATAAAAAGGAGGACATGGGTTTGACCCAAAGAACTTGAGTCTTATAAATGAGAACAAAGTATGTTGTATCCATAATACTGTGTCCATCTTAAATCTGAGTGTTAAATACACTATTTTAAATAGATAACTTAGTTTTTCATCAGAGCGTGAGATGGACTGAATAAACACAGCTTATTCCTTCAGTAAGTGTACATTTTCAACTTGTATTCTCTTTAATTGTAAAGAGAATGATTTACACATTGTTTGGTTTTATATGAATAAATGCCTATTTCTGTCAACTGCTTGTCAGCTGGTAAATTGTGATTGTTCCCTCAGCCAGCGAGCCCATGAATGTTTGCATCAGTTTGGCATGTGCTTGAAAAATGTGCTAGTAGCTCAGAGTGACCGTGTAGGGAAATTGTATAAAAATGAATTTGAATGAGCCCTAGCCAAATGTTTTTGAATGGCCCTCTCAGGCTACAAAATATATTTGCATTTCTAGTCTGCTGTTTCTTACTATTACCAGCAAAAATGCAACTATTTCATATCAATAAGATATATGGAAGGAATAGGCAATGTGAGAAAAAGAAGCAAGAAGCTGCATCTATCAGCTTACAATCCATCCGGATTTTAATGAAAACTGCTAGTTTATGATGATGAAAATACATAAGAAGCTAAATTCTTGCATTTCCATTCAGAGATCTTTTTTTATTTTCAAAAACAGCATAATCTCACAGGCAACTCAAAAGTCCCTTGCAGACTGGTAAAAGAAGCATTTAAGATTTAGCTTTCATTTCTTTTCTATTTGTCATTGTATTGTTACACACAGCATATAAATATTATTTAAGAAACATACTCACCAATCAACCAGCACCTATTTAAAAAATATTTTGTGTTACAATAAGTGAATTTGAATATGAAAAATATATGCTGCACTTCTGAGCTCCACTCATTAAATCATCACCAGAAAAAAGGCCTTATTGTGTCATAGTAGGTAGAAGTGACACATGGAGCGATGAACTAATTCACTCTACTGATGACTGCTTTCAACTGAGTCAATAACAGAGATTATAACCTATCATAGTTGAAAACACATAAAATTTACTAAATCACTTGCCAGGAGATGAAAATAAAACAAAAAGAAAACTCATTCAGTGTCTGCATTTGAGGAAATATTTTTATTTGGCTAGTTAGTTACTTCATCACTCTACTGGCTGATAGAAATCCAAGGGGTCAGTCGCGTGATTCACTTTTATGCAGAAGATTCATTTGTTTCACATCTTGCCTGTTGTCTTCCTAATTAGAGTGCTCAAGTCATTTATTTTAATGTGGGACCATACATTCCTTCTGTTCCCTGTACGATCCCTTTGCTGTTTACAAGGAGAATTGCAGTACGACGTTCTTTTTTCCTTGATGTTTAGCTGATACCTTACTATAAAATACAGATGCTATTTTTTGCAGTGAGACATGTTGGGAGTAATAGCACAGCAGTAGCAAAAATGACGCTAAGTATAATGGAAAGTTAATGGGGGGATATTCTGGCTACTGCTAGGCAAGCTCATGTCAGAGGGTTTACAATAACCAGTGTTATTTCTATTATCCAAGGCCTGTTATGATCTTCGGAGTGCAACTGTGCTTTAAAAGTAGGGATGGGATGTTGTATTGAAAAATTACTGTAATAGAGGACTATAGAGTTCAGTGTAATTTTGAATGATTACAGCATTGTTTCTATACTACTTTTAAAAATCATGGCCCCACAAAGGTTTATGACATCTCAGCATTGTATTTAGAGTGGGAGAGTATACATCAATCTTCCTTTAAAATGGTATGAACAGAATGTGGTTTGCTTGTTATTTACAGATTCCCAAAGAGTTTAAGGAAGATTGAAAGATGACAATAAAATGGTGGCAATTCAGTTTAGGACAATGAAGTACTTGCATTCCTCCCATGTTTGTGCATGCACTTTCTGTAGACAAAAAGTGGGTATTTGAGCTTTTAAATCTAGTTGCTCTCTTGCTTTATTCACTGATTCCTCATTTACTTTTGCTTGCACATCATCCCCTATCTGCTTAATAAATAAGTAGACTTTAAGTGCATTCCTTTTCAGGTGCTGTAAGTAACCGACTTCAAAGCACTGCATGCTAGATTGGTTCTGTATATAAAAAAGGGTCCGCTGCATAGGAACATTACTTAGTTGACTGGGATGGTGAACCAAAAGCCATGGCCTGCCAATTTATTCCATTTGAGACTAAACAAATTTATTTCAGCTGATCCACCCTAGTAACCCCATTATCCAACCCCAGATAAAGCAAACTTCATCTGAAACTTCAATAGATTTGCATGTTGCTTTAAAAAGTGTGCAGGAGAAAGTAATGAGGGAAGTACTTATACTAAAAAGAAAAAAAAATTAAGAAGCAAAAATATCTTTTAATAAGAAACCAAAGTGCTTGGAAAGAAGCTAAAAAAAGATTGGAGACTGGAAGGTGAAAGTTCACAATCTCATCTTCCTCATCCCTAAAATTAAAAAAAAAAAAAAAACAAAATTAAAACTCTCCTTCAAAGAAATTTGCAAATTACTATGTTTTGTGTTGTTTTCCTCTTTCGTTGGCCCACTGTTGGACACATTCCTAATAGCACGTCTTCAGATGCTCATCTAAACTTATCTGAACTTCTCCCTCTCTAAAACTGTAACAGGAAGGTGAGAAATCAAAACATAAAAAGCACAGCTAGTAAGGTACCTGAACTTAAAATTATTGAATGCCATGTGATTTAAACTGAATAAGGCATTAATCAGCTGTAATCCTAAATGATGTCCTTGAAATGATAGTGATGAATTAACAGCAAGTGGTAAGAAAACTTTAATATCTATATTCACCTAGTCTGGGATTTTAGCCTTTGCTGTGTTAGGGTCACAGCATGAATTAGTGTCACTGGGTAGAGGTAATTATGTAAGGAAATATTGTTAAATGGCTCAATAGTGTACGATGCTGCTAACATCAGATATAACCTATCTACATATAGAATAAAGACCTGGATAGAGCTTTTCTTATTCCTTTGTGTCTTTGAGTTTCTAATGATGATGGGCTTTAAACACAGGTACCTGCTCTTTCAGGCTCCTAATAAGTTTTTATTCTTGTTCAAACTCTCTATGTCAATACTGCTCTCTGCAGTGTGTTCATTTCCACTGTCCGCAATTCAGGATGAATGTTAAAAACATAGAGAAGCTCAGTGAGTTGAATGAAGAATGATTAAAGAGAAAGATTAAAGGGAAAATGCAATTCATAGAGAAAACATTCAGGAATCTAAGTTTTGAAGTGTTTATCAAATACAAGATGTTCATCAGATTTTTCCCTAAATGTCAGTGTAGTAGAAAGTGCCTAACAGATGTGCCTTCAATCTAGCAGAGAGAAGTTTAAAAATATATAATAAAATATATTTAAGTATAGATTAAAATATATTATTAAATAAAATAAAAATATATTTAAAATAAATATTAAAAATGGAAGTGGAAAATCAACAAATTTAGGGAAGAGATGAGATAACATTAAATAGTGATAATGAGTTAGCTATTGGAAAAATTTACCAACAGATATTCTTTACTTTAATCAGGTTTATAATTTTTCCTATAAGAAATATTCTTTTGAAATGAAAATTTATTATTAGTATCAAGACAAAACTGTAGCTGTTTAACACAATTGTTTCTTGTCAAGTGAATATGTGCCTGTTTATGCACACCTTCAGAAAGACTGGTTGATTATTTGATAAAGTGATTGTTTAATTGTTTGTTCTTTACAGATTTCAAAGTTAAGAAGGCAGGCCAGCAATTCTTTGGATATTCCCTTTTCTATTCCTGTAGCCCTTTACCTGTTTTCAGTAGGTTTTCAGATATTAGAGGTTCCAAGACTGGCTTTTTAGAGTAGAGTACTCTAAAAAGCTTGATCTGCCAACTTAGATAATTCTAAATTACTCAATTATTTCTGTATCTATTCTTTATATTGGCATAAAACCCAACTAAGCAAGCTATCTGATCATCATAATAGCTGTTTGCAACTCCAGTTTAAGGATGCTATTTTGATTTTCTTAGATCACAAAAGAGCTCCTGAAGCAGCCACACTGGCTGTTGAGATCCTGAAATTAGTTCCTCCTCACTAGTCAAATGTACAGTAGTCCTTCCCAGAACAATTTCCTCCATATACCTCTAAAAGTTGGTTTTGACATCAGACAAAGTGGATGCTTCTATGTGTTGCTGATGTGCTTTTCCAAGCGATACCATGGAAAGATATCTATTTTTAGAAGCGCACAGTCTTTGCACGCAACTTCTGTTTTGTTTTGTTTTGTTTTTTTCCAGAAGAAAGCCTTATTTTCTTTCTTCTTCTGAGCAGATCGTTAGAAATAAGTTCCTAGTGTGACATTGGTTTGTTCCCTTGTATCTCTATCCAAAGACATTTGATATACGTGATTCTCACTTTTGAACTTTAAGGTAACCATATATATTTCCGAATTATTCAATATTTTCTGCTTTCCCCTTTCTGTCCTTCCTCAAGAATGTTTATCAATGTTTCTAGCCACAATTTATCTCATAGTTATGCTGTCTCCCTTTTTAATATGTTTTTGGTTTGCTGTTACTTTGTCCCACTGTGTAGGCATTTGCTCAGACAGCATAGAAGTGGCACTGATTGATAACTAAATCAACTAAATTGTGAATCAACTAAAGAGGGTCACGTAAGCTGCCACTGGTTTTTGTGTTGTTGGAGTTATTTTGTGCTTTAAAGAAATAATCTGCAGCCTTTGGTTATTTTCGGAGCACTGTTCTTGGTTTCAAGAGCAAAAAGTAACATGTGGGTAAAAGGCGTACCTTTTCCTTGCTAATGCAGACTGTGCTACGGTCACCTGTATATTCACCTTCAGCACCAGCTGTGTTAAAGCATCCGAATTGTGATGCCATTTGGAAACTTTGGCTCTTGTAGAATGCAAGTGATTGTTCACTTCATGAACATGTGTTTCTGGTTTTTGGTTGCTTTTGAGTCCTGATCTGAAAGTCTAAAGTCTTAGAGGAACCTCTCGTACTCACCCTCCCTGAGTTAGCTATGCTGGTCAGATCTATCGCTACCTCTCAGGCTCTCTGTTAAATAGTAAATATTAGGGGGGAAGATTCTCAGCTACAGAAGTTGTTCACTCTCTGAGATCTTTAGTACTTGGGGTGACATTTTGAGGGTACAAGCATGCTATTTTCCTCAATCATTGTCCAATTCCAACTGAATTAAAGATGTACAAATTCTTGCAAGGCTTGTGGCAATCAGCAGCTGTTTGGAAGAAAGAATCTCAGCTCAGTCCACCAGTATTGAGCCACCTTTAGCAATGTTCTGGGTGGTCACCCAGTCGTGCTGGAATAGCTAAAGAGTAGCTTCAGCATGAGCTTCCAAGCAGTGGTCTTACAAGACAGGTGGTGGGATCTATCATCAGAGAACTAAGAATACAACTGTAGGAAATAAGACCTCAGAACTTGTTCCCTGATGTACTGTCTATTCCCGTACTATGTACCGTCTGTTCTGTCTACATACTGCTGTGAAAATGTTTATCTGTTGTTTTTTTCCTGCAAGACAGAGTTAATTTGGAAAGCAAGAATAGGAGTTAGTTGGAAGGATTGAAAGAGTAGTTCTGCTCTGATTAAAAAATGTCAGGTCTATAAGGCTCTGAGTATTTTGAAATTAAAGAGAAACTAGAATTTTTTTTTTTTTTTTTAAACTGGATTATGAAAGCTCTGGGGATGAATATTTTTCATCTTTCTCTGTGAAGAATTACCATAGCTTTATAAAACCCAATCAAGAGAGAAATCAGTCTTCTCTTAGAATAGGCTTTAGGTAGAGGGGACAAAATTCTGAAGGTGCCATACAAGTTTAACTGCATTTTCCAAAGTTCAAGCACATTATTTTTACCTTAATACTGGCCGGCATTATTAAAATACCAGAAGACATTGACTCTCAATTTGCTATTAAAATGATCTACTGCATGCTGTCCTCCCAAGTTCAAGGGTGCATTCTGGTGGTCATATTTCTTTTACAGGTTCATGAGTCTGTCAGGACTGTGAGGTTTCAATAAGCCCACTTGATATAGATGATCTGAATACGTTAAAGGTCTGTTAAACAATGCTGGGTTTGGATCAGTGTGTCTGATAGAAACTGTTCATGTAGAACATGAATATGACTGAGTCCATACATACTTTTTTTTTTTAAATTTGGTATAATAGTTATGTACAGAACTGTACGTTCCAGACATAATCTTTTGCATTTCCCACAAACAAAGACAAGTATAGCCACATGTATTAGAACTTTATTAATATCTATTTAAAAGCAGTAGAAAAACTATGGACTTGAGAGAGACTGAGTTCAAAATAGAGAACTAATTATAGCTTTGTGGAAACATCAGTTTTGTTTTGTAGTTGAGATTGGAGGAAGTGGAAGAAATATTGTAATTTTGTACATGTTGTGACTGCTTGGTCAGAGGGTGAAACCTCCTAAAAGACTGAATGAGAAAATAATATGTCATAAAGAAGGTCTTAATTCAATAGAGAAGTTTATATCACTTTGTAAGTTGGCCGCATAGAAGACTCAGATTTTTTTTTTATTAAAATGAAAAGTCATGCCTCAAGGAATAAAAAGCTTTGCCATACTTAAAAGAGGGAAATTGGAGGGAGGGGAGAGATGACAATGTACTCTTGAAAAATATAGTTTTGAAAATAAGTAAAATGTCAATATAGTGAAGCCAAATGTAATTTATCCCTGTGTGGAAAAAAAAGCTATGACAGGTTTAGCTTTAAAGCTTGTCTTTAAGTGGGAAGAGATTAGGTCAAAGTAGATGCTTTATCACATGTGTATGACATTATATAAGTCATTAACAGAGACCATATTTTCAAAATAAAGTTGAAATTGGAAAGGGGTCATAAAAATAATACAAGAATGATCCCTCTCACAATAAAAAAATCTAAGTCTGTCTCTTTAGTTTTTCCAAGAGGAAAGATTACTTCTGAAAAAATATGTAGAGGTGCATGCATGTCAGAGATCTTGACGTAAATTCTAAATTAGTGTATAAAGGCATAACAAGATCAGTGAGGAAACAGTAACACAAGAACTAAAACATTAATTTTTAATAGGGCCATTAAACATTCTATCAATATGGAAATGTAGAATGAAAAGACACCATTTGATTCAGCAGGTCCACTCCCTTATAATTACAGGTAACCATATGATCCAGTCAGTCTCAACTTTGTGTATTAAGCTTGGACTAAGCTTGGAAGTGTGCAGAGGAACATCTTGAATGCTCCTGCACTGTGCAGACTGAAAACATTTACGTACTGAATATTATAAACTTAAGACGTATTTACAAGACCAAAAACTAAAGCTATTGTTTGCAACAGAAAGAGGATAGGAGAGATCAAGGGCATCACTGCTGTGCTACATAATAGCAGGGAACTTGGTAAGATACTCAGGTGATCCTAAGAAGTCCACCATGCCCCATGGTAAAGCAGAAAACACGTCTTTATGTGGGAATGTGCTTGAAGTCATTAAATAAAAACCAGATTTTTTTTTTAAAAAAGATAAACTGTACTTCTAACACGATTTTTAATCTGGCAGCCTGAATTATTGGTTCCGAGTTATGCAAGAGGCTGAACTGGATGATCATAAAGGGGTCCCCTCTGTCCTTAAAATCTACGCATGTATGCAATAAATGGTTAAACGTAGTGAGTTGTCAGAAATCCTAAAGAAAAATGTTGTAAAACAGATTTGATAATACTATTTTTCTATCACCTGAGACACTGTGAAGGGACCCAGGTTGATATAAAACAACGGCAGGGGTGGTGTGTCTCTTCTAGAACAATACACAGGACAGAACAGTAATGTTAGATTAATGGGACATCTTGTGCGAAGCTTGAGACTTTCAGTGACAGGTCCACAGGAAAAAAACAGTACTAAATATCTTTGTAACATCAAAACGGAAAACATTTCTCCACCTACATTGTTCCTGAGACATTTGAAATATTTCCAAGAGTTCTCAATATCAGTAACTGGATTGTGTTGTCATTCTCATTATATCATCATCTAAACAGTATCTAGAAAGTGGTTTAATCGCAATTATTTTGACTAGTCACCTTGCAATTATCTTTGCTATATTGACAAATTATGCCATTTTGTCATAAGTACTTCAAATAATTACAGCACTTGTCAGAAATCTCTAAATCAGATTATTTCATGCAAAAGAAAACTTTTTTTAAAAAAAATCTATATTTGAATCACATTATATGCTGTCCTTGATGTGGCATCACATCGCTTCTGTCGACAGGTGATAGCATTACAGATAAAGAAGCCTATTTTACCAAAGGATTATGCTTGTCAGGGCCTGGGAGATTTTGTGTCATCCTGAAGCTGATTGCAACATTCTTTGTGCAAGTTTTGGGAGCTGGGGATAAGACTGGATGACAGGGCTATCACAATGAGTTTGCATCTTGCCCTAGTTTAATAGAAATGGACACACAGGGTTTTTTTCATTTTAAAATTCTGTATTTGAGATTGTGAGTTACCACTTGAATCCTGAACAGCATGCCTGTGATAGACACATTACATTTTGTCCCCTTCTGGTTGTTAAACAAGCTTATAGGATGAAGCAAACGTTTGTCACTTCTTGTCAGCTCTGTGATGGTAATGTGATGCTTCTTCTCAAACCTGAAATATAGCTGTTTTGTTGCTTTCCATCTGCATCAAGGTTATTCAAAATTTAGAATCCTCCTACTATATTGATAGATGGAACATTTAGAACTTTTTTTTTCTAAACCTCAAATCTGAAGGAAATGGCATTTCACTGTTTTTAAATTTCTGTGATCAGATGCATATAACTGAAGCCAAGCCGTTCTGGAAAATTGGGACCGTTCCAAGCCAGCCTGCTTCATTTTGTAGGAGAAGACTCATCTATTTTCAGTGGTATCTTTAGCCAAAGCCCAGATACAAGGACTAAGGCTGATTTGAGCATGGCTGATCATTCAGTCTGCTGATAGCTCACCATACCAGTGTGCTGCTCACCTACTCAGGAGACCTGTTTTTAAATCCCATGGAAAAGTCTTCAGGACACACATATATCTTTGAGTCATAAGATTTTTAAAAATGAAATGTAAGCAAATCAACAAGTTTAATCCATCCTGGTTTACAGATGTGGCTGCTCTGAGGCCTCCTAGTACTTGAAGCAGCAGGCCAGCATAATGCAAGGGTCAATGTGTAAGATCTATAGAAACATGGGTATGGGCTTTACTGTGCAAGTATCTATATAATATACATTTGACAGTTTATCCCTAGAGGAAAAAATGTAGTAAAAAATGTAAAAAAAAAGTAGAGTAGAAACAGCTCTCTATGTGTTCTATTCAGAGCTATCATGCTCCAAGTCAACTTATGACATTATTCAAATGGAGAATAGAAATAATATATGGAAAAATATTTCTCTGCTGCGCAGCACCTTAAGCATGGTATGCAGCGTACTACCCTATCAGCCTAAGAGAAAGATTTTCTTTTCATTCTTCCAAAGCTTATTAAAAAGAATCCACGATGTTCTAATTAAGGTGTTTGTTATTTTCAGCAGCTGTTGAAAAGCTGTTGAAATTATTTTAATAAAAGTAACTTTGTTTCATAAGCATACATTTATTTCTGCAACACTTTACTAGTCTTAAATTATAATATAATGTTTTGATATCATAAATGATTGCTAATGATAATTAAGGTTTCAGATGGGAAGTTATTAGCAAGGGCAGTTGCAACGTAAATGCTCCAGGTAATAGCAAAAAAAAGAGAAGAAACGGGAGAGCAAATGTGCAGAACTGTGTTTTGGTTTTGCTAATTACCACTGCCATTAGCTCCCAAAGACTGCAGTTAATTCTCAGCCTATGAATAAGCTGGTGTACGTCTGTACAGGGACAAGTTCTTCCCATTGGTGTTTCTACGCGGTTATGAAGGTTTGGAGTTAATTAGAGGTTCTAAAACAAACAACAAAATCCTCTCGCCAATCAAACAGGAAATCTCAAGTTGTTCCAACCTCTGAATGTGAAAGAAAAACCTTGTCGTTATCAATATTATTAATTAGGTTCATTCTTCTTAAAATATTTTTCTCTTTCAAAAACAACAAAAAAAAGAATTATCCGGATGGTATCAAAGATATCAATGAGCTAGATGAACTATTTTGTGGAAGGATTATTTCTGAGACATGAAGGAAAAAAAGGTTGATTTTTAAGGGAGATAGCTGTTGAAAGAGCTTTAAGAAACACCTTGTTAATATCTGAGGATGAGAGCTTGGGCTGTGCAGTACTGTAATTCCAACATTGGGCTCTGTTTTTGAGAGCTTGTTGAGGAAGCTCTGTAATGTACAAAACACCTGCCATTTAATTTAAACTATTGTAGATACGTTTTGTTCCCTCTTCGTTTTCTTGAGAACAACTATTGAATATATGATAATTGAACATGACAAATGATAACAGTAATTGTCAAGATTGTGATAGAATACCTGTAGCGCTCTACAAGAATAGCGTATGGTGGCCAGTTGCTTGGCATATTATTAAATATTTTGTTTTCTTCTGTTCTACCTCAGTTTTGTACAGCATTTGTTCAGCTACCAGAATGACTGCAATAGCTTCAAATGCTGTATTGTAAAGCTTCATGTAGTATGTAAGTGTCACAGATCTCAAGTAGCTGATGATGAAAAAACAGGTGAAGTTTCAGTGAAATTAAATATATTCTATTCAGAATGCAAAAACTTAAACCTTCAGTATGCAAACTAATGTTTATTACATACAAACATTGTTTTGGGTTAATTATGTATAATTTAAGGCTTGTTTGTCATATGAAGGTGTATGCTACCGTGCTTCTGTAGTGGAGGTATAATTTGTAGACTAACAATGGTGTGCTGTATAAAGACATCATTTTCAAACTACTCTGTCTTTTTAAAAATCTTATGTATTCAGAAGAAAGTATATTTATACTGCATTATTTTAATATTTTAAAGGGTTGGGTTTGATTGTAGATGATTTTTTTATTTCTTGAGTATGGAAAGCCTGTAAACTACTGTGCTGCAATTGTGTAAGTTATTTGGTTCAGCTGTCATTCTGTTTTGCCCCAAAGCATTGCAGTTAGAAAGAATTTCAGCAAAACGGAGTGCATTTGACTTGAATGAGAGGGGATGGTGAGAGAGGCGTGGTAGGTTTGTACATGGTGTCCACTGCCAAACTGAATCACAGTTAGAATTGCCCTAGAGTTACCATAGTAAAGTCCTGTGGTTTCCGATCCCAGCCCTTCTCGCACCCCAAAAGGGCAGCCTCTCCCTTTTGTGGACATAGGACTTCCACATCCCCTTGCTATCAACTCCCTGTTCCTCCTCCTGACATAAAACGCCCTGTTCACCAGTCTTCCGCCTCATCTTCCTCCCATCCTTTTCCACCTGTATGACAGCCCCTGTCCTTTCCTCTGAAACTCCTCCCATCTCAGAGGTCCTTATTCCTCTTTCCAACTCCCAATCTAATCCCCCAGCTCTTCTCATCAATTCAGTCATCCTTTCTTCCTGTCCATGTCAGCCCTTCACACAACCCCTGCTCTGCTTCTACTGCAGCTCAATTTGATACTGCCGCTTCCATCATATCTCACTCCTTCACCCCCATTTCACACTGTCGCCTCCTGTTACCATATTACTAATGACTGTCATGGCCAAAAGAGACTTCTCTTCTCAGACAGCAAATCATGTATTAAAATATGACCTAGTGGTGCTCATTAGCTTGGGAAAGCACTGAACACTATTCATTAAACTATAAGCTATTCATTAAACTATAAACTATTCATTAAGTTATAAAATATAAGTCTTTTTTTTACAGTGATGATGCATGTGGACAGGTTGCAAGTACTGAGAATTGTATTTCTGCCTTTGACCTCACTTCCCAAAGAAGGTATAGCTTTGAATTGCCTGAAAGTAGACGGAAAGATGGTAATTTCCCAGAAGTGCAAATAGTGGATTTATAGGGAATAAAAACCTCAGAGCTAAAGCTATATTTGTTACTATAAATGTCTGATTCAAATCTGTAAGTTGTTCAAGTTTCTATGAATCCTTATTTAATGGTTCTTTCTCTGGGAGGAGGAAGACACTGGGTAGGAGGAAGGAAGCAAGGAAAAAAAGATTGTAGTGGAAAAGCACGGCTGCACAAGTAACATGGAAACCTCTAGTACTTCAGTCTCTGCCTTCTCTGAATAAAACCTGACAATGAGATGTCAGTGAAAAGCACTGCTGCAGTATAATGTCATCTGAACGCAGACCTATATTGTCTAAGCGTGTGAAGTGAGAAGTTTATAGTTGAAACTCTTGTCTAGTTCATTTAATTGACAAAATATTAGGATAGTGATTAGGGTGCTGAGGGTAGCTAGCTTTTCTGTGGGCCCTGAGATTTCCCATTATAATGCAATCTGTAAGATAATTTTCAGGAAGATTTGTGCAAATAAAATATCAGAGTTCATAAAAAATAAACATAAAAGGGGAAAAGATTCCAGTGTAATTCACTTCAAAAATTGAATCAGATCCTTTTGTTGTTTTTTGTAATATCCACAGTTCTAATGCTACCTTATTTTATTTATGCAATGATTTAAAAGTCCCTTATGTATGAGTTGCTTTGCATTGACATTCTCTCTGCTATGCTTTAGACAAAAATACTCAGCATTTCGCTCATAGATGCAGCAGCTGTGTAGGACTGTAGCACTGCCTTCACAGCCCAGTTTGCTCTTCCTTCTGAATCCTTAGTTATTTCTCCATTTTACACAATTGATTTCCAAAGGAATCTCTAAATGAGGAAAGGGGTAATCAGCTGTGAAAGACGAATATCAAGTATCAATGCAAAGTGCCATATATAAACTAGAAAAGCCCTAGGGCATCAAGATATTACTTGTCGATTTTATACTGGTTTTACATGCCTGTTTATTCTTCCAAGCAAAAAAACCACATTTGTTACCTTAGCAACATGGTTATGTTAACTCCAGACATCTGAACCAAATTCTCAAGACACATACACTGTTGTTCAGGTGAACCTCTATCACTGTAGGAACTTGATTTATAGTGTCAGCATATTTTATGACGATTTTTTTATCTACGTTTTTAAGCTGCTTCCATTTCAGTTATCTCAGCTTTGTGGTTGTCTTTTCAAGATTTAATTCTTGTCAATTATGTTCATAAATTGATTGAGGAATTTTTATTAAAGTACAGATGGCAAGCTTTAATTAAAAAATGTATTTTGCAAACATCCATATTTGATACAAAGAAACTAGCGTGCCTTTGTCTAAGAAAAAGACATGCTATCTTGTCTATCAAATAGTGGATAATAGACTGAGGACATAATTTAAAGCAGTTCCTTGCCAAAGCTAATAAATAGTTTTGGCTGAAAGGTGAAGTACTGTATTGAATTAGAAAATGGCTAAAACAGAAACCAAAAAGTAGAAATAAATGGGCAATTTTCAGCGTGGCAAAAGGTTAATGCTGTTGTCAAGAGACCTAAAGTATATACTAGAAACAGCATTACATAATAGGTTTACTACTCTTCTGAACACAGTAAGGTGTCAGAGTCTGCAGAAAACAGCTTTCTTTGCAGTGCTACTGGAGACTGATGGGTCTCACTGAAATTTTTTACAAACTTGGTGAATACGCTGTGTGTGGGCAATGAATTCCAATTTTGATGAATTAAACATATATTGCATGGCGGAAAAACAGTTCAGCTAGTCATAACTGTGACTGGGCTTTGACTGTAGTGTGCCTTGGAAGAAAGGCTTAGGTATCATTAGTGAGGAACTAGCCCACATGCCATGGTGTTTTTTTAAGTAAACCTAATATATATGAGTATATAAGTAATCAGAACCAGTGAAAAAATGTTATACAGTAACCCTTTTCTTGCACTATTATAACCTCTCCTGGTCGCAGTTTCTTTTAAAAAAATAAGTAGATGTTACATAGAAAGAAAATCATTAGAGGTAGGGGAGACCTTCAAAAAGAGGGAGATACGATGGAAATGTTATTTTAAGATTAGATAACTACCTTGGAACACAGTCGAGTTATGTGGAAATTATTGAATAGCAGAGTGAAGTATATCATGCATTTCTGTTTTCCCCTAAACTTCCCCTAAATGTAAATTAAATTAAAAAGTAGAAAACTAAACATTTAAGGAAAGAAGGTAAACGCTAAACTCCAAAAACTGGATTCGATGAGAAATCTCAAGACTCGAGGTTCCAGAGAGAATTGGCACTATGTGTGAACAATAAGAAAGCAATTACAGTGGGTAAACATTTCTTTAAAGGAGATAAAAGTCTGTAAGTTTTAAGTTTAACCCAAATCATCAACTGTCTGAGGTGACAGATAATTTCCTCTCTGCAGGTTATTCCGTCCAGGCAGATTTTCTTCCAAGTTAAACTGAAGCTTCAGTTACTGGACACTGTAATAGGTGATACATAGATTTGATGGATTACTGCTCTGATGAGAGTAACAATCGCTATTTTAATACGGAAACGGCAATATATCACACGATGAGTGTGACAATGGAACAGTGATCTTCAGGGCTGAGTTTACTAACAGTCTTTCATTAAAACTATCGTTAACTTGATTTTAAAAGAAGTCATTGTATGAACCAAAGAGAAAATTCTTGTTGCTAACATCTTTTTTCCATTGATGAATGAAAGCGCAAAGGCATCCAAAAAATTACATTGCAATAAGCTAAGCTCTTAAGTTATGAAGTCTCCTATGTTTAACAGTAAGCAGGATAATGTGGTGTAGGTAGCTCCCTTTTTCCTCTGAGGGGAATGTACCTCACATTTGCTACAGGTAAGAGCTTAAGCGTAGGCAGTTACAGTGCATAACCTGGTGTATTGTAAATTATTAGCCTGCTAATCCTCCTCAAAATATCTGTCTATCTCAAGTCAAGATGCATGTGTCGAAAATTGTATCAATTGCTCGTGTTAAGCATAACATTAAGTTTTATGGAATAAAAGATCAACTGTATGACAAACTTTAAAATATATGCCATACCTATCTAGTAACCATGCATTTTTGTCTGGTCTAAAACCAAATGCAATTTATATGCTACTTAAGTGCAATTAAGTGTACATTTAACTAGGGAGTCTGCAGGATTCCAGGCATTTTGTGACAGTTGCCGACACGGATGATAAACAATCCCACCTCCCACTGCAATAGACCAAAGCTCTAAAGAACAAATTGGAGTTATTTGTTAAAACATTCACATAGCAATGGTTATTTGCCTAAGTGAAGCCAGATTTTTGACTGTAATAGAATGCACAAAAAAAATTGCACATAAACTTAGTACATATTCTTAAATATTTTCCTATCTTTGTTTTTGCAGTGTTTTGGGATATAGGCCATACTGGAAAGGGAATAGCATATATTTTTCCAAAAGGTTCTGGTATTTATCTATTATGTTTTAGCTTTTCAACAAGAAGGGTTAAATGTGGTGTGCCACTGGAGCCCCTTTATAGCTCCTTTATTTATTTCACATATAAATGTGGGATAAATGGAGTGAGTAAACAATCAAACATTGTTTTTCTTTTAGTTGGCATTTCCTATAGCTCTGGAACGTTATAGTGAACATACACTTTTATGCAGTGGTAATGACATAAAAGTTGTGTTTGATTGCCTGTGCCTTTCACAAATCACAAAAACTTATTTCATAGCGCTCCATGCTATCAAAAAATGCAGCCATGCAGCACTGAAAACAAAACAATTTAATGTGAATTGGGGCAGCATGCCTAAAATGTTCACACTAAGCAGCTTGACTGCTGCCACTTGGATCACCTGAACCTCTTGATTAGAAGGGAAATTTGAAGAATAAGTAAACTTTGAAGGCCACAAAGACTGCTGAATATTGCTTGATATCAACAATGAACCTAAACAACAAAATATGATGCTATTTTCCATCATTTTCTTACTAAAATAGTACCAGGAATGTTTTCTTGTTCTGGCAAAATCATCAGTGAGTGCAATGTAGAGAGTGCTGTCATAGCAGGAGTGGCCTTTTATAGCTGTGAGTTTTTTAAGAGAGTCTGTTGAATAGATAGTAAATTTGAGAAATAAATATAGTACTACTCTCACCTTCAACACCTTTCCCTCACAGGAAATTTCAAAATGTTTTATCCCCTATAAATATCCATCAGCTCTGAATTTGTCGTTGGTTCTTTTCTATCACACAAGTCATCTCTTGCATGAGCTTTTGTACTTTGATTTTGAACGTATAGAAAATAGACTGCTAAATTCAGAAAGTGCAAATATTGTTCAGCTGCCTTTGTTGTTTCCATAAAAATAAAGCAGTATAACTGTTGATGATACAGAGCATCACATAATGTGCCTCTGACCTGACATCATTCAGTGATTACAAATTAGGAAATCATTGCTCATTTTGCTCAACATTCTTGTTACATTAATGCGATTTAATATTTATTTATATAGGATGACATTAGACAGTTTTTTGCATTCTGCATTTTATGTCACTTGAGAGAACATGCCTGCAGTTGTCACTGGTCCTGAGTCTAGACCAATTCTGTCATTTATGCATGGGACAGTATTGACATCAAAAATTGATAGCCTTCGTGATAGAATTTTGGATACCATCCTGTTTCCTGTTGTCTTGAGAAATACTATTATGTGTATTTAACAAGAACTTGGAAGTCACCGTAAGGTAAAGACGCCTGGTGTGCTCTTCTGTCTGGCTCGGAAGTGGACAGCTATGATTTGGATCTGTCCAAGTATCCTGTTACTAGCAGTCAGCTACAACGTAGATCATGCTGCTTTGGTCAAGCACAGAAATGATGAAGGCATGCTTCACCTTGATTACGGTCACAGCACAGTAAATTGGGAACAATTTTCTTTCCAGTTGAATTTGGAAGAAGGCATTCTTGGCCTCTACTGAAGTTTGAGTGTGCAAATGAAGAGGTGCATGGAGTAGCCCTCTACTACTGACCACCACTTTAAAAGCTGATGACAGATGCTCTGTATAGAAGGCAGTTATATTTTATATGCCTTATGTGCTGCTGACAGACAACTATGGATGTGTATAGGGTTTTTTAACTGATATTGAATATATCATTTTTAAAGTGGTCGTGAAGTTTGAAAAAGAAAAAAAAAACCTCCTCCTCCATATCTAAAATGATAGAAACTTCAGTTAAAATCTTCACTGCATGAATTAAGTGTTCTGTGAGATAAAATACATTTTTTGTTGTTTATAACACATTTTCCATTAGTAGTATGGCAATGTGAAAAATGCATTTGAGGCAAAAGAAATAGCATATCTTGGCACTGTGGCTTAAGTGGATTTCCTATTCATTGAACAGATAAATGAAGCTAGTATAATGTGTTACTGAAAGTGTTGTTTCAACTGCCACTCTATTTCGTTGTGATATCCTCCACAGGAAATAGTCCATCACTGGTACTCACCATCAAATCCAGTTTCCAGCTGGGATGTTGTACCTGCTACATACATTTAAATGCAGTCCTGTTTCTTCAGTTGTATTTCTCTTTTATATGTAAAAATGTACTTAGACTATACAACTCAGAAGCAGTCCTCTATTTCACAGCTAGTGACAGATAATGGTCCTGTAATACAGCAAGGATTACAATGACAAAATGGTATGCAAATATTTTAAAATGAGGGGGCGGCAGGTGTTAAGTATAAAGAATGAAGTTAAATTTCATTGTGAGTGAGGACTGTATAGATTGGTATTTTTCTCTTGTCCAATAGGCATTGCAGATGCTGAGTTGCATGGAACTTTCTCAGTTCCTGCAGTTTTTAGTGTTTCTGGGAGAGTTTTATTTCATTAAAAAGGCACAGAAAGGAACGTTCTTTGGATCTTTCAGAATGTTGGCACAGCTTATATTGTAAATTATAATACTGAAAAATAAACAGTTCAATAGAAAATTGCTTAATCTCTGCAGGAACAGTAACAACAAAAGTGCACATATTTCACTTTCATCTAAATAGTAGATTGGCCATTTTTAGCTATTTGTGTTTCACAAAGCTTGCCAGCTTGAAATTAATTTCCAAAACATTTTCAGTAAAAGGAGTTGCAATGCTGGAATCCCAAAGCCTCTGTTACTGTGTTGGATCTTCTTGAGCTCACCAGAAGTTTTGTAGAGATGATTTTGGGTTTTGCTCTGTTTGACATGATGTACAGCTGGAGTTTCACAGGGTCATCCAAGGTGATCTGAGGACTATGGGAATATTCCTGTTGACTAAAACCTAGCTTGGACTAGACCTTCAGAAGGGAGGGAGGACAGTTCACATATATATGGAAGAGCAGAAGGAAGGAAGGAGGAGACAAAGCCCAGTGAACCACTCATTAATTCCATAAAGAAATGGGTGCTGAGGAGGTAGCTCCACTGTCATTGTAGCATCCGTGAAAGGTATGTGGCTGTAGTTTGTTGTAGTCACCACATGATTTGTGTGCAGACTGATTCTGTTCTTGTTGTAGAGATACGGAACTTCCCATGTCTTAAAGCATCATTCCCCCAGCCACTCCCAGGGTGCATAGAAATCTTTCCAGTTTATTTTTAAGAATAAAGAACTGTGAAATGGGAGTGATTGAACTTCTAACCTCCAAAGAGGTGCTTTGTAACTCATTTCTTTTCTTAAAATCTGAGTACTTTGTTATAGCACCCAAGCTTTTAACTTTGTTCCTTGAAGACAGAGTATTTTATCAACTGGTGTGTCTTCTATATGTTGTGAAATAAGTTAGCCTTGCCTGCAATACTAATGGGCATCTGTCTCATGGGGGATCTGCTTTACTTTGTAAAGAAGAGGTATCTGCAATGAGCTGAAAGAGGGAAGGCCGCCTCCTTGTCTAACATAGAGGGTCTATTCTTCATTTTCAGCATTCAATCAGAGCACAAACAGCTCCCTGGAGGAGACAGTATCCAGCGTAATGCATATATTTTGCCCTGAAATAATACTTTATTTGTCTCTTATCACTTAGTATTCATTTCTCATATTCAAATGCATGGTCATCCATACATTTTGAAGTCCTTTATGAGGCTGTTTAAACAGCTATTCCTCCTTTACAGAACTGAGACAGGAAGGGGAGTGGACTTAGCAATTGTCACATAGCAAGTGTGACACTCATTAAATGTCATCACAAGGAGACCCATTCATATTTCATGTCACTAGCTATTGATAAATGCTTCGGAAATTGTGGCTCCATTCTGCAGTATTTCATTAGAAATAAACTACGAATCTTCGCGCTGAATACCGTATCTAATGACAAGGTTCTGCTTGAACTGGTCATAAAAGTCCAGTCCAGATATACACAAGCATCTGAACAACCCCAAATTGAAAAAATCCATCATCTGTGTGATTATCAATTGCTGCGATAATCTACATTTTTGAATAAAAATTGTTTTAAAGAGCCTAAAAGCTCACCAACAAATGGTACCAAGTAGAGTAGCTGAAATATATACCTGAAAAGCAATTGTTTAAATATTTATTATTATAGAAGTGGCATTTATAGGCTGTCTGGAGACATTCTGTCTCTTCTGCATTGGCTGGCTGACACTACTGAAGCCGGGAAATCACCAAGGAACCACGCAGATTCAAATTTTCTCAGACACAATTTCACAGCAGTTAATTGATAGGTATTCAAAAAACTGAGAAGAGTGAAGATTCAGGCACCAATAGAAAATGTTGTCTCTTTCTGTAAAGGAGATTACATATATGTGAGTGTATGTATATTCATACACGTGTGTATATATATATATGAGTTAAGATGAGACATGAAAGCTCAGTGAAGCTGCTGGACACGATGGCCATTATTTATTCAGGCTGAAAATATTCCTTTACTGACAGTCAGCAGAACAGTGGGAACCACCAGGTGTGATATTTAGACTAGAGTAGAAGTTGAGCCATACAGACCAAGAAAGTTTGGGACCTGAATGCAAAAAGTGGTATCAAGAAGCCTACACAAAAGACTTTAAGCTAAGGAAAAGCTAAACATAGAAATAAGTAGTAAGGAAGCTTGGCAGCCAAACCAAGCAGTTGTAATATGACCTTGAAAACTACATGACAAGAGAGTTCCTTTGGTTGATGCGCCGGCTAGAATGAGGCAGGGAACTGGGATCAAATAGAAAGTGTTGTAACATTAGGTTTCTAATATAATGCTAATCATGTCCAATAGATGCCCGAATCAGGACTTAAGTTTCTCCTCTTAACAGAAACAATCTAAAAGATCCTGAAAGGACATTCAGAACTGTTTGTATAGTGATAGAACACATTCATTTGAATCCTTGCGTTTAAGTCAACCTCTAGTTTAGCTGCTGTTGCCTGAGTGGAAGTGGAGAGGGAAGGTAAAGGGAAGAAGTTCAGCGAGAAAAACTACAAGAAGACTTTATGGAGTAAGTGTCCATGGGTAACACATTGAAGTATTTTACAGTGTAAGCAGGCCTTTAGTTACTTGACTCTTGAAATTGTTTCAGACAGTTGTAGAGTGTATGTGCTACGTGCAATCAGGTAAACTACACTGTGTCTACAAGCTTTTAGTTTAATTTATACGCCAAAAAGCTGAAAAAGCTAAAAAAAGAAAAAAAAATCCACAAGGTTTTGTGTTAATACTATTTCTGTACCAAGTGGCAGTCTTAAACAAGAATTTATCACGTGATCACTTTGTAGAATTGGATCAGAGCTTAATTAAAATGTGCATTTTCATTTTCATTCAGCCTCTGCTAGAGGAATTAAAAATACAATTTTTCAACTAATAAAGCATTTGTTTGAAAGTCCCTTGAATTTAATTATTAGATGCAGTAGAGATATTTCTCTTACAAGCTGACATGCGGCACTACTTTAACGATGGGACCTGGTAGTAGTGCCTGTGGGACGTTTACTGGTCTACATAAGGCTTCAGTTTTCACCCTCCCAGGACTATAAGTCTAACTTCTGCTAGAAGGAATATACTAATATGTTAGTTATTTTCTAGCTTGAGTTAACAAAGTTGCTTTTGTATTAACCTGGCAGACTATATGCCTGGAGTTTCTAAATTTGCCTCCAATTTGCCTCTGCCATGTAAAATATTGCTGGATACAAATGTCTGCTTATTTAATGAGATGTAGGACAGGCCTTTCTTCTGTGTGTACCTAAAGAAATGACTGACATGAGTACGAAAAATAGGGATATTAAATAAAACCATAGACATGTTTCTCTAAATTTATTTTTGGCTGCATAGTTGAACGGCAAAATTTCAGAGTAAGCTCTGAATTTCACTTCCCATAAAAATTTTCATGTTCTGGATGCTCTGGCTTTAAGAAGGAGCAGAGGATTTTGTTGTACTGATTCAGACCATGGATGTGTCTACTCTGTCATCTTCCTCTCAAAGTATAAGTCATGGTGCTAATCAAGGTGAAAGACTCAGGCCTAATCACACTGCATAATCCCATCCCTAACAAGGAAGTGCTCCTCTGGAGGCTTAAAGACTGATCTGTTTAGTTCTTTGATACTGCATAGCAATAAATGTCTATTTAGCCTTCTAAAAGCATTGCAGATAATGTCATGTAACTAATCTGAGTTAGTGTTATGTTACAAAAAAAGAATATTTCCTTTTCTTCACTTTCAGTTTATATTTCCATTGACTGTCCTTTTCTGCTTGGACTGTACTGTAGATTTACAGGTAAGCTCTGGACAGTTACCCTAGGACCCTAATAATGTTGACCGCTGTGGGACCATTATTGATCAGCAGCAAGTAAAACAATTGTATAAATAGAGATAATTGAGAAAATTTCATTTCCTTAGTAGATATTAATGGGTATGCCCTGTACTGAAAAGAGAATTTTATGTAAAAGAAATTAGGGTAATCAATTTAATTCTCATCAGTCATGTGCAATTCTCTATGTCTCTTGAAATTGTTTTTTTCTTCTTTCTCGGGGATGCAAAATTCCAGCTTTTTATTTCTACGTGTATTTCTATTCCTCAGTTATAATCAGTGCTTGATCCCTCTCTTAATCTCTTTGGCATATGATAATTGTTCATTAAAATGGTCATTTATAAGTTTGATGATCTCAGGTATACCTACATGATCTTAGGTATAACTAAAACAATACACTTTATGGAAGAAATTATTGTTTTATTCTACAATTTTAGTTGCTATGTTGTCTTAATCAGAATAACTTTCTTTTGATGAACTATGACAAAAAGCATTTATCTTTGTAGTAATTGTTATAGTAACAATGACAAGCAAGGTGATTAAAATACCAGTAAGTTTTGAATATATAACCAAATATATCTGTAGAGTACTACAGGTTTATTAAAAATTAAATCCTGCTTTGTAAACAATTTTAGTTATGAAACTAGTTATTAATAATATTTATATTTAGATTATTATACATATTTCTTCAGAATTTAAATTATTTTACTAGGCTGCAAGCATTTAGGAGAAATGTACTTGAACTTTTAATGCTCTGGTAGGTAACACAATATTTTTCTCAATATTATAAACAGACAAAATTATAAACTGACTGCGTGACTTGAGCACCAGAAATATTATATCACAAATGTCAAATTAATGTCCAACTTCTAGAACATTTGCATAGCACAGTCTTACGCTGACTAAATAATCACCTATCATTTTCAGATCTGGAATAAAAACCCCCAATCTTCTCAGGCAGACAACAGAATGTCAGCTTTTCATTCACATCTTTTAATTAGAAATTGGACAGGAATTTGAATTCCTAGCTTACCATGGGACAGCTGTAACATTTGGGGAGGGGGGGGGGTTTATTCAAATCATTTGCTTTCCAAAAGGTGAAGATCAGGAGTTTGCATTATCCAAAATAATTGCACATGTTTTGAGGAAAATATTGTTTCAATACTCTTGAAAAGAACTTCTGAAGTAGTTGTGACAGTCCTGTGTGTTAGCACTGTCATAACACACAAGTGGCTGGGGCTGATCTGTGGAGCACATCCCAGGTCTGGCCACCTTGGGGTCCCTGTCCCCAGGAGCAGCTCAAGGCAGGTGCCCGGGGGTAGGAATACCAGCACATCATATACTTTTGAAATATAGTAACTAATTATATATATGTGTATGTCTGCGTATGCTGGGGAGGACAGGACATTCAGCTAGTAACTGAAGGATGAAGGATTCTAAACGTGTGCATTTTCATGTGTATTGTGTATTTTGCTTTTCAAATATGAAGTTCTAGAAATGTGAAATGGAAAGTTACGGTTCATTAGCCCACCTTCTAGCCTCCAGGTCTATATTCTATCAAGTCTTTGGATAACTGTTCTTAATACACGTCCATTATCTTCGTGTTGAAGTCTCTCTTGAGTTTTGATATGGCTTTTCCTTTCTTCCTGAAAATGCTTCCAGTTACACACATATGCCTGAGTAAACAAGTAGAAGCCTTGGTGGATTAGATCTTAAAACATTTTGGCTACCCAGAGTTCAGGCTTGTATTTCTATATCAGGCAATTTTTCCATTAGTTCTATATGTGCTTAAATAGGACTGTGATACAGCTGAATTTAAGAGCAAGCCTTTAAGAGCAACAAAAGGGTTTTGCATGCATTTAATAAAATTGTCTCAAACACTTTATACAGCTTTTGTACTAATTGCCTCCTCCTAGAAAATCAACATTAGAATGCTGTCTTTCATCAACTACCAGGGAAAAAGGAAATATTTTTTTAGAAAATCATAGGGGAAAAAACATATTTTGGGATAATTTTAGGGATATTAAGTCTGTGGAAGTATGCTTCAGCTAAACTCCTCTGGAGCTTTTTCTGTAGCACAGCTTGAACTCGATACGAGTGAACTGTGTTTGGTAAGTGATATATGCCTTAATGGATAATCCAGTATTCAAATATACCCAAACATTTTTTTTTTCCTTAACAGTTCAACCCATCTCTACTTTTAATTAGTTTTATGATGAAAAACAGAAACTAAAAATGTTGCTACAGCAGAAAATCCACTTTTATGCTTGAATGGCCAGCTATAATGATTATGCAAACTAAAATTACGTACACTTCCTTTTTATTGCTCTAACTACAGCACATACACTACTTTGCAGCTACCTCAAGTTCTTTCATTTTCTATTTCTTTCTTCAAAGAAAGCACAGCATTTTTAGTTCTAGAAATCAGGCTTTTTTTCCCCATGCACTCTTCTGTTTGAAAATATTTTGACGTTCTCAGTGATTTCTTGGAAACCTTTGCTTTTTTCCCTGACTTCACTTATTTTTATATCATCTCTACTGCAGCTATTGATTAGATAAATGGGGAAAATTGGGTACCTAATCTTGAAAGCACTATGACTTTTCCAGGTTATTTTAAAAAAATCTTAGCTTTGTCATGACCTTTGGGCTTAGATTTTTTACATGATACAGCCATATCTTAACTGCATGGGAGATAATAATTCTGCCTTCATTAGAATCTGATGGGTCATAAATATGCTAGTGAATTCATTCCTCAAAAATGCAAAGTCTGAAGTCCTTCCATATGAGAATCCTCCTACAGAAGGAAAAAAAAAAAAAAAATTAAATGAAAAACAGATTGAGAATGTGGCTCAGCTCTGGTTGGTACGGCTGCATCCTGCACTGATCCCCTGAAAACCCATAAAGTGAAAATAGCCACAAAATGAAGCTGAGCCTGAGGAGAAAAGCACTAGGATGTAGCCCAAATATGGCATGAAAATTAACAAATTGGTTGGCAGCGGTGGTTGATTTCAGCTTCTGCCATTTACATTTCTGCTGGGTGTTTGCAGTAAGCTGATAGGCAGAATTACTTGCTTCATAGATCACAGACAGTGTTCCAGCAAAATAGGTGTCTAGAAAAATAGCAGATTTATTATCAAAATAATTCGGTCTATATCTGAAATTAGAGCAAGCTTAAGATGCCAGTTACAGAACTAAACTGAGATGCAAAATAATGTGGATGGTTAATTTGGATTTCACTTTCAGAATCATCTTCATCACAGTGCAAATCTGAGAACAAAAGGTGCTTGACAAAGAAATAGCAGGGAAAACAAGGAAAGATTGTACATTTTTTGTTAGCTGAGTTGAATCAAGCTATGAAGTGTTACTTTGCAATGATGTAGTCATTGTCCACCATCAAATGTGAATGAACCCTGTTTCTAAGCCTTCTTCAAAGATGATAACTTATTACAGAGAGGTTGTCAGTGTTAATATCTCCATTGTCTTGTACCAGAACTTTGGATGTACAGTGTTCAACAAAATCAAAAGATGCAAGACAATTGCTTTAAGAAGTTTCAAAATAAATCAATTTCAGATTTAGGGCTGTGTGTGAGGATTTGGGTATTATTTGCAGGAACTGTGTATTTCTGTGTTCAGTATAATTTATTCCATTCAAAACCTGAATATAGTAAGTAAATTCTTTATCATTGTGGTGTTTACTTTTTAGAAGGAGGAAGTTATTTTGAATGAAATAAGACCCTATCAGAATTTGGCTCTAATGAAGTTGACTGAACACTTGTACCCTCTTGTAATATCGTAGTACCCTGTACAGGATGCTAGCTTTGATTTTTTCCATAGAAGTTTGAAACTTCTGGAGGATCATCACTTAATCAATTTTATTTTAATTTTCTTTTAATATTAGAAGATGTGCTCACACATTCCTCAAAATGTTGACGTCTTCTCCGAGTCCACTGTCCAGCAATTTCCAACTTACCTTAAAATATGGTCTTTGTGATGGGACATTGGTCAGCATTTTAAAAAAAAACTGAAATTGAATCCGAGACAAACATCCCAGATTTAAAACATGTGCTTTCTACCAGTCCATAAAAATTGGTATAAAATTGTAATGGGAAGATAAAGTTCTCTACTTTCAAAAGAACTCTGGGCAATTGCTAAGGAATTGATGATCCTAATTCAGGGAATAAGGGCACAGATATTACCATTGTATGTGTCAAATGGTCTGTCACAAAGATAACACAGGAGCTACTTTTATAACACATGTTTTTTATTTCTTAAGTTATAGTTCTATCAAACTGATAAATAAAAGCACTTGAATTAGATTTTTCTCTCTCTCCTCCCCCCAGAGCATTAAATCTTTACTTTTTAACCAAAGTATAGGTAGTCTGTTAATGCGCATCCATAATTGAGTTAACCTTGTATTGTGAGTACTTAATTGTTTGGGGATTCTTTGGTTTTAAGCCGACAGAGACCCAAAAAAGGAGACAGAGGGACTTCCCGACCCTGTATATGGTGGTACTGAGTCTACTGTGTGTTTTTAAGTGTATTTTTGCAGTGTAGGATTTGTCAGTCACTACGCAGTTCTCTGCCAGTGGTGAAAGCTCTCCAGACTATTTCCAAGATTCTTAAATTGATTACTTGAGCAAAAGCTTCCACCAGCATTTATGCTCCTGATTTTTTAAAATGTAGTATCTGTTTAAAGCTGTTTGAATAGCTATACTCAAAAATCTTTGAAGCAGAGGCAAATCCTTAAGCACTAGTCATCTTATGATTTCTCAGTGCTCTGATACTTCTTAACAGCACTGCATAAATGGCAGAAACTCATGGGGAAATTCTCCTGTTTAGGAACTTCCTACCTATCTCTATCTCGTTTTAAAGGAAGATAAAATTTATGATTTTATGTGCTCATTGTAAATATATATATAACACCTCTTTTCTTTTTACTCTTGCTCCATCCCATCAAAAGATGATGCAACACATTGGAGCTGTATAACCTAGACAGCTTGTGATGACAAACACCAAAACTGTTGCACTCCTTCCTTATTTTGATGGATGTAGCCTGAGTTTGGCAGTGTAAATTGTTGTCCCTATCCAGTATAACTCAGATAGTTCTCACCGTTCACTTCAGTTGGACTCTTTGAAAGTTCAAACTGTGCGTAACTACAGTCTCTTAATTACTTATTTGCCTGACTGGAAAATAACAATGCCATAAAGTGAAAACTGTGAATCTTTTTAAAGTGAAAACGCTGAATCTTTAGTCTGCAGACTAGCAGACATTTAATAGATAAATGGAATTCAGGTTAAATGATAACACAGAGCTGAAACTATCTGATTCAAACTGAAATTTTCTGTGATTGGTACAGATATTCCCATTATATCTGATTGCCAAATAATAGAGTGCCTTTCAAAACTGGGTAACTTAAATCCCAGACTTCATAAAATTTGACATCTTTGTATTGATGAGTTGCAACTTAACCAAAGATCTGATCTGCAGTCCTTGTAGGTCAATAGAAGCCTTAGCAGTGATTCTAGTGGGCTGCTTACTAGACTCCAAAAACTTGCAGTCTTTGGAGAATATATTTATCTGGATAAACCTAGAGCCCAGAGAGTTAAAGACAGGGAACAATCAAGTTCCCTGACATTAGATTGTCAATAGTGTGATAAGATTTAGCCTTCAGCAGACAAAAGACGCAATTGAGCTGGAGACTTAATACAGCAACTCTCTGAAGACAGTAAGAAAGCAGCAGTGTGATGATTTTGAATTTTGGTGCATTACTGTAGTGTTGTATTACTTGTGAAGACATTTGTGTGCCTACTGGAACTTATTTATGTTTCTGCTAAGTGTCTCTTCTAAATGCCGTCTTAATAGTATTCGTATTAGCAACATTAGGCAGATGAGACAGTCTAAATTTCTTCCTGAACGGACCATTATGTTGCCTGTTGCAAAGGCATAGCGATTTCTAGGCAGCCTGAACTGGTGCAATTCAGTCTAACTAAAATAACAGTGTGACTGCATTGAGCTGGCTATTAGGGAACTGAAATAGCTTTTTCAGCTTTGGAGTTTGCATTAGGTCTGGAGAGCCATCAGGTATCGACGTATTCCTGCTTGTACTGGATGAAAGGCATACTTCCTTAGCTATCTTTTATCGCTCTCTTTTATCTCTCTCTTTTTCTCTCTTCCCCTCCCCCCCCGCCTTGTTTTCTTTTCTTCTCGCTCTCTCTCCTCTCTTTTTTTTTTTTCAAAAAAACAGCCAGATTTATAATATTGCTGAACCAAGCTAGGTTCCTACTCTGTTCCATTGTGGAGGCATCAGCTATGCATTCCTGCTGTGCATGGAAAGAGTAACGAATAAAAGATATTTCGCTGGATAATTAGTCAGATTTGGTGTAAACTGACTTTATTCTTAACTTCTACTAAGATAACCAAGTTGAAGAACTGACATACTCTTTATTGATACTAAAATACGCTATTAAAAACTTCACCTCTACTGTCTGTTAAACAAAAAAAAAAACTTTTTCACTTTAGATTTAGGGTGGGAAGGGGGTCATTTTAGAGTAGGAACTGGATTTCATTAACATTGGTAAACTCACTAAGATACCACAGCAAAAGGTGCAAACCATCCTTTATTAAGAGCTTAGTGGCAGTTTTCTATCTCAAGATAAATTATGCTTGCTTAACTTCCAGGTTGATCTCTACAACACCTCCTGATAAACAATTTTTGGAGATTTATTACTTCACATATGTTCAGTAGACCAAGCAAATATGGGTTGCAAAGAAATATGAGAGTACCAGAGTTCATTCCATTTGTACGTTTATGGCTGTCATTGCCTTTGATCAATTAATCAGAGTAATAAGAATCTGACAAGGTAGTTTATTGAATAGGGTTGAGCTGAAAAGTCAGAAAAGTTGCAAGTCCACTGAAACTTGTTGGATAACGTCAATCAATTTGGAGAGCATTGTTTCAGAACTATATAACTCCTATGGCACAGTGAAATTAAAAATCTTTATCAAACGTTGGGATCATTCATGCTTTGATTGAGACTTGAAGCTGGTGTGCAGCAGTTGACAAGACTTAACTACAAGGAGTGATGAAGTTGGGTGAAATCAGAGTCAGAAAAGGTGTGGCAGAACAAGGGAAGGAACACTTGTGTGCAGCTAAGAAGTGGTAAAGTGTTGAACGGCTTCCTGTTCAAGTGTTGTTGGGAATACAACAGCAACAAGAGTTTTTCAAAACATTGATCTATCTGTCCATGTCTTTCAAGCAATTGTTTTTCAGTAGTTAGGGTTTTAGTGCAAGTGACACGCTTTCAACTAGCATCTCAATAGAAAAAAAAATTGTAATATAGTGCTAAATTATTCTGTTTATTTGAAATAAAACTGTTATGCACCATGGCTTTTATTTTTGATTGAAAAATATATGTTAAATCTTTATGCCTTTGAGTTTTACATTAATCAGAAAGTTCTTTTTCAACCAAGCAACTTAATGATCCTTGCTTTCCAGTAATGACTCTGGTAGTGGCTGGAAGATCTGTTTCAGGATCTCATAAAAAAGGCCTTGTGGGTTACTTCAGAATTCTTTGAGGTTGCTTTGAGTGCCATGGCTTATTTTTTCAAGCTCTTTTGTGCTTTGTACAAAAAAATTAATTATAGACAGACTTGTATCTGGTAGAAACAAGGAGCCAAAGTTCTGAATTCATTTAAAACTGTTGATCACTGATGTTAACGTATGATAGTTGATGTATATATTGATGTTTATTCCAGTGAAACTGCTTGGATGAAAATGAATTGTCCTGGCTGGAGGGGCCTTTCAGGATTCTGGTCCAGAAATATAATGTTATTTCTTTTAGGAAGCACTGTACTGCCCAACCTGTCAAAACCCTTACAGCAATTCTTGACTAGTTAGCCAGAAATTGCTCTCTTGAGCATCTTCTGCCCACCTGTCCAATAGCTGTCTGGGAACAGAGGGTTATGGATACCCAGCCTCTCTGTACTACGCTAGATTTTGAGTGAAACTGGTTGTTAAATGTATGCCATATCATCAAGAAATACAACATAAGAATCATCATAATGCTTAGGCTGCTCTCAGAGACAGTGGACCCATCAGTGGGAATGATATTTGAGAATGGTGTGAGGGGGGATCTGACAAGTGCTAAGTAACTCTGTGAAATTAAACTAGCAAAGTACAGAATCACATTGCTTGATCCTACACGTAAGATATTGCACTGACTTGAATTACAAAGAGTTAGTATTTACATTCTCCACTGTTTTCAAACATACTGTCATCATGAAAGCTTCAATATCAGTTATTTTAACTTGTCACTCCTTTTCTTTTTGATAAATAATTGGCTTGATTTTCTATTAGAACATTCAAAAAAGCTCCCTTATCTTCCATTTGTTGTTTTGGGATTTTTGAGGGGTGTAGGGGCCAGTTGCCAAACATCATCAAGAATTATCAGTATGAATAATTTTTTCGATTTAAAAGAGCTTCATAGAAACTGAAGTGATAATTAGGATGGTCTGCTGATGTTTGGTATCAGATTCAGAGTGAGATAGATTGTATTTTATAAATTTGCATTTTTTTTTGTTCCTCATTTATTACATGCTAATAATTATTTCTATGCAGGATTCCTTTTTGACTTGGACCAGGGGAATTTCTTATCAGAATTATAAGTTATCTGTAACAGAAATGTGAGCAGTGGGAATTTTTGTCTCTCATTTATTAGGCTTTTAGTGCATGTAAGATGTTCATTGAAGGAATTGATATCTTATTCTACTAAAACCGAGCAATAAGGTAGAGCTTTTCCTGTTAATACTATTACTCCTACTTCAACTTTCTGCAACTGCTTTGCATTCATAAACGTTGAATCATATATATGTATTATATATGATTGTATATGTTCTTTAATCATAAATATTTGATATATGCACTTAACTCACTGAAGCTACTTTCATAAATTTCTTCTACTGAACTTGTGTAAGAATCAGGCCCAGGAGTATGTGATGAAAGATTAAAGTAAAATCTGAATCTGTTGTTCATCATTTCTTAGCTAAAATGTTTCTCAGTTTGAAAGTTATCTTAAAGTGCAATGCAAACTGAAAGAGGTGCTTATTTATTTTGCTGAAGCAATTTTACACTTGTGGTTGGTGATAAACGGCATAACATTACTGAAGTTGATTAGGCACTGTGCTGATATTTTTCTCAATTTTCAGGGAAACATTAGTTGCATTTGCATCTTGTTGTTAAATGAGATAGGAAAGAAGTTCTATGAATTTATTTTCATGACATCATGGCAAAGTTAAGATTCTTTAAATAGCAAGGCATCCTATTAGACATGCATGATTTTGAAATTAATTATATGCATTTTAATGAGGGGGAAATACTTTACTGTCATTGCACTGCTGTTCTGTTACTGGATGTGTGTATAATCAGCTTTTTAACTTCTGCTTTCCACCAAGCAATCACGAGTGCTTTCAGAGCACACACTGCTGTAGGAACTCATACCTTCATTTGTACTGAAAGGCGGCTAGACTGCCCTGCCAGTATGAACTAACTGGAGCAATGTTATTTAAGTAAAAGGATAAATCCGTGAAACTTGGTTTCAAGTAGACTGCCAAATGGTTTTAAATAAGTGACTTACTGCTCTCTACTTTTTAGCACACCTTTTTGTCAGGGCAAGGTGTCTGGTAACTCTCTACCTTGAAAAGTCCAGTCTATATTAGGGAGGTGTTAGGAATAGTATTAAAGCTCTAAGTGTAAGAAGTGGGACTGTAATTTCATCATAAATGTTGAAAAGTATGGTTGACGCCATTTTCCTGGTGTTTGAGGAACATAATGTACTTAGTGAATAAAACTAATTCATTGTAAAGAAAATATTACACATACACTATAATTCAGATTGAAAAGCTCTATTTACTCAATTGGAGGCAAGCTTTTCGTAAAACAGATGAATAATTTATGTTACTCTTTTTCTGCTAGCTGTTTATATGCCTTCTAGTATCCCATAGTCATTCTCAGACAACTATTTACAGTTTGATACAGAAAGAGATTAAATGCCTCATTGAAGGTCACGCAGGAAGACTAAAAAAGCCAAGAATTAAATGGAGATCTGTAATAATTGTCTACTTTCATATTTATTTAACACAATTTCCTAGCAATTAAGGCTGTTTGGTTGGGGAACAGCCAAAGTCATGCCAGCTTTCCCAGCTTGACAAGATACCTATGTTTTACTGTTACTATTAACAGTTGATGTTTCTTCAGTGATGACAAGCTGCAGTCAGAACTGAAGATCTTAAACTAGACTGTATCATAAGCTCACAAGCTTTTCACAATGTCAGGGTTCTTTACAAGATCTGATCAAATGTTATTTGATGTAGTTTTAAAATCAAAAGTTATATTTTGTCATGCGTTTTTTCCCAGTGAATTTTTCAATGGACTTTTACCTTTAATAACTAAGATACTTTTCCATACGATGGAGAAATACATTCTCTGAAGAGTTATATTTGCCTTCTCCCCTCCCAATTCAAGACAAAAGTATGAATTGAAGATGTAGAGGGAAAGGAATAAAAAGTAAAATTCAAGTGACCGTTGCTTTTTCTCACATCGCAATTATTTTATTCTTGAGTAGAGAAATAAAAGAACAGTTCCCTCTTTCCTTTTTGTCATCACTGAGATCTAGCGGTGGTAACATAGACACACTAGGTATTCTTTCTACATTTGGGAAGATCTGAGCATATATTTTAGGTTGTAAACTCCTATTGAAAAAGCATTTCTCTCTGTCGAATCCTCTTTAAAAATAAACCCAAAACCTAGCAATTTTTTTCCTACCGTTCTGTTTGTCTTAGGTACATGAAGCTGGCAAAGAAGAATGCATGACATTTGTGGATATTTTCACATCTGCTCTCATTTCAAAGAAACAAATAGTAAGTTCTAGGGCATGCATTATTCCCCTAGAAATCAGTTGTGTTTCCAGTATACCCTTCACAGCTGTTTGACCTTGCTGCTTTCCTGCACATAAAAGCCATATTTGCTATTGAACTGCTAGCTCTATGAGAAACAATCCATCAATTTTACAGATGCTACAAACACTTCAATTCACTAGAAAGTTAACAGTATCACAGTAAATTTCACATTACCAGTTCTATTTTCAAATAATTGACTTAGGAACAAGTATTATCTGGCCCAGCCTATGTCCATCCCGGGCTGAGTAACTCATCAGCACCCAGCTTAGGGAAGAGGAGTGCTCCAGCGGATATCGTAGCAAGCTGTAATCCTGGGCCCTCTGCCATTTCCCATCTGAGATGAGGAATTTTAGCTCAGTCACAGAGAAGACCTGCGAAGCCTCATGGTGACTGCCTTAGTCCTTGGCCTCACATTGGCCAATGTAAAAATAAAAGAGTAATTTCTTGGAGCATGGATACTACAGCCTGGCTTTCATCTCTCTTGAGTGTCTACCTAGAGGACTCAGTCACGTTTTTTCTGCCCCAGTGAAGATGTGTATTTTTTACACAGTGGAAAAAGTTCCAGAGCTGCAGGTGAGAATATCTACACCAAGAAAAGCCCTACATCTTTGAGCATTCTCCTAGAAAGCCCCTGCAAGCTGGGAAGGATTGAAGGTAGGGCTCCCACAACTTGTTATATAAAGGGTGATGGTGTGCTCTAGACAAGGCATGTATAATGATGAACCACTCCAAAATTCTGTCTACTGATTGTGAACTCAGCTCTTCCTAAGCACAGATGACCTGAGCCCGGGCTAAAGGGGTCAGCAACATGGGTGCCTGAGCAGTCGAGTAAGGGAGATTTTTTGAAACAACATCTGAGGTTAATGCTTCAGGCATTGCTCCACTGACTTTAGAGTGCCTGCCTCTGCTAGGAAGCCTTTGGTGAAGTTCATATATTAATTTCAGTGTCGTTTATATATAAGCCCCTCAGTAGAAAGACATAAACGTTTTTTGAATCTATTCTAAATTGACAGATTTATCATGAAATGTTGAGATTTTAATGATGTCAGATTTCATAAATCTAGGGAATGCTGGTATTATCAAACTAAAATTACAAAGGGAGAAAAATATCGGTCTCCTTTGTCATCATTGCCATCACTTACTCTGAGCACTTTGACATAAAAAGAGTGATCATTTCCTGAGTGCTCGTTTTATCAATTAAATAATGGCAGAAGTGCCATGTAGCTTATTATTCAATACAATATGGATACAGCCATATCCAATGTTCTGCAGCAAAACAGTAAATAATTTATCAAATGACTTTTTTGTGAATGATCTGTGATCAATTTAGAATTTTCTTAAAGTGAATTTTGTATTTTTGACCATATGCTAAATCACATTTGTGAATTTCTTTGCCAATTACTCAAGCTGTAACCTTTGTTGAGAACTGTCAACTCAGCTTGACAGTTTTCATGTCAGTTTTGAGAAAAGGATTTTACATATATTAGGCTTCTATTCTCACAACTTCATGACAAAGTCTTAGAATAGAATGTGAATTTTATCTTTCAATTGAGGGTTTTCCCCTCCACAAATAGTATTCTTTGCCCCATTAAGAGCAATTCTTATTGGCTGGAATATGGATAGAAAGTAAACAACAAAGGAGTGGTGGCCACAGTAAAATTATTTAATTAAAAAATCACAATGTTTCTTGGAACATGGAATTTTCTAGCTGTGCAAAAACATTCTATCCAGGTCAGCAAATAATATGCTTGTCCTAATGCTGGCAGTAATAGAGTATAATTCATATGTTTTGGTGGCAAGAGCTTTGCAATGTATTTGTAAAGACACAATATTTTCTTAAAGGATAGAAACATTGGTTGGATTGTGTGTAAGAGCAGTGTATAATTTTTTTCTATTCGGTTTTCACAATACAAGTCAAACTTAATAGATAGTATATCTATAAATCTGTTTGTATGCTTCTCATGAGCATAAACCAAAGATTTTTTATGCAGTCATTTCTAGTAAGTATAGCAAAAAATAGTAACTAGAAAAAAAAAATCAATTTTATTTTTTTATGTTGTAATGCATAATTTTAATCCAATTTTGTGGTGAAAGCTTTAAGTCATTTTGCCATACTCTGATACATTTGAAAGTTAAGGTAGAAACACATGCTAGGCTAATTTGATCTGTTGTACCATATCTTTCAGTACCATAAATTAAATCTAGACATCTCAGTTTAAAAATACTGGCTTTTGTTAGTCAAAATGTCCTTTCCCTTTGTCATGTGTTTGTCATTTCACTGGTTTAACAGTATTGAGCTTATTGACATATAAAATATTGAGTTTATTTTTTCTTCTTGATCATTACTCTGAAGTTAACTTAAAGTCAAGAATAATGGATTCCATACTTTGCCCCGGCCTAGAAAATGTACATGGATCAAGATATGTTTCTTTTCTTCTTCACACCTATGTCATATATAGATTAAGTATATTTTTAGTTCCATATTATTTTGTATTCATGGCTAAATCACTTGGAAAACTTCCTGTTTGAGGTTAGTGGTAAATTGTTGTATAATCATTATGTTGCTTAAAATTTAGGATAAATTTGAAGAACTCTTTGCATATCAATTTAATTACTTTTCAGAGATTAAAGATACTGGGTTTTAATTATGTCCTTCCAGAGGAAGACAGGAAAATATTAGAGTATTTTCTGTCATCCATAAAGTTCTTAAGGTGCTAAGAAAAAGGCACTAAATTTGAATCTGTTCAGGAATGTGGAATAATGCACGTAAATTGTGTAACATTCGGGTGGACTTAGGGATAATTTTTTCATGTTTGTGTGGATTAGAATCCACTGGACCTGCAGTTTAGATGCCATCTCAGAGCATAATCAGCTCTGATCCCGGAACTAGAATTGTCAATCCTACATTGTCCTAGTGATATCAAAAAACAGCTTTGCTAATCTCATAAACATCCTATGAAGAAACCATGTTGCAAACCTTTCCAGATTTCCAGAGAAAGGTGCAATGTATATTCAGTTATGTTGATCTAGGGTTTGCTTCCAATTTTGTACATGCATTTTAAAAAAGTCTCATATATTCCTTTTAAAAGCTCTTACTGAAAGCATGGCACAGAAGATTACTCCAAGACATACTTAGTTTCCACTATATTGCACTTTGTAGATTCTGAAAGGAACTAAGAGTACCTTAGGTTGCAAACATTTCTACCATTACTGTAGGTGATGCATTAAAAGGAAACAGATTTGTTCACATCCAAACTTAATGCAGTCTTTTCACAAAGTGTCCCCCATATGACCCCATATAAGAGTTCTATTTTTTTCATCATGGGACCTAAAAGCAGTGCTAAGACTTCTGATGGACTCCTCATTTCAACTACGGCTTCCATTCCTCTTAGGCTTTTGACCTGAGCTCTGCCTTCCAGCCTGCTATGTGTTTGGCTTGATGAGTTAGAGCTTCATGCTCTCCTGCTCCTATCTTACATCTTTTTTTCTAACAAAGCAATAATAAGAATAGTTCTGGGATTTTTCCCAAAAGTGACTTCCAGCTCTCAAATGAATCAGGAAATATTTCTACCTTTCTTAAAGCTGCAGCCTCCAGATTCCTCAGAGCACGAAATGCATTCCTGGATGTCCACAGGGCACTTAAAACTCTAAAACGTGCCTTCACAGAACTGAAAATGTTTGCATATCTCACTTCTTGTTTGCTCTGAATAACTGTGGTAGCTTTACAAGAGTCCCAGACAAAATGGATTATGTTCATCTAATCTCCTTAAAGAACAAGGGGAAAGATCCAGATAATACTTCATAACTGTACACGTTGTAAAGGTAGCAGCCACTATGAAAACGGAGAGTTTTAGCTGAATAAAAATTTGGCTTTCCTGTTTCCAACATGTACACATTAATGGCAGTCTCTACTGCAGTTTCCAGTACTCAGTATATTGTTTTTAAATATGAAACAATACAACTTAAAGTCTGTAACCTTATATAATAGCTATGAATGTATGTCACTATTTTGCCACTTTCCGGGTGTTCTGTAAATTCCATACAACTTTTTTTATGCAGGAATTACATCTACCACTTAGTTTCAAAACAAAGTGTTCCGTTACCGTGCTATAGTGCAGCCTGCAAATTCTTTAAAGTAGCAAACATTTATTACGTCCCTTAAGTCAGCAGTTGTTTGTGCTCACTCACTACTTAATCACTATTCCTCTTATTTATCAGCAAAAATAAAGCAAAGTATGAAAAAGCAGGGAAGCTCTGTCATGGTCCCTTCTAATGCAGTTCTTGCATTAAACTCCACGCAAAAACTTTCACAGATGAGCATCATTCCTAGGGTAAATATTGTAAGAAATAAAGATTAGATAGGCTATAATGTGCAAGATGATAGAGTAATGAACCTAATCTTAGCCTCCCATGCCATCATGCCTCAAACATTTTGAAGAGTTTGATCAGATTGTGAATGGAATAGAGCAGTTTTTCACTCACTGTCTGACTGAAATCTCATGAGGTCAGACATTTTGGCAAATTTGTAGCATTTGCACAAAAACAACTTATGTAATGAACTTTCCAGTTTTAGAGAGCAAGACTGACATGATTGTTTCAGTCCTGTGCAAAATTTTGGAAGAAAAATTCTAATATAATTCATCTGTCACACAGACCTAAGCTAATCAAGATTTTAATTAAAAGTTTTAAACAATCTGTAATAAAATTGTTATCATGAATCTGTGAAATAATGTTGCTAATTTTTCTTTCCTTTAAATAAAATTCTTATTAAAGCTAGCTTTTATTAATATGCAGCAGACAAATTAGTCACATAACAGGTATTAATAAATATCTGAAATAAGGAAGCCTTTAAAACTATGATTTGATCAATATTGCTCCTACTTATTGTTTTGATTCCTACTTTCTTTCAACAGATAAGAGGGAGGTAGTTATTTGGGCACTATAGAAAAGGGATTAGGAGAACTATGGAGTTTACTTATTTATGGTCACTTATACAGTTTTTACAATTACTGAGAAATGCCTTGAAAACCTCTGTGCGTAATTCACAGACTCACTGAATTTCCACCTTGAGTTTATTTTCTGTGTACCAGAAGCTGTGAATTTAAACTCCTTTTTTAATAATACCCTTTGCAAATTTATTAATAAATAATATAACAGCTTGCCAAAGCATATAGGACATCATATTGCCATGCTAAAGAAATTAGACCATGTATAAAAAAATCTATTTAATGGAATTTTTTGTCAAGTGAAGGAATGCTTTGTCTGCCACCATAATAATGCCTTTTTATGTTGAGATAAATGTCAGAACGGGTTTATAGTATCCTCAAAGTTGTTATGTTTAATCTTTCAAGATACTTCATAATAAATAAGAGATTGTACTCAAAATGAATATATCATTCATTTTTCTGACCCTGCTAACGGTTTGGCAAGTTTGAAATCTAAACTTTCTTTTAAATGAAATAGTTCTATTTATTTCAATGTTTGGTACTCTCATTGGTGTAAGGAGGATCTCACTTAGCTGTAAATCTTGTTGCAAAAGCTAGATCAAATCTTCTTTCCTCCCTCAGCCTTATAAATTAAGGTATTGTGTTGATGTCCTGCCCTTTAAGGTAATATTTGTTTCAACAGCTGAAATAAAAGCATTTGAAACCTGGAATCTAATGATGATAGGGATACAAACTGTACTGCACAGTACAGTAACTGTTGTCTCCACAAAAAGCCAATACCAGAAAGTGAAGGCTATAAATGCCTGTTTCATTTCTTTCGAGTTTCTGTTAAACTATAGAAAATCATGTATTCTCCTGCAGTTTCCTGAACTGTGTTCACCATGTCTGTGAAAGAGTAATATATTCCTAGTAGTTCTACTATCTTTATTGTTTCCTTAGATATACTGCTCATGCTGTGAAATATAAAGTCCGTTTACCTCTTGTAGAAATCTCTTTTGTGTATTTCTAAGTGATTCTATTGATTTAATTGGCAAAAGGGAATGATCAGCAGGGCCTTGGCTTTGTAAGAATAACTCCTCAGAGAAACTGTGTTTTAGTGAATTGTGAAGTGTCCAGGGGCTCATTCGGTTTCTCATCTGGAGGCCAGGACCTCAGTTTCCTGATACATAAATAGCTCAGCATCTGGAATTCTTGCTATGATATTGCAAATGAGTGAAGTTTGGAATATCAATGTCTCTCACTTGCTAATCCTATATGTCAATTGTGAAATATTAAAAGTGTGTTTTAGACTTTAATTTTTGCACCTAAAACATTTTTAGAAAATCCAGGTACTCAATTATTTTAAAATGCATCCTATTTACAAAGTTTAGCATATAATAAAAACCTGCATAATAGATAAATTGGGCCCGTATAGAAACAAACATTTCTAGTATCCCTATTAATATAATGCTATGTATTGCTTATTTTCATGCTTACCTCCAGACCTGCATTTTAGAAAAAAAAAAGCAGACACAACCTCTGGCAAACCTTTGGAGAAAGAAAAGTAAATTATAAAGTTAAAAATCCCTTCCCAAAAATACACTGGTTTAGGCAATCTCAGGTTTAAGCCTAAGGGTTGTTATGTGAAAGTAGTTCTGTAAACATGAGGGAACAGGTGGTCACCAAGGTCCAAGGAGTACAAAATGTTTAACACCTTAGGGATTGAAATCCGTTGCTTAAATTGTATTTGGAAGCAATGTGGAAGCCATTGAAAATCTCAGGTTGTATTTTCCACTGCTGTATCCTGCTATAAGCTGTTAAAATGCAATAAATGAGGAAAACACAAGGCAAATGTAGTGAATAACGTGCAGAAAACAACTTAGTATCTATGTTACCTAGTGCAGCAGTGTCTATTGCAAAATATGAAATAATTTTAAGTCCATCAAAATAATATCCCCGTGTTAAAAGTCCTTTTATTGAAGCATGCGTAATCCTACTCTTTGGAAATTTGGATCCTTTGTTTCTATTTACAGCACTTTCAAATTATTTTGATTGCTTTTAACTTAAAAGTCCAATATCTGATACAGGTTTCTCATGATTAGAACTACCTCAAAAAAGATTTCTAATGGAGCCTTTCCTGTATCCTACTATAGCTCCAATGTCTGTCTGTTCCTCTGTGTCTCATATGTCTCCTGTACTTCCCACCAAAACCTTTTTCTTGTATTTCTGCCCAGGAAATCATTCAGAGTATCAGTATTTTAAACTAGACTGGGCAATAGTGTATTCTTATGCTGGAATGGCTTTGAGGCTGCTGTCAATCTGGTATTTGGCCTTTGAAATACTGGCTCCACTAACATGTTTGGGAGATCTATGTATTTCCCTTAAGAATTTGCAATTTTCATAAACTTAATAAGGTTCTGTCCATTAATCACTATTTCAAGCTCATGTGGATACCTTGTTCAGAATTGGGTAGAGAAATGCTATTCCCCTGAATTTTTAGGCTTTGAGTGGATCACTGCTAGCAAAATTATTTCGTGAGTTTTCAAATAGAAAGAGCTTTCTTTGGTTTGGAATTTTGTTTTTTTGGCAAGGAAGACAGGAAGTGGAGAGAAGGGAACGTTATTGTTATGATGGGTAAGAGTCGATAATTTTTTATTCTTCTCTAATCTCTTGAGACTTACATTCTGTTCTCATATTATGTGGTCTGTTTTCTCTCAGACTGGACAATTGTCTTAGTGGTTTGCAGATGGAGATAAAGCTGCAAGTCACTTCAGGTTACCCTTGAATGGCTAATACGTATTAAGTAAGCACAGTAGGTGTGCTGTGTTCTGCTCTATGGAAGATCAATCTGGAAAGAGAAAAAGTGAACTGAATTTAGACACGTTTCACCAAAAGTTATTCAAAATAGCTTGTCAAGAAAGACAAGTCCATACAGTAGAACTAAGAATATTTAATTCTGTAGGTTCCATATGTTCAGGATATCCCAGACATGATTGCCAGTTATATACTGCACCATAAGCTTCACCATAACCTGCCTCGGTCACTGGACATACTGCAAGACATTGTGTTCCCAATGGCAATTGGATGACGGTTTATAGCAGTTTGTTTGCTGTTTTGTTTAATATAGTAGCCATGATTTTCTGACTGCTGTACAAGGTTAAAAAAAGAAAACTCCTATCAGCATCCACGTTAAATTAATTTGTATTTTGTGATTTGTATCAAAGCATAATTTTTTTTTTATGTGCCACTTTTAGTGTGGTGATTACCATTAGAATAATGTGCTGGTGTTAATAATTACAGTTTGTGGAATGAAAATTTTTCAGCCTTGCCTTTGGGATTGCACTTGCAATTCCCTCAGTGGTGCCAGTTGCACAGTGCCAATGAGCAGCACTGAGTAAAGCTCCATTTTGGGGCTTCTAATGTGAATTTTTTTGAAGGCTCTTTTAAGGTGGGGTGAAGGAAGGGTTCATTTTGTAGATTTTACTTTTTAAAATATGGCTAAGACCAAAATTGTTTTCATGCAACAATTGTCCTCTGCTCTCTAAAATCCTGTTGTCAGTAAATGAAATGTAAGAAAAAAGCAAGATCCTGGAGCATGACAACTACATTGTTCTTCTACTGCTCACCAAAGAAATGCTGTTAGTAATTATGAAACATAACATTTATTTCACTCAGAGCTGGAATCAAATAGCCATTCATGAAATACACTAATGCTACCATATTTGCAGAAAAAGAAATGTATCCACATTTTTTCCATGTTAGAGACAACCTGTAGATGGTGTAGATTTACTATGTTTTGGTCTAGGTTTTTGTTATGTATCTTAGAAGTAAAGGCTATATGAAAGGACAAGGGCTGGGAAAGAACATCAAAAGAGGCCATGAGTTTCTGTTGCAACAAATGCTGTATTTTTAATGAAGACACATAATTTCAGATATTTTAGCATACAAAGAAGTTCAAGATCCTCATAGCAAGACTTGAGGCCATAAGTAGAAATTATATCCTTAACTGGTGTAAGAAAAAATGTACCGTTTTCTATTTCTCATTGTCAATAATATAATAGGTAAGAAAGTAAAACAGAGCTATTTTCAGAATGTATAAATCCAGCTATTAGATAAACAAGGGCCCTACCTTTCTCATTAAATGTTTGGAGGTTATAAATCAAAGAAAGCTTGAAAGATACTTCTCTAGTATTTGAAGAAATGTGCTAAATGTACTGGAGCCCAAGACAAATCATAGCAAATGGTTTTAAGAGAAATGTACTACCACATATTGTTTTAAAAGTTGGTTACATATCTGCCTTCTTGCTTTACACTTAAGATGGGGACTTTTTTGGCTAACTACATGACTTCTCATCTGGTTTCTCATCAGAAATAACCACTCTGTAAAAGGTATGCTCCAGTATTGACAAACCCTTTATAAAAGGTGTCTATACTTGGCCTTACGCTGCTTACTCTTATCATCTGAAATGCAAAGGAAAAAATAGTTATTTCGCGATCTATCTTCATTTGTATTCCTGGACATAGCATTCAAAAATCCAAAGCCCCTTGAGGGAATTCAAACAATTTTGACCTACCCTCAAAATAAGCATGTAGCTTTTCTGGATACAATAAAGAAAATCTCATATTCAGTTGAATCAACCCCTTGCATATTAGGTTAAAGTCCCATCTCTTCAAAGCAGAAGATAAAAATCTTTTTTTTTTTTGCCTATCATGCAATATTGCTGTGTTTGGAAAGCTGCATGGTCTGCATTCTGTCTAGGGAAAAGTGAAATAAAGAATAGATAGGAGAGCTGTTTTGCTGGATATGCATGATAATGTCAAAAATTATGAGCAGTTTCTATTTTTCTTTTATGTTCCCTACTATCCCAAATGTATCAGAAAACTGTATTGTAACTAACCAAGCAGCATTGTTTTCTGTTGTTGCATGGAACCTTCAAACTGTGATAAAATGTTTCTTCATCTTGAGTTTAGAAGCCTTGATACCATTTCTGTAGCATTTTGAAATATAACTATTAGACATATCTTTAGATTTTTACAGTGATTTACAATCATCTTCAGACGAGTATCACTTAAAATAGTTTGCATTTTGCCCATGATTAAGAACTTCAGAATCTGTCTGAATTTGTGTTTTGTTCTCTCATGGGAACTTTATATTTCTGTCTGTCAACATAATCTCTAAAAGATTACTTCTGTTGTCGTGTCTTCATGCAGCAACACCAGCAAATTATGAATTGTTTAGAGGTTCAGGGCTTTTGAGTATCGTTTCCCATAATGTAACCTTGTACAAATTTCTGTGCCTTATACTGAAAGTAAATACCACCCACATGAGCAGCTTAAGGCATTTGCTGTCCTCAGTTACAATGTGTGAAACACAAGATCTCATGCTACAATGATTACATATTTGAAAGTATAATCTTGGATTTTGATTTACAATAGACAACTACCAACATTCATTTAACCGTAGTCATATAATTTAAGAAATATTTATTGGCCAGTAAAATATTTCAAACTTTATAGCTACTGTATTCCTACTTAATTTGGGCTATTTCTGTAATATTTGTTGAGTGGAGTTTCATTAATCCTTCAGAAACACTGTCTGAAATACTTGGACATTTTCCTTTTAGTCTCCGTTTTCCCCTTTCTTTCCTTAACATTACTGAAGTAGAGGGATGCCAGCTCCACATCTTAGCAAACTCCTAGCAAAAAATAAAAAAAAAAAAATGGAAAAATTTCATTCCACTGGAAAACAACTATAGTAAGATAAACGGGTGTGAGCACAAAGCACATACACCTACAAATGCGCACTTAGAGAGACGTGTTTCCTCGGTGCCTGATTTAGATAGCTGGATTGCAGTCAAGCGTTCTTGTTCAACCATATTTTTCTTGTGTCCTGATGTTTCTGATACTTTAAATCTATGTAATCGGATCACATTCGAGGCTATTCTTTTAAAGGGAGAATAGCTACCTTAAACATGCTATGTATAAACGGTGGTGATTTGCTGTACTTTGGTTCTTGCCATGGTACCTATGCTCTGAAGAAACATCTTAATTGCAACATTAGTCATAGTGAAATTCAGTGCTTTTACACCTTGATGTTGCTGAAGCAAATAAAGTAAAAGCAAGATTATGTTACAATATTCTTTCATCCTACGTTATCCTATAGTAAATGTGTTTTCTAGCTGTGTTTTAAAGAGCAAATGTCTATTTACATAATGTTAAGATTTAGTTAGGGTTCGAGAAAGGAAAATTGCATCTCTATTTTACAATGTGACTAATGTATGTGTAAAGGATTAGATAAAACAATCCAAACCAGCCTATGATTTACACCTTACTTCTAACCCATTCTTTGTACTTGAAGCAATGTCATGAATGTAAAACAGTATAGCTAATTTTCAGTGGAGTGCATAAAGGTGTACCTGATCTATAGCAAAATATTCCCCTAGCATCCTTGGGAAGTAAGATCATCTTGTTATGGATTTTATTCTCTTACTAGCCAATTTGTATGCTGTTGAGCTCCCTTCCGTATGTTAACTCAGAACTGGAGGTGATAACAATATCCACTATAGCCAGCACACGGCTACAACTTCAGCCTGAAACCAAATTTCAGTGACTCATTATTTCTAAATCCCACCCAAAGAACTGTTATTTTCATGTCTTCATGCAGAAACTTTACTTAGATGTCATTTTTCTTTTCCTATGTCAGAGTGCAATTAGAGCTGGTTTTTCTTTGTAATTTTATTTGTTGTTTGTGTAGTGTGCCTTGCCCCTGTAGCAGTATTCAGTTGCCTGAGTCCGAAAAAGCTTAGTTCCTGAGCTCTAAAGATGGGAGGAAAAGGGACACTCGGGGGCACAGGACAGCAAAGAGCACATGCATTGTTTTGCATAAGAAAATCCTGATACTTCTCTCTGAGAAAATTGTGTCCTTTATAAAAGTGAATTTGATGTGAGAACCAAAACCCATTTGTGACATTTACCTTGTCTGCCTAGAAATAATTGAAGTCTCTCAATCCTGCTCTGTTTTCTGCCCTTGCAGTTTAATCTCCCTTAGCATTTCACAGTCTCTCTTGCACCTGGTCAAGTTGTCACTATTATAGGTCTAATTCTAATCTTCTTTCTATTTAAGCTTGGAATTTGAATCCTTGATACTGGTAACTTATTTACTTTACTTGATCCTAAGCTTGCTTTAACTTAGAGCACTCCTCCAGCAGAGTGATTTACTGTGTTATTTCTATATAATGTTTGTTGATCTTAGGGTTTTCAACTCATTATTTTCCTTCTACCAAGTTTCTGACATGCCTATTATGTTAATACCCTCATTTAAAACCAGGTATTCCCTAAATCACATCTCTCTTTTTTAGATTTCTTGCACTGGTGTAGAAACACACACAAACAACATAAACTTACCTAAGCCCTACCTGTATAAAACAATAAGCACAATTTATTCTGAGGGGTTTTTTTAGCAGAGAGGTTAAACCTGCACACCTTTAGAAGTTAACAAAAGTCTTTGCAGCTGAAGTATTTTGTAATTTGTTTGGATTGCTCTTTGTCTCATCACAGTTAAGATTTCATGAAGAGAGGAGTACAGAGGGTTACATGTGCACGGAAGATGATAGTATGTCCTCATCTGGTGAACCGTTGGTTGCAATGTGGCTGTTAATATCTGGTATGATATGACCTTCAGCACTGACACGCCACTTCAACATTGTTTTAACTGATCTACCATAATAGAAAAGCAAAATAAAGTGAAAATGACATTGAACCATATCAGGAAAGCAAGGAAAAAGTAAACACATTCAACTGTGTCACAATTTTGACCTGCTCTAAATGCAATGTGGCAACAGCTCTCTTGCATTTGCGGTTACAGCTCTCAATGGGTCAGAAACACTGCATGTTCACTTCATATTTCTCTTTGATTTATCATAAATAAACAAAAGCCTGAAGAGGAAGATTTTGTTAAAGTAAAAATAATAAAACAGAGTCATATGACAAGAGTCATACATAGAGTGTTTTAAATACACACAGAAAAGAAGAAAAATACCTACCCAGTAGAACAGAACGCTTTCCTCATTATTTCATTATGTTATTCTAATCCTATTGACTATTCTTACAACTACTGAAAAACATTTCTCATCTGACAAGCATAGAAGATATTTTCTAATTGATTACACTGGTTTTAAATTAAAGGAAAACATTTTTTATTTTGATGTGGCAACAAAATATGGAAACCATTGTAGGATCAAAAATCATGCTAACCTACCCTGAATATACAATCAGTGTAATAAGAAGACGGCGATTAAACATGCACATGAACACATTCTTTAAGTTAAAAAGGTTTTATTCTAACTGTATTTAGCTTGCTTCTAACATTTAAATTATAATCCAGATGGTTAATTTCCATAGCTTGTTTACTGACTTTTACTTTAAATGCCAGAGTTACACCATTATGGTGATTTTTTTCAATGGAAAGACTCGATTATGTACCTTTTAGACATCAGTTAAAAAAAGAAGAATTTTTTCCAAAGCTGCATTACTGAACCCTTTGTTTTTAAAATCTATTGTATTTTTACAATACATCTATCTTTACAATAGATCTATCTGTATTTTTAAAGTAAGTTGACATATAAAAAGAGCTTAATAGCCTAAACAGATTTCACTTTTAACTTAGTTGTTAATTTTGGTCCTCATGAATTAGACCTTTGAACATATACAGGCCTTTGTTGATGTCTGTAAGGCTATGTGTGAATGCAGAGCTGTCCCTAAATAAATTCATTTATGGACTTTTTCCTGCTATATACTATCAGGCAGAAGTCAATCTGTACATAGTTAAAAGAACTCTAGATATTTCCATTTTGTCTGATAATTCTAGTTAATATTAGAAACTGACTTAAATAATCAAAATTACACCTGACAATCATGCACAATTTTGAAGAATGAAAAAAAAAGTGATACTGTGCATGGTAACACATCAGAAATCATCGTAAGCATTTCTCCCTGACAATAGTCATCTTTTCTGATATTCAGAACTTTGGAAGGGTCTTAAGAGTTTCTATATTGAATGGGGGTCTCCATTCAAATGATAGAGGAAATTGATGCGGTGTTCTCAAACATGTATTGCATAGGCTTATTACATTTTCATTTCCTCGTGCTTCATGGCTAAGAGTGTTTTTTACATCTGTTCCTTCTATTGTCATTACCATATATTAAATTTCTCTCTTTGTCTCAGCTGGTATTAATGGAAAGTCATTCTTTGCTTGAAATATTCTGAATGATCTACTGTCACTTACATATATTAACACTACAATAGTCATCTTCTAAATCTTTAACTTTTGTCTTCCAAATCACATTCCTGAAAATCAGACTGCTTCAGTCTGATTATTTGAGCAGTTTACATTTCAGAGCTTGCTCTGCACGATACCCACTTTGCATATAAAGATCCAGGTTTCTATGCTAGAAAATAAGAAAATATCTGAGTTCTACATAATGCTATCATTTGAGCTCCTCTTCTTCCCAACTTATTTCACGTTCCATATGCTGAAGGGCAAACTTGTGATTAACTATGTACATATAGAAGTATATACGCACCTATAAATGTAGTTATATACGCAGACACACAAGCTTCATTTCAAGCTCCTCTCTAAAAATACTGAATTATTATTTTAACAGAACACTACTTAAATTTTAATGAGGTCATCTGCTGTGTCATGTTTCATTATTGTATTTCTGTAAGTGGAATAAAGTGCTCCTTCATCTTTTTTTATTATTTTTTTTTTTTTATCATTAGTATTCTTATTTTTTTGGGCACTGTGGCATATATTTAGTAAAACAATAATGATGCCTTTCTGTCGATGTGCTTTTACCATGGTTATCTCTGTCAAATTTAAAATCTTTCAATAACGCATTAATAAGTGTTTCTGTCATGTTTACTCCCATCATCTTTGCCCCAGGAATGTAGGTGCTTGCGGTGGAACGTAGTCTTTTGGTAGATCATGCATAAGAACATGGGACAAAGCATCGCTGAATTTTTCCTTCCACTTATAGTAGGTGGTGATGAGGCTTAACTGATGTGGTGACCACTGATTCTCAAGTGCATTGTCTTCTCAGGATAACTTTGAGAAAGCTCTGTCTAAAACTCAAGTGAATTTTATTTGTACTGTAGAAAGTCCTGCTCTGCGACAGAAAAATAGCTGCCAGAAGGCTGAAGCTTGCAGGTTGCTTTTTTTATTCTTTTAATTTCAGAGCTTGAGGCAAGAAGTAGATTCTAAAATTCTTTTTTATAAAAAAAAAAACCACCAAAAATAAATAAACAAAAAACCCCAAGGTACAGGACAAACTTGCTGTGTTTGCAGTAGTCTGTCTTAATCAAGAGAATGCTATGTTGTGCTGCAGACTATACTATTTGGGGTTTCCCAATAGCAGAAAACTCTGGACAGATTTTATTGCTGCTGTTTGACATTGAAGTGAGAAAGATTAAACGACTGAGGTCATGTCTTCATGCGCCAGAAAAAGAATCTTCTGGCCGAGACGAGATAGGAAAATTATGATTCATATTCATAATGCAACGTGAAATGCTGGCATTATTCTCTGATTGGGGTATCCAGGTTAAGGAAACAGTCTGCAACTAGGGGACTGTTTCTCAACAGTACCGGTCATTAAATCCTTCCAGGACTTATTCACCTCAAAACATTCCAATTAGGGACCCATATCCTTGGCAGTTTTGCATGCTTAAGGTGTCCTTAAGTCTCATCACTGTTAGCACCATAAAATACTGAACAGGTTGGGTTAATTCAGAGAAGTTCAGAATTCATGATCCAGCTGTGATGGTGCAGGATAAGACCTAAATGGCGCGACAGATGTATTCAGGACGTAGTGAAAGGTTTGCAATTTTGAGAAAAGAGGCTGGCTAAAAACTGTAAGAATACAGATTTGAGGAAAAGTTTTCAAAAGCCTTAAATTGACTTAAGTGCTCAAGTATTGCTTTTAAACACGATTTACCTATCAATCAGTATGTGCCATTAAAACCACACCTGAATGTGGTGCCCGAGTAACATTTTAAACATTACTTTCAAGCTCCGTGCGTAATTTAAGGGCCCTAGAAAATTTAGCCAAAAGTACTCAAGGGAAGCTGACGTTTCTATAATGTGGTGAAGATTTTATTCTTACAGGCACAATGTTCTATTTTGATTCTATCTCATTTTTCGACTTGTTCTATAAAAATGTTCTCTTTCATATATATAGTACTCAGATTATGATATCTGCAACCTACTGACAGTTGCCTAATCTAAACTGCTTCATTTGCATTTGCAGTCTTACCTGAAAAAAATGTTCGGTGTATGACAAGTGATCTATCTTAATAATTATCTCTTCAGTATGCTTTGTGGTGAATAATCAACTTGTTTCAATTTACCCTGTAAAATATATAAAACAGTTTTATATAAAACTCGGGTCAGAATCAGCTCAGAAAATGACCCTTCAAATGTCCCTGCCTCACATGGTGAAACTGTTCCTTGGAAGAAAACTTAAATAAGTTATAAAGTTTTTAAGCCTGTCTGCCCGAAGGGACATGCAACTGTGATGAACATGAAAAAATAGATGCATGTATGCACTTGTGTAAATAATTTAGGATACTGTGCTCTTTACTTCACCTCATAAGCAAATTCATATATAGTAGATTAATTGAGAAATGATTGGATCTTGTATTTAAGACACAATTAAGCAATTGAATGTGGCTCAGGTAAACCTGAAAGGCCTGCAAAGGCAGTCTTTTAAAATCTTTTTTTTTTTTTTTTTAGGTTTTTATTCATTGAGATAACCAAAATGCATTTAATCCCACCGATTCTTGTACAAAATAAATTCCATTCTATTCAGCTCTAAATTTTTCTGTTTTCCTATTGAAATTCAGCTCTTCATGCATTTTGACCTTTTCAAGAAAGCCTGCTTCATTGTGACTTGTGGGTGCATTAGGAAGGTAAACACATTCAGTACTTGTTATTCAATGAGTTTGGATTTAGAAAGTCATTGTCAATAGGTTAATCCTTTTGTACAGACAGTCTCTTTGGCTAAGAGGCATCTTAAACAAATAAAGGTTTTACCAAAATGCTAATTTCTCAGTCTTTCTGTCAATTGTCAAAGAACAAATCTCAGCGGAGGTCTTAAAATTGGTTATTTCTAGTTTACATTCACTTCGTGTCAGCACAGTTTCAAAAAGAACTTCTGTATACAAAAGTCTAGTCACAGACTATTTGCTACTATGCTCAAGAAATCATTAAAACCTAGGATTTTCTTGGAGTGTTTTATGGAGGATGAGGGAAGGGATAAGTTTATCTGGTTGCAACAAGTATTTATAAATACCATGAATAGCAAGGGTACCAAATTCAGCAGCAGATTAGCTAGGCACTTAAAAAAAAAAGAATGTACCCCCAGTCTGATTAAACGTCAAGTGGCTCTTGAACTGCATATCACATTATTCACCGAGCTGATATATTTTAGACTACTGGTTAAAACCTGGAAGTAGAAATTAGGAATGCTGATGAGAATTGCAATAAGACAGCTACTTAACTTGCAACAATTGTGTGGGCCGAAGTTCAGCAATAAGTAAGGTGAGGCTGCATGTACAGCTTTTATTTCACCTGTTATTATAAGTCCTTTCATTGCTTCACAGTCTTCCTACAGGTCCTATATTTCTGTTTATTTCTACTTCAGAATGACAGACAACAGGACTGCGGAGGAAAATGTCCATCCACCCAAGTAGGTACTAAGAGAGCTCTCCTGAAATATAAGATGCCAGAAATTGCTTTAAATTCCTAGGATCAACAATCCATTGAAACGCAACCTGAGGTCATGAGTCAGAGCCACAGGAGAACAAAATTACAGTGAAGATAGTCGTCACTGGACCTCTTTATAGATGCTGTTCTCCATGAACTACATCTAGATGATGCCTCTTACTTGCCCCCAAATTTCAGTTTCTGTTCAATTTCAGGGTGAAATCCTGAAATTCTCCCCCTCCCCATACACATATTTTCCCCTTTTTTCAGTGAGGACGTACATCTTGTCCAAAAAATGAATAAGTCAGTAGGAATCTTTTAGATTTTCTTACATGAAAACAGGGGTGTTTTTTCACATTGACTTCTTACTTAATCCATAGCTTTTGCATTAAACATCCTATTTTAAATGTAGTTTGCTATAAAGTACTTCAACAGTTAAACAGAACTTTCCTCTTAAAAATTGCAGTACTTCAATACTTATAAATTGTTTCTAAATTAATAACGTGTTAATCATAAAATATGTATTTATTGTGATGTTTATGACTAACAGTGCTTCATTAAGATACAGTAAATATTAGAATTATACATATTATCTGGTCAACAAAATAAAGAGCGGTTCCTCAACTGCTTCAGCAAACACCCACAAGTTGAAGGTAAACTGGAATAAAGTCAGGTGACATTTGCTGTGGATGTGATCTATTGCTTTCTCTTGTCTCAGTCTTCATGATTTATGTTTTTCTGGAGCTGTCGTTCCCAGATTGGCATTTACGTATCTTTTTTTTAGTATACTTCATATTTGCATGCACATTTAATTTTTTATTAAATAGTCAGGACTTCATAGAGTATGGCTGGCTGAATGCTAAATGACTGACTAGTTTGGGGGATAATTATATAGATTCAGCTGGAACCAGAATGTGCCTGTTCAAAAGTCAAAGTCCGTACCTGTAACTGTTCTGCAGAATTTGGACCCAATTAACATGAGAAAGGTCAAGAAGGTGCCAACGCTTCTGGGAATAAAAATATGCTTCCTTTTGCTTCTAAAAATATTTTTACGCACCAGCAGATGGAATTTAAAGATGATATCTGGGCATGTTTTTTGTTTGTTGTTTTTTTTTTTTTTTTTTTTTTTCCCCAAGGAACTTTTTACAGCCTGGATTGACAGCTGGTTGTTCCATTGTGTCGGGGAATATAGTTTTTAAAAAAAAAAAAAACAAACTTATGGAAACTGGTCTCTAGGCAGTTCAAATTACTGTGCAAAGTAAGGCTCTTTTGTAAAGTCTTGAAAAGTACTTAGCTTCTATCAGAATAGAATACAGTCAATAATTTTATTAGTTCCACAACCCAGTGGCCTTCTGTTCCACTATTTTGTTATAAATTTATTTAAAAGGTTTGTCTGGAGATTAATTATTGCAAATACATCAGTAACTTCCTTCAGTAAAGCTGAGGGCTGTACTGATTACATTCCTCCTGCTCTATCTGCCTCTCAAACTGTGTATTTGATAATTTTCATATTCTTTTGTATTTCTAAACCATGCAGGAAATAGCTGCACAAGAAAATAGAAGGTCAGTCCCAAAGCTGGCCTGCTGAACGCTGGTCTAACTTTTAGTTTGCTTCCCTTGATAGAGCAGATGAGGGAAGCATAAGCTGGTTTTTTTGTCCCTGAAACTGCTTTCCTCAGGCAGGCGTTTGTAACAGCCTATATAGCAGCAGGCTAAGTTCAAAATGTTCTTCTACTAAGAACATCAATAGCAGTAGATTCATCAATAACATTAGGTCAGTAATAAGTGCGAATAACTTGAGCACAGTAATAGGCACAGCAAGAGTCTGAGTATGGGAGTATCATCTGAAGGAAATAATATGGCCCCTCAAAGTACTAGCTGCATCTAGAAAATAAATCATAATATAGGCCATTATTTTGTCATCTAATTTAAATATGTGTAAGTCAGTCAGTATATTGAACTTTATTTATGTATTTGATTGTATTGCATTAATTCAACCAATAGCTTTTAAAGAACAAAGAGACAGGAGAAAATCAATGAACTGTTGTTTTAAATTTGTGGATTTCTGAGTGTGATTAGATAGATAGTAATCTGGTATTTGCTTTGTTTGTATTCTGTTTTTTGGCGGAACAGTGCAAGCTCTTGTGCTCGAGTATCACTTTTCAGATCAGGAACTGTACATTCTCACAGATTTAATACACACATAAGTACACTGTGATAAAAAATTATATGATGTAAAATATCTGTTTAGAGTTTGGAAAATATTACCAGGTTAAAAAATTGCAGAGAAAGGGACGGTACAATCAAATATTAATTCCAGTTTGAATGAGTGAAAATCAGTGATTAACTGAAAACAATGAAAATGACTGACTGGCAGAATTTTAATAGCACGAAAATAGTATTTCCAGGAGTATACCTTCACCTTTTGGCAAACACTTCTTCCCATGTTTTTCTTGAACACCATGACATGTCATTGACTTCAGTGCGGACCCACTTGACCTTTAAGATGAGGCAATAGCTGTTACTAACATTAGGGTATTTTGATTTTTGAAACTACTCTATTTCCAAAGTTTTGATCTAACTAGTAATGTTCTTCTTTACTCTATACTACTAAGTAAGAAAAAGATTTGGACAAAAATTATGATTCATATTAAGCTGGAGATAGCCTTCAACAATGACTGAAGATGTTGAATACCACCTACATCCAAGCAGACCAAGTAATTTAGAAACAACCCAAAGATCATACGTTTCCTTTGAGAAGACAAGTAAAGAGATGTTTAAAATCTAAACATTTTAAAATAAAGAATAATCAGACCAAGACAGCTATCCAGTCAACAAAAATTACACTAAAGACAATATTTTATTTTTGCTGATTATTATCAAAGTTCTAACTGAATGTTCAACTGAAGCAAAGAATCTGGCTGTATTGGGTTTGCATGCAAGATTTTGGCAGTGGCACAGGGGCTGCAGGGGTGGCTTCTGTGAGATGCCAGAAGCTTCCCCCATGTCCGACAGAGCCAATGCCAGCTGGCTCCAAGATGGACCCGCCACTGGCCAAGGCCAAGCCCATCAGCGACAGTGGTAGTGCCTCTGGGATAACATATTTAAGAAGGGGGGAAAAAACTGCTGCGCAGCAGCAGCTGGGAGAGAGGAGTGAAAATATGTGAGAGAGACAGCCCTGCAGACACCGAGGTCAGTGAAGAAGGAGGGGCAGGAGGTGCTCCAGGCACCAGAGCAGAGATTCCCCTGCAGCCCCTGGTGAAGACCATGGTGAGGCAGGCTGTCCCTGCCTCAGAAACTGTATTGGTAAAGTATGCTGACTGCAGTAAAGAAGCTAAGTCTTCATTTGCGTACGATTCCGTATCCACATGCAACGTTAATAGTAGCAGGTATCGGTTACCCTTGCAATTAAGTCATTTGGCAGCAAAATCCACAGAAGCCGGTAAGTACGTTGGTATCCCAACAGCACTGTTTTGTATCCAGCTGGATACAAAGCTGGATTGGTGTGTATACGCTGGGTCACAGTCACAACAAGAGCATTATAGATCTATTTCTTGTGCCTGACATTTTGTATTTACCAATAAAGATAGGCATTGTATATCTACCAGTATAACAGCACTTGCAACCGTCCTACGAAACACAATGATTGTAATCACAAAATATCTCTTCTTCTGGCGTGGGTTATAATCCAGTTGTGTGTAACCGGTGCAGCGATGGCCAGGCGTGCGCAGAAGCGCAGTCGCTGCCTTGTCGTGGGGCAAACAGTCCGCTTTGCGCCACGCAGAGCTCATGGGTGGCGTCTCTTAGTCCAGGTACTGAACCCAGCTGTGATTTATACCTCGCCTCACCCCATTCAAAGACTACTCTTATGTTGCAGCAAAAGCTGGAATACTGCGTTATCATGTGAAACTCTCTCCACGCACATGAATCGGATTTAGTCAACTAGAACAGTTATGAATTGATAGTGAATTAACCAAATATATCAAATAGAAAAAAATGCTCTAAAAAGTCTGAAAAACTCCCTGTGTTTTGTTAAGCTCCCATCCCTATCCAAAGTTCTGCTCGCCGCATGAGTAAGTTTACATAACCAAGCCATAATCTAATTTATTTTGGTAATAGTGAAGACGTGTCAGCACGAACATCAGCCCAGGCTAACTGTTTCAGTAAGTACTTTAGGTTCTTGGTATGTTCAAGGTTGCTCTTGCTACATCTTCACAGCTCTTGTTATCTAATCGAAGTTGCATATGTCTACCCATGCTGTTGACAAGTCTCCCGAAAGTATTGGAATCATACCAAGAACTTAAAATAATCTTAAACTAGCAAATGAAAAATTCTTTAAAGTTAAGCTTTCGTGATTCATTTTCACTGTGTAGCTTTTGCTCTTCCTCAGGTAGAGACCATATGTCATAGGCGAGGTATATTTGAAGCTGGAATATTTTGACAGGTATGTCTGTTGACCTATGAAAGGATAGATTTAGAAATGCTTAAAAAATACAAGGAATCAAGCTGAGAAATATTTTCATTTTCACCTTTCAAAACCATAGGGGGATACAAAAAGGTCTTTTAAATTGAAGTTGAAGATATTTAGATTATCAGGAACACTACAAAATTTAAACCTGGACCCAGATTACTTTTTATTTTCAGTCAATTATTTAAAGGTTTTGTCTGTCCAGGTTTAGGCCCAATCTTTTCTAGAAGGCACAGAAACTATTTCCCATGCGTGATTTGTCCTGTCTACTCATTGAGAGAAAGGAATACTTTCTGTCCTGTCAAGACAGTTGTATTAATAGATTCCAATGTACTTTACGACAGTATTTAATGCAATACATTGTTTGTTGCATTTTGAAGAACAGCATAAAAACAACTTGTGCAGAGGAAGGCAGCTGAACTAAAGAGGGATCCCTGCAGAGAATTCCAGAATGGAACAAAGTCTTTTTGTCATATTCCTTGACAGATGCATTCCTCCGTACAACTGTTCAATAGTTTTTTGAGGAACTGAATATATCTGCCATGAATCAGCTGACAGCGGTGATAAGATATATCTTCGCTAAGATATAAACTTCTGCCCAATACGTAATTATACGCTCTGTTTTAAAAACGTCAATTATATAAATAAAAATAAATACTGGGCAATTTTACAATTAGGCCTTTCATTAAAGACACAGTATGACAACATAATTAGATCTTCATTTAATGGTTTGAAAAGTCATCACAGTCTAATTAACATGCTACAGTAATATCAACCACACTGCTTGCTTTCTTGTTCTTTCACTGTGCTTGTCCAATCTTTTTTCGGTTAGTGATCTCAAAATACTGCCATATGCAGATTCCTGCATATGATAGTAGTTTGCATATGCCATATCATGCATATGCCATAAATCATATGCCAGCTTTGTCAGAATTATTTAATTCTTGTTATCAGTGAATTTCAGTGAAGTTGTAAAGGTAGTTTGGGAACACTTGTATTAGTAAAACCAAACATCTGCACTGTTATGTCTAAACGTTTTATCTTAGGATGTGCTTGTACTCACCCTGTTCTGTCAAATATGAATACAGAGTTTAGCCTTTACTCTCCAAGTCCTGAGAAAGCAGAACAGACTGAAGTGGGTGGTGCTTTAGTCATGTGGTTAAGGTTCAGCTAGGAAAGGTGTAATTAAAACAGTTGAAAAGAGTTTTAATGATGATCTAGGTCCAGGAGGGAAACTTGATAAATCCTTCCATTTTAGCAGCGAATACAAGCATTTAATGATCCCTGCAGGGAGAAACATGTTTGAAACGAAAAAATCAACTCTCTCCTTAAATACCTTAGCAGATGCATATGTGCTCTTAGATGGACAGAAATTTAAAAGAGAACGACAGAAAAGGGACCTCCTGTTCATTCTAAAAGCTGTGGTGTATAGCCGCTTCTCCCATACACGATGCTTTGTGAGAAGATCACGATTGCAGTCATTAGCAACACACTGTTGAGTGCATGTTCTAGTTCTGATGAAATTGATACTGCATGACCTGAATGAGAAAAGTGACATTTAATTCAGATGCACTTGAAAAGATAAATTATTTAACCCTTTAGAGTTCTTAGCAGAGAGATGCTCATAACTTGCTAGATGATCCTTCAAAGTGGCAAAAATATTTCTGTTTTTTTCCCCATCATTTTTGGTTCTTCAGTGTAAGAGATCTTTTAACTATAAATGAATAAACTGTGTTTTATGAAAGTCAGTATTGTAGAAAGTGGAATGGTAAACAGCACCATCATAAAGAATTTTGTTACTGACTTATGAGAACAGCACAGTATTCAGTTGGCAAGGGGCTAATGCTGTTGAGATTAAATCAATCTTCATTATAGTTGCAAGGAAAAATGATATAACAATAATAAATCTGAATGTCCATGAGGGATATTTTCTATGTAAATGTTTATTAAATAAAGATGGAAATAAACCCAAAAAAGTGGAGCGTAACTCCAGTGAAAGCTGATGTTTTATACAAGTAATTACTGGTCATTACTGTGGCATATATTTTATATGGAGAAAATGGGAAGGCACAAGATTTTGAAAGCTTGGTTTTCAGCAGAAGCCCTGTTGAATATTCTGACAAAGGATCCATGAGTATTTGGTCAGCTGGGAGAGTTTCTGAATAGATATTTGTGAGTTGCACTTCTCTGAGCTTTCTAGGAGCTAATCACTTTGAGAGGGCAAGACAAGGCATAGTGAAAGGACTAGATTGTCCATCAGCATTTTCAAAAGTGCTAAGAGGCCTCAAAAGAGATGACATTTGGCTTCTTAAAATGCAGTTCACGTGTTATCACCAATCTGGTGACATACATGCCCCTAGAAAGATTAACAAGGTTTGCTGCCAGATATGCTGCAAGGTAGAAATACATTGTCAGAACTTAACCAGGCTTGGAATGATGTCAAGTACAGATGTGCTCTTGAAGGATCCTTCTTAAAATCAGTCACAGTTAATTTGATATTCTTAAACTTGTTTCTGATATCTGTGCTGAGAGACGTGTCGGTATTTCACCCTGCAGCATTTTCAAGGTGATCTGGACCGTTACAAAGATGCAGCATAAAAGAGGTGCTTAATTATAGGTAAGTGCATGAACAAAGTGTGATATAAAGTAATAGAGTTAATAAAAGGGTGGTGACTAATACAATAATAATAGCAATATGAATTTGTGATCCATATCCAGTAGACTTTAGATATGGTTGATAAAGATCCTAGATTAGTTTTTAAATTAATTGTTTGGAAACAAAATATTTTCATTTTACTTTCCTACTACTTTTGCTTGATTGCCACGCTTTCATTTTCAATTCCATGTTTCCACTTTTCTGCTCTATTTCGTCTTTGCAATAATTGCTTCTGCTGCTTTTCCTTTTGCTTCCTTTCTGTAATTTTACATTGCAGCTGGTCTTCAGCTAGCATAACACCGAGTATCCACTTACATAACAAATGCCACCAATCCCCTGCGTTGCCAGTCATTAGGCAGTGTTTTTAACTGGATATCAGCTTCTAAACTGTTCTCACACCATCTGCTTGTTGAATATTTTTCATAGTTCATATTTTTGGTTTTGTTCAGTTTTTCTTTAAACTGAAACATTCTGCAAAAGTGACATTACTTTTTTGCTGTGATATTATCAGAGAGTTGATTTTTTTCACTACCTGTTAGTCTAGTTTCTTAAGTAGTCCACAACACTGACACTGTGTAATTCTTAGTCTGGCAAAGCAGACTCTACCTGCTGTCTCATTTCAGAAGACAAAATTCACTTGTTTTTCATAGAAGGGCCAAATGCTCTTTGCAGGTCTAAAAATGTACTATCTGCTTCTCTCTGTTGTTTATCTAATCTGCAGATTTTAACCCAACTGTTACCCTACCTGTAGGTGACATGGAGATATCAGTAGATTTATTTATCTTACTCTGTTTCTTGTTTTGTTAATGGTATTCCTGAGATGGAAAAATAACCTAGTTTCTCTATTCCTTTAAAATAATTTCATCTGTGTAATAAATCCACCTACATCATACCTTCACCACGTTCTCTCAGGACCCACAGAATTTTTGTGAGGAGGAACCCCAGGATGATCCGTAGCACCTGTACTGATGGTATTTTTTCCGCCGAATGCATCCACACGTGGTCAGAAATGAGCCTGGAGTGCCACAAAGCTCCTGCAACCCCCACGTGTTATTTTAAATGACAGGGCCTCCAGTGGGATTGGAGTGGTGTTGGGAAGTTGTCGATTGCCTTTCAGTAAATAGAGATCCTAATTTTGCCAAGTTGAAGAATAATAGCTTGTTGCTTGATAGCAGAACTTTGTATTATTTTCAGTTATTTCTATCTTTGTAATTTGTGCTCACTAGCAGTTCAGGTAAGATAAATACTTGCAGGTGCTGTGAAAAAAAAATCTATCCTCTGTCAGCTATGAAAATTGTGGCATAGTAAGATATACGTGTACGAGCCTACAAGCCTGATTGGGCTTTAGTGGTTTGCGGATTGTTTAGTTCTCTGTATAATGCTGTGCCAGAAGTAATTTTTCATTCTCACCTCAGCTTCTCTGTTCTCTCCTGCACACATCTATCTCTATGGCTTGGTTACCACGTCGATGTAACTGGTTATCACTGCTCACACATGGAAATACTTAGTGGTGTGTAGATTGGGTGGAATCGCCAGAAATTAGAGTAGTTCTGCCTGGCCTTGGTTGAGTAGTTGCTTTGTGATCTAATACTTTCTCCCAACAGCGGGATATAACTCTTCAAGTTCCCTGTGCAAGTTTCCACACTCAGGATTCATTTTGCACAGATGCTTCCCTGTAACGGATCATAAACTTTCTAAATTTCTATGAACTTGCTTGTTAGTGAGCTCATGAACACAGAAAGCTTGATATGCAATGCTAGAGAGAGTTCACAAAGATGTTTATCCCATTCTGAATTATCATTATTGTGGGCATCTTCATTTTCTCCAGCTTACCCTTAGAAGGTAAATGTCTATAAACGTTTTCAGCCACGAGAGTATTTTTCCCCTGTACAAAGAAAGAAACAAACAAAAAGAACCCCAACGTTTTTTGGGATGATAACTTGGCTTCCTCAAATATTCTGTGTGGTTGATAGTTCCCCATCTGATGGTGAAAATCAAGAAATATTTCTTCATTTTAGGAAAACGATTTTGTTAAGGATTTGCAAAACTGAGTCTTCTGACTTTATTTTACGAAAAGTACTTCTTAACAGGCACCAGATTTTTGGCCCTTCCCTGTCATGCAACAAAAAGCCTTTCAGGAGCATGGGGCTGTGAATTCATACTCCAGTCCCCTCGACTGCCCCTGTGCAATGGGAGGGACGTGGGGCAAAGAAAGGGCCGCAGCTCACCTCCTTCCACCATGGTTTTGCAGGAAGCTGATGACTCCAAACTGAATATACAGAAGTTTTATATGTAATCTCACATTCCCAGGGAAAGACTTCCATTTCTTACAGTAACAAACACTGTTAATCTCCTGATTGCATAAACCTTGCGTGAACCCTGGGTCCAATTTGCTTTGTTGATTTTTAAAAAAATGTGATATAGCGTTATAGGGCCATGAGGGAGCTCCTTAGCTGGATGTGCAGTCAGAGGTCATTGAACGGGTTAATTGCCTGCACTTATCTTTTAAAGCAAAGATATAATGTTTAGATGAAACCCTTTTATACCATTTAATTCTTCACAAAGGTGCTAGAGCTTTTAGTTTCCAAATGTACTAGGGCCATGAAACTTTATGGCCTAACAAAATTAAAGTGTCATGCCTAGTAATTGTCTGTTTATTTTTACCTCTGAGAACAGTAAATATGCAAAATCTATGTAAATTATAAAATATTCTAAGACCAAATGCTTTTATTTTTTTCCTCCTAGAAATATTCCAAACTCTACAAAATCATTCATTATGTCAAAAGAAAAATAGGGTTGGTATTAATTGCCATTCCACTTGTTATTCCTGATATGTTGTCAAATTTGATTTAAGATTGCAGGTTGCTATTATTCCATTCTTCTTTTCTTGAAAGGTATATTCCTGACCTAGATCCAGTTCAGTTATGAGGTAATTCTTATAGTAGGCATCCCTTTTTATTCTTGGAAAGTGATTTGAAGCAAAAGTGATTAAGTGCTCCTCCCTTGTAAAAAGCAGTGGATGTAGAACTGGACCTGAGTTTTGAAAGACAGAAATGAGTTGAAATGTTGACCAGTCATTATTCTTTCAATGTTATTCTCTGTTGCTAATATTCTTAGGGAACTAAACTGTGGGATAATATACTTTATTATGTTTTCTAGCATCAATTACTTGTTAGATTGCAGGGTAGTTTTCCCATAAGTCACTCAATATTGGTATGCTAATTCATCTGCAAAGTCAAGGGTTAAATACTAGTGTACTTCAAGTGGAATTTGATACATTAACTTAGCCAACTAAATGGGCTGTGTGCTGGAAAGAGCAAACTTTAAAAACCGAGATATCCTTCGCTTTTTTAATCATAGAGCATTAGAAAACTAGGTATTTTAAGAAAGCTGTTGGATATAGAAGGAGGAGTCCTCAAAGACCTGAATTACTTGTATTTGCATCCTGCATTTTCTTCAAAGAATAATTTTCATAAAGATAATGGATGTTCACAGTTTATCCTCCAATTTTGATCTGGTAAGAGGTACCAGAAGCATCATGTCTAGACTAGTTTTGGTCTTCTAGGTGCCAGTAATCGGCAATGTTCATACCAGCTGTGTATGAGTTACAATATCCTGAAGGCTTTCAATTTATTTTAACTTTTTAATACATTCTAGAAGCACTTTTCATTTTTTTTAGACTTTTGGCATAACCAGTTTTCTTTGAATTATTATAGAACAAACAGCTAGTGGCAGGTAAATTATTCAGAAGAAATTAAGCGGTATCAGAGAATTTAAAAAGACCTTTTGGCTTTCTTTGTTGTAAATTTGCAAAAGTAATGCAACTGTGGGATTGGAAATGAAACTTGAATACTAATACGTTATTTACTCTCCCACTGTTTGATGAAACTTATTCTTTGTATCTCTTCCTAAGACTTTCTCACAGCCACTAAGCTCATTCAAAAATTGGATTCTTATAATTTGTACAAAAAGAAAAAAAAAAAAGAAAGAGAAAAAGGAGATAAAATATTTAAATGAATGGAAAGAAGTAAAGTCAAGAACTTCCATTTTGTTTGGTAATTTTATTTTTTATTGACTATAGTTGTTCTTTCATTCTGTCAGTGCACTGTAGTGCAAATCATTGTCCTTACTTCTCTGCCTAGAAAGGATATTATTAGTTATTATTTATTATTACTTAAGCACACAGTTTGCCTTGTACATCCACAGGATACAGCTCCTAACAATGCTAGATTTACTAAAAGAAAGATGCTGTGTGTCTGTGTGTGGCCACGACCGTACATGTTGGTGCATGTATATACCCCGCCCCAGTGTATTTTTGGTTCCTTCCTTCCTTCCTTCCTCCCAAGAGACAGCCCAAGACCCTAAGAGAGACCCTAAAAGAGACAGCCCAAGACTCTAATACATGCCTTGGGGCTTTGAGTCATCTCCTTAGTGCTACCTGTTCCCAGGCCTGCCTAGGCTCTCGCAGGTAGTTCACTCCTGCCTTGCTAGAACTGCTTAATTAACTACTGTGGCTGGGATATTTGGCTTGTCTGCTTTACTAACAAATGGAGATAATGTGTACTGTTGAATACATTCTTCTTTTTTTTTTTTCTTTTTTATTATTAAATGGGGTAGGAAAATAATTCAGAAAGAATCGGAAGATTGAAGATTACTCTATTTTCCGGTTCTTCCCTGCCCGCCTCCGGTTAAAAATAAAACAAGGCTTTTAGAAGTCGTAAAATCTTTTGCTTGGACCAAATCCACATTTTTCAGCAACATCAGTCCCCTTCCCTTCTTTCACCCCTGTTCTCACTACAGCACCAGCCTTTGCAAAGTTGTCGATTAACTTCTGACCCCTGTGATTCTCCCCACTGCCTCCCCCAGCGATCTTGAACTTGATACAAGTCAGACTTTGCTTTTATACTTAAAGAATGCTTTGGGACAGTCATTTTGGGCTGGAGAAGTCATAATGAAAGCCAGAAACTAGCAGTGGAGTACAGCCTTGCAGTCTCTCGCGTTGGGTATCTCTGCCTGCGTATGATTTTTGAAGGTAATGAGGTCTCCCCGTTCAGTTGTCCAGTGTGTTGCCAGATGTGACCTGAGCAGTTTTTGTTGGGTTGATGCTGCTATAAAACACCGATTACGTCTTTTATGCTAAAGCAGAGAAACAGTGTTTCTTGCCTCCTGTTCCAGCGCCCTTCCGATGAGATCACACTGCCTCCTAGGAGCCGAGTGAGAAATGAAAGAGGTATCAAAAGATTTTAGTTGCAGGCATGGTGAATGGAATTGAAAGTTATGAATGTGTAAGTGAAGAGAATATGACTATTATGAAATATGAAAATGTTTTGGGTTGATAAGGTACTTTTTAAGGGTTAGAGTGATAACACTTGGTTACAGTTAGCTCTTAGACCTCTGCTGGAAAAGCAAGGGGAACTGCGAATACCCGATATGCAATTAGTCTACAAAGTGCCTTATTACAGATGTGACAAGAGGATTTTTTACTACACCAGTCTTACTTGCTTGTTTCTAAGGCAAATGGATCTCATGGCTTTTGAGTTAAAATGCAAGAGCTCTAAGTAAATAGCTTCTTATCCCATCATCAGTCCAGGAAGAACAGTATCTCTCCTTGTAGCAGCCAGCAGTTTGAAGAAAAAATTCCTAACCCACAAAATGATATAGGATGTGTCGTTTTCCTGAATGCTCTTTTACAGGGTGATCAAGAGGCTTTCATTTAGTGAATACATTTGCTCACTCAGTTTTGGAGAGTCGCCCTTCATTTATTCTTTCCCTTTGGAAGTACTTTCGAGTGCAAATTACTGCTATCAGAAGCCTTGAACTGAGAGGCTATTATTCTCCATGCTCAGATTAAATTAATTTTGAACAGTTTAATGCAGCATGTCCGAGCTGCAAGTCCAAGTGGTGTCAAATCTATTTCTCTGCTTTTTTAAGCTGCACCTTCAAGGGCAGTATGATTCATAGTGAATGTGTTCTTCTAATGTCTTTTGCTAAGCGTTATTATTTTCTTTCATTTGCAAGTCATGAGGCTAAAATGTTAACCATTTTCATCCTAAAATTATATAAAGAATGCACAAATTTATACCAGCCTGATTTTCTAAAAGAAGCTTATTATATTTGCTTGCTATACATGAAATAAAGGGGAAATAGTCATGATGAAAGAAAGAAGTTTTAAAAAAAAAAATCTAATGGAGAAAAAGGAGGCACAACAGGACCCTGCAACATCATCATTGTGTTAGAAAGGAATTATCTTGATCAAGGTCTCTGTAATAAAATTAAGGGGTTTTTAATGATTGGCTATATAACTCTATTTGTGTTTTTGCCAAGTTGCAAAAACAAAGCATGACATAAATCTATTTATCTTTTCAAACTGAAGCATTCTACTGTCTCTCCACTGCTTCCTATTGCTAAAGTGTCACTGAAAGGCGGTAATAAAGCTTTCCACATGTTTTTGAACCCTAAATGGTCAAAAGAATGGCAATCAGTTTGCACAGTGTAGAAGTGGAGAATTTGTGATGCTGACAGATCCAGCATACTTTCTGTGATGGTACTGGATGGCCAAATAAATTTACAGATCCAGATTTTAAAACCCATTCTCTAGCTTAGCAGTTGTCATTTGTGTTTCCCATTTTGCACTCTCAGGTATTATTGTATTCTGATATCTAGGTAGTTCAGTACTTTCTGATGTATTTGAATACTTTTCCAATGTCATGTTGACATATGGTGTCCCTATTTTTACTTCATCTTGTATGTCATGTAACTGTTGTTGCTTCCATGATCATATGTATCTTTGAAATTTTTATAAGATTATGATAAAGAATACATTTGCATAGTCCTAAATAGCTACTGGGCTACTGTGTAGCATCTCTATAAAACGGGATACATACAAGTAGATTATGAACATAAGAGGAGTATGACTGACTGACAAATAAAGTCACCTGTATCATAAGGAACGAGTCATAGTGATATCTCCTATAGTAACCGAAAAAAGGGAATATGTAATTCTACCTGAAAAACAACTCCTCCTTTTTGAAGAGTGCCAAGGATGGATTTGTCTGAGAAGTCCTATTGATTTTTTATGGGCTGGAAGGCGACAACTTTCACATTGAGCAATTGAGGACTAAAACGTAACATGGAAAAAAATCTGTTCGGTAAATTATACAATATAAATTGCCAAGATCTGGTCCTACATTCATTGCCTAAGGAATAGTTATTTACCTGATCTGTACCATTAAAGATATTTATTTTAAGGGATTACATCACCAGTGTTACAGTCCTCATGGATGTATACTATTGACACAAGCTGACAGTCCTATGGCTGAGTTTTTTGAGATGACTATTGTGCGTTTTATTTTCAATAGCTTAGCCTATTGAGCATATTGAGTTGAAAATCCGAAGTTTTTCTGTTGTTTTCATAATGTTTCACTTCAGTAAGCTGTTTTTTATCCATTAAATGTTGGGTTAAATAGTTCTATGTATATTTTTTTATATATGACTAGGATATTTGCAGAGTTGTAGAATCCTTCAGGGGCAACAGTAAACCATGCAACAGGTAAGTATCATCATCATCATTCAGTCATTTTAGCTGCCACATATTTTGTTTATATATTAGGATGAATAATAGTTTCAAAATACCACAATCATCCATGACATCAGAACATCTGCGATATCACTTCATTTTTCTTTCACTTCTATTGCTACAGTGTTTATCTTAGAAATTTTTCTCAAGAGAGGGAGAATATTATAAGGAATTGAACCAACAGCATATCAGACAAGCACATCTATTTGTGGTTCTGTTTGCAGCTTTAGATGCAAAGTTGAGTTTCTAGATAATCTGGCAGTATCATGGGAAGTTAATTGCTCAGACAAGGAAAGCTGTAAGGGCACCTTTTGTGTTGCACGTCCAGAGAAGAGTGATGTGCATCATACCGGAATCAAGGATTTGCTGGTTGTGATACAACATTGTAGTGAGAGATCTGTTGCTGTCAGAAAGTAAGGTTAAGGCACAGCACCGTGAAGAGACACTATGCCATGCTCGTGAGAGAGTGACTGAGAATAAGACCAAGGTACCGATACCCTGGTATAGATCTTTACTATTCATATTTTTAAAGAAAAACAGAAAAATAAAATGAGGCAACAACATGAAAAATAACATCAACGCTTATCACAGAGAGAGATACCAGAGAAGCAGCAGAAACTGTGGCATTGATACAGTAAAAAAAGGTAATGGATAACGAGCATTGGATGCATCCTTGTTGTATTTACTGTGGGTGAAACAAAGTATGACAAAGGAGACGTTTGCTCAGATACTTCTAAAACAATTTGGAGTACTCTTACAGTACATTTACAGTCCTTGGCCAACTGACTTTTCAGACACCTAATAATTAGGAAATACTATAGACAAAATGAATAAATAAAAAATTTTATTAGGAAGGCTGTACGTAAGACTACTGAGACTGTAAATTCTTTGTTTGCTTCATCTATGAAATTACTGTAATCTTTTAAATACTCCTGTATATTTTGTGGGAAATTTACTTGGATTCATCCGGGCATGCCAGCTGAGACACATTCAAATGCATTTTACTCACGTGCAATGCCAAAATGTTCAGTCTGTGCTACAGTAATTTTTATCAAAGAAGCTGGGGACTGTTTTGCAGTTGAGTAATGCTGTCCTACTAATGCTGTCATCAATTCAAAGAGAGAAGGCTACGGAGCAGGTCCTGTGTATCATAACACACCTAATTAATGTTCTCTGTGCACTACTATTCAGTAATATCAGATAGTCTTGATTTTCCCTTCCTGTGTAGAGTGCTGCTGCTATTCCCCACCCTCCTGCTGTAGATATTTCCTTTTAATAGCATCCAGAAACCAAGCATTTGTTAGAAAACCCCAGCAGAGTGGTACTTCTGATTTGTCCAGGATGAAAGGATTTTGTATTCCGGATAAATCCTGTCTGCCACTTTTTCTGTAGATTGTCAAAATACAGGGAAAATTAAGCCAAATGTCTGTTTCTATCTTTACCCCTCGTGTGCTACAAAAGAATTCTGGATCTCTCAAAAACAAAATCAGTTTATTCTCCCTTTATGAAGATTAGATGCTTTTTCTTTGGACAGCTAATATAAAGTCAAAAACGGGATCTTCCTAAAGTTCGTGAGTTACTATTGACAAATGAGATTTCCTTTTCTCATACAAAGTCCAGGACATTCTGGCATCTCTTCTCAAATTTTTGAGGAGGTGGCATAGCTTGGCTATATATAGTACAAGCTCACTTTTTCTTCCCCTTTAAAAATATGACTGAGTAAAACCCCTGAAGTTTGAAAGACAGATCGACAAACAGTTTGTATTTCACTTCACAGAGGGTCTGCTCCAATTTCTGTTAAAGACACTGGACACAGTCCCTTGATCTAGTAATTGCCTTTGGGACATAGACTGAAGTCCCTGGAGTTTTGTCTTGAGACTTCATTTAAAATTTCCTTTGAAAACAAAAGGAAAACACTCAGACTCACTCCCCCCGCATCCCCCAAGTCTTCTGCCTGGATGCCAAACCTTACTGCCTTTTTTGTTTTGCCTTGCATGTAAAATCTCAGATTCCTATGTAGTATCAAAAATAATGGCACATGTAATGATATGAATATATTTATGTAATCAAAACTTTTTATTATCATAGTGTTACCCCAGTTATTGGATTACTCTGCAACAGATGGTGGTAAGGGTTTTTTTCATTAATGATTATGCTGCTCTCAGCTCACATCTTCACAAGGTAAGTCCTTTTGAAAGAATTTAAGCATGTCTTTTTCTGAATGTATAGGCATCTCTTAAAATATATTTAGGTTTACTAATGGGTACACAGTTTTCTGCAGTCATTTGTATTACATAGATTGGACTTATCATTGCCCAACGGTTTAGGTAAGTCACAATAGCTCTATGTTGTGAGAGAAAGTGGCTTGGGATGGCTTCAAAAAGTGATTTTTTAATTATTATTTTTATTTCTGAAGTCTGATAAACAGGAGATGAGACCATCTGGCACATGAAGCTAGGCAGAGAGATTATGTACAGGTGTAGCAGCATTTTTTTATTATTTTAAAGAGAGGGAAAGAAGAGAAGGTCAAGCAATCTGAATAAAGAAATGAAACTGATTATGTGCAAAACAAAAGAGCAAGTCTTAGAAATACATGCAGATTAATTTTTAGCATTCCTCTAACCTTGTTACAGGCACCTATCAACCTGATTATGAAAGATGGACTATGTGTCATTTTTTGTGTCTTAATAGTCAAATAACATCCAGTGTAGATTTTTCTTATTCCACCAGGATTTTTGAGATTCCCTTTTTAAAATTCTTCTATCCAGCTGGAAACTTTCTGAGCATTCAAAAGAATTAGGGCCTTTTCCGATCACGACTGGACCGCACTCCTTGCTCTGAAGTCCTTCTCTTCAATAACTGCTCAGTCGCCTCATTGTTCAGGGCTTGCCTGAAAGCACACAGCAAATGTGCCCATAGCCTCTGGTGAAGTCAGGCCATGCCACAAACCAGACACTAGAACAAATTTATGGGATGGAGACAGGTTCACCTGTGTGAATATCAGTGCAAAGGGGTGTTCAAACACCAACTACCAGGAGTGTCTGTATTTTCATGACATTGTATAATTCCTGCGCTGTTAACATGGTGTGAGTCTGATTTATAGCAGCAATTTTCATAAGGCATTTTTGAGCTCCGTGCCATTTTAAAAGGTTTGGTCTCTAGGAACAGCGTAATGAAATCACTAATATGATCAGAAAATCTCTAACAAGATAAACAGAATTCTCATTCTTCTTCCTGTCGCTGGCAGTGTTGAAAATGTTTTTGTTGCCCTCCTCATCAACCTGCTCTCGTCTCACAGGGGGTATATTTGGCAGCTGCAAAAGCTGTGTGCCAAGTCTGAGAGTGCATTTTTCATGTGTTAGTAAGTAGGTCTAGTGCTGACTGTGTGAGAGCCGAGACACTCATTTATGTAAATCATATGTGATTTGTGAGGAATTTAGTCACTGTTGCATGCTCAAGACCACAGTTTTTCACAAAATCCCTCATGAGCTCAACTTACAAGGTCATGTGAGAGCAGTTAATCATGGAAAGAGATTGTTTCTGATGCTAACATTTGAGCAGAAACGTGCAGCTGAGTCTTTATAGCCACCAATGCCTTTTTTACAGTTTACTTAAAGACTGAGGTTTTGTTCTAGCATGAACTTGAAACAAACATTTATTTTGGTGCTCTGGCACAAATGCCAAGGAGGCCAAAGAGCGAAAAATCATAACAAATATAAAAATTATATGAACAGAAAACACAGTCCAGCTGACATAAAATGGCATAACACTACATTAGGAATCCTAACTAAGACGTCCCTCAATAGTGCAGTTGAGGGAGCCTGTGAAAACTGTGTTTCAACATAAGTCGGGATGAAATGAATTTCAGAACACGCAGGCACCAGGGGCCAGACACTGTATTCCACTACTAAGAGCTGATCAGTTGGATTGTGATTTCTGAGAGAAACGCTCCTGAACTCTTCATATCCTAAAGAGATGACCAAAGTAAAATGTTGATCGGGCTCACTTACTAGGACAGTCCTCCTGTCCCCCAGCTCAAGAGCGATCCTGGGACATGCTCCTGCCTATGTTAGAGGTTATCTCTAGGAGATATTAGTACAGGTTTGAGGGGTTAATTGAAGACACTGTGATGATGTTTCGGAGTGAAACCTCTGGCTTGTAGGGACCGTGGATCGGGAGGGTGGCGACCTGTTGGAGGAAAGCAGGGAAGGAGCAGAAATGCCTGGAGGATAATGCAGTAGGGGCAAGTGAAAAAAGAGGAGCTGGGAGAACTGCTGCTCAGCTGCTAGGTACGTGCTAGGCAGAGGAAAGGCAGTTTAGTTAGTATAACTGCTTACGGAATTACTTGCTTCTTGAGGCATCTTCTTTTGAGTAAATCCCATTCTAGTTATCTCTCTACCTGTTTCATGGGATGTGGAATTGTAGAATAAAATCATGCAAACTCAGAAGCAGTAAAAATCTTGGAATAATTTCCCCCCCCTCAAATTAGCTAGCTGATTGGCTGCAATCCTGATCTCTTGACGCTTAAGTGATTACATTACCAAGCAGAAACTTTGTCTTGTTAAAGTCACTTTCAGTGTTGGTTTAAAAAAAAAAAAATGGTAATGAAAATATACCAAAGGTTTAAGTTCTGACATCTAAGAAATTAGAAAAAATAAAGATACACCGAGTTATTTTTAAACACCGATATTGTATGGTGATCTTAGATGTTGAGAGAATTACGATTACATACATGTAAAATACACTTGGAATCACATACTTAGTGCAGGAGGTTGGTTTGGTTTTACTGTATTTTTTCTAGAATATAACTAAAAGCTCAAATTTTATAATAGTTGTTGGTTGCTTTCTTTTCTTCTGAGAAACAACATTACCAATTATATAAATAAAGGCAAGAAAATCATGTCTTCTGATAACGTAAATCTCTCTCCCTTTCCCTGAAGTACATTCAGGTCTTTTCATTAAAATCTTTTTCACTTTAGCCTTGGTGAATGCGAATGGCCCAGTCCATTCTGCTCTATTTGAATTGATGACCATGTTTCAACAGTGCAGCACCAACAGAATTGTTTCATATCAAAGATTCCTATGGGGGCAAATTCAAAGCATAGTTAAATAAATAAAGAACAGTTTGCGAAATACAATCTCTCTCCATTATCTTACCAACCTCAATAGCTGCCTGAAAATGGATTGTCAGCTGGGGTGAACGTCTTGCCCCCTTGTGAGACAAGCACAGCTTGCATATTGACTGGAGATTTCTGCTTCCCACCTCTGAAACCTGAACTAAACAACCCTTTTGTCCACTGTAGACCAGAAGTCACCAGTGGAATGAATCATGGTTTTGCAATTTAAAGAAATACTGCAAACTTCAGCAGCTTGATTTAATTCTAGTCTTATACAGAAAGTGATAGGAGAAGCTTGTCTAAAAGTTAAAAATTCTTCCAGTTGGAAAAAAATAATTTGCTGCTTTGTTAAAAATCCTCCTGTCAATCTTAATACTGGACTACCTGTACTTTTTAGAAAATTTTATCTTGTTTTTAGAAGATGTCAAGAACTAGCAAGGAAATGAGGGGGGGACTTATTCCCAACTTGTAATTTTCCTTCATATTTCACACAATTTTTTTTCTATCGTGAAAGAGAGAATAGGAAATGGGAGACAAACTTGAAGGCAGACCTGACTGAACCTGACATTCAGAAAAATGTATCTAGATACTACAAGAATGAACCCAAACTGACTCTTGTCACTTTTTATCAGCTTTAGAAAGGAAAGTATATGAGAACCTTACCCTGCTAACCATATTTTTAATATCTTCTTTAAAAAGGATCTGAGTCAACTTTGTTCCCCTTTTACAGACCTATTTCAGCTCCTAGTTCTGCATTCCAAGATGAGAATAAAATATGTTGTTTAAATAAGAAAAAAAAAATCTTCAAAGTCAAAGCAGCAGTTATATAATGAAAGCATAAGCCTAAAGCCAAAAAAAACCCCAAAACCCTGTGCATAGAGGTTTATTTTTAAAACATTATGAATTGTCGTCACTCATCAAGCAGCATTGAGAGTGTATTGAACACCTACAAAAGATCAAAGAACTTCCATATTCTGTCAATTCTGCATTTTTAGCTTAACTAGTACATCAAATAAATCATTCTTTGGCTTTTATTTGAATGTGAAGTACAGTAATCAGTGTTCTAAAGCTAATCTGATTATGTGGTTTATTTCACAGAAGCTGTTCTATCTCTTTTTCACTGAAGATTGGCCAGAAAATCAATGTTACTTTTTCATAACTTTAAAATTCAGGATTATTATCTAATAATTATATTACTGACAGACTGTATATTGCCCCTCTTAAAAAATATTCAATACAGCAAAAGCAAACAAATGGTTTTCTCTTATTTGAAAGAAGCAGGATGCTAGGACTGTTAAATTACTAAAAGAATTAGTAAAAGTCTAATCTTTTTCATGAGCAAATGTTGCAAAAAGCTGCAGGTACAGTAATTACTTCCTTCTATATTTTGGGGGGCTTATGCCATGAGTATAAATGCTATGAAAATGCAAATGAATTACTAGAGTACTTAAGATATGCATAGCATGCAACTATTCTTTCAGAGGGAAATTTGCTTTCCTTTCTCATCACACATCTGGTTTGTTTTGTTGTACATATTTTTGTTTAAGATTTATATAAAACACTCCTTAGATTTTGAACATCACATTCATAAACCAAAAGTGTCTGCATTCTGAATTTGTTGAAGTTCATCTTTTGGAAAATAGGAATTTTCCTAGGCTCTTTTGATATTCATAGCATAACATCAGCATGGCAACACATGACAAAGGGTATTTCATTGGTTTGGCTCCAAATGGAGGTATATTTACTTTTGTATTTCTTACTGCTTCCCTTATCATGAGAAGTAGGAATTCCAACCTACTTACTTTGTTAGAAAACATCAATATGGTGCAGTAATGCTACTTTATATGTCATAAAATGTGGTTCAATTTTCCCCGATATATTTTACTGCTTATATATGTCAACTTTATGAAAATCAGGGCTTTTAGTTATTTAATCAATTCTTTTCTAAATATATTAATATGTTCCAAATGTATTTTCTAGATTTTTTTTTTTTTTTTTAGTTTTATAACTAGAAAGTTCTTTTTAGATCAGCATTATTTCTGCTATGTTTAGCTTTCATGTTTCAGGGGCTGATGTGGAAAATACTGAACAAAATCCTATGGCCTGTTTTATGCAAAAACAGCAGGAGAAGATCAAGATAAAAAACAATGATCCCTTTGGACAGAAAACCTCTGGAATGCTTTGCTCTGGCCATCCTGAATGAGGAAGTGTTCTTCTCTTCTCCATTCAAAAAATGAGCACATCCGCTCTCAGTGAAGCGGATGCCCTATCTTGTAGCAGATAATTTAATTTCATCATGGAGTTTAACAGAGTACTTCCTGCTCTGAATCAGGTTCCAGCTTTTTTCCAGATGCAGACACTGAAACTTTTCTACTCCTTCAGTGCCATGTTCTGACAGGGGGAAGGATTCCCTCTCTGCGTTTGCTTGTCTTGTGTCTTTAGGTGCTAGTGAGGTATCCAGACCAAACAGCCCTGAAGTTTACTTCCATTTTCTTATTCCATGGTTCTGAAGGTTGCTCTACCTTGAATGGCTAAAATAGCTATGTGTGGCTCTGACAAAGAGTTACTGATACACCCTTAAGCTTCACACATATGACGTGTAATGGTAACTTATCTTATCCTCTACCTGCTTAGTATATTGTGGGAGAAGTCTGGAAAAGACTGTTTAGTATCACCGTCTCATGCAAATCGAGTTGATCGAGTTCTAAAGGCTCACTATTGGCCTAACAGGGGTTAAAGTTTGGAGAAGGACTGCCAGAAACTTGACATATGAAGACTGAAATACTGGCACCCTATCCAGAATTTGGAAAATGAGGGAAATTAAAATGTACCCAATACAAATGAAAATAGCAAGAGAAATTGGTGGAGAATACTCATTTTACCATCTGATGATTTTCACACCCTGGAGCTGTGTCTCCGGGGTAATCTGCACCTGTGACACTTTGCTGAGGGTGCAGGTTGGTGGTGCCAAGCCCGGATCTGCCTCTCCCTGCAGGCAGCACCCACCATTCCTCTCAGCTCTGACACCTCCAAAGCGACAGCACCCGCTTTACCTCCCACCCTGAGGACTATGGAAGAAAGTGCCTGAGCAGAAACAAAGTTACCCACTGGGAAATAATGAGGAGATCAAGAAAGGCTTAAAGATAACGAAAAGAGCATACATATCATCTTACTAAGCCTGGCCATCACAGGGAGGCACTGGTACCTACCCTCTTGTCCCTGCTGCCGAGCTTGTCAGGACTGTTTTATCATCTGTGGACACTGTCCTCTGCCTTCCCTGCGGGTCAATTGTTTTAGTGCCCTTCACATTCTTTGGTCAAAGTTTCAGAGTGGAATCTTATCATACTTCAGTCATGTCATACTGTAGAAAATGTGCTTCAAAAATACTGATGTGCTCTCCTCTCCGTGTGAGTCCTAGCAGCTACATCTATCTGTGTCCGCTCGGGGAGGCTAATGCAAGATTTGGCTGATAAATATAGACACCAGTGCCATAGCCAGCCAATGCGCATATGAATAGACAACTTCACAGTGCTCATGTATTTCACAGCTGGAATTTCTTTTTCAGGCTTTTTTTATTTATAACAGTTTGGGTTATTCTGTCCCTTTATGTCTGTAATAATGAGTAATTTCTGATATCTGTCCTTCAGAGGAATTTCCTTTTGTCCTTGGCCATGGATACTTCATACAGGGTCTGTAGGTATCACCTCCTCAAATAATTCAGAGTACAGAAATTGCCAAGCTCAGCTCAGCTACTCGGGTATCCTTTTCTTTGGCAGTAGACTGTGCCAGATGCTGCACAAGAAAATAATTTGTTCCAAACTTCATCTGGGAACAAGCTTATGCCCTGAAGTTCATCGTTTTCACAACATGTCTCCTTTGAAATGTCGCATTTGCTTTTTCCACTTATGGTTTTAGAGTTGTGTCAGCTCTGTAAATCATCTTTGCTCATCTGAGTTTCAGGGTTTTTTTAATAGCCAGTGTTTTTCATAGTTTGCACCCTTGATAACCTTGAACACTTTTTGTGAGTTTTTAAAGTGGTTGGTGTCTTAGCAGTGATAGTTTTCTACAACAGAGGTCAAGCTTTTACAGTGAGTGTTTCTCTTTTGCGCACACAGCACTTAATATGAAGAAGCTTTTCTGAATGCTGACATGTTTCTGTGTTAAGCAGTATGGAGGGCCTAAGACATTTCATGCTAGCAAATCCTTTAAGCATGTACACTATTTATTTAGACAACTACGTTTTTATTTTCAAAGAATTTGCACTTCTTGTTTTTTTCCAAAAATCCACGTGAATATTTTACTAAACGCAGTTTTAAAAGTTACTTTTGCACTGGTGAAATTATAACTTGCTCTTTATATTTCATTGCAACCCCACAATTGCATAAGGAATGTTGACTGGAAGCAAACCAAGAAAGTTGAATCAACCCAGCTGAGTTTAATACAGGTTTACCTTAGGGTTTACCATCTGGAGTGTCCGTCTCTTGCCTTTGCTAGGGTGGGAGTCAGGGGGACCGTAGTCCTAAATTAGGAGGGATAAGTCTGTGCTCAAGTGTCCAGTGCTTTGGTCGTCGAAATTATTTTATAATTTCTTTACATGAAATGAACAAAATGTGTGAAAACAACAGGAATTCAATGTTGCTAGGAGACCCTGCACAGCAGATTTCACCAAAGGAAAGTTTGGGGAAATTACAAGCATGTGAGAGAATAGTCATCAGTTTGTATTTGTAGCAACTGCTATCAGATACTCTCTCAGTACAATATCATAAATAATAGACGTTTAATAAAAGTCAAGTCAGTTCCAGTCTGGCATATTGGCTGTATTAGTATGGCCAGTTTCTTCTGGAGACCTACTTGTTTTTAAAATCTGTTGAGAAGTTTCAATGCTTGCCCTAAGAGTCTCTTTTCTCACTAGATTAAATATAGAGAAATAAAACAAAATATGTAAATATAGTATACCCAAAAGCAAAAAATTAATTTCCAACACAGATGGGTTTCAGGAGGTCTGCTGCCAAAGATTTTAAAATTCTTGTGCCAGGGGGCAATTTGCTTGCAATAGAAGAAAATGTATCCAATTACCCTTATGAAATTATGAGTTTTGCTCCCTAATCAGCCATTTGATGGGGTATTTGAAATGAAGGTGCAAGCAACGGCTATCTGTTTCTCATGCTCTTGAGAGAATGATAGGTTCAGTGTGTGTTGTTTCCCTATGTCCCCAAAATACGAGGAAGATAAGTAATAAGGATTATAACTTGACCAACATTACGCTGCAGGTAAAAATTAGTAACAGGGTTTTTTTCTATATGTGCTATACAGTCATTAAAAATTAACCTTTCCAGACCAGATGATACATGCCGTAAGGAGTGTCTCACTCCATCCCAGAATCTTCTGGATTTGCTGGCTGAAGTCAGTCCCGTTCAGTTTAATACCAGACTTCCCTGCAGCCAGGAAACAGTGGCAAAGCAACAGAAGTGCTTACATGGGTAAACGCGTTTGGTGGGTATGCGAATAACACTTGATATGCTTTGGGTCTTCCCTTCCCTCGATGAAATGATTCTTGCTTGGCTTCTCTGTTGCTCATCTATATCAAACTCAGGACATTCCCATGCAAGTAGAGGTTCTTTATAAGTTTATTCTGATAGCAGATGTGTAAGTGAAGCTGGCTTTCACACTGTAAGTCTGTCTCTCTTAGCTCAAAGTCCATGCTGCTGCTGTGATTTTTCGTACTTTGAGCCTGACACTGAAACTCCATTTTTAAAAGAAATGTATCAGTCCTTCCATTGAAAAGCCATAAATATGGAAAAAAGTTTTCATATTGATTTTTTTGTAGAAATCATAAATTGCCCACACTACAGCTTTGTACAGACTTGAGAAAAGCACAGGGCAATGGTGGCTTTGGAGAAGATACTTGTCAAGCTGCCACCAACACTAACAGTCCCAGAGCTGCAGCGGATACATACTCACCTGCCTGTTCTACTTATGGAATGAGAAACATCACTAAGGGATATCTATGCCCTAATAGCACCTCTGGTTTTGAATCCTGCAGGGGCCCGATCAAACTAATTAGACTTTCTTTCTTTAATTTTACCTATCTATCAGGCATTGTCATTCAGCATGAGTCTCATAGGAATTTTGTGACTGTTAATTAGCAAAACATTATGGAATCGGGAAGGACTCAACAACAGTGAGGAGAAAAACATACAGAAAAAGGAACAGAACTGGGAGCAGAAAAAAAAGAGCCCAGGAGAAGAGGGAGAGAAGTCAAACATATGAGAGGACTGAAGGTGAAAGGACAAGTGGAGTGTAGAGGGCAGCGTAATTCTGATAGATGTTGAATGGGAGAGACCAGAAGAGATTTGTTTTTCAAGTGAAGACTATATCATTGGGCAGAAATGAGGGAAGAGACGGTGTTATACAGGTGGCCTGAATGAGCTCAGAAGATTTCAAGTACATTAAGGTTTGAATAGTTCATTATTATTCTTTGTCAAACAGTTTTCTACAATAAGGTTACTTTGCCTAATTTTGCTGTATTGACATGTTTGAGTATTCTGCCTGTTCTAAAATAAATGTAGGAAAATTGAATAGGAGGCAGACCTAAAAGTACAATATACTTAAAAGTTTCCCATTGAATAATGTTTCGTACGAGTAGGTCCTACATATCCTCACGTATGTGAGACGTTGTCTCTATATTTGTTTAAAACAAGAATGATTGGAATTTTACTCCCTCCTTCCTCCCACATTCCTCCTGCTCTGATTTCATTTCACAGAAAAGGTCTGCTACATCTTTAACATTGATCATTGTTGGAAAAATAAGTGTGATGGATAGATAAAATTAAAATGACTAGTAAGTGTCAGAGCTCAGACAGTTGTCTCACACAAGCATTACAAAGTTGAGAAGGAAATCCTTTCTTTTATTAAACTCCCATAGGATACAGGTGATCCAGAGTATGTATTGGAACCTTTCAAGTCTATAAAAATACTGCAGAAACTGATGAGAACAGGTTGTTCAATACATAGCTTAAAGAATGATTTCTTATATGTTTCTTTATAGTTCAATTTGTCATTTCATTGAGTCTACTGGCAATATGATTTAAGAGTCTGACAAACACATTAACCTCTTAATAACAATTTCCTCAAATTCCTTTTTCAAGCCTCTCTCTTTGATAGGACTAGAACACATAGTAAATCTTGTTTCATTTTTATTTTTCTTAACTCACCCTCTAAACTTGATTCATTTATTTTTGTCTGAACTTAATAGGGCAGACTCTGTTGAAAGATGACTGGGGTGGTTATCTAAATAGACAGAAAAGAATTCAGGTTTCACCTGACTAGGCTCGCTAGGCTTCTGTCCAGGTGACAGTCAGAAAGAAAATTTCCTTTGAAACAAAGGACTCCCAAGCCAATTTTAAAGACTGAATGCTTGTAGCATTTAAAAAGGCAAATTATCAATGCCATAAAATATATTTGATTTAAATATTGTAAGATCTCAAAGAAAAACCTACTAGCCTCAATCAAAAACTTTCACTTCTTCCATTAACTATCTCTCCCTCTTGATTTGGATTTTACCAATGTAAGTTATAAGCAATTTATGAAATCATTTGTAACTCTTACTTGCATGTCTGGGGTATATCTTCCATCCTTTTTATATTGTTTAAGCTATGTGAAAGCTGGATATATTAATTCCAAAATGTTTGTCAAATCCATTACTTCATCTGTATGTGTGCCTGTCCCCAAACGGGTCCAGTTCTGTTCCCGTCAGCATTCACAGAGGAAGAGCAAGAATAAGAACGTTTGGGAACGGACTCTGGCTGGAAGTGAAAAGTAAAAAAAAAAAAAGCCCAGATGCAATCAGTAAAAGAATTAAGCACTGGAAAAACTTTTCTCATTGTAGTTTTAAATCAAGACCAGAAATTTTTTGTAAAGCATTCTGTATTCACAGGGGAAAAAAAAAAAAAAAAAAAAATTCAAGGAATCCAGTGTCTTGTGTTGTTCAGTCAAAATAAATGATTACGGTGGCTCCCTTTCTTAAAAACCTGTCATTTTTAAAAATGCACCAAAGATTTTGAAATCAAAAGAAATAGGTAAATGATAGTTATATAGGAACCAAAATAGGTAGACGTCCAAAGGAAAACTTTACTTGTTTACTTGTTTGTGAGACATTTCTCAGGAAAATTTGAGTTGTGTTAAAGAAAAACTTTCAGACTTCCTAGAGATAATCCATTCTGTGAGTCGCTCACCCTCCCACACATAAATTGAACTGCTACAGCCCCTATTTCTGTTAGGATTCAGGACAGCTAGTGGTAGTCTGTTAATCTGCCCTTGTCATAGCAAATTATTATGAAGTTCACATAGTAGTGTATGGTTCAAAAAGGTTTTGCTCCAAGAGAAAGTGGGTAGTCTTGCATAGTTCTCTTTGCTAATAAAATTGTCATTGATTGTGAAAGATTAAAGATCTGTCCTCCCTCGTTTGGTCTGCAGAAGAACATTGTATTTTCCTATAAGGAATATGTTTTAAGTGGAGTGCAAGAAGGCTTGTCCTTCTTTATACAGTGACGGTTATTTTATGTATGTCCTTACAACATTCCTTTCTTCTTGTGGCATCAAATTTGACCTTAATTTGGCTCCTAGCGATAACATTATAAAATATGCATTTGATGGCAGGTATTTAGAATATGAACTGCTAAAATTCTAAGTTTTCATCTGCTAATTTGAAAAGATCTTCATTCAAACCTACTCTCCATACAGACATCGGATTCGGTACTGCAGCTAGATCACGTAACAAATTTCCATGGATGATGCTAGAAAGATGCTCTACAACTCAATAACAGGACTCATTTGAAACACTGGTAGTCAGCCTCTGCGTCTGAAATACATGTCTCTCAAGCGTAACATGTTCAGCATTACGCTGGAGTGAGAATATACGCTACCAAGCTTAGAGGCAGAAGTGGTGTGATCTACTCACATGGGTAATGTGAGAAATAATTATTTAATGCTCATGGAGCAGACAGAAAATTAAAAGTGCTATAGAGTGGTTGCTATTAAAAATCTTTACAATTTGACTTTGCAATTAGATTACGTTATCACAGTATTCCCCTTCTACTCAGTATAGGAACATCTAGGGAATACTACAAATCCAGGAATGCAGCAATGGCATTAATTACTTGCAAATGTAATTAAGAAAAACAATACTGATGATCTCTGATGATCATGAAGTACCTATTTACTAGAGTAACTAGAATTTAGGACTGAAAATGTTGCATTTTAGAATATGATTTTATATGTCAATTATAAATGATGTTACAAGATCTTACACTACAGACATTTCTGATTGCTTTACTGTAGATGGGAATGATCAGATTAGGAAATGTTGGCCTCATTTAAAGCAGCACTGAAATACCCTTTGACTTTACTAGACAAAGTTTCATCCTTAGTCACTTGCCAAAAGCTGTAGAGGGAGTAACTGTCATAGAAGAGACAGAATCAGAACTCATGAGTATTCTGGTTAGAGCCGTGCAGAATATTTTCAGTGTAATTTGGAATTCTTTAAAATGTTCCAGCAAACTTCAAGCAAAGACCTGAAAGTAGATGGATTTTGAAATCTATCTTAATAAAGGAATGCATGACATCTTAAAAAACATTCATGTTTTGATACAAAAACTTTGATCTCACTTTTTACCTTTTTTTTTTCCCCACTGTTTTATCTGTAAGCCTGGAGTGAAATAAGATCTGAGTGATTTTCACATCGTTCAGCCTTTAGTTCATTTATGCAATCACTTGACCATGACTTTTTCTTATTTTAAACAGACAGAGCCCTGCACTTCAGTTCACAGTTTTTGAAAGTGAATAATTACCTTAATCTTTACATTTTTCATTCCACCACCACCCAGTACAAAACCAGCAAATTCAAGATAACTCTGTGGCACGTGTTTTGTGATATGATCCAGGGATTGCACAGTGGAAGATAAATCTGTAGGATTTGTACCTATTGTGTGCTGTATAGTCTAAATAGGAGTCTGCTAATTTTCATTTTTTCAAGTAATTGAGCTGTACAATTAATTAGACAAGGACAGATAAGTATCCTGTGAAGACAGGGTTGTTAATGTTTCATAGCAAAGGTTCAGCTGGCACCCTCAATGGTAAAATACAAACTGAAACTGTAAATGCAACTTCAGGAGCCCAGGGCGGGGGGAGGAAGGGGGGAAGAAGCATGAATTACTTCTGTATTTTTAGATGGTAGTATTCATAGTTATTTTTGCAATACTAAGAGTCTTTGAAACATTTGGAGTAACTCTATTGCCATTCCACTGGTATTGCCAAGGCCCAGGCGCAGCTGCTTGGATGCTGTAGCACACCAACAACGCCATTTCTCTCTCAGCAGTTTCCTGCTTTGCAAAATTTCTGTGCGTATTTCTTTGGGGTGATGTTTCTTTGCATGGATCCAGCTTCCAACGGCTTCTAACAACTTATTTATCAGACGTTGCCAGGCAGGATTAGGGCTTGTTGTTAAGACCGCGGCACAGCTTTCAGAGCTTGTTTGTGGCTGCTAACTGCCAGGAAACGTCTTTGAGAGCATTAGCTGCCGCGGAGGAGTGGGAAGGTAAAAGGCTGTAGGGGTGCATTGGTGGGAGCGGGTAAGCCATTTGCCTTTTAACGCGTGACTCCCTGTAACCTCTTCGATATTTACAGTGGTGTTGTGGACGGATATGGGACTCATTCATCTAAACACACACGTAATCACACTCGCAGAAACTTGTACTGGTTTATGACTGAATTTAAACATTACAGTAACTACTGTCTAATAACATACAAGTTCCCGTGATATTTAGAGTATTAAACGGCAGATCAGAATTCTTTGGAGAGACACAGTGCTGTGTGCTACACAGGCTGCATACCCGTTTGCTGCTCAGGGAGGAAAACGCTCTGCTCAGTGTATTGTACTGCTGTAGCTTGACTTCACTGTGCTTGCTCAGAATTACTGTGCAATACTTTCTAGGACCGACTTCATTTAAGTCGGTCTCCATTTGAAACCTAGTCAGAGAGCTATGCAGTTCAGTAATACTTAACATATATTGTTAGTGGCTTCTGGTTGTTGCAGAGATTTTTTGGTTTTTTCACTAAATACAGCATGTGAAAAGCAGTGATGCTACCAGTAACAGCAGTATAAGCCTAACCTTAGATTAAGTAAAAACACGAACACGGGAGAGCATCAACATTTTTGCATTCCGAGCTAAAATAGTCTTTGCTGTACTTTGTTAAACAGACCTTTAAGGTTGTATTTAACATGACCAAATGAGTCATAAACTATTTTTCAAGAAATAGTTTCTGATTTTGACCTCTCTATTTTGGCTCCCATGCTATCAGTTTGCTTGAGTAGCTTGTCATCTACCCACCCTCTAGACTGCGTGCCAATTCTTTACTGCAAGCTTTTTAAAACAGCTTAAGAATCAGCAATAAGGTCAGGATCTACCAGCAGCCTAAGAACGGCAAGATTCTTGCAAGTCTGTGGAGTGGATTGGTGGCTGCCTTACGGCACTGCACGAATCACCTGTAACGTCTGTGGTGCATATACGGTGGCTTTCTGCAAGACACTGCAACCAAACAGCAGTCTAGGACATCTAGGACACTAAGAATTTTTCTGATGCTTCTTGCCAAGTTTCTTATTTAACAAGAAGGGTTTGAGCATATATATATAACTAATGCATGAGCAGTCTGATATTCATAGATGAACTTTCTGTGCACCCTTTGTGTATCTACACACATACTTAAGCATTCACATAAAGAGATAAAAGCTAGAGAGAAAATTATTCTTAATATTGTACAGTTTGATTATCTTCTGAGTTATCTTTCGGTATTTTAGCCAAAAGCTAAATAGTTACATTTAGTATGTAACTTCGATCTGGTTTCTGTTTGCAGTTAACTTTCAGTTTGTTGCTGAAATGAAGCAGGATGTAAGGAGATCCTGGGGACAGGAGTGCAGTGGGGGGTAGTTGTGCCTTCAAAAGCTAATGGTGTATATAAAATAGAAATTTACATTTCCAAAATTTTCCTGTTTTCACAACGCATCCAGTATTGATATCCATCTGATAAACTACACTTATTGTGCAGTTTTAACAGTCTTAAATTCAATCTGCCAAATAATTCATCTCCTCCTGAGCAACTCTAAACAATTATACTTACCTTTAAATAGATGCTGCATGTTTAAAAAATTGCTGTGTACAATTAAAAAATATCCAACATGAAATTTTCGAATTTTCACATGAAAAAAAAAGAAAAAGTGTGCATACATCATACCGCTGTAAGGCAATATGGCCATGGGGAGCTGAGAAAGATTCATGTTAGAATAATGTGCAAATGGCCAGGGATAGAGGTGAGTATTTCCCATACTTTGTAACTGGGATTTTAACAATTTTTTTTACATTGTTGAAACTAATTAAAAGTTCATATTTACCTCATGTTATAGTTGGTATTACCATTGATATTTCCTGTTGTCGGGTTTGGGTGTTTCAGATACTGCTGTTCAGTAGAGAACAATGAATATATTTATTTTAGCAATAAATGTCAGCATCACAAAAGTTTTTGATCCTGGTAAACTATACATATTGATTTGAAAAAAAAGCATGATGTTAAAAAATGAAAACCCTCAACAAGATAGCAAAACTATCTAAGAGAAAACATAGATGCTTTTAATTTTAAATCATTCTTCATTTCTTTTCTTCCGTGGAGGTTGCATACATAGGCACAGGACAGGTAAAGGAAATAAGAATTGTATTAATAATTTATAAACACATTATAAAATGTTGTTAATATGAGCTATCTGTAGAATATGTGACATAGTATTTATGAGGAGAACAGATGAAGTTGTGGGCCACAGAGCATTAAAAACACAACTGCCAAGTACTGTGTCCCACTCGGTTGCACTGAGTGGGGTGCGGGGGTGTGTAGATACCTACGCACAAATGTGTACATTTTCCCCACAAAACAGAAGTGAGCCTTGCCTTGGGAGACCTGCAGGCATAGCCCGGAGAGAGATGCACCACCAGGCAATTGCAAAACTGTCCTATGGCAGAGGGGAATGTGCAGGTCCTTGTTTGAGATCCCAAACCTTGAGCAGAACAGTCCTAACAGAAAAGCTTCCAAATTGATTGCCTTTGTGTTTGACACAATAGCTTAGCAGCTATTTAAAATCTCATGGGATGCTACTTCCAGCAATGTTTATGGTTTTCAGCTGCCGAAAGCATGTCCATTTATATGTGCCAAGCTGGCTTGCATTTTTTCTATAAATATCTGAATTGCTGTGGGCATCACCCCTATTGTTATGTATTTAGTATACTCTGTAACTAGCACCAGCATTTACACACCATAAATGTCTGTGCTTTGATTGCATTATAAATAATCAGTATTTCATTATCAGTTTTTTATCGCATGTTAACAGATGAAAAAGTAGCTTTCTCTCTCTTTCAAGTAATCATGGTATTTTAATGTTTAAAGTAAGCACATTAGCTAACATCCCTACAGATGAGAAATATGTATTTTGTGGTAAAACCATAGGAATAATTGAATAGCACATAGTCATGATTTGCAAATATTGTATTAAAGAGCGTTTTGGCTCAAGGATTTTGCTATTCTTGAGTCAGGCAAAGTGTTGACCATTTCTTTATTTCTTCATTTGCTTTGTCTGAGATTCGTATTAACTGTTAAATGTTAGACAGGACATTTACAACAAGTAATAAAAAGAGGTAAAAATTTGAATTTAATTGGAAAACCCCCCAGCAATTTGGCTACATGTTGCTTGCTGCCTTAGCAATCCCTTAATGGACTAAGACAAAATGAAAATGAAACATTGCTTTGTGATCTCCTCAGTCGTCCAAAACTTTTGGATAAAGTTTAAAGTGTGCTATTTCACAGCTGCCTTAAGGGAACAGAAGCAGTTTTCAGATACCCTGAAAGAAAGGTAGTCTGGAGAATACCTCTAGAGTATTCTCGGAAACACTGAAATGAAACAAAACAAAAAAAACCCAAACAAACAAAAAAATCAAACATTTTCAGAGGGTTTGAGCTGGGATATAAGACAATGCTTGGAGAGACTTCAGCACATCACAGTGAGGTCTATAACAATATTAGTTTTTTAAGTTTCAGGTGTCTTCAGGTTTTTTCCAGTTATTTTATCTTTTTGTTTGTAATATAGATCTTCTGATACACAGAGAACCTTTCCTACTAAGTGATCAAGCTTTTTTTCCCTGTGTCTGCTTACTTTGTAAGGTGCAGGGCTAGGGTGAGGTGCTGCTGTAGGACAGAAAGCTGCATAGACCTGAGAAAACTTTGCAGCAAATACTTAACTTGCTCCTGTTAGTGTTAGCTGCTCTGAAATATTTGATCAAGGATTTATGTGATCAAATTGGCATCCTCCACTTCTTTTTGCAGGCTGAGTCTCTTCATCTAATGTTTATTGTTCGTAATTAGCTGTTCATTGATGCTAATTAGACACACATTTCTTAAGTGCTGTGTTCTTTCTTGCTCTGTAAACTATGAGTGCATGAAAATTCATTTCAGTTTCCCAAAAGTGGGGATAGATGAGTAAGCGTTTGCTATCAATGTGAATTTCTGGGGTTTATTGAAACACATTCCTGAATATTTTCTTTTCAGATTTCACACATACCTTTTGTTGGTTCTGGATATATAGCGGGTACTTAAAGTTGGGCTTCTCTTAATTAATAGGGTCACGAAAGCAGAGTATGGAATACGTTACAGACAGAGACAATTACAGAAAGTCAGTAAAGAAACGTAAGAGGAAAGTAAGCAAGCGAGGTCAGTGTGAGATCAGTGGCACGCTATTTGGCATCTCTTGTGGCACCTGCACAGCGTGCGTTGTTCTTCTGTGTCATGACTGAAGGGACTAAAATCCTACTCGGATATAGGAACACTCCCTGAGCTCTGAAGGAAGGTTAAGAGGCATGAATCAGTGACATACGGTAAATGAGAAATGGAGTAAGACTGCCTGGTCTTGATGAGAGCATTAGGGTGAAGTGATAGATTGAGCTGATATTACTGAGGTAAGGAAAGCTTTATATCATAAAAGAATGGGTAGACAAGGAGATAAAACAATACTATGCTTTGTGTCAACAAGAAACATGAAATGCATGAGGAAATGCATGGAATTATAAAAAAGAATGAATGAGTTTTCAGCACACTAGTCTCTGCCTAAATTCTGTTGTTTGCTGCTTGTTGTAAGACTTAGGATATATTGTCTTTCTTATGCTTTTCAATATGCTTTATTTGGGCATATGGTGACTTATTGAAATCTCAGTACTTCAAACATTTAGTGCTTTGTATCATGATAATGATGTCTGCAGTGTCTGGCAATAGTAAGCAATAGGCTTGAGGAGTTAGAGATTCCTAGACTGTGTCCCTGCACTTTAACTTTAAAAGTTCATGCATCTGAGTGTCATTTTTCTTTTATAGTGAGGATCACATTCCAATTAAATAACATACCAGTACTAGAATGACTGTCCGCCGAGAAATAGTGCTGTCATGGTCACTATGCAGTCTGCACATTTTTTTATTTTATGATTGATAAGATGCATCAAGTTACAGGTGTCTCTGGGTACTCATCATAGACGATTAGACCCAGGAGTGGTCTCAGAGATCCTCCAGTCCATTCTTATATCCCAAGATCAACTACACCAAAACTGTTCCTGAATAATATTTGCCTAACTTTAAGCTCTGTTTAAAAGAAAAAAGAAAACAAACAAACACAAAAAATAAAAAATTAGATTCTATTAACTTAATTATTAAAAAAAAACCACCATTAAATATATAACGAGGGGACAAGAAAAATTAGCTGACATGTGTTTTTTAATAACAAACTAACCTGAAAATTGTCCTTTCCTCTTTTCTCCCTCTCTTCTTTCCCCTGCAGTTTTGGAAGTCAAATTTCACATATTGTCCTTTTGTATATATATTCTCCTGTGATGTTCTGATATTTTCCATCCAATTTTGATTCATTATGCCAATTATTCTGAAATATTCAGCATTTTGTTTTAGGTAAAATTTTATTACTTTTCAGATTTCTTAGTATTCCAGTTTTTTTCTTAAGCTGAATTTTCAACTGAGACTTGCTGTATATTATTTTTTCTTCAAATCTCCATGAAGCCATTTAGATATTGATAAACATGAATTTAAATATCCACTTGGATATAATTTAGTGACAACCTGAGATGCCAAATGCGTAGACGAATGTATGGGCATCCTTATTCTGTAAGTGGAGCAGGAAGCACCACCCAAAATCAACATTAAATAGCTTCATCATAAGACCTAGTTACCACATGTCCATATCACTCTTTAGCTACTCACACTGAATTTGTACGTGAAAACTGTCTGCCTCAGTCTGAATGTACTTTAAAAAATGTCAGCAAAAATACTACACGTGTCCATAATGAGACAAGGAGAAAATATATTAGTTTACTCAACTGAAAGATAACCTGATACCTCACAATGCCATCCTCAAATATTCCTAGAAGTAGGTAGGAGGAAGAGTAGCTGTTATATCCAGGGTATTATTCTTGAATATTTAACATGAAACTCTGAAAAATTAAATCCACTTTAAAACCTTCTGGTAAATTCAGTTTTCTCAGATACCATTTTTGCAGCAAACTTTGTAGAAGTTTTATTCGCAGTGGGTATGATCCAGCCCTAGAGCCAAATAAGACTTTTGCTGCAACTGCAACTTTTGACTGTGTAGGTTTTGCCAGGAGAGAGTTAGAGCACACGAGCAGGAAAACTCTCCCTCCTGTGTCCTCCGTAGCCCCTAAGCAGAGTGGATGAAATAGATGAATTTTCCTATTCTTCAGCTGTCAGTAAATATCTGAAACCCAGTGTGGAAGTTTTGGATCCTTTTCCAGAACTGATCCACAAAGAAATTTACAGCACTTGGACCCATATGATGGGTCCCAACACTTGTAAGGAAGTATATGGTTTCAAATAAGATGGTAGATAATAAGAGAATTAAAAAAAATAATTAAAAAAACAACAACAACAACAAAAAAAACCATTCTGGGTAGATCAGAAGGCTGATCTACCCCAGTATCCTGTGACAGGTAACTATCTATAGGGCATGCTTAGGCAAGAGCAGAACAGGAGAATGTGGTGATGCTCATCTAGAAAACTCTCCGATTCTCCAGCAGTTTGTGGCCCAGCGACTTCTGTAGAAAGAAAACTGTTTAGATCCCCTGTCTCATTTATTTCAGCAGCTGAATAGGATTCAGTGAATGAGGCAGGATGTTGCAGGAAGAAAAAAAGATGTCCTCATGGTTAGTGACCTGGAGAATTGGTTTTCTTCATGCTCCTGACACACAGTAATGCTATGCTGGTTACGAAACCCACACTTGATAAGGGGTTTACCTTAGCTGTGTATGTTCTGGACATCTGACTTGGGATTGTAATACATACCAGTGCTGAGACCTCACGGCTGCAACCGAAGTAAATTGCTCTGCCTTGGATATATAAAGTACAATATAACACTAAATCAGATTTTAGATTTCTGGCATTGCATCTGCTATCTTTAGAATAGGAATAACAATATGTGCTTATCTCAGATAGTTGTTATGAATGTGTGGTGAAGGACCTAAATACTGCACTGATGAGTGTCACAGAAAGGCTCTGAAGAAATTAATCATTTAGTCATTTAGGGGTTTGAATAGCATACAATAAACAAGGGATGACACCATACAGTAAACAGTGGGGATAAAAACATAATATTGAATAAGCGTCACCAAGTGATTTATTCCCATCTTGTGCACTGATTGAGGGCAGATTTTTTCTGCAGAAATATTAATCTGGGGTTTTATCACAAGGAGAGTATGTACTGAATTGGGTATATGAAAGTAGCCCATCTGAATCATGAAGTTTCCTAATTTTAGGTGTCTAATTCTGAAACTTTAGTAATTTGTGCAGTTTATTTCTAGAATAGGAATACCTTTGGTTCATCTGACCTTGTGGAGCATGTAATCATTTTATATGCTTTTAAATATGCCTATTGCTTATTATTTGAGCTGTTACTTTTATCACGTATAGAAGCAAATCTTTTAAGACTTTAGAGAGCAATTTTATTGGATGATGATATGGACATGCAAGTCCTATAAGACCTTACTAGGCAGTATAGCAACTTTGACATCATCACCAGCACCAGATTTTCTGCTCCGTTATGGAAAAAAAAAAAAAACACCAACTAAAATTAGATCAATTTTGAGCATATGAATTATTCTCTGTTATGACTCTCTTACAGTCAAGCAGTAAAAACAGAGGAGAGTATGATATTCTATCTCTTTGTAGACAAGTGACTTTCTCTTGTGAGTCATGCCTGGAAAGAGAACTTAACAACTTACTGGTATTGGCAGTAAAGCAGCATTTTATTGAGTGGGTCTGTTGGCTTTTTCATATAAGGAGAAGTGTGAATTTCCCAAAGGCCTAGTGATTTGGAAGGCGCTATTTAGATTTATTCTTATCATTATGTTATACTTACTCTGTATCATGCAGTCAGGCCCCAGGTAAAATGTGAGCTTTCTGTGGGAAAGTCAGGAGGCTGATGAGTTTCAGGAGCTTATTTGCAAAAATACTGTACTCTGGTGAATAGGCATCTAGAGCTGCACAACCAAAGACCCAAGAAAACAAGAAAAGAAACAAAATTTACGTTCAAGTCCCCAGAAGGTACTAGCCATTGGCTTTACCTCCATTTGCACTGCAGTGTGGAACCCTGCAGGGTTTGCACACCTGGGGTTTGTACGCCTTTCTACCATTTAGAAGCCAAATCCAGTGAGAAGAGATGTGGGGTTTTTTTCACAATAACACAGATATGTTCAGAAAACAGTATAGAAATTATGTATTCACCAGCTAGAAGTTTCTACAAAGTTGTAGACATTCCATTTGGGTCATATCTACAGCAAGCACATAAGTTTATTTTCAAAGTGTGTTAGCTAACATTCTTTACTAACACAATAATCAAGAACCTGTAGTGAGTATACACAGGACAATTTGTGTTCAAAAGCATACTCAGCTCCTTGGGCTTAGAATAGTGCTGATAAACTCAAAGAAGCTACTACCAATCCTTCTAAAATCAACAGTAAGGATTAGCAAAAAGGAAATAATTTCATCACTTTATTTGAAAGATTGTACTTTTAGTAATGGAGTTTTCCCTATTGTCTTTTTACTGCCTTATACCTTCAGTATGATATAACATTTTATAAAAATAAGTTACTGAGGCCCGATTCAAAACCCAATGAAGTGAACAACAATTTTTGACCTCCTTAGGCTTTGGTCCTTGAGTATTCTTGAAAATTATATGAAACTCAAAAAAGCATCCAGCCAAAATTTCCTCTTAAATCCTTTTGAACCCTTCCAAGTGAAAGTGCATCATCTCCAAAGTTGTCTTTCCAGAGCTCAAAGTGTGAACAGCTTCAATCATTATGGCCCAAGTAAAGCCGATGCATATTTGTCTCCTTAGCAAGGTAATGAGGATTTAAGCTGATTTTTTAATGACTGTGAAAATCACACAATTTTTTTAAAAAACTCCGGCTTGAATCAGAGCGGTTTGATGCAACACCTGCTGATGCTGACTATTAGTATCATAAGCAGTCATTCACAGCAGAACCAGCTCCTCTACTGAGCAGCCAGAGTAAAGGATGCAAAGAGGATAATGGTATACCCTGAGAGTGGTATATGTTACATATATTATAATGAGGATGGGCAGTAAAGTAATCTTGAACTTCTGAGTTCAGTATTGGACACTATGATGTTGGCCTAAAAAAATGTTATTGCTATTGTATTTCTGCGTTCAAATGTATGCAGTGAATATGTTGGACAACCTGTAAAAAAATATTATTGATAAATTTCAATTAGATATCTCAATCTTTGCTTGTAATTTAATTCATAGTTTAATCACGGCTACCTGGACTGAGATTTTTATAGGCATTCAACAGAATGCTGTTGTGAGTTTAGTGTGAAACTTACTTTGAAAAATTTGAATCTACGTGGAATCATAATAATAAACAAATTTTATAGATTAATACTGACAAACACACACCTGCACACACACGCATAGGTATACAAATACTTTACAGAATGCATTAACCTAGCCTGCTTATGCTCCCCGTCCTTCCTATATACACTGATACAGTTACCTAGATAGTATATTCCAGAGTTAAAATGAAATGGTTCAAACGTCTAATAGTAATTGTGAATCATTCTTCCTCTCCATAATGTGGAGTACCAAGAATAAATAAATGGTAGTAAACATATCATGTGGCTCTAGTTAAAAGACCATGCTTTCTGGATTTTATGGCCAGTATAATCTCTCTCTATTGATTAAATACTGTAATGTTGTTGGAATATCTGAAAAGGCATTCAGTCAGTACCACAGAACTATATACATTTTGCATTGCATTTGTCTCAAAGAAATTCTACAGCACTCTGCAATATGCTGAAATCCTTGGAGTTACTTTATAATTGTAGTAAACCCTTTCTGCTGTTAAGGAACCACTATACAGCAATTTCAGTGATTGATGCAGAGAAAGCTGTGGTGCATTACTGAATGCTGCAATGGTAGTAAATAATTTAAAGTAATTAAACTAGAAAGTGTTTTATTTACAAAATATTAGTGTAGAAAATATTATTTTGTTCCACAGTAAAAGTTCAGTAGTAAAGCCTCACTTCAGCAATTAGTATCATTTTCTTAGGAAGAAAGAAAAGAAAAGATGGAGTTATTATTTTGTTTGTCATAAAGGAAGGTGTGCTAACTATTAAAAATTAAGAATTTCTATTATCCATCTGAAGTTCTTCTCATCCAGAAATTATCCACTAGAGCTGAATAAATTAAAGATTTTAAAATAAAATTCCTACAGATAAAACCTGTTGGAACATAGCAATTTTAAAAATAATATTAGAATATTGGCAAATATACATCAGCACACATTGCATGCCATCTGCACCGCCCTGAGCAGGAAAGGCTTCCCTGTGGACAAATAATTGCCCTGCTAACAAATAAGCAGGGAGTGGAGCTCTCGCTGGCTTTGAAAGAAAATTATTTTAAAAATAAGCAAGAACTGCTGGAGTCTATGAGCAGAACATCTTCCTATAGTAAGTTTCTTGGACCTCGTCAGTAATTTCTTTATTTCCTCTACTTTCTTGGCTTTATTTCCCCTTAAACACCACTTCATTCACATTCCCATTGGAAAAATATGGAATAATTGAGGAAAGAGGGGTTTTTTCTTCTTTTCCTCCTTCTTCAACTATCCTGTAGATTTTTCTTTTTATGGGAGAGAACAATTTATGAAGATAGACAAAGATTATTTTCAGTTTTGTTAATATCTGCATAAATCTGTGCAAGCTCTAAGGATGTCACTTGTGTAACAGTGACAACAAGAAAGCCAAATTTGGTCTTGGGGACATATATTGAGTGAGGATGACAAAGAAAGGCAAAATAAATAGCACAGTATCTGTGGCTGAAAAGATTATTGGGGTGGGCTGTGTGGTGTGAACAAGGTGAGTATTGCCAAAACCAGCAGGTTTTTGCAGAATCCCAAGCAGTTTGCAGAACAACTCAGGGTTTACTTAGCCTGGAGGTGAAAGGCAGATTCAGTTCCCTTTTCTGCCAAAGAGTATTTAAGTTTTCAGCAGCAACCTCGTAGGAGAATCTGAATATCTGAAAATAGAATCTGCGTATTCCTTGAAATACACAGAGTGATTCCCATCAAGTTGCTTTCAGGCTCTACTGTTTGTACTGTTCTATGTTGTACAAAATACTTAAGTATTTAATAAAGCAGAGACTGGGACCTTATCCACTAGCTATTAAGTAAAGTAAGTCCCAGGGACACCATTTTTACTTTCATGTTGTAAATTGTGATTTACATTCAAGTGAAATGCTTTTGCTTTTGTTAACAGAGTCAGAAATATTTCATTTAATCTGGATTTTTTTTTTTTTTTTGGGTGGGAGGAAAAATTGTTCTGATTTGGTTCAAATTTGCCCTATTTTTCATAACAACAGGATAACCCTTTATTACTTGAAAAGTAATTTCTGAGTGAGAGCCTTTTTTTCCCACTATCCAGTCTGACAGTTTAATCCTCATTTTCAGAATTTCTGATTTCAGGTTATTGCCATTAACAATTAGTACTCCTGCTCAGAATAGGAATAAATATAAGTTGCTACTTCTGAACATTGCATTAATGAAGCTTGATATGTGACCATATAAATTTTTGAATAGCTTTGCACAGTGCAAATGATCTTTATTGTTACACACATACTTCTTTAATTTTACATATTACTTCTTCAATTAAAAATACTCAGTGCTTTTCAGTTTGAGTAATCACCAGATCTAAAAGATTTCTGCAGTCTTTACAAATCTTTGAAGTCAGTATACATACATATAAATTTTCAAATAGTATTATAAGAGTTTCATTTCAAGTGCTATCTAAATAAACTTCAGTTATCTTCATTTACTTTATATGTCTAATGACTAGTTATAAGTTTGCCTAACATACAAAAGTGTAGAATATCTATAGTAGGTCTTAGGAAACCATTGGAAAAAATAGACACTCTTCACTAAATAAAACACTTCGCCAGTACCTGGAAATTATTTACCTGGGTTCAACCCTTTGCCTCTTACTTGAATTTCATTTTCTCAAGATATACTGTCTCCTGAATACATTTTGGGATGCCGCATTGTAAAATAGACTAGTGCTCCTAAACAATATTTAAAATTACATTTTTATTAAGTTGGCATGAAGCATGTTGCTGAATTGCTTTTAATATGATAATGTTCTGCAGTTTACTATGCCATAAGTGCAGCTTGGCAGTTGAGTTTACATGAATATTTCATCCAGAAAAGGCCATGAGTTTGTAATTATAAATAGACCTGTTCAACAGAAAGAGATGTATGATTCTACAGCTACTAATTTTCCAAGGAAATGATATCTAGTTGAAGACTGAAGGCAAAGACTTCCAACTGCAGAGGGACATCTGCAGATCATTTTAAACAGTGTTATAGAGGTCTAGCTACTTTTCCTGATGGATTACTTGGGGTTGGTTATGATGCTCAAATTTTGGTGTCTTGGTTTCCTCAGCTGTGTATTTGCAAAAGTACTGGCTCATCAAGGAGGTAATGCCAGGCCTGCCTTCCTCTTTCCTCAACCCTTATGTCATTCACCAACCAGCTCACCCAGTAGCTCACTCTGTTTTAAATATTTAATGCTAATCTCCATATGGACTTCTATATTCAAGAATAGGTGAGTCCAGATGAAAAGTGACATGAATATGAGCTTAAATTTTAACTTTCAGAATTTTCCTGAATAGGAATTAGTGTGGCAGGGCTCCTGAACTAAGTGTATCTATAGGGTATTGCACTGCTGCACACTGATCTGGAAACATGGACAGGTTTAGGCCAAGCTAACTCATGCATCTTCGTGACGGGTTCTATGACGTAGACATGCCAACAGATAAAAAAGAAAAGGCAACAGAAGCAATAGCAAATTGTAAATACTTTAACTTCAGTCCTGCTCACGTAAACAAAATATAATACTTGTAGTCATATGGGAAAATTTTTCCTGATTGTTATTGTTTTCTTAAAGTTAAGAAAAATTAATTTTAATTTGTTGAATAACTATGGATACTTAAAAGTTACATAAGGATAAAAGTGATAAGAAACCTGAGGGTTCAGTTAGAAATCCTACTGCTACCGCTAGACTAGATATTGCATCACACATGAGATGCTCAGTACAGTAAATAACTATTGTGTAAATTCTCTGAAATCCCAGTAGTGCATTAAGAAAGCAACTTTTACACTTAACCCATTTTACTTTGGTGCATTTTTAAAATATTCTTAATATTATTTAATTGTGTCCAGTTGCTCCTCTACACCTGGAAATATTAAACCCTAGAGCTGCAAAAATGTGTTTACATACATGACTGATTCTATTGTAATCTATTATTTTGTTTTAATGTTTTTACTTTTGTTTTACTCCACTAGTATGTTAAAAGCACCTTTAGTGCCAGATCTTCCAAACGCACGCTCGAGTGACTACTTAGGTGAATTCAGCCCACTGTAGTCAGTGCTACACCTCAGCAAGATTAGCCCTGATGTCTTTGGCACATTCCTAAGACTGTCCCTAAAGTACCTGGTAAAAGAAGTTTACGTATGTAAGATATACTGACAGAATGAAGCAGCATGAACGTGCCACTGTGATTATTGATTGGGGAAAATGATTTATGCAGGCCAATTTTATCTGACAGCTGTGATATTAATTGCTATGGATACATACAATAAGAGATAGGGAAGCTGTACTGTAATGTTATCTGTTACTATGCTATATTTTCCATAAACTACTCTACTGTGGCTTCAGCTCTGTTAAAGCCTAAAATTTCACCCTTGGTTGTACCTGTGCAATTCCCTAGAAGTCAATGGAGCTGTCTTGCATTAGCAGGGAAGTTTCTCAGTGTCCATATGTTTCCACAGAGAAATGAACAACTGTGGCACAAACATGTTTCTGTGTTTTCACATACGCATTTTGAAATATAAAAAAAAAATTTAAAAATAGAAAGATTTATAATATCGAGAAAGAAACTAGGAGAAAGAAACTTGGAAAGGAAATGGAGGGAATATACCATACGTATGTAATAGCTATATAAATAAGGAATAAAGAGTTAAGAGTTGAATTCTCTCCTGAAAGAACTAAACAGGGTAGAGAGGTTAGAGGCTAATCTTTCCTCCATCGAAGTTAATGGCAAGGCATCTATTAACTTTAATAGGAGCTAGATTAGCCTCAAAAGTACTTAACTCTAGCAGGAGAAAAGAATGAAATTATTATTATTATGGAAGAAAATACAGTGCAGAAGGATATTGACAGTGTAAATACGTTGGTATGAAAAGAAGAGGGAAAAGAATATAAAGTATTTTCAATTATCATTCCTGTTTTTGAAATGGAAGAGAGGAGAAGGGAAGAAAAGAAAAGAGAAGAGTGGGGAGGTTGAGGTTTATGCTGAAGGACGATACATGACAGAAGGAGTAAGATTCAACAGTCTCAGCTTGATGTCTAGTAGAAAATTTCTTTACAAATACTTCTACAGTAGATTTACTTTAAAAGCCAAGGGAAATTTAGTGGACCCACCCCAAGAACTAAAATAGAAAACTTAATCTAAAATATACAAATAGTAATTAAAAAAAAAAAAAAAGGATCAAACCACAAAAAAAACTCCAAACCAAGGACACAAGAATATACAAATTTGCAGCTTAGATTTGCTTCCGAATTACTATGTGGTCTTTAGCAAATATCATAACCTCTACCTGTCTTGGATCCCTAACAATATTTATCCATTTCATATATTAAATATTAATGTTGTTCACTGGTTTGAAAAACATAGAGTGCTTGAAGAATACTTCTTTATTGTTTGATCATATTCCCAAACCTAGAAGAAAGTTGGACTCTTCAATATTTTTCCTACAGCCAAAGAGAGCATGCTGCTATAATGTGAAGTGGAAATAAACAGCACTGTTTTCTTCAATTAACTGTTCCCTTTTAGCAGTGTTTTTAATTCCTGTGAGTTAATACTCATACAAAATAAAAACACAGAAAATTATTTTGCTATTTTCTATCCTAAATAAAAAATTTTGTCCCTTGAGTGAACATCTCGGTAAATGTTTCAGTATCTATGTCTATTCAGTTATCTTATATCTATTTGTATACTTCCCCTTGTTAATATTTCTTGAATGTTTTTTCCCCTACATCCCCCTTCCGTTGCAATCCCATTTATGCCAAATGTTTCATTTCAAAGGCAAAGAGACTTTGCATCCTGTCCCTTTCTCTTGCCTTCTGACTTAATTTCTCAATGTATGTATCGGCAGATTTTCATTATCCATAATGAATGTACCTTTGATTTAATCTTCTTAGAGTGTCTGTGCTTTCATAAATATGCTTTTTTGTAAATGAAGGGTTTTTTCTTAAAGATTTGACTTTTAATTTGCTCAAAAATGTATTGTGAAAGCAGCCTGTCACAAAAGCTGTAGGAAGGTTTCTTTTTTCTTGTTTCTAAATGTTCTCCTTCAAGAAATATTTGCATTAATGTAACTGGAAAAATGGTGTCTTAATTTTGACAGACTGGCTGCATGAAGAAAACAAAAACCAGTTATCTTAAAAACAGCTATAACCAAAACAAACTTGCAGTATAGGTCAAGAGTTCTCAGATGATTCATTTTTATTTCATTAAAGAGTAGGAAACTGTCAAGGCGAATTCAAAGAGATTCTGAAAATGGAAGGTCTGACTCCACTTTGATTTACATTTTACAAAGCAGAGGCTTGAAATTTGGCAGGAGGAGGGAAATCTTTGTGTCAGAAATACATGTTTAGCTATTTCTATGAAAACCCATCCGTACTTGGCGAAATACTAAGCCTTTGAAAAGTTTCTGCACATGCTCAGAAGAGATTTGCTAGATAGGAAAAGGAAATATAGGGCTCAGAAGCTTCCCTCTTCACTGGTGTGGGCAAGTTCTGCTGCCTTACCCTGCCCAGCTCCTGTTGCCATTGAGCGGTTGCCTCAGAGCTGTTGCTCCCAACTGCAACATGCTGTTGAACTGGTCACGCTTTCCTAAGAGCTGCTCAAAGAGTAAAAGAAAGACAGTTCTTAAATGTGTTTCGTAATGCTGGTTTGGTGATTCTGTTCTTGCCAGACCCAAGAATCCACGGTGCTGAGAGACGGATGCACCAAGAGTACGCACTTGCAAGGCAGGGGCAGGGACGGAGGATGGTTCTTCATGTGACTCGTAGCACACGGACTTCAGCAGGCTGTGTTGACAGAGGGGTTGAAATCCTTTTAGCTAGGAAAATTAAAGAAGATAATCTTGAAGCTTTCTTAGAGCTTTCTAGTGATGTTTCTGGTGGTGGTGAAGTCAGTGTGACCAAAAGTGACACGCTCTTCAACTTCTAATAATACGTTTTTAAAAATAATATCCACAACTGAAGAAAATTTAAAAGCATCACCTTTATAAGAAAAATAGTAAAACACATCCTCCAAAATGCAATGTAGTTTTCCTGAAAGAACTTTATAAAACATTTTATGTTGCTTTCTTTCTAATGCCTTTTTGTTATTCTTGTGTCCAAAAGGCAAAAAGTGGTCAGTGTATTAGGGCAGGACTTTGTGAGACAGTTCAGGTCCCTACCATGCCGTTGGTTTTCTGTGAGAACCTGGATCAAATTGGTGTTATCCCCCCTGTACTTTGGCTTGCCATCCATGAAATAGAGTTAATTCTTTGTTACCTTGAGGACTACTATGAGATTAAATACATTAAATATATTTATATTCTCACATTAAAGGTACCAGACAGGTCTTTGGATAAAAACCAGAAATAATCAACCCTTTCATAATCATGTGAAAGGCTTTCTGTAATAAAACCGACATCATTTTTACAATCAACTTGTTTAAGTGCATGTTCTAGTTCTACCATTAAAAGAACATAGAATATATCATGGCACGGAACAATACTGTAATTATACTACTGGGCTAAGATTGCTACTTAGACTTTTCAAGAAGTTTCTGCACACATGGAAGGAAAGAACAAAGTTGCTGGTGAATTATCACTGATGTTGGTATGAACATATCAAGTGTTTTAGGGAAGTAGATACAGCTCCTCCCACTGCAACAGCACAGGAAAGGGCTAGCCACAGAGAAATAAATTACCTTTCCTTTCATTAAAAATTAAAAATCTTGTTTAATTACCCACAAACTAAAAAACTAAATTTAGAAATATAAATTTACTTACATTTCTAATCTATCGCTAGCTTTCTGTGAAAACAAATCCTCGAATACTTGCATCAAAAGCATGTGATGTGCCGCAGACCTCCCCTCTGATTTCTTTTCCAGCTAATTGCAAAGAAAAAAGCAAGAGGAATAGTTCTTTCTTCAAACATAGCCTATACTTTATATTCCTTATACTACTTCTAAAATGTGGCTAGCTATTAGTACTGTGCTCATCAAGATCCATTTGTGTCATCCAGGCCGCTCCTTAATCATCTAAAACATATTTAACAAACTTATCTAAATCTAAATTTAATTAGCAGGCGACATTATTAGCTAACCAGTAGCTAACTAACAAACACTTAAGAAAGCTGGCCAGACTGTTTGCTATGACAACTGGAAAATATACAATGTGCTTTTATGTCAGGTTCGTGTCTCTGTTTCTCTGTCATTAAAAGAATAAAACATAACAAACCCTGCATTCACTTTTAGTGATCATTCGTTATATGTAACAGAGCAGAAATATATAATTTTCTAATAGTTGTCTGATACTAGATCTTACTAGCACCTATTTTAAGTTTGCTCAGCTCTGCTATTATACCTGTCAAGCAAAGAGAGTTTGTCGAGCCCTGTTTCAGATTGCCGTGCGAAATACCAGGGCCTGGAGACAGTAACTTGATGGAAGGACCTCGCATGGGTGGTCCATAGACCTAATTATGAGATCTTATAAAAACATACCCATATACTTGGAGTTTGTGAGAGTTCCTAGTCTGCATTCCAGAGTTTGACTTTAAGCCTCTTACTTGCCACGCTTTGATGTCCTTTTTTTAATGTGATGCAAAAATTCATAGAAACAAAACAAGCTCTTTCGTCTTTTCTTTTTCTTCTTTTAAACAAAAAAACCTGTCGTGTGCTTCTGTCTCCTTGTCTCAAAGGACAGGGCAATATGTTATTTCAGTTTCCTATACAAAAACCAACCTTCCTGTTATCTGTCCTCGTCAAAGTTACTCTCCTAGTGACTCAGGAGTACATGTGTCGCTGATTTCTCCTGAACTGCAATGGGCCTATTCATGTGTAACGGATTCCCTCAGCTACTTGGGTTTCACTCAAATCTACTAGCTAAAATTGAAATACTTTTTAGTGTGCTGCTTGCCCTCATGTGTACTGCCAGCATCTGAAATACTGTATTTATTCTGCTTCCAATCTAAATTCATGCTGTCGACAGCCGATGGATATTTTTTATGTGTAGAGTTTAATGGAATAAACCGTGGGTTTGATTTTTAGAATGCTTATGAATTTTGGTTAACTGTTAAAACTAGAGAAAAACAGATTATGCATTCCAGTGACTGCTAGTATTGCTACTAACCTCTTTATGGGTTCCTGCGCTGTTTAAAATAGGCTTTCTCATTATGCTTAAGGCAGGATAGGGGAATATAGTACACTTTTTACTATTTTTTTGATGCTATTATGATTACGTATCCTGAGAAAACAGGTATCCTTGCACCATCAAAGACTAGAAATCAGTAATAATTAAAAAAACTCCACAAAGTCAAATAATAAATCTAAGAGACAGGTTATCTCCATTATCTGATATATTAGTTTTCATTTCAGTTCTTTTCCTGCTTTTTCCCCAACATTGGACACTTTTAACATTCGGCTGGACAGAGTGCTGGGCCATCTTGTCTAGATCGTGCTTTTGCCGAGAAAGGTTGGACCAGACGATCCTTGGGGACCCTTCCAACCCGGCATTCTATGATTCTATGATTTTGAGAGATTGCTGCTTAGGTCATGTTATTGGATCAAGCCTCTCTACTTTGTTGTGTTATTGTATATAGAGGGAGTATAAAGGGAAATATAAGGCAAGTTTTTATTCCTTGGGTCTTTGGACAACCTTGGGGTGGGGTACATGGGGTGTAGAATTTACTTTCTGGCTGAAACACTCTTCTTGGAGCTGTTTGCTACCTGTGGACATAGGCTTGGCCAGAGACACTTTAGTTCTGCCCTCTGGTATTCTACTTATCAGCCAAGAAAAAGTTAGAGATAACGTTAATCTCCAAAGGCAGTTTATATCTGCTGCATATATGTTACAATAGGGAGGAGAGGGTGTTGTGTGCAGAGTTCTGGGTTTGTACCTCATGCACGTATGTGTGTATCCCAAACTGTAAACTGGCAATCAGCCGTACTGATGTTAAACTCAAAAAATGTGTTTAGAAGTCTGTAATGTGATAGTGATTTTTATACAGGATGATGCGTGTATGCTAATTCTATTGATGTGTGATGGATTTATTAGACTAAAATGGTTCCGTACACAAGGGTTTTTTTCAGTGAAATTATTTTGCTGTCTTGTCAAATAGAGGAAATTTTGTATGAAAAGAGAGATCCTGCTTCTTAGTATTTCACATCTACCCAAACAATATAAGTCCATTATGGCTTGTGCATCCAACAAACTCTCATAGAAAAAATGTTACTACATGATACAAGTAAATCCCAAGCTCAGAAATATTGTTTTGTGTTTGGAGCAGTTCTGTGGAAGAGACACTGCTGACTTCCTGAAGAGATCAGCTGTGCTGAATGACTGCAAATCACCATTAAGTGATGAGAAGTGCCTGAGCAAAGTCAAGTGAGGTTCCTTTACATTTATCTATATGTGTTCAAGGAGAAGAAACTCCATGTTTCGCATACCAGAACTATCTTGCTGCCTTCAGTTAGCAGCAGAGGAAGCAGAAGCTGGTCCTGATTCCCCATGAGTGAATCAAATTTTAGCTTGAGAAGACTCATAAAGTTGTGGTTTCTACATTCGGAAATAGGTACTTTTTAATCTTGCTAAGTGTGTTATTCATGTGCTTTCCTTTGCTAATAGCTGGACTTAAACTTGATGCTAGGGCTAAGTTGAATTATTCTCTTTATACTTAAAGAACGGTAATATGAAGGTTGGAGCAGGATAGAGGTAGGAAAGGCAATATCTTTAAGATGTTAGTCTAAGGTGTAAGATTAGTTTTTATTACAGTCTTTAGCTGAATTTTAATGTCTCGTAGGGAACCTAGAAATTCTGGGCTACTTGTCTTTCCTGTGCAGATATGGAAAATCAGCAAACATGACAATTGAGGGATGGGGGGCAATGTCATATATTTGGATTCTAGAACTGCATTTCTTAATGAAATGCTATAGAAAAAGGTTTTCTGTGAGTTATTTCCTGTCAGGTTTCAAAAAAATATGAAGTGATTTTACACTATCAAAAGGTGAATGCTGTTGTAGAACATTAAATGTGAAAATTATATGCAAATGAATGAAAATTCTCTTACTGATTGAACATATCACTGGCTTTTACTTTAGCCTTTTCTACTTCTGTGATTACTGATGTCAATTGTTCAGACGTGTATTTGGAAAAGTAGTTGGACCAGTTTTATGTGTTTTGTGTTTATGTAAATTACAGAACAGCCGGGAAATCATGCAATCCTAGAGTTATGAGCCAGGATTTGCTAGGATAGAAGCTATGCATGACTTCTGAGTGATATTTTTTGATTAGACACTCTTAATCGTTTTGTGATAAAGCTTTCTTCAGATACGAAACTATATCTAGCAGATTTTAGTAATGTGTATTCAGTATGCTCTTTATTGCAGTAAAAATAGAGAGAAAATACTAATTGCTTTATGTTATTCCATTCCAGAAATAGCCAAGTTGAGTAACTTAATGGTACTATACAACAGTACACTTGTGTTCTTTTACAACCCTACCATTTTAATTTTCATTTTTTCTTACTATATCTTAGGCTAAATAGGCAATTCTTCAGAGGGAGTAGACCATAATGAACTACAGTTTCATACAATAAGACCTGAAATGTGTTTGTGATCTATAATATTTTCTTAGTATAAAAGTAAATGGCAAATAATCAAAAGTGCTGAGATTTTAAGATATGGGTATAATATCCTATAGAAAGAATTATTCTTTTTTATTATTTGGATTCACTTCTGAAGGTTCCTTTAAAATCTTAATTTATTTAGCGGCGCTTAGAACAAATGTTTTACTTCATTGCTAAAATATAATTGGCTCTCATAAGAATGAATGTATATTTTTCTTTTAGAATTTCACCATTTTAAGACCTTACATCTGGGCTTGAGTTTTCAATAAATACTTTTGCCCAAAGTTTCTAATAAGTTGATAATTGAATTAAACAAACTAAAGAAGCTTTTAACCTGTAGTTTTCCTTTCTCCTATGTATATATCATGTATTAAATATCAACGGTTTTCTGATGACAGCTCTTCATTTGTTCTTCTCACTACAAAGTTGATGGTATTGGTTGTGTTACTAATTAGTTTTAAAAAAATAGTAATAAAGGAGAGAAAAAAGTAGAGTATTTAACTACCTTTGACTTGGTCTCAGACTTAATGAAATTTCTCTGAGTGCACATAGCAGTAACAGAGCCTTATTGCTTTGTCTTTAGTTTTCTGACAGTATTGCTGCAGGATATTGGGGCAAAAGTGAAGGAAAATTAATGGAAATTGGGGGGCAAGGGGGAAGAATGATCCCAAATTCTGCTCTGAAGGCCATTTTTTCCCTTACTTTCATGATGGATTTCAAACTTCATGGTTTTAAAAGTAATATAAATTCTGAAAGGAGATAAGTTTTGCCGAACATTGTAAAGCGCGTATCACTTAAGATTTGAAATTCAGGTGTAAGTTGATGCCTAGTGTAACACTGATATGTGATTATATCAAAGGACATCTCATATTAAGTTCAAAATCCATAAGTAACAATTTTTATGAATAGAACTTGATATTAAAACATTGGGAGATTTTCAGTTGTAAATTTTACTGAATTACTCTGGTAATTCAGTTCTTCTGTAGCTGTGATACATTTTAAAAAAAAAAAAGGTAAATGCAGTCCATTAAGATCATGCGAAGTATTTCCAAAAGAAATAGTGAAGAATGAGAGCCACTGAAGGCATTAATCTTATTTAGAATAGTAGGTACAATCTGGTCATCCTTGTTCAAGAAAAATGAATTTAAATGAGAACAGATGGAAAGAAGTGCAATTACAATGATTAAGCAAACAGTGAATCTATCAGATGAGAAGAAATTAAAGTGTGTTATATAATAGGACCTACTTGTTTAGCGTAGAAAAATGAAGACAGAAGCACATAATCCATCTTTACAAATAAAACCAAGGGTTAAACTTGAGGAAGGAGAGGAGGATATTGCTGACATTCGGATAAGTGCTTAAAAACTGGCATGAATGAATGCAAAATGGAAGTGTCAGAAGTCCTTTAGCAGCACTTTTTAGATGCTGGAAGAGTACCCTGATAGCCTGGAAAAAATTGCTACAGGTGTTCCCGGTTCTTCCCCTTATTTCCAGGCAGGAACCCAGGTCAGGGTTCCATCTAGCCTGGCACAGCCTATGTAAAGCCAGAGGAATATGTCCCATCGAAGGGACTATCACAAATTTTGAGAATGATAGTTGTGTTAATAAATGTTCTCTTTATTGTGTTCTCTTGGGTCATGGGGGGAGTCACTGGGAGTTTATTTAGGTTTTTTAATGTTTTGTGAAACATTGCTAATGTAGAAAAGTATTAAGTCAAATATTTGAAGAAGTGCTAGTAAGCAAATGTTAAGGCAAACGAAAATTAGGTGAAGTATAGAAACAGACTATGCACATGCTTCATATGTGACAGTGAAAATAAACTGTTGATGCCATTATTATTTTTTAATGCGTATTTGATACAAAAGTCTCCAGGAGACTGAAAACTGTGAATTTAGTTACTGTTCTTAAAATGAGAGCATACATGAAAGGTTGAAAATTAGTCCTGTTAAGTGGACTTAACATATTTAACATAACATAACTTAACGTATTTTCAGTATCTTAGCAGGGAATACAAATTCACGGTTGCCAAAAGGATACACTTAGAAAATTACAACTTAAAGGGCATGAATAAGCAAGGATTTCTGAAAGGCAAATCATGTTAAGCAAATAAGATTACTTCTTTACAAGTGAATGGCAGAAGAGAAAATGCAAGATTTAGTATTTCTCCATTTCAGTAAAGCTTTTTCTTTTTACCAAAGTTTCATGCAGCAGATTTTTGTATAACCTGTCTGAATATGGAATGGATGCTTAAGGTTTTTAATACTGATAAGTAAGCAGAATAGCAGGGCGTGGAAAGTCCATTTTTGGGGATTGTTGAATAATAGAATCCCTTTGCTTTCTTTGTTGGGATCATTCGCTTTAATATTTTAATTATTGATTTAGTTTAAAACATACAAGGCAATAAATATTTCAGGTGGTACTAAGTAAAGAGATTGTTTAAATGGCAGATGGTTGTAGTTGCTTTACAGTATAATTTTTGATAAATTGAATGAACAGATCGGGGGTGGAAAATTAAATGCAATAGATCTAAGCATTAAGTGATGCTCCTGGGTTGGAGCATTACACAAGTTAAGTGCAGTTGAACTAGATATTGAATTAGGTAATAGTCAGGAAGAAATATTCAATGCATGCTTATTGACAGATGCAACTTTAAATGCTTACTTCATTGTATAGCAGCAATAAAGGCTAACATGTCCAAATGGACTTTTAATATGAAATTGAATTTATTTTATAAACCAGTTCATACAGAATAACTATTAGGCCAAATTTCCCTACTTTGGTCATATAATTTGTAAACATAGAAATATCAGGGAATAAAATAGAACAAAGCAGCACATTCAGTGAAGTTGATAAATCTGGGAATATATAGTCTAGAGAGGTGGAAATAAAGTAATATGCAGAGAGGTTGAGAGCCCCTCTTTGGAGCATAGAACTGAGAGGAAAAGCTGAAAATCCGGCTTTGAGGACTGAGGGTCTTTGAGAGAGAACTGGAGAGTTTTTTCCTACTTACTGTTTAATCATATTATGTTATCTGATATTTCAAAAACTGACACCTTCCAGAAGTCCTCAAAAGTGAATCTCAAGGAAAAGACATTGCTGCTATGTTCTAATCCCCGTAATATATATGTGGTTAATTTAACGCATGAGTTACCTCACTAAGATTGCTGCAACACCTTGTATATCTAAAGTTAATAGCACGCATACGTGTTTCCAGGATCAGCTTTATATTTAGATGTAACTAATAACCCCTTCTGTGAGTTGGGCGGAATTTTCCCTGCCTCCTGTGAAATTTGACGTGTCTATTAGGAAGGTGGGAGTGACTGTTCTGTGACCACTCTTTTTTGCACTGTTAAAAATGTAAACTGTTTTTAAAATGGGCTTCTTTCTCACCAAACTATTCCTTTTGGTGGCCTTTATACCCCATGAGATGGATGAATCTGGCAGGTTCAGCCACTTAAAGAACAGGATGGCTTTGACTGAGGTGCTGGTCCAGCCTCCCATGCAGGTGGGGAGGTGGCTGGTGGCCCTGCAGTCGGTGGGAGATGTGGAGATCAAACATGGTCAAAACTGACCCATGATTTAGTGCTGTGAATGGCAAAGGAGGCTTATGCTACCCTTTTGAACTCAAAAGAAGTTGTTTTCTCTTTGTATCTATCTAAAAAGCTGGCAGTGACCCTTTCAAAAGGGATGTACTTGTGGACCCAACAGACAAAGCATCATGATCCCAGTCAAACTATCCTGACAATTACTTAGAAATGATAAATATGAATAATAAGACATTTGCTACAGCTATAGGCACCATTATTTCGATTAATGTATGTATTTCCTTTAAACCTTGTTTAGAAACCTGTATCCCTTGTATATTAGATATTATTCGGTTCTATTCAAAAGGAATGTATGATGAGATAAGATCTTAAAGGTAGGATTGTCAAAATAATGAGTGTTTGCATGTGGAGCTGAAGATGAAAGAGGATGTGGCTGCACTCTATCTGAAAATCAGATCCTTAATAATAATTTCTTTATCTGTATGAGCTACTAAGGTGTTTTGAGCTGAGCTGTTGGCAGTATCAATGGGAATTCTTTGTAGGTCTTTTCTGCCTTATTTAAGCTTTAGTTAAGATTGTCCGTAATCAAGCAATACCTGTGTCTTACTGTTGTGTATGTATGATTTGTTTATCACTATTTTCTCAGGGATTAGTGATCATTGCAAAATAACAACAAAACGATGATAGGAACAAAACGTGCTGCCTTACTCAATACGTGGCTTAAACACCCTGTTAATTTTTTTTTTTTCAGTTGGTACTGCATGTATTATTCAATGTATTTCTCCTATTTAGACAATGTTAATTTCTACAACACTTTTAGAATGAATTATTAGGAAAAAAATATTTTTTTACAAATAGCCAAATATTTTTTTAGAGATTCAGTGGCTAGGGTATATACTGTAAGCATGTAAACTTGCTATTCAGCCTTGATTTTTCAACCATATTTTACTGTCCATTGGCAGAAAAACAAGCAAACCGCAGCATGGCATGGCTTTATTGTACCACTGTTCAGCAATTTTTATATACTGTTTCCTTTTATAATTTGAGACATGATAATGATTTTTGCTATAAATTTTTTCATAAGTATTCTTATTGATGGATGATGCATTTATTTAAGCATCAGTGGACAAATAAAGTTATCCACGGGTGACTAACAACCTTGAATAAATACCATTTCACTCAGCAGCTATCCATAGTACCTTATCAATGCAATTACATGCCAGGACCTATTATCCCAATTAATGGACTGTTTTATATTCACTGTGCATTATACTTGAAACTCTTCAGAGGCCTGGCCTTCACTTAGCCAGAGGCAAAAGAGAAATGTAAAACAAATCATCAAGAAAAGGCTTTCATTTACTTTCCAAGATATGTAGCGTGTAATTATACTTTAAGCATAACTAGGATGGCCTCAGAAATGCACTTTGATTTAAGCTACAGTAAAACTGTATATTAAAACCATGATTAAATATAGCTATCTTGTTTTCCAATATTATTGTTGGTAACTGCAAAAGTAGATATTTTGCTATCATCTTCCTACATCGTCTTTTTTTTGTAATTATTTAAAGGCTGAGGTACTCAATGACTTTTTTGCCTCAGTCTTCATTGGCAAGTACTCAAGCCTCACCGCCCAAGCCGCAGAAGGCAAAGGCGGGGACTGGGAGAATGAAGAGCTGACCACTGTAGGAGATCAGGTTCAAGACCGTCTAAGGAACCTGAAGGTGCACAAGTCCTTGGGACCCAATGAGATCCATCTGTGGGTCCTGAAGGAACTGGGGCGGATGAAGTTGCTAAGTCACTATCCATCATATTTGAGAAGTCGTGGCAGTCCGGTGAAGTTCCCCCTGACTGGAAAAGGGGAAACATAACCCCCATTTTTTAAAAAGGGATAAAAGGAAGACCCGGGGAACTACAGGCCAATCGGTCTCACCTCTGCCTGGGAAGATCATGGCGCAGATCCTCCTGGAAGCTATGTTAAGGCACATGGAGGACAGGGAAGTGATTCAAGATAGCCAGCATGGCTTCACCAAGGGCAAGTCCTGCCTGACCAACCTAGTGGCCTTCTATGATGGAGTGACTATATCAGTGGACAAAGGAAGAGCTATAGATGTTTTCTATCTGGACCTCTGTAAGGCCTTTGACATGGTCCCCCACAACATCCTTCTCTCTAAACTGGCGAGGTACGGATTTGATGGGTGGACTGTTCGGTGGATGAGGAATTGGTTGGATAGTCGCACCCAGAGGGTGGTGGTCAATGGCTCAATGTCCGGATGGATATCAGAGACGAGTGGTGTCCTGCAGGCGTCCATATTGGGACTGGTACTGTTTAATATCTTCATCAATGACACAGACAGTGGGATTGAGTGCACCCTCAGCAAGTTTGCAGATGACACCAAGCTGTGTGGTGCGGCCGACACGCCTGAGGGACGGGATGCCATCCAGAGGGACCTGGACAAGCTTGAGAAGTGGGCCCGTGTGAACCTCATGAGGTTCAACAAGGCCATGTGCAGGGTCCTGCACCTAGGTGGGGGCAACCCCCGGTATCAATAGAGGCTGGGGGATGAAGGGATTGAGAGCAGCCCTGCCGAGAAGGACTTGGGGGTACTGGTGGGTGAAAAACTGGACATGAGCCAGCAATGTGTGCTCGCAGCCCAGAAGGCCAACCATATCCTGGGCTGCATCAAAAGAAGTGTGGCCAGCAGATCGAGGAAGGTGATTCTGCCCCTCTGCTCTGCTCTGGTGAGACCCCCCCCTGCAGTGCTGTGTCCAGCTCTGGAGCCCTCAGCACAAGAAAGTCATGGACCTGTTGTAGCGGGTCCAGAGGAGGCACAAAAATGATCAGGGGGATGGAACGCTTCTCCTATGAGGAAAGGCTGAGAGAGTTGGGGTTGTTCACCCTGGAGGAGAGAAGGCTTCAGGGAGACCTTATTGCAGCCTTTCAGTACTTAAAGGGGGTTTATAAGAAAGAGCTTTTTAGCAGGGCCTGTTGTGACAGGACAGGGGGTAATGGTTTTAAACTAAAAGAGGGTAGATTCAGACTAGATCTGAGGAAGAAATTTTTTATGATAAGGATGGTGAAACACTGGCACAGGTTGCCCAGAGAGGTGGTAGATGCCCCATCCCTGGGAACATTCAAGGTCAGGTTGGATGGGGCTCTGAGCAACCTGCTCTAGTTGAAGATGTCCCTGCCCACAGCAGGGGGGTTGGACTAGATGACCTTTAAAGGTCCTTTCCAACCCAAACTGTTCTATGATTCTGTTTCACCCAAGGTTAAGTTTGAGATTCATATGGCTTCCCTGTCTTTAAGCATAGGAAATAAGAGCAGCAATTCATGGGGACGTTGTATTTGCTGGATGGGTGAACAAATAAAATAGTCTACTAAGAAGTACGCAACCCGGTGTTGTGTCGCTACTTTGTAAAATGTCAGCCCTGGGCGATGTTTTACCGGGCTGGAATTTGACCATTGGCGTTTCGCTGTACTCCCTCTGGTGGTTTCCAAAGCTGCATTACCAAAGCTATAAAATAAAACACAGTTGTATTTCTTCTCCTTATTGTAAGGAGCATTGATTGCTTCTCATTGTATATTATAGCAAAGGGGCAGTCTATTACATAAATTTATTGCATTTTCTTCATGATAATTACTGGAAGTTATTGAACAAGGCAGGGAGTTATGACCAGTAAGTTCCTGCTATAGCTGAGGAAGCAAATCCACAAATATTTAGTGGATCTAAACAGCTGTAAACAACACATCCTGTTTACCGTGAAGTAGGAATTTACAGCTTACAGTGCATCTGAGGATTTTTTTAGGAATCATGCTCCAACTAATACAAATTCAGGCTTGAAATATGAACTGCAGTAAAAAGTCATCTTACGTTGTATCGTGTAGGTACTTTTTGTCAAGCAATTCGACGGCATTTAAAATGACCACTAGATTCACCATTTCTCTTATTCAAAAGTGACATTACTATTTCATGAGCAGCTGGTTAGGGAGCCTCATGAAATCTGCATGCATACATTAATGCCTGATTGCTCTCTTTACATTGTGAAAAGGAATCTATCAATGGAAAAAAAAAATCAATAATGTAAGTGTCCCAAGAGGTCTGTGGATTCCAGTAAAATACAATCACTGAGTCATCTTTCTGTAATTTCTTTTCACGAATAATTTGTTCATATATTTGGTGTACACTGGCAACTGTGCCCTGCCAGCTGTGGGCCACACAGATTTGCCATGCTAGGCTTGGCACAGCCGGACCTCCTGCAGAGCCGCTCCAGAAAGCACTTGGCTTGCTGTGCCTGCGGCGGGCAGCCCCGCTGTGCCGCTGTGAAGTCTTATTCCTCCCAACAGCCCTGGCTTTGCTGTGCACATGCAACTATACCACCTCTACCCGGGTGACACCCTTCCTCCAGGTTCACGCGGTAGCCAGAGGATCTCCGAGAAAGAGGATAGCTGCCACAGCCAGGACAATCACGGAGTACTCTTCCCAAATTTCTTGGGTGGGCCGTGTCGCCTCAGTCCCTTGCCCCCACCACAGCTGGATGAGTCCCTGTCAGCTGCCGGGAATGACGAAAGATGGCCGGGGGCTGCTACAACTGCTCTTGGGTGACTAGCTCCTCAGGGCCTCGAGTGAAAGGGGGTGAGCAGGCGTCTGCTGCCCACTGCATATGGCTGTAACCTACAGCATCAGCCGAGTGTGATGTTAAAAGATAAATGCCAACACATGCAAAGTGTGTGAATTCCTGTTTTTCCAGTAGCTCCTTCATCCCCTGAAAGAGAAGGGCGCCTGATCTGTGAGATGGTTTCTGATCCTGACATCTCCGCTCTCCTCTCCTTTCTGTCTCAGGTCCTGAGACATCAGTGAGTGCAGTGCTTGGGACAGCCGAGGTATTTAGATTTATTCCCAAATTCAAACAGCCCTCAGATTCATGCCTGGATGAAAGACTCCATGAATGGAATCACATCTCAAGCCAATACGGTAATCATGTAATTCTTTCATAAATATAAAGCAATGGTCCATAAACTTATGTAGATAAAGTATTTTTACTGACTTCAAATCCCAAAATTCCTAGTTTTTTACTTGTATTACTTTTAAGACATAAGAGAGGTTTTGTTAATATGCAGGTCCACTATAGGAAGTGCTAATTTGCAAAGTATTTACATTTACAAAGTAGCCCAGCTGTCCCACGAAAGGAATGCTACAGGTGTAATCCAAATACACATTTATTTAAAGATGGAGGATAAAAGCCAAAAAGAGTTAAAGTAAAAACTAGTAAGTCTAGCACTTTATCCCCAAATATATGAACAAACTTGTACAGTGGAAATAAAAAGCTAGCAACTGTATTAACTCCAATTAAATGTTGATGACTTTGATAAATGTTGCAGTCTCAATAAATATAAGTGATCTTCACATTACTCTTCATTTATTGACACCCTCGTACTATTTTGAAGAAGATTCATCTTCCACCGAAGACTTTTATTGCTATAATATTTCACAACTGACTAGCCAATTTCTTCCATTATCTTAATATTCACAGTTAAAATACAGAACTAACGTTATCCCTAATGCCTATCTATGTCAGATATGAAGACAGTGAGGAGAAAAAAAAGCTTGATAAAGAAAATTCCTGGCCATCGTTCACTGTTTCTTACTTCAGTTTCAAATATAACACTGGAATGGATTCAGAAATATTTTTTTTTCTTCTGACCTATTTGTCTGGTTTTCTTCTCGGCCTTTTTCCTTTTTGAAGGGCAGAAGCTGAAGATGGCCTTTGTGGAGTCCCCAAAGTACTTAAAAAAATTTTACTCCTTAGGTGGAAGCGTAGCCAATTTAAGCACTTTCATTTCTAGGATTTCATTGGAAGCAAAAATTTACAAAACTGCAAAATTATTTTTTCCTGCTTCGTTGTGAAGCTGAAACAAAGATTTAAGAAGTAATCTATGGCAGTGGTGACAGAATTGGACTAGAACATTAGTGTCTCAGTTTTAGCCACCTACCAGACAAGAAATGAAAAGGAGAGAATAATGTGGTAGGCTTTCTGCTGCTGCTTTTCAATAGTCCCCTTCTGCTAGGAGAAATGGAAGAAGGAGTCAAGCTTTTAATGACTGGTTCCACCACCGCTGTACACTCAAGTGTCCTTGATGTGTACTCTGGTGTATGGCTGGAAATACGCGGGATCATAAATGTCATCACTTCTTCCTGTCTTGCAGCAATTCATTGCTTTCCAAGTTTCTTAGTTACAATTGTCCAGACAGCTAATATATTTTGGTTGTCTGTAAGTATTAATTACAGAGCACTACCCACGATAAGAAAATTTAGTGTCACTAATGTTGATAATTGTCCAGTAGAAAGAATTTAGTAATAACAGTAGAAAGATAAGGTCTAGGAAAAAAAAATTATGGACGTATAAATATATACTGATTTATGTTCTCCCTTCCGCAGTATTAGCAGTATTAATATAGAAAGAGTGGCAGTCTCCTGTCCAGAATTTTACTGGAAACAGAGCAGTGAACCTCTTTCTAGGTCACTACAATATTGTGATGTTGATCAACATATAAATAAAAAAATGCATTTTATAACTATCACATATTATTACATTACCCAGTTAATATATTAAATAATTCAGTTGGTGTTTCTCTGCTGTGCCTCAGAATAACAGCAAGTTTGAATATTTTTGCTTGAAATTGCATAAAAATACTCGTAGTATGTGGATGAACACAGCTTTTCTATAACAAACTGAACTTTGGTGCCATTTCACTATCACAATAAGACATTTCTAAGAGTGTGGTATTGTAAGATAGTCCTTTTATTGGCTCATTTGAGGCCAGTGGGGCATGTGTTATCTCATTTTAACACACACCTTGTGGGTTTTTTTGTTCAAGTAAATGATGGATGTTTCGAGTCCAACAGCTTTTTTGTGTACAGAGCAAACTAAAGAAGGTGAATAATGTGACCATGGGAATCTTTTAATTTAAAAAGAAATGTTTCTTAATTAGAGATAATCGTAGACGCTTGGCAGGAATGCTCACTGTATGAGCAAATCTCACCAGCTGCGTTATGCTTATATAGGGAAGGTAGTGTATGTAACACACTGCTTTTACTTAGCTCATTGACTTTTTCTAGTGACTTCTTCTAATTATCTTTTCCAAACAATCTAATTTTTTTTTAATGTCTATGCTCACACAACTTCATTAATATTTGTGTTTGTGATATGGTGGTACTTAAGTATGTGTTGTGGTTTAACCCCGCAGACAGCCAAACACCACACAGCCACTCGCTCACTCCCCCCTCAGTGGCACGGGGGAGAGAATCAAAAAAAAAGCAAAATTCGTGGATTGAAGTAAAGACAGTTTAATGGAACAGAAAAGGAAGGGGAAATAATAATAACGATGATGATGATAGAATATACAAACTAAGTGATGGACAATGCAATTGCTCACCACCCACTGATCGATGCCCAGCCAGTCCCTGAGCAGCGATCGCTGTCCCCCAGCCAACTCCCCCCAGCTTTATATACTGAGCATGATGTCATATGATATGGAATACCCCATTGGCCAGTGTGGGTCAGCTGTCCCAGCTGTGTCCCCTCCCAGCTTCTTGCGCACCTGGCAGAGCATGGGAAGCTGAAAAGTCCTTGAGCAGAGTAAGCACTGCTTAGCAATAACTAAAACATCAGTGTGTTATCAACATTATTCTCATGCTAAATCCAAAACACAGCACTATACCAGCTACTAGGAAGAAAATGAACTCTAATCCAGCTGAAACCAGGACAGTATGTTAAGTTTAGATACACCAAATTAAAGAAACTGTCCTCTCCGGAGGGGACTGCAAGTGTACAGTATACCTGTCCATATTTATTTAAAGAAAAGAAAAGAATAAAAGGCAGCAAGTGCTATGCTGCTAGGAAGTCAGCATCACCTCAGGGTTACTGCAAAGACAGGGGCTGAAATGTGGAAGAGCTGGGTCTGTTCCTGGGTTGCTGTGAGACCCTGGGGTACAGCTTTACCCATCTTCGCTTGCTCTGATGTAACTCAGCTCTAGAGATGTTCAGAGAACTTTTTGTTTCTCCATTCACCTTCTACTTAACAGCCCCTTCTGTTCCAAATAACACCTTCAGGAGTGGCATCACGTTGCCCTTCTTGCAGCTGCACCATCCTTTTGTTTAACCATGACAGAGTCATGGCTTATCCAGAAGACTCTGCTGCAGAGCTCATCCTCCCAGCCCCTGGTTCTGACTGTCACTCCGCTCGGTGTGTCCTTTTTTTGGCTCTTCCTCATCAGACATAAACTTTTATCTTCATTTTTCTGATCCTGCACTACTTATCCCCTCTGTTTATAATCTTTCATTAGCCATGTGCTTTCTTTCATGCTCATTATTGAACTTGGGGAGGAGCTTTTTTTGTAAACGTCTGTCTAGCCACATTGTTCTTCTGCCTCAGATCCACAGTGCTCTCTTTTGTGCAGTCCCAAAAAACTTGTCACTGCTTCGGCTCCTGGTATTCTAAACCCATCGCCTACTATTCTGGCCTCATTTTTCCTATGACCATCTGCTGTATTTTGTCTAGTATTCAGAATGCTGGCTCTTAGAGCCTTCCCCCAAGTGGAAATAAAAAAAAAATAGTTGCTACATGTTTCCCGTTGGGAATTACTAACTTCTTGTCTGGTTTATGAAGTGTAATCACTATCAACGTAACACATAAATCACGTTTTCACAACGAAAAGCAGGTATGTACAATAGGATATAACATACACTTGTGATTATAAATGACGTCTTTCCTTGCAACACTTGAAGTATCACTTCTTCATTTTATTTTAGTATTCTTTATTATGTTCTATCAGAGGTTTAAGGCAGAAAAATGTGAGCTATTGTAAAAGAAAATTCAGGCTGTGAGTGGAGTCCTCCCTTGTTAGTACTTCTTTTAACAGTACTCTGATCTGCGGTAAGTATAAATGACTCTGAAAATTCCTTTGAAAATATTCCTTCCACTTGGCCATTACATAGTGGTGAACTGCATGGCAGCCTTCAAATTACAAGGAAAATAATGAAAAGGAAGATACAGTGATCACAGAAGTAACAAAAGATATCAATGCTTTTCCTTTTTTTTTTTTTGATACAGCTACAGCACTGCTCAAAATCTCTGTTACTATCAGAGACAAACTTCTACTCACTTCAGATAAAAATTAATAACAAAAATAGAAGTAACTGCACATGAAAAAATGTATTACATAAGATATGTTCAGCAATTGATAAAGCAGCTGAACCCAGTATTAAGAAAGATTGCTATTCATTATTTGAATTTGTATGATTGACCACTTAAAGAAATTACTAGTGCTATAGAAAGGCTTGTGACTAAGAGGGAAAAGTCATTTAGTTCAGGGAGGTCTTGTAGGCCTCACAAAATAACTGTTGATTATAATTATACACTAATCTGAAATATTCTCTTGGGAAGTAGACAGATAATGAACAGGAAAAAAAATGAGCTCAAACTGATACACTTTACTGATACCAAGAATACAATTTTGCAGCCTATTTCATACTGTGAGAAGCTCTTCAAAGCTTGTTTTTTTGCTAACCTCTTATTTCATCTATCTATGTGTGTAAGGCAGAAAAAATGTGCATTTTCAAAGTCACTTTTATGGACAAGACAAACTATTTTTGCATTTCCTCAACTGTCATGCTTTTAAAAAAAATTCCAGTTTTAGCTGAGTGTTTAGACTAACATAAAGAAGCTAAGAACAGATCTGAACTTCTCCGGCATCAGACAGTAATTACTACTGTGACTTCCAGTGAAAATTTTCCACTAGCAGCACTACCATTCCCTATCATGAGAAAAATATTACTGCTATAACAATTGGTCTTGATTTTTAACATGTTACAAATCTGGTGATTTGCCCTGCTGCTTACATATAACAAGAACCAGAAGGGCAAACGTATTTTTGCTCTGGTGCAGCAGAGAAGCAGCTTTCTGAGTTTTGACATGGAAAATTTGCAGTCGTCCTGAAAAATCATCACCTAGGAAATGATCACCTAGGAAATAATCGCAGCTCTTCCTGGTCTCAGCGTTATCTGTACTGACATATCAAAGGCACGTGCCTGCATTACTTTCTTGTTAATTAGAAAGTGTTTTAAAAGAAATGGGGTTAGTGCACACTGATAGATACCACTGTCTCTGGTGAGTTGTTGGAATTTCAGGGTAATATTAGGCACACCTGGGATGGTATAAAAATCTTGCGTGTTTCCTGCAGAATTAAATCTATAGTGGAGAACCACGGACACATTTAAGATATTTCACATTGCTTATGTGTTCTTACCCTACTGTAAGGCTGTAGAATTTCCCAAATTTATAAATACATAGCCCATTTCAAGAAATAAAATCTCACATTCACTCTTTAGCGTGAAGGATTGTGTAAATGCAGCAAAATGCATACCCATCTTGATATTTAAATTATCTTTAGCATCTGCTTTAAGAGTTATTGAAAGAAAGGCTAATCCAGGACGGCATCACTGTATCTATCGGTTAGAACAGATTTCAGGTGTGCCAGGCCTCTTCTTTTTTTAAGAAGTGGAAACAGTCTGGAGAACAGTTGTCCAATACTTTTAAGCATAGTGCTCTGTATGGGGAATACCACAAATGCTATCTCTTAAAGGCAAAAATAAGAAGTCTTAAGCTTGATCAAAGTCTCTGTTATTTCCTAATATATTTTACAGAATTCTCAGGTTTCAATAATATTGCTGATTTTAAAAAATCCGTAATCTTAGTGGTGCTAATTTTATAGATTAGAATATTGTATTTTTCTGGTGTATAATTTTATTGCTGTTATTCAGACAAAACATTCCATAAGAAAAATAATGCTGAGTGAGCCCATGTCCATGGAGTTATTCTTTAGCTATATTTAAATCCTCGTATTTACACTTCTGCCTGAGAAATATTCGTGTTTATGAGTATATTTTAAGCTTCACAGGACAGCATGACACTTCTTTGCCTGCTGACCTGTGAACACTGAATCATGTGGAAGATACACAGGCAAAACCCCAGACTCATGTATGTTGACTTGGTTCTTTTGTAGTTTAGTTTCAAGATTTAAGAAAGTATCTAAACATACATAAAAGTAATATCAGACGAAAGTATCTTATGGCCAAGGTGTCCACTTCTCATAAAAACAGGCATTTTTCTGCCCATAAGGTTCAGTCCTCTAATAGGCTGAATACTTCTAGATGCTGAGCACTTTGATTAGGACTCATCATATGGGACTCCTCAAAAACTCTTTAAGATTAAGTCACTGATGTGAAATCCTAATGGAGTTCAGTGCCTCCCTGGTGCAACTTCATACTTCAGTGCGGTTTTGACACCACTGACCTCAGGACAGTGATAGTGGGGATGAATCTGGCCACTTTGTCAGATATATTGTGTGATTTCCAAAAGGAACAATGAGCTCCAGAGACTTAAGTCTTTTATTAGCAAATTTTCTAAAATTAAATATGTCTACTGATTCGTGATGTTAATATATTGTTATAGATGTTAATATATTGTGAGTCATGAATATCTGTATCTATAGAGGAACTACATGAAACTAGTGGAACTATCTATGTATCTTATCTATAGTGAAAGACTGTATGAAAATCTGATATACAGAGTAAACAAGAAGTGTATGTCTAAAAAGTTACAAGTATAGGAATGTTTTGGTCCTTTTTAGAGGTCAAGAGTGATTGGCCACAAATCAAAAAATAGCTAGAAGCAAACTAAGAGTCACCACCACCAGATTGATTTGCTAGAGGTGAATTTGCATGTGTTACACATGTCCAGATGCTCTTTTCAGTTCATTACTGGCAAACAGCCCAATTTGTCTAAATCACATTTAATATACAGCAGTTCATGGCAGGTGTAAAGAAAAAAATATATATTCTGTAAATCTCCTATAGGAATCTCTATATTATTACAATTGTTATTTTAAATGACCTTTATAGTATTAAAAAAAGGGTGGGAGAGGAAAAAATAACTTGATAGTGGGCAATTATTTACAAATTCAAAAACTATTGCATGCAAGGTTCCTGTTTTCAACTCCGAAAGATACTGGTCACCCAAATCAAAGGAGGAGATTCTGTGGTTATTATGAATCCACTTCTTCAACATACCCTTTTTACGGTTGGCATGAATTCTTTGCATGGGTCATCTCTTGATCTTAATAATCATTGCCAACAGTTTAAATGGAGTTTGTAGGATGAAGAGTGAGTTTGGCCAGAAGTCTGATAGTATTTTGATTCCTTTCCTGGCATAATTATCGTTATGATAACCGTCTTCCGACTGTATAGTGTCAGAATAAGAGCTCCATTGGAAAAAGCACTGATAGCTTGTGAGCTACAAACGTTAACTGCCTGTGCAGAGGCTACTCAATCTCGTGCAGCTCTTACCCAAAGCTTTACAATGGGAACATCACGCACACTATGAGATCTCTGGCTTTATCAAAGCTGTCATTTCTAGTACATGCAATGCACAGTATCTATTTCCTTGGAAGGCAAGTCCTGTTGTCTGGTATCCAGTTATTTTTTAGCAGTGTCCATAGAAGGTAATGGACAAAACACTGTACCAGGACTCAAGAGACCTCCCTGGGCCTCAGCTGGAAGGTGGAGATACTGATACTCATCTCTTGCAAAGTTCTTTGAGATATGGAAATGGAAACCTCCAAATATTAGCTAGCAGATGATGTTACCATTATTCAGTGAGGGCATGCAGTTCCTGATATTGAATTCACAAGTATATAGCAAATTCCAGTGCAAATAAAGGATATGGTTTTCTATTTATTGTGTGCACTTCAGAAATTCTCTACGGTGTCTCATGCAGTACAAGAATAATGCAGAACATAGAAAAAGTATGGACTTAGCTATTTTTAACATCTTGATGAATGTATAAACATATTGTGAGATAATTTTCAAGCAACTTAACATTTTTGGCTAGATAATTCTATGAACTCACCTTATGCTATAAAGGGAGATGGATTATTAGAGATGCTTGTGAGAGGTAAGAGACTGACACAGTGGCTCAGACGGTTGGTCTATGTACATCTTTAGTTAGCATGGTGATACTCCTTACCATTGACTTCCTTTTTGATAGCTTTGAGCCAGATGTACAGTACTGAACTAGACAGAAGTGTAATTAATATTGAACAAATATAGGCGTCGCACCTTGTCTGAATGTTGATTCAACCTGTTTCTCTAAAACAAATTATTTTATTTTCTACTGCATTAGCAACAGCAGACTGTTTGGAAAGAGATTTTGAGGTCAGACATGCCACCTGGCAAGTGATGTAGAAATTTGTTGGGAAAATATACCAAAATTGCAGAGAATTCTTCTAATGGGGACAGGATATCACATAAGCGCTCTTGCTTTGTTTACCTTTATTTTACATTACAGTAGTGTTTACTATAATATTTAAATCAGAATAGTTAATATTCACTAGAAAAAGAAAAAAAGAATATTGTTGTCATCTCATTTTCAGTGCAATAAGCTTAATATTAGAGCATAAAAGCATTTGTACTGAAATCTGTAAAGACCTCCTAGGTAAAAGAGCTTTTCTGTAATGGTCAGATAGCCATCCGATCCTTCTTTTGCATACAACAAACAAAGATATCTTATCTAGGGCTGTCCAGCAAATTAAATTTTTGGCAAGCAAGCAGGTATTCTGCTCCGAGTTTATTGCACTGTAGCTCTCTACCACACAGCCCTGCAGTGGTTGGATAGCTATTGTAGGGGACCCAGAGAGTTAACCTGTAAGTAGAAGTAGCATTCATCATTCACTGTCTGGAATTCTACAGGAATATTTAATATACTCGTTCAGGGACAATGTCCAGATATGTGTTCATTTATATCCTTTTTTACCTACAGTCCAGCTTATTTTCTCTGAATCCTGATTTAGGAATATTTTTGTATCTGCACTGAGTGAAATACATAAATATATTTTCTGTTATGCAGTTTTAATGAACAATTTTCTACAGAAAATAAGAATATAAGCTGTTTATGATCATCTGTTACTTCTGGAATCAGCTTGGTAAAGGACATTTTATGTTTAGTAATCCAGCAATTCCTGTAGTTAAACTTTCAGAAAAACATAGTTATTTTTTCAATGCAAATAAAACAGTGAAGTTTTTTTTGTTAAAGCATAGTTGTTTGTTATTCCTTGTACAAGATATATAGTCTTGTTTTGGTCTTGATTGCTCATGCTACCATATGGGAGTTTGTTCATATTCTAGTTGAGCTAAAATCTGTTGCCATGTGTTTGACTACTCATAGTATTTTTTGTAAGGCTTATCTGTTTTCCACAGCTGAATTTAAGCTAAATTTATTGGTTTTCTTTTTATAAAAGATAAATTATGAAGTCGGGTGTAATGATAGGACAGTAAAGAACACAGAAGTTAGTTACTTTGCAGTATTGCTTCTCTCTAACAACGTTCTTAAATAACAAGTTCCAAAAACTATTTTTGAAGCAGGAATGATTATTCTTACTGAAATCCACTGTTAATGCATGTAGCTAATTATAAAGCAGGCATGGCCAGATGTGGCCATACTTGAAATATCCCAGGGCCGTTGACTTTCATACTGTTGAGTTAAACAGTTGATTTCTCACATGTCCTTCAACCTGGCTGAGCTTCACAGAGAGGCATGCAGGGATCCATGGAGAAATGTGGAAGTCTTTCAGGTACAGGGAATTTGCAGCAATGCAACAGTCAGACCTGCTGATGGTTCCATGCTGTGGAAGAAGAGGTATATATTAGGATCATGATGAAACTCATCTCTTTTTTTATTATTATTTTTATCTTTTTTTTTTCTTTTTTCTCTTTTTTTTTTAATGTGTGTGAATGTCCTTTTAATATTGCTGTATTGGATAAATCGGTCAATTCAGCAGGGGGAAAAAATGGCGCAATTCTTGTTTTATTTTGTTTGCTTCCTAGCAGCTACACTAACAACAGATTATAGCAGACATACCAATTTTAGATGTACATTGGCTTTGTTTCCCAAACATTCTGTAAGAATAATTCTCAACTTTTAAAATGTAGCTTTGTTTACTTGTATTCTCACCTATATATATGAAAGAAAAGCTTTTTTAAAGCAATTTATTGTTGTTCTGATACATCACTGTTGCTCAACAAATCTGGTAGAGTTGTGTGAGGGTTTTACGTGGCAGTTAGGCATCCAGTTGGAAGAGCCTATCTATGTGGGAGTGTTGTAATGCTCACACTCATTAGTTTCCTTTGCAACTCAATGAGCTCAGTTAGACTGAAAATAGGTCTGTCAAACAAAATATGAAACCGATGACTGATTGAGAAACAGTTTGAAGGAAGGCAGAAAAAAAGATATAAATTCCCAATAAGGTACCAAGCTGACTACTATCCCTGGCCTGCCGCATAACAATGTAATATCACAATTCTCTGCTGCTTTCATAGGCCTAGGATAAGACAAAGGTATTCCAACAAAACGGGAATTATAGGTCATGAACACGACTTTGAAAATGATATGAATGGAATAGAAGGATTAAAAACCTTAAAACAAACAAAACACTAAAGACCAGATTTTTTGCTTTCAGAATAGGAGTCTTGGGATCTAGTGAATGCTGCTTTTGAGAACAGAGGGTGCTTTGAAGTTTAAATTTATTCAGGTCTTACAGAAATGTGTGTCAAGAGATTGTACAGATATTTCTGTATTAAACAGCACTGCTGTGGATGCTGGTTATTCCACATCCTGACGGACCCCAAACCAGTTGGAGAGTAACACCTTTCTGTCAGTACCATACTATGACACCCTCATGAATCCCATAAAATCCACTTATTCCAGCCAATCCTGCTTGTTTGTTTTGAGGAGTCTGTTTTTTCTACTGAGAAAATAATTTTGAAGAGTCATTGGGGGAATTTGTTTCTAACTAAGGTTGTTTCTATTTAGCTGGAGCAATTTAGCCCAAAATTAGGTATGAGGAAGTCAGGTCTGTACATGTAATTTATTTATTTATTCATCTATTTATTTAAAAAGGTGTTATTGTTGCAGTGTTTTCAGTTGAATTTTCTTTCTTCTTTTATTTCAAATAATCTTTCTATTCTTGACACCTTTGGAAGCACAGGTGACTGCAAGCAGTGGTTAACAACAAGAAACTTCCCAAGTTAATGACTAAACTATCCCTACCTGCTATTCATTGCAGCTCCACTACGCAATCCTCTGACTTTTCTACCACAGACCTGACATGAAAAGCACTGGAGGGCAATTGACCACTGTGAATTTTTATAACATGTCACAATTGCAGAAACTTCTGTGCACATAAAGCATATTAAAAATTCGCTGACAAGACCATAAATCATTGAAATGCTAAACACTGAAATATCAGTTTTGCAGTCAGTCATTAAACAGAACTCATAATCTATGAAATTATACATTCCAGTCTAAAATGCAATATTTCACCTCACAAATGTAAATCTAGATATTCACTGTTCCTTTTCTTTTGCAAAACAAAAAGCTCATCAACAAAGATATTTCTGTCAGGGTAAATAAAGTGGCTCTATCCATCATTCTCTTGTCAGAAACAGATACATTCCTAGTTAAACCTTATTTTTCTTATACAGATTGTCAAATCTAAGGGACACAGTCTATGTTTGTTCTGCTTATGAGTCCCAAGCACATCAGTAATAAGTCTGCACATGGATGGCGTGCAAAATATTTCTACAGGAACAAGTTCAGGAGCTACATTTTTCAGAATGATACAGGACCTAGTTTGAGCCTAGTTTGTGCTCAAGGCCACATCCATCCCACTGTTCACATTCCTTACCTGTCGTTGATGTCCTCTAGTCTACAGGGCAGCTGTCCTAGTACACTCCTGGAGAAAACTTGGGTACAACCTCTGTTTCAGACAATATTCAAGTCCATACTTGCAGGCTGATAGTCTTGTACCTGACTTTGCTGTCTTCGGGTATCTCTTCTGCCCTTGAGTCAATGTCATATGAGTGGTCAAAATGGAAGGTCTGGAGGCAGTCTTTCTGAGAAAGGTATTTTGATGCTGTCTTCCACAGGAACAGGTCACATCAGTATCCCAATTTAAGCTGGATCACGCTCTATACAAGGGCAACATGATTTTAAGGAACTAAGTCTCTCTAATTCTTGTGAGATGGAAGTGAAATATGTCACCCCTATGCTACATATGATACATTGAATGTTGCGTTGTTTCTACTTAAAACGATCTGCGTATATTAATGTATCTATGTATTTTCACGAAGTACAACATTATCAAACAAATATCTTTTCTAAAGCTTTTTTTCAAATGTGTTGTCTAGTTCAAGCTTAGTGAGCTACCCAGAGGTAATAAGTCATAGTCTGACTGTACCACACAAACTGAAAAATTGTTAACTAATTTAGTTAATAAAAAACTGTAACTACTTCTTGCATCTCACCTAAAACCAAACAGGTGAGGCCATTTTAAATAGAAATGAACTAATTGCGTGGTTTTACTAGAACTTCACTCTCTGTAAAACAAGTTTCATTTTGGGACTTGGTGTCAGAAGGTCTCCTTCTGAAACAAGAAAATGTAGAAGAGCATATCTGAGTAAGTCTTGCAGACTTGCCATCCTGACCTGAAAGTCTCATGTGATTTCACAGTGTGTGAGTCAGTTTAGTCTTTGATTGAAGAGAAACTCATTTGAAGTCATGTACAAGATTCAGGGCTGTAACATCCGGAGATGAACTTACAAGGGAGTTGGCTCAGCCAACGGGATACCCAAGTGTAGATACAGTTTGTCAGTGGGAATGAGGCATATTTTCAGAAGGGAAATTTTGCACTCTGTAGGAAGCAATCTCACTGTTGCATTCATTGTGTAATGCCTCAAATTGTTCCCTAGGTATTAGGACAACTGATGCTGACAAATGTAATACAGTAATAAATCAAATGAAGACTGGTGGAGAAGAAAATGCATCTTCCCAAACGTTTTCTTCTTCATAAACTAAAAGGAAAATGATAGCATAAACTTAAGATAAATGAGATTGTACTAGTACTTATGTAAGACTCATTGGAGGAAATTCTACATTTTTGTATATTTTTTAAAATCCTCATCTTCTGTGGTCATAGTCCTGGTTACAAACCTGATCACTACTGCACACTAATTCTGTATCATGGAGTCTTTGTGCTCTGGTTGTTTAGTTTAATCTTAGACTGTAGATTTACATGTAAAATAAATAGTGGAGTATTTCTGAATCCCTTGCATGCTGGCATAGATTTTTAATGTCCTGAATTAATAGGAGAGAGTTGGCTGACATGATAAAACAAGAAAATAAATCACCCCAGCACATTCAGATTAGCTGCACGTTTCCACAAGGCAGAACAAAATTAACAGGTAACTGTCATGAAAGTAAACTGTGTCTTTGTTGATCCCTCAAGTAGGTTAAAAACACAGGAAAAATGAATATACATGCCATTCATGGAGTGCTTTTCATCTTGAAGGACTTTATAATCGTAAAGTGAAGAGACTCCTAGAAATAGGAGGGTGATCAAAGCTGTTCAAGAGGGTATTCAGGTAATATCCGAGTTCTATTAAACCTTGATAACTGAGTCTACTTATCACTCATCTTAATTATTCTTTGTTGTATGGGTGGTTCTTGTTTTAAAACCAGTTTGAACATGCAGACAAAAAGTCAAAGGATCGTAGGATAGACGAGGTTCGAAGAGGGCTCAGGAGGTCATACTGTCCAACTTCCTGCTGAAGAGGGTCAGCTTTAAGGTCCAGCCAGGCAGCTCAGGGCTTTATCGTGGGGTCCGGAAAACCTCCAAGGACAGAAACTGCACAAGGTCTTTGGGGCCCTGTTCCACTCCTTGACTGTCAATCCCATGCCCTGAATCTGTCAACTGATCTTACCCTTTCCAGTAATGGAAAGTTCAGACTGAGAGTGATGTGATGAACTTTGTTCTGCTTTGTTTTGTAAGTTGCTTTATATACTATGCAGAATAAATGCATGAGCTTTCACTAATTAGAGTACTCCACAGAGAACTGGGGAGTTGTTTGTTTCCAAAAAGATAGATAAAAGCTGGAAATCTGTAGCTAGAGCCTTTGACAGCTGGCTAGAGCCTAGAGACAAGTGGCTCTGGCAAGGGAGGTTTTTGGAGCATTCAGAAGATGTTGGGAAAGGTCTCTCTTCCTTCGCTTTCTTTAAGGTAAAGGCTTTCGTGACCAAATTGTCTGAATTTTAAATCTATATTCTACACAGCCTATGTTGTCCCAGCAGTCTTTTTCAGATAGCACATTTTCTGCTCTTCCTCACTCTAGAACTTGTCACTCTTTCAGACTGCAGACAACCTCAGTAGTCAGAGGTTCTGTGAAAATGCTCTGAAGTACAATTATTGACAATATTGATGTTTTAATTGTTCTCATTAAGTTCCAAAGTCTTTGCTGCACTAAGAAAGTGTGGAAAGCTCCGAGGCATTTGTCTCGGACTTTTCAGACTTAACAAAAACCAGTCTATTAACATTGGGTTCCAAACTGAATGTTTCCTTCATAATAAGAAAAGTCATTTAAATATATATATATACTTTTATATGCATATACATACACACACACAAATAATATTAACCAAAAAAAAAATTCTTAGGGTTTCCTGAGTCCCATTTCACCCCTTTAAGAAGCCTGTGGTATTTCTTAAGAGTTGTTTGGAAGCAGTTTTGATTTTTTGCAAGTCATAGGTATTTGTTCTGTTTCACTTCAGTCTAAGTAGCAGCTCTCAGCATATTTCCAGGGCTGTTGTCTTCCTCACCTGTACCACAAATGTTGCCTCTTTGTGGTTCAGTAGCAGATTTGGGGATTCCTATATTTATGGTCATTTAAAAAAAAAAAAGTGAATGCTGAATTCACCTTAACTGATTTTAACATGTAACAGACAGGTAGCCATACTTGGTTGTAGAGGCTCCCTCTGTTGTTAATAAGTACCTCCAAAAATAGCCTTCCTTTGTGTGCTTGTGCACGTATATCCTGAATTGTGTTTCTATAGCAAAGTATCTGTACTGGGGAGTTCTAGGATATATTTTTTTAAAACAAATTTCCTGACAGCATGCTTCTGCTGTCAGTGCGCCAGCATGAATTAGTTTTCCTAGGCCAAATTCAAATAGTAAACACAATTCTATTGTAGTCAAAATGCATAAAAAACATAAATGGTATACTTGTGTGGTACTTGACTTCACTGATAGCTTGGTACCAATAGCTATAGCCATTTTGCAACGGACAAAACCAAATCCATAAATTTATGGATTGCAATCCATAATGTTACCCATAAATCCAAATTTATATGTATTGCAATGTTGTTTTCCCTTGGCTTGTGATTATCATCTGCAAATAACATTTCTGCTAAGCACCCAGTTTATAACCCCTACATGACTTACAGATTATCAAGGTTTAAAGAGAAAATGGACAGTACAGTGATGAAAATAACCCTGTGCTGGCAAAGATGGACTAGGTGACCTAAATAGGTCTTTCACATTTCTAACTACATTGATCCTATGAATTATATATTTAAATCTAAGCAAACATATGAAAGCAGTAATTGAAGAAGTTAATGTAACATTCTTGTTCAGTTAACAACTATCCTATTTTCTCAATCTTTTCACTGGAGCTTAATAGAAAAGTAAATTTATGCCATTTTGAAATCTAAACTTTTAAAATTTTTTCAGCAGAGGACTGTAGGTAGGCTGGTCCTTTTGGAAGGAGGTAACAGTGCCCTCCTGGAGGAGTCATTTGGATGTCCTAGCAGGATTAGACATTAGTGCTGAAGCCTTTGTTACCACCTAAACAGGTAGACCTCCAGGCATTCTAACATCTGTAGACGTAACTGCAGAATACATGGCAATTCATGCAGAAAGCTGGTGTTTCTGTCTCCTTTCTTATATGACAATGCAGGTTGCTCAGCCAGAATGGTTGTGTTTGAACAGCTATGTCTCGCTGGCTTTGCCCTCGCTCAGCCTGAGCCCAGTGAGCCACCCTGCTTCCTCCGTGGCCCAGACTGTGACTCCAGCAGTTCTCCTTGCTCTGAAAATGAAGCCTAAAAGCTTCTCCTCCTCAGCATGGATTCCCTAAACTCTCCAATTTGGATTTGCCCTTCATGTTTTACAGTTGGACTCAGTGATCTTAAGGGTCTTTTCCAACCTAAATGATTCTATGATTCTATGTCTCAAGTGGTGAGGAGAAAAAAAACTTAATTTCTCACCAGTCTGAAACCACATTAGATTTTACTTCAAGTCATGCTGGAATTAATGACTATTGCTGACTGCCTTTGTAGGCACAGGGGTATTCCCCACCCAAGCGTGCACACAAAAGTCCGGTTTCTGAGAGCTGAGCTTACCTATTAGATGAAGGGGCGATTGCTCATATGTATCCTAAAATACGCCCCATGCATGCATTTTTTTTTAAGAGGGGACTTTCTTCACTGACTTGCCATTTTTGCAAGCTTAAAGGAGTGGACTTGAAGCTTTAAAATTAAAACCAAGTTTCTGTGTTTTGAACAACAGTAATGCAATAGTCCATTGGATTGACATTACCCCAGAGTGTCTATATTCAAAGAAAAATGACGGCAGCAAGTTTAGGCAGCCGAATAATCCTATCAGCAGAACATACAAATTATTTTATAATGAAATATAATTTGCGACTCATATAGATGCAGCAGGTGCTTTAAGACCTCCAAATTCACTGCCCCTGAATGTATGCAGAATTACAATGACAAAAGGTGGCAAATGTTGAAATTTTAATGGCACCTGCTGCACTTGTAATCATGTACATTCTATTACTACTGAAAAAAGTTCACACAACTCTGTTCTAAGCCGTAATGATTTGTAATATCATCTCTCGCTTATATTTTAATTATTTGTTGCTGTTATTAACAAGTATTCTAGCAAAATGTAATAGTGATAAAATGATATTAATTTATTCTCATAGTATTTCAGCTGATACATGTGGAGGAGCATACAGGATATTTTTGTTTGGATTTTGCCTTGTTAATAAATACGTTTTAGAGCATTTTAATTGATTGTCCAAACTGTATGACTTTGTAACCTTTTAAGCTTTACCTTCGAGATCATATAAAAAGACCAGGGAAGTTTCAGATAGTACTGTCAATATTCACTTGACTTTAGTGTTATCTCTTAGGGTTAATATAAAAAATAGGTTTTCACTTTTTTCAGCAAATTTCTGTTCGTACGGAAATAAGAATTAACATGTACAGTTGTTACAGTAAACAATAAGAGCCTTTTGCAAGATGTATCTGAGGACAATTAAACAGTGTTAAAGAAAACCACACAAATGACCTTACATTTTATAAAGGCACAGAGGTTATCTCATCAGAAAAGTGAGAGATCTATCCCTTAGAGTTTACAGTTCGTGTATTTAATTAGAAAGAACATTAACATAAAATTGTTCCCTGTCCATACTCCTGTGATACTCTATATTCTGACCTGTAAAAGACATTTGCTCTTTCTTGCAAGTTACTTAGTGAAGTCTAAACAGTTAAGATAATACTGCTTTTTTGAGTATATGTTGGGTATAATATTACTCATAACTGAAGGAAATGCTAACAGTATACTCCATGCTAGCATAAGCTTAGTCTGTTGTTCTGGTGTGTGTGTGCAAGAAATGTAGTGTTTCCAGGCTTGCTCAGCAAGCACAGGTTTAATTTTTACTGCTGCAATTAGAGCTGAGCACAGGAGTCCAAAATGGGGAGGTGATCTTCTGTTATTTTCGGTCTATTAATTTAGCACAAGCTAAATGCGGTATTTTTAAGTTTACTTACCAAAAGAACAATGAAAACGTACTAGTTGCATTAAATGTGTAGATTTAAAAGAAGCATGTAAAACTACCATATTTAAAATACTTTCAACCATAATGTTTAAAGTCCTTTTGGCTATAAAAATATTACTTTTAGTAATTTTGAAGTATGTTTGCAATAATGTATTTTTTATTTTTAAAATTACTTTGAACATTGGGAATGCCACATTGAATGCCACAAGCAATGAAAAGGATTTTAGTAAAGAGGTACTAATAATAACTCCACTTATACCTTAATTATATTTCCTTTTTGGAAAAAAAAACCCTCCCTTATCATCCTTGAGTGCCTTTTAAATCAGGACACCATTGACACTTTTTTTCCAATTAACAGTAAAAACCTTCATTGATCCTTTGACTTTTTTATGAGATGAATTTATATTTTCTAGACTAACATGCATGACAACATAATTCTCCACACTCATTAATATTCAACTTCTCTGCTTTAATGAGGGAAATGAAGAGGAATGGAATGTCATCTGCTTATCTAAAGCAGCAAGGACTTTGCTAATCTTCACAGACAAAAAAACCCTACATTTAAATAACATTAAAGCTGTGACACATTTGGCCAAAATCAGGTCATTCAAGTTAAGCCTGACACTCGGAGCTGAATTAGATCTCTATGTGTGGTTTTTCCAGTATAAAAAGTTGGAAAATCTGTGTTTCCACTCATTGATTTTTTTTCATATTCTTTTTGAAACAGGATTTGTGGAAAGGGTGGTAGGTTTATTCTTACAAAATAAAGAGCCTCTGGCATCTGCTGATTCCTGTGTGGCACATTGTTGTATTTCCCAGATAGTGGCCAAACCTTAGTGGGATCTTTAGAGGTTAAGAATAGGCACAACCTCTCTTTAGAGGTTAAAAATAGGCAACTGGTGGTCTTGACACTATATATCTCTATAGTAGAACTCTAAGGAGAATTCACATTTTAGTTTTGTCCCCATTAAAACATCTTTGATATTCATGTAATCCAAATTTTAGTATGCTACTGCTACAACTGGATTCAAACAAAGCACATATACATCTTGTATTCATTCTGTAGTGGCATAAAGTTTGCATTGGTAATTTTGCATCTAGTTTAAATGCCAGATAAGTTTTGTCAAAATGAATGTAAAATTCCCTTTTGGAATATTTGGATTAAATGGAAAGATGGTACACTCCTTCCCCATTTCCTGTTTCCCACTATTATTAAGAGATTTTATAGTACAAGAATATTAACTTTATGTGATATGAGTTCTTAAAACTCCAGCTCAGAAGGCTGGGTATCTAAAAATATCCCTTAGTTATTCCCTAAAATAGCTACTTACAGTCTATTTAAATGCTTGTACTAATACTTCAGTAATGTTTTAATAAGAGTTCAAATAATTCATGTTACTTTAGCACTTCTAGAATGACTTTCTCTTTTGTGATAGGAACGTGGTTCTGTAATTTTTCCATGGCTGTGAGAATTTTTTGGCACGGACTATTACGGATCTTTATAAAGAAACAGAGATCTATACCAGTAATACTTTTTAGTGCACGATGGAAACTCTTAGGTCAGTAGCATTACCACTAAAATGGAAAATGCTGTACAAAACTGTCAGAAAAATTCTCCGTTAACTGCAAGCTTGAAAACCTGAAAACAGACGTGACATCATTAGTATACAGATGGAGTTAAAAGGAATACACAAAGCTTGCAGTCAGCTAAGGATAAAATAAAATAATGTTGAGATGTAGTTGAATAAAAAAAAAAAAAATCTAAAAGTTAAGTCACTATAGCTTATCTGAGATATTGTTAGTGCATTGGATTTGAAATAATTTTCTTAAAAAAACATTCTGTATTGGAACAGTGTATAAAAAAAAAGAAAATATTCTTTCTTTTAGACCAGTCTGTTTTGCAGCAATTTTCCTGATATTGGATGCTCTTCATCTTATGATCCTAGTATCATCTCCTGATATCGTCAAAATCTGAAGGCTTCTAGAAAAAATATGCAGATTAAGAAGTGTTAGTTGAATCACAATTTTTCAAATACTTTGAAAAGTAGTGAAGTCATTCATTGTTTTTCTATAACCTTTTCTATACAGCTGACATTTTTAGTATTGCAATCTTAGAATCTTACAAACAGTTGTGACTGAATTCTGCACCTTCCAAAATGGTTGAATCAAACGGAAGCATATTAGCTATTGAATTACACATCGAAGTACAGTCTCTGAAATATCTTATGTTCTGATGGATGAAGAGACGTGGCTGAGTGGCATTGGGAGAGAGGCTAAAGCATGTGCTGCAGACACGGTTAAACGTGTTGCAGATGGGGTTTCTTTGTGTGTGAGGACATCTTCATCTTGCTGCCATATTAGTGATTTGTCAATCGGCTTCGTGCTACATGTGGGATGCTGGGATAGGCGAGAGGTGAGAAAGCACCATGAGAGCGAGCCTGGAGAGGTGTAGGTGGAGCGCTAGAAATGGTGGAGGAGGAGATTCCACTGTATGACTCCTATGCTGAATCTTGTCAGTCGTGATTTTCATACCTATCCATAGAGATCCATTTCTCTAAAACAATAAATAAAAAACAAGACAGCAAATGCTATGTTAGTTGTACATCTCATACCTGTATGCAGGGTTTGCTTGAGATTGTCTTAAGCCCCAAGATACTCTTCTTCTGTGCTCAGTGTGCAGCAAAACAGGGCCTTAATTTGGGGTGACTCATAGGCCAACCAGAGATAAAGCTATGCAAATATATTGCTGTAAAACAACTATTCAGTATGTTCATCCTTTTTAACTCAGGGTCGCAGTGTTATATCTTCCATGTGGATGACAAATTTAGGTAGGGGGAGCAATAGATATAACATTCTAAAACAGGAGTTATCAAAATGCTGTGAATACTGGAACATCCATTCAGTAAGGGCAAAGGAATACAGATCAGAATTCTTAGATACAAAAAGGAATAAACTGAGTATAGTAATGGAAAGATATTCACTTCTCGATATTCATTTGTGCCGTTTCAAGCTAAAAGACTTATTTATATTTATAGATTGAAGCATATTTCGGATGATATAGTAATCTTCTAAAAGTAAATTCTAGTATTGTGAGAAGTCTATATTCACAGCACTGGAAGGCATGTTTTCTTAAAGAGCAGACATAGCATAGGTTTCAGCATTGGAATTTTCTCAACGCTATGGTGCCAGGACTTTCAAATGACATTATTTAAAAAAACAGGATAAAGTTTCACCCTGTCCCCTTTTATATCCTTGCCTCTTTCTCAAAGCTGCTAATGAAGCCTTCACTTAATAGTACTTACTATGCTGTTAATGATGTGGATATCTACATCACCAAGCATTGCCGTGATACAATTGGCTGTGGTCAGCTGGGGTAGTTGCAGTGAGAATCATGTGTCTTTTGACTATTGCTGAAGACCATTGACAAAAATTCCTAATTTTCTTTGCACAGTACAATATAAACTATTTTATTTATTGCTTGATTATTCTTCTATCACACAGTATAAAAGGAATGTAAATACAGTCCATTTCAACCCTGAGAAGCAGCTTTTATGGACAGGACTGTTGTTACCTGAGCTGGTGGCATGCCACAGCTAGAGGTAGTAGCAAGGCACATTGTTTATGCCAGCTGCCTGGCTTCAGTCACACTTATGTCTGATGTCAGCATGGTGCTGCTTATCTGTATTTGAAATGTCCTCTGGATAAAAATTTCCATCACAGCTGCCTTAACCAATTGACAGAACGTTCTGTCTGAGGGTGCAGATGTGTGTCTCCCAGGGCAGAGATGGATAGCTTCTATCAGTACTAGAAGAAAATGAGCCTGTCTCCCAACCATAAACTGAAAGATGTTCTCACGATCAGAGATGAGAATCAATGTTCACCAGTTCTTAGGAAGAAGGGGGTTCCTTTTTTATACTGATTTCTTGTTCTGATCTAGTCTAAATACCTAAAGCCACACTATTGAGAGTATCGTTCTACATGGAAATGAATTATAATAGCTTGTGGATATCTTCTTTAGACAGCTATCAGAGAATGATAGTAGGAAATCTTGTAATAAGCATATCAACTTCTGTGGAAAGTTAAAGAATAAAACAGCATATATTTTCAGATGGATAGCTGCCAGGATAAACCTTTCCTTGTCTGTTATGCCTTTTCTTTTGTATATCATATCAGATAAAGAAACCCTTTGAAAATATGGAGCAAATACTACTCAGACTAGCAGAGAACTTGACAGAGCTATTGTAGATCTTCGGTGGCAGTCGAATTGCAAAGAGCATGAACAATACATAGGTTAAATGTAGCATTCTGGAGATACTGCAAGTCAGCATTATTTTTCAAGAGGAATGCAAACTGCAAGACAAACCTTTGTTCAAAAGCTAAAGGGAAACTGTGATACATGCAAGAATGTCACTTAAAAACATTGTTTTGGTGAGCTAAACAGTTCATTATGCACCAGTTTATTATTTATCAATCTAGGAGCACATCCAGGTCATTACAAATGTGATGTTTGCTGACTCAGCTATACTGCTTTCTGTGCATATTTCAGTGACGAAAATAATTTTCTCCTGTTTCTCCCAGTTAGGCCAACAAAAACTGAAGAGGTTGAACTGAATTTTATTCTGGATATTGGATCAGAAATGTAGTTGCAGATTCTTGATTAATTCTTTCCAATTACAGTTAATTCATAGCTGAATAGTTATACAAAGACCAGAATTCTAGGCAAAATACAGAAACTCAGAGGATGAAAATCCAAGATATAAAGATGTTTCTGTAATCTCTTCTCAAAACTTAGGCTTTCATTTGCAGTTCTGCCGTCTCCTGCTGAAGTAAAAGCCTTAGTACCTCCCACATTAGTAACAGAGAAATCCAGACCCTACCTTAAACTTTTTTGTTATAAAATATTTCCTTCTTAGTAGTGTTCCTTAAGGGTAGATTAAATTGGTGATATAATTTTAAAACAGTGGGATTATAAAAGAATAAATGATGTCATTTTCTTACTCGAAAATCTTTGACTAGATTATGATGTTTTGAAAGCTTGGTCTTTGGATCTCAAAATTAATTTTGGCCCTGATAAACAGGCACCTTTTTTTTTACAGTAAAGGAGTGTAATCTGGAATCATTGTGGCAAGATATAAAATGCCACAGTGTTATTTAAGGAACCATTTTTCAGAGTGGCTTCCTTTCTCAGATACACAAATTAAAGCAACTCCACATAAAGCATTATAGTACCAAAGAATTCCCACTATTCTCTTATATGAAGGTTTGGAATTTGGTGAAAGTTTAAAGGTCAGTATTTCTAAAGTAAGAATGAAACGGACAATACTTTGGGACAGAATAATATTATATGAGAAATAAAATTCTTATTGAGGGTCCCTGTCATGCATATTAACACCCTTTTAACCTGAGAATGCTATTCTTCTAACAATGTATAAGGAAACAATGGTCTTAATTTTTCATTTTAATTCTTTATTCTTAATGAGATATAAAGTGTAGTAGCTGTCACTTTGTAAGGGTCCTGTCTTACAAGGCTAGTGAAAGCTGGATGCTCATTGAAAAGTGTGTCTGTAACTATTCTTCCATCACAGACCTTTAAGACAGCCAGCTGTTCTTACATGAATAGTTATCTTGCTATCCCTTTACAGATCCTATTTTAAAAACACTTATTAAAACTGTATTTTCTGTTAGTTATATTTTATTCTTTGTGTGTTCTAGTATTCACTGTAAATGGCCTTATTTCTTGTTATCTTGTTACAATATCCTCATTTTGTAAGATATTGTTCTCCCATTTTCACATTTAATTTCTTGGAATTTTCATCTCTCAGTTTGTGTGCGTGTGGTAGTGTACAGGTAAAAGGAGCCAAAGAAAATTTTGCTTGAACTTCATCTTGTCTATTATTCTGCTCATCAAGCTTTTTTGCATCTTTTTGTAACATTCTTTCGTTAAAAATACATATATGTCATCAGCTGATTTTAAAGCTGTGCCTGACATGTTACCGATCTGAAATGCAAATCAAGGTTTTATATTTGCATTTTAAAGTATAGTTTTCATGCAAATATATTAATCCTTTATTTAACCATAGAGTTTTTCTCCTTTTCCCAACTTCATAAATTATTTTTTTCTGTATAAAGCAGTTATGAATGACTCTCTTAAGCTCACCGGTGCAGCTTTGGAAAAGAATATACTTTCTGCCTGGGACTGGAGAAAGAGAACTCTAATCTTTTACCTCTATCCAACACACTAGATTTTGAACCGGTGTATTTTCCAACGTAAATTGGGAATTTTATCATATTTGTGGAACATTTCCTTCTTTATTATCCTTTCAATGTGGAAAATAATTCTTTATAGATGAAGCATAATACATTTTATATTGCAAATTAAAGAAGACAGAATAACGGGTTGAGATGCTGCTGATTAAAGGCTGCAATACTAATACCACCTCAGAGGAAAAAGAGTTTTGAGTCTTGCACTGTGTCCTAAAAAGTATTTTGATCTTATACTTGAAATGTCAGGCTTTGAGGCTGAGCAAAGCAATTACTGATTTCTGTTAAGTATCCGGAAATCATAATGCAAAAGATTCTGAAGGACAGCAGAGAGGAAGGGAAGTTTACTAAAACCAGTGTTCCTGTAATCCATGGAACATCTGTTTCCAAATATTGTCCAGCATAAACAGCCTGGGCAAACAATTTAAGATGAAGTTTTCGGAGATTTACCTACTCTCCTCTATGGGCCCTTAATTACTCACCTGCAAATTAGGTTTGTCAGTGCTTACTGATGTGTTATCTAATTTGTGGGATCTAGATTAGTGAAATGAGAGGATATTGTTTTCTCTCATTCAAACAAGTTATTCCATTCACTTTACAGAATTTGTATTATTACAATTCTTCCAGTGTTTCATGAAAGAGGAATAATTTACACTGTAATAATATATTCAGTGATGGTTTACAATAGCATTAAATAAAATGTTGCTTCCTTTAAAAGAATTATCAAAAAGAACCAGAAAGAAAGGGCAAAAGAAAAGGGAAAAAGTAAATAAAATTATACCTCATGGAAAGAGAAAGCTCTTGATGAAAAGAAAATAAATTTTCGATTCATGACAACTAGCTGAATAGGAAAACACACTAGAATAAGATGAATCAGAATACCCTAGGCAAAACAGCAAAACGTCCGTCTGAAAGCATGTACTCCTTGAAGAAAACTACTGAAATCAAGAAGCAAGATAAAGAGCTGTAAGAATCAAAGCACGTATTAAGTATGTTAAAATCAGCTTACAGAGCAGAGATGCTAATTCACAAACAAGTGCATTTGTCATTTATCAAAGTGCTCAACAAATATGGCATATTTTTTAGTGGAAACACTAATGCTCCAAGATGATACATATACGGCAGAAAGATAAATATGTGCCCATTCCCCATCAGAATTTCACTTGACTTCCAAAGAGAAAAACTTGACCAGAAAACTGACTGGATGCAGAACAAAACTGTTTTTTTTTTCTCTAAAATTAGCACACAGTAAAATACTGACAAACCACAGAGACACCTAGGGTTGTAATTATATATCTAATTTCAGTTGTCTTCTACTTCCATTGCAGTCATGTGAAATATGAAGCTAACATATAAGCTCTTCAGGACCTTAAAGTATATACATTGAGTTATTAATAAAGTACAAAACCATCTGGTTTTCACTGCCATGCCATTTTTAATACAATTACTTCCTAGCTACCCTCTGTTGCTAATTCTAAATGAATGTTGTGGAATTACAAACTGCACATTGTTGTCAGTATAGCCTGTTGTTATTATATGCTAATACTGTATGTTAATGAAGTGTTAAATATCCAGAGCTGCCAACTCCTTGATCCAAGGGAATATGAACACTATAAAATAGATGTGATACACGACAAAATTGAAAAAAGTCTAGTGATCTACGCTTGAATGCATTTTTAATATAAATTAAATATATCTTTCTAAATTAAGATATCTAAATAATCTAAAAGGCTAGATATTGGGTTTATGTAATATCTCGGCTTCTGTCTCTCTACATTAATTCCTATAAACTGTTAATCCTCTTTCTTTAGGGTCCAATCCTTCAAAGTGCTGCATGTTACATAGGAAAGGCTGCACACTCTTGCTTTGTACTTTGATAATAATAGTGTTCAACACTTTGTAAGCTCATGTCTTGAATAATCAAATTTATTGAGATCAGTATCCTTATTCAATATTTAAAATTGCAGTTTAGAAATGTACTCATTTTTCATGTGAAGAAAGAAATCTGATGAAAGTTTACAGGGCAGTGATGTGCCTCAGAAATCATTCTACTGAAATGAATTACTTTTTTGACTGAGTAACTTCAGAAGGCATTCACATCAATATGGTTTATAACACGTGGAAAGGAAAATTGACAAGAATTTTTTGGAAAATAGAGGCAGTACTTCCTCACTACTTCATAAACACTGAAATACACATTCTTTTATTTAAAGATGAGTGAAGGGGTTGATACGTTCCTTGCCATCCAGCCTTTTTAAAGGAATCAATCTTACTGAAAACCACAGAGATGCAAAGGTATTAAATGTAAAAGGAAAAGACATTGTTGAGTTTGGACTCTACTGTCACAGAAACAGAGGAGCACATTAGTACAAGCTCTTCCACATACTACTTTTAGTAGGTGTCCTTTCTAGGAGATTGCCTAACTCAGCCCATTTAACAACCTGTTCCTTGCCTTTGCTTTTGAAAACGCATTGACATTTGCCCTTCTTATTTCTGGAAGCAGCCACACAAATCCAATAGACTGGGTCCAAGCATGGAAAACAGCAGTGTCATAAAGCTTAATTTCAATAACAAGCTTCAGCAGCTCAGAAAATGCATAGTCTTCGTTCCTCTTACAATGGAAAGAAGTATCATTTAGCCTCTAACAAGGAAAGAGGTAATGAGTTAAAGATTTAGTGATTGTGTTTATAGGAGGCCTGTGTGAAATTATCAACTGGGGCAAAGTTTGTTTTTGTTTGATTGTTTTTTGAAGTTTTTTCACATTTGAAAGTAAAAATTTAAATGTATTGAAAATAGATTGCTGTCAATTGCTTTTAAAAAGAATAGTATATTGGTTCAAAAGAATCTGCCCAGTAAACATTATATGCATATCTTCATACAGCTAAATATCAAAAATGTTATTTTCTAAATTTGTAAAATTAATTATCTTTTTCTCTTCTGTTCTTCCAGACAATAACAATAGAGCCTTTTCTCACTCTCACGATGTATTTTCATTAATAGAGACTAATATTGTTTGTAAAGGCCAGTGTTGTTCTAACAGATGAAAAAATGAGGTCTGGAATATGGTCTAGTTGCCAAGGTGGGAGTAGAACCTAATCTGCAGAGGCCTAACTTGGTGCTTTTTTCCTAGGTTAGTGATTCCCAAACAGTGACATTCGTGGCTTTACTTATTTTTGCATTACTCCCTCATCATCAGTCAGGAAGAAAGCAGTAGGGGCAGACTTTTTTCCTACTTCCCCTTTGGGGAAAGGTCAGACTTTTTTTCTATTTCCCCTTTGCCAAGATTGATTCCAGCACAACTCACTGAAGTAACTCCTTTGACCCTTGCAGCTTGCATCCCAAACAGTTCTGGTTCTCCCGCATTTATCTCCAGCGAGTACTGAGGGAATAGGATTCAGGAAGAATGTCAGCATTGAATCTTGCTCCAAAAAGGTTGAAAGCCATTGCATTTAGTTGCAGTTACTGAGAGGCTTGACTAGTTGTCACTTTTACTAGTTTTGAGAATAAATAAATGGCTGTAATTCTTCATTTTCCGTGAACACCGAGAGTTTTATTGAACAGAAGCTCTTTGTGCATTTGATAGGTTATCTAGCAAAAGGGTAATTATCTCTGATGAGGTCTTCAAAAAAATGTATTGCCTTCTTGTGACAACTTATGTAAAATTATCAAATAATTGAGAATTGTGGCACTTATAGTAATGCAAGATCTGTGAAAAAGCGAAAAAAAATAATGCATTTAAACTCCCAAAATACAATTTTCAGCTGTAAAAAAATTGGTCAGATACATACTGTTTAGCTATGTTGTATTGCAAAGCACAGTTTCAAGGAGTATTACTGCACTTTTCCATTTATCTTTCAACTGGGCCTATATCTCATTATTATTTGTACGCATGACTCATAGTATTTCATATCTGATTTATTCTCACACCAGAAACTGTTCCTGTGCATTTCCACAGACAGATATTAGTCTCTTTTAAATAGTATATAGGCTTAAGGTCCCATCATCCCAAATTCTCCAATTCAAAGCTATTGGAGCTGCTTTACTGTATGTACATTCCATTTATAGACCACAAGATGTGTAGTAATAATTCTACGCTACATTACAGCTTCCTATTATATATATATGTTTTCTTATTAGTTTGTGAACAACTAAATTGCACATAATTCACTCATTCATAAACAGACCTTTCAGCCAGTCATTACTTTTTATACCAAATATTATGCTTGATTGTTTCAAACTGATTCTCCTTTTCCCATCCAATATACAAACAATATAAAGAAGCCTTAGGTTAAAGGAGCATGAGGGAACTCTACAGTATTTTAGTTCTCATTCACATGAGAATGATTGTGTTTCTTATCCATTGCTGTATAGTGAATTAAAATTAAAGATTTTGCAGTTAGGATGAATAACACAAACATTAAAATTTACCTCAGCTATAGCAAAATTGTAAGTTTAACATACTGTCCCATATCTCCACACATTGTTTAGTCAGGTTTACATACTTAACACATTTTCCCAAAGGCTATTGCAGATTTACGTTATATTCTGCTTTCTTGAAGTACTCGCTTGTCTACAAAGTACTACTGATAAAAATTATATATCAAACAAATGAGATGCATGTCAGAAACCTATAAATAATGAATTAAATGCTAGTATACTCATAAATATTACAGAAAAGACCAATAGGTTCCAAAAGAATATTTCCCTTATAACTTCTTACTTAAACCGCAAGGGCATGATGCTGTTTAGGAGGCTGAATTATATATATCTGGATTTATAATTAGTCCAGCTATTAACCTTTTCTCCAGTTTCTCTCTTTGGTGATATACTGTGCTATAAATTCCATAAGAGATTACCTTGCAGAAAATATGGTTTTGCATAAATGCCCCATGCATATTTTATAATCGCTTTTAATTTATTTATTCTGGGTCTGATTCTCTACAGTCTCGTACTAGTGCAGTCTTACCTGTGCAAGATAAGACCAAAGCAGAACTTTCTGATCACTTAAAGCAAACATGCTTTATTTATTTTTGAATGGATATGCATTACATAGGTTCCATAGGGTTGAGGCAGGTCAGAACTTAAGTTTTGGAGTAACGTGCCTGGCAGAAATTGCAGGCAGACCTAAGGCACTAAATCACTGTATAACAAAATTAGCAAGTCTTATTCATCCTGAGCCAATTATTGCCCGATCAGATGGGTAGATTCGGTATGCCTCATTCGCATGCCTTTACTGTTTTCTATTCCTCATCTTGATTGGTACAAAACCAGGTGGCGTTCAGCTTTGCAGGAAAAAAGTTACATAGCCAGTTTAGACAAACCTCAGGCACTGAGAGGCATGTTTTTATATATATATAAGTATATATATATATATATATGTGGGGATTTCTGCAGGTGACCAAGATTTCTGAATCCAAATCTCTAAATGGGTTATTTTTAAAGAACAAGTTGCATCAGAACCTTCTGCACAGAGCTGATGACAGCCAGTAAATGGGTGCACATTAATGCTGCATTAGCATTGTAAAACTGTAGCACTTCACAAAAGCCTGCCAGAACATTACCATATCTGGACTCCTAAAATGGCTGCACATGTATTTGTAATTTGCCATCCATTCAAAAGCCAAAAAAAGAGAGATTAAATTATCTAGCTCTTCACAGAAACTTCTCCTGAAAAAGCCAAACACAATGTTGTTATGCTGTAACATTTTTAAAAAATCTGCAAACAAGGGTTTAAACTCAAAACACTTGTTTTAAAGGTATTTTAATCCATTACTGTGTTAATTCATATTTTTAACTTTTAGAACAGTGGGTTTATGTCTAAAAGGATTTCAAAAGTCATAACTGACAGTACATATTTAACTATCATAACCACCCAGCAATTATGTTCAGCTTCTGCATTCTCATCTAACTAGCTTTGCAATCTAGGAACTTCTGTGCATATTGGGATTTCTGTAGAAGTTAGCATTAATGAAATAGAGTTTTAAATTTCCCTAGGCTCAATCTAGACATTAAGAATATAAATGTAAATTAGCAGAGAAGAACTAGCAGCCTTGAATAGTAACAATTTCATCACATTACTTATAGTTAAAAAATGTACTAAGGAATGGGGGAGCCAATCTTCTGCACCTGGCACCCCCAAACTGCATTAATAATTATCAGAATATTTCTGTAATTATCTATATGCTGTAACACTGTAAGACTCAGACACTTTCCAATTACTGATTAATATTGCCTATCTGACAAATAATAGCTATCCAATTCCATTCTGTGTTGAAGACTGCTTCTAAAAAAATTCTTTTCTGCTTAAAAAATAGTTATAGAACAAATGTGGCCACAATATTCTTATTTCGCTTTTTACTGGCATGACAAATCTTGCAAATTCGTTGCTTTTTCCTGACATTCATATAGCCCCTGCAGTATTTATTTTCATTGCAGTGTGTCTTCTATGATTGTGGATGTTCACACTCTTTGCTTGAGTTGACTCCCTATCCCCACCATCACTGCCAGTGTGTTCTGACAGTAAGCAAGTGAAAATAAGATAAATAGTAGCATATTAACCTTGTATATGTGCTATTATCAGCTTCAAACTATTGACATGGCTAGTACCAAAGTACCAATTCTAGTTATAAAAACTGAGATTTGTATACTTACGGCACTGCTCCTTTTAAAACTTCTCACAGTGATTAAACATTCATTATTGTTATGACCAGTTACATATTTTAATTCTTTACCTACTCAGAATGGCTGATCTCTTTCAATATATGCTGATAGCAATGACCCTAACTAGAAGACAATAATTCACTGGAAGGGCAATGATGAAATAAACTCCATTTTTTGAAATTCAAGTGAAGTGCTGAAAAAATTTTTGTATTTTCTGTGGCTATTCAGGACTATTATCTCATGGGAAAAATGGGTTGAATCAATTGAAAGGTTTTGTTTTGTTTTGTTTTGTTTTAAAGTTGCCCAGAATAGTTTGTTATAAATATAATGATTGTGAAGGTTTTACATGCAAGTATTTTTACCTTGTTTTCTTTTGGTGTTATGAAAAATGTGATCAATCATGGAATCATAAAATAACTTAAGTTGGAAGGGATCTCAAGAAATTTTTGGTCTAACCCCCACCTGGAGTCTGGTCCTTTCAAGTTTGAATATTCCCAAAGATGGAGAACCCATAATCTCTCCAGGCAACCTGTTCTAGTATTTGATGACCCCATGGTGAAAATGTTTCTCCTAATATCTAGTTGTAATTTCTCATGTTCCAATGTGTGTCTGTTGCCTTTTGTCCTGTCCCATCTTGCTGAACTCACTCCAGAAAGTCGACGTCTGTCTTGTACTGGGAAGCTCAAAAGCATATGTCAGATATGGTCTCAGAAGTACTGCAGAGAGGCACAGGGTATCTTCCCTCTACCTGCTGGATACAGTCTGGCCTGCTGTTGTCCTCTGTTGCAGGGACACGTTGCTAACTCTTGTTCAATTTGTTCATCAGGATCCCCAGGTGCTTGCTGCTTTCTCTGCCTTGGCCCTGTACTGTACAGTGCATGACACTATTGCATTCGCATACAGGACTTTGTGTTATTCTTTATTGAACTTCATAAGTTTCCTGTGAGCCCTGGTCTGCGCATGGACCACTCACTGCAACTTGGTATTATCCACAAACTTGCTTAGTGTGCACTCTTGCCCATTGTTCTTCTGATACGAATGTGCAATAATAAGATAAAGATTCGACAGGTAACTACATGGATGAATGGACAAATGCTGTGTGTTCCTATTTGTCCAAAACGAACTGTATGAATTGACAATATTTTAAAAGGTTAAAGACTGGCACTTCTTCTCAATAAGTCTTCAATAACTAGGTATATACAGATTTTCCTGAACACCTGCATGATAACTATGCAAAACCTCAAAAACGTTTGTGCTTTGAATTGCGGTGTCTTAAGTTTCTAACTCAAAAAAAGTACATTAACGAGTTTCACAGTATATTATTGACCTGAAGATTTTGTGGGAGTTATGTGCTAGACTTTGATAACAAATATAGAACTGAAAGAAAAATGGAGTTCCATTGTAAAAATTTGAAATTCTCTATTTGCTCCAGTGTAAGCAGTACTAAGGGATGAAGATATCATGTTCTACACTAAGACAATGTTGTACACTGACTTTCAGAATTTTCCATAAATATTCCAGAAATTTGCCCTTTTATAGGTTGTGTCCTAAGTTTGAGGTTTTTTTTTTTTATCTCATAGATGATATATTTTTAGCACAGCATCCTTTTTTATGTCCCTTATCAATGTTCTGACAATTTTGACCTCAGTTCTGAAGACAGTTCAGTGTCTTCCTATCAAGTGAATTTTGGGTACAGGTTTTGAAGTTGCTAGTGAACGGTAGCAAATCAGTACTGCATGTCTCTTGATCACCTCTGTTATAGGGCAATTAGGATACTAACTTAGGCCATAAAGTTTATTGCAGTTTCTTACTAAACTGAAGGTGAAAAAGAAAATTCAAGACATCACAATTTTCAGTGAGATGCCTCTTAAAAATCATTTGGTTTAAAAGCATTTGACATCATTTAAAAGACATTTTTTGCAAGCTTGCCTCCTAGGAAGCACTTGGGAGCCTAAGTAAAATTTGAATGTTTATGTTTTAAAGCACTTTTAATGCAAGAAATCTGTGTATAATTATCTCTAATTAGTCATCTCTTCCACTGAGATTTATACTAAGCATTTAGTTTTTCTCTTCTCTACAGCAGCTATATCCCAGACTTCTTTAACAACTAGGGTTGTCTGACAAGCTGGCCTGGATGAGATTTCAAACTCGTCTGATTCCATTTTACCTGTTGCTTTAGGACATTTCTTAATGAGTCCAGAGTTACTTTCATGTCTAATTAAGCTGAAGAGATTAAGATATTTAGGTCTTGTTTTTGTATATTTTCCTAAGGGAAAAGTAAATACATGAGCAACAGAGATCAGCAAAAATACAAGAAAGAAGAAAAGCAGCAGGAACATAGGGGAGTATTATGTAATAAAAGGGAACAGGAAAAGAGAGAAGCAGGTTGGGTAGATGATCCTTCATAAAGTATGTTCACTTTCAAATGCCTCAAAAAATATTCTGCTGCACTGTGAGTCAGAATTTCTCTCTAACACAATAATTATGTAATTATCAGATGAACCTGAAGAGAAATATGGAAGAAGGGACTTTATGTCTTTTTACATTATATTTGAAAAAAGATCCTTATTATGATTTCCTTTCTATGCAATAAATTACACTGTAGACTAACCATGAGGTTGATGAAACAATGGATCCAAAGTACTCTATGAAATATGCCTTTATGTTCCTTATCTTCTTCAGTGTCAGCTTTCAATGGAATGAGAAGTTTTACTATTATTTTGTTTAGGAAAGAAATGATCCCTGCTGTTTGGAAGTTTAGTCTCTCTTCAAAAGTGCTTTACCTTAGTTCCACTCCAATGGGCAAGCTGATAGACTCAAACCTCTTTTAGCATGTATTCATATTCAGCAATAAACATTTTCACTGAATATTTTTCAACAATGATTTTTAATAGTCATCTTTCTTAGTAAAAGGTTTTTTAAATCTTCTAGTTTAGATGCACCTTTCTGCAGTACCAAAGGACTTCCCCCTAAGAGCAGGAAAGCATTTAAACTCATCTTTTCCCATCTCCAGCTCTTTTCAATTATCTGGGAGTATACTCATTTATATATTTCACATGTTCATTTAATGTGTTTTTTTTTTTTTAATTCTTTCTTAAGAACTGAAAAAATATGGATGCTCTTAAGGCTTTTTTCCTTTCTTTCTTGACCTAGAATTCATTTTTACTCGGGTCTTGAAGGGAAACTGGGAATACAACTGGTCTGTTTGAAGGGTTCTGGGGTTCAAACCAAAACAATGAAGAAAATATTTCTCTATGTCAATTGGAAACGGATTTTTTTTCAGTTTATCAAAACAAAAACAAGAGTTTAATTTTAAACGAAATGTTTTATCTTAATGGATATTATTTCTTATAATTAATTTAAGGAAAATGAAATAGCTGGTACAGCAGCTACACATCAGCTACCATCACCCAAGTAAGGCTTACTGGGAAGTGGAGAATCAGTACTGGTGACAGGAGCATTAGCACCACCTTGTGTTCATGCGTTAGGAAAGTAAGTAAGTAACACCCCTCTCCAGCCATTAAAATTGCAACACTTTTCCGTTCTCTCTACTGCATATTAACGAGGGAGCCCTATTTCTGGAAAAGGTGCACATTTTTTTGGCGCTGTAAGTTTAGAATAATCGATTCATCCAGATAGATGGGAAATTAACAGGAAACAAGTTTGCAGTTTTGGTCAACATGCTAGGCAGTGGTCATAGCACACGAACAGCTTATATTGTCAGGTTTTTGGTAGGCATCTTGGAACAAGATAGTTTACAGGTGAATTTTGAAAGAAGATTTGTGGGTATTTACAGGAGTTCTTTCTGAATGTGGGAGATGACACTGTAAAAACTACGAAAGTCTTTGAAAATTTAAAAAGTGAGCAAAGGAGACAGGCATCATGCAATGATGGAAAGCCTTGGAGAGGGAGTCAGTATCATATGTTTCTATTATTTTTTTCATAGCCTGTAAACATGGCACAAAGCAGCGTTCCTTCCTTCAGTCTTTTGCATGGTAGAAACTGTTTTGTAAACAAAACTATTTCTGGTACATTTTTCACCAAGATGACTGCCAAAGTATATTGGTTTTAATTTCTCTTTCAAAAATATCAACTACTCTTTACTCATTTCCTTGGTTCTGGGGGTACAATTTCTGAAAAGTGATATCCCATCAGAAATTGCAATTACTTACTTCTCTCTTAGCTCTACTACACGATGTACAGTTTCTGGTAGCGTCTGGGGCAAAACCTGTTCTTGCCGGGAGCTGGTAATAATATAGGAGTGCAATTTCGTATATGGTTTTCTATATCTACGTGTATTTAGCCTAGCTTCACGAAATTCAGTTCTTCTCAGTGAGAGAGAAATAGAAGAGCAACTTTCCCCAATTTCTGGACCCTTTCTTTGGTCCAGAAAGCAAAAACTTCTGACTGGTATTTCATACCTCACTTTCTCCTTCCTAACCTTTTACAAATTTGCATACTCCCAGACTAAGGGCAAGACTGTGCCTGTGTGTCACTTTAGAGAAATGTATAATTTTCTGTTCAGTAGGAACATAACTAGAAAAATACATAATGACATAATATACTCATAACTATAAAAAAGTGTTCCTGATTATCCTTTACATTTCAGTTTGTGTAACGACCTGTGTCTTGTCAAAGTGAATATGCATCGGGTGCAGCTAGACTTCTGTTGTTATGTTTTGATCATGTTTTACATCCACCCCTCATATGCACCTACATCAGACTGATGTAAGGTATCATTTTAAAAAATGGCATCATTCCAAAACCACTGTGCACAACTCTGAATGATGGATCGGTCTCATTAGTTTTATCAAGTGTAAATAACTGGATTTTAAAACTAATTTAACCTTTTGGAGTACAGTTGGGATTCCACGTTGATGTACGCAACAAGAACTTCCTCAACGGTGTCCTTTTGGAGTCTGACAATGTCTCAAATGTCCTTATAATTTTTTTTTTTAATTTAATTTAATTTTTTTAATTTTTATAATTTGTCCTTATAAATGTCCTTATAATTTTTTTGCCTGCTACAGAAGGGGCAGGGCAATGTTATTAGCGCTACTCAGTCCCTTCTGTCACTTTCTGGCAGACAGCTGGGATCTCAATGCCCTTCATATTTGGATAGTTTCCTGCCAGTATTAAGGGACTTACTGTAAATATTTCATCTCCTTTTTGAAATAGTTTTCTCTTAGTTTGTTAAAAAGACCAAAACAAACAAGTCAACTCTTGTATTTCAAACAAACTATGTTGGAAAGCATAGACAGCACTGGGATCTGGCTGATTTCCTGCCTCTGTGTTTTGAAGCCTGTTAACTGTAGGAAGGAGTAATTTCCATAACTGGCACACCAAACAACCATTTCAATTATTTAGGAAAGTATCTTACCCTATTTTTCAGTTGTCCAGGAAGCAGTCTTATAAACTAGGAAAATTCCCCAAAATTTCAGAGAGGTTTTTGAGGACTTCATCTGATTCAAAGGATAAGATACAAAAGAGAAAGTTTCAGCATCATTCTTGGAAGCACAGACTGTCAGAACTCTGGTAAGTGTGGTGATATCCTACCCCAGGTGGGTTGAAAAGATCCTATTCAGCAGTGAGACCAGCAGCTGCGTCTCAGGTCTCAACAGAGATTGTTGCAACGCAGGCAACAATCTCTGTTCCCGCAGGAGGCACGAGAATAATTTAAAACCAGTGCTTCAGCATAACTCAGTTACCAGTTAAAGACAATGAATCACTCAGGAGGCTCTTCTGAACTTGAGCTAGCCAAAAGGTGTCAAGGAAGACCTTAGCATCAGTACTGCATTGACTAGTATTGCAACTGTGCACTAGAGATACTATCCTTTGCTACTTAAAGAGAAAATCTTTAGTGCAGGGAGCTGCAATACTATATAGACCTGCATGTGTTTTCACTCAAGCAAATTCCATTTGGCACCAGTGTATCTAGCAATATTTTACCTATCGCTTTCTTCTAAGTCAGTTTAGCATATTTGGTTGAAAACATCTGAGGGTCAGAATTTTTTTTGCTCAATGCAATTCTGGTATTTGGTACATTTAGGTTTGATGTGCTTAAGGGCTCTTGTTACCAGTTATAAAAATCTTTGTTCTGATTCCTGGAAAAATCTGTATCCGTATCTGTTCCTTCTACTGGGGTAGTTCCTCTAAAACAAACGCTCCCATTATCCAATGGGTCTCGTCTCGCATTGGAATCTGCTCCTAGTTCTGTTGGAGCATGCATACAATATACCTGAAGTTTCACACCTTCCTATGTATCTTTCTCATGGAGTAACATGTAACATCTGCCTGGTACTCCAAGCAGACCTTTTTGGTTTCCCTAACCCCAACTCACCAGGGAGCATCCCATGGGTATCTGAAATTACCATATATACCAGATACTCCACTTGATATCTGGCAGCAATTTTCCACTATTGAGTTTATCAACTTTGGCTCATTTATCTCAGCAGCGGCTGAAGAGACAAAGATAGGACTGAATGTCCACCTCCACTGGTTATCTTTTTATGTCTTCCCTTGATGAGGCTACCATCCTTTTATGACTACTATAAGTTAATGACTACAATAGGCAATTCCATAGTGTTCCAAGCAGAAGCATTATTAATAATTTGTGATCTTGGTCTGCTAATAGCAGGGCAATATTCACTTGACTATGGTAGTATCTTAAAACCTGGAATCTAGACTGGTCAGCTATCTTGGTTTATGTTTCTGTGACTAACATATCAACTTCATTCTAGACCTTTTTCTTTTTTTGGTTTTGGACTATTTCCATGTTCAACCTGTGCTATCTAATTTTTGTGTTAATGAAAAGCAAATGTTAAAGTCTTTCCAGAGACAGAAGAAACGAAAACAATGGTGTCTCCTGGGAAGGAAAATTTACTCTTTACTATAGGCTCAGAATAGTTCATGACTGATCTATACTGCTGAAGAATTATTTCACCTACCAGAACTAAGTCACAGACATTTGAGACAAAGTTTTGAGAGGACTGTTCCGTCTTAAAATAATTGATTTTTAGATTCAGTTCATGGTGAAGTTTGTTTAATGGCTTCAAGATTCACGAGAAATGCGTTTGGCTTGTTACTTCTGGCCTTCCTATAGCCCAAATAGCCAGTAGTTCAAGACTGACTTTCTGCTGCATAGGATGCATTTAAAGAAGATAGAATGGACTTCCTAAAGTACTCTGTATTTACCTCAGGATCTTTACAGCTGTGCTTTCTTTAGGGAGGGGCAGATTTAGATTTCCGGAGTATTGCTGAAAGGAGAGTTCATTCTGAAGAGCTAGACCAACTTCTTCACCTTAAATTTGCGTCTTTAGAAATCTGTAATAGAAGGAAATAAATACCTAGGGTCTAGAAAGGAAGATACAAAGTCAGTACTTTGTCATTCATGTAAGCAGCAATTTTGATGCTAGATTTGAAAACTTGCACCTTTCTGGTTCTTCATCCTTCTTTTCATCTTCCCATCCTTTGTTTTTCAAAGAGGTTGGCTTTGGAATTACTAAAACCTCTCAACTTTTTTCAGAATTGGGTTGCAGCCTACATAAACTGGGGAGACATATCTCCATTGCTTCATATTTATAAAGATACTAATATACATGTTTTGGAAAAGGAGTTGTATTTTGGGCCAGTTCCTTCATCAGCAATGCTGTTCAGTGAGGAATTTTCTTTTTCCCTTTGCTCCCTACAAGCTGATCACATTGGCAGGAAATAATTTTGAGTATCAAAATCCTATCTGTAAGTGTTTTTACCTGAAGAACCAAGAAAAAATGACTCGATAAGATTTCTTGTGGGCACCTGAATTTTATTTCTGATAGAGCAAGCTCAGGGCAGGGTTGTCTCCATGAGCAAATGTTGAAAATGACAGAAAAGTTATGTATTAGCAGTGGTATATTAGAATCACAGATGGCCTTACCTAATTTATTCTTTTTTTATTTATGCACTGCAAGACATTATATAGGCAAACCTATAATTTCTCTTTATGCAAGAGCCAGTTCTTAAGATGTTTTCTTTTTGTTTCTTCCAGATGTGCTTTTTCCCAAATACTTATGTAAACAGCATTAACCATCTAAATGAAATATGTCCTGGGGCATGGTACAGAGAAACTTGACTTTAGCTGGTCTATGCAGAAACTTGCAAAGAAATAACAGGAATTGTGAATTGCGCATTATTTTCCAGTGTGTTCCTGTTGCTGAATGCACAGGCTAAATAACGTAAATAACCACACCGATCTTAAGGAATTGATAGATATGCGTATGCAGTATGCATGTAAACTGAAACTAGGACGGCAACTGACTGATAAGCTGGGTCCAACCTTTCCCAGTTCCTTGGATTCTTCAGCACACTAAAATCTTTACAAGTAACTGCAGATGCAGATTTAGCTGTTCTGAAAAAGCAGTAATCACCTTTACGCCTTTGTATGTCCTCCTGAGGATACACAGTGTATACATGATAAAATTACAGAGATCATCACCAGAAGATGAAGTTCACCTGCACCAAGACCCGGGACTGTTAATGGAGGCGGCCACAGGAGATCCCCACGTTAATAAGCTCAGCTCGTGAAAGGAACGTGGTTGAAGCACCACCCACAAATAAACAGCTCTCTCCCAAGCCTTGATTCCACTATCACTTCCTCGGCAAGGTAAATTATTTAGAGGGAGGTATTCTGCGTTATTTCCAAACGCAGAGGAACGCCGGTGAGTTTTCCTCTTTCCTCCCTTTCCCGCGCACGTGAGAAGCCGTTGGCCAGCGCGGGCGCCTGTGCCCACGGGGCCGGGGCAGCTCCTCTCCCTCAGACGGGCGCAGCCGCCCCACCTCCGCGGCTACTTCTCGAACTCTGCCGAAAGCTTCTTGACTGACGGTTCAGTCTCCGCCGCCCTCCCTCTGCTCCCTCCCGCCTCGGTGCCGCCTCCGCCCGCGGGGCTGAGGGGGCAGCCCTGCCCGCCTTGCCCCGCGTCGCGCCCCCTCAGCTTTCGCCTCACAGCCCGCGGCGGCGGTCGGTGCGAGGCGACTTGAGGCGCGGCAGTCGGTAACGCGCCTGCGCAGATCTCCCGGGCATGCTCATTAACAGCAAAGGAGTCGAAAACGGAAAAAAAAAAGGAAAAAAAAAAAAAATCACCCTGAGAGCGAGCGGCGCTGCTGACACTACACCCGCCGGAGAGGAGCGGCAGCAGCAGCAGCAGCAGCGGCGGCGGCGGGGCTGCGCCGAGCCCGGCCCCGCTTCCCCTCGCGCCTTGGCTTCTCACAGCCTGACGCGCCGCCGCCGTTAGCTGCGGGTCGAGCCGCGGCAGCAGGAGCAGGCGCCGGCGCCGTCCCCTCAGCGGGACGGAGGGACCGGGGTGGGCTGCGGGGGAGCCGCGAGGCGCCGGCAGCGGCAATGTGGATTTATATTCGCCCGCGCCGCAGCCGCCGGGGAGCGGGGCGCGGGCACCGCACCTAGAGGCGATGGGAGAAGCCGTCGGCGGGGCTGAGGCGGAGCGCTGCTGAAAGTTCAGCCGGTGGCCGCGCTCGGTAAGTTTGCCAGGGAGGCGGGAGCGGCGCCGCGGGCGCCCGAACTTCGCCTCTCGCGGAGGGCGGCGGCGGGCGGCGACCGTGCCGGGGCGGCGAGGGGGTGCCCGGCCCCGCCGGGGGTGCCCTGCCCTGCCGGAGCGGGAGGCACCGGGCGCTTTGGGAGGGTTTTTTGTGGGTGCCACTGGGTGTGTACGTGCGCCTACATGTGTGCCGTCAGGCGGTGGAGCCTGGCGGGCGGACGCTGCCGGCAGACGCGTGGCTCCGAGGCGCTGTGTGCCGGTGTGCGGGCACCTCGCTGCAGGAGCCCGCTGCCGCTGCGCGTGTGAGGGGAGCTCGCGCCGTCGCCCGGCAGAGATGCTGCGTACGTAGCTGTGCATAGGGCTGAGGCATCGGCTCTCCGCGCGCCTATAGGGGGTCTCCTTCGCCCGCGGTTGCGGCGCGCTCGAGCGAGCGGACGGGGTGGTTGGCGCGGCGCGGGGCTCTGCCCGCCGGCGGGGGTGCTCTCGCCCTGGGTGGCAGCTGCTCTCGGTCGCCGGCTGCCGCCGCTGAGGCGAAGCGGAGCGGCGGCTCTCCGCGGGGTGCGGCGGCGGGGAAAGGCGGGGCGCGCTGCCGGGGGCCGCCGCCCGCCCCCGCGGGGCGCCCCGGCCCGGCGCTTGGCTCCGGCTCCGCGCTGGCGTTGCGGGAGCGCCCGGGCCGCTCACGTGAAGCGCCGCATCCCGGGTGCGCGCAGGGGTGAGATGGCTCTGTCGGGGCAGCGGCACCGCGCTCTCTCCCCGCTGCTGGATGGGGGCTGCCTTGTTCGTGACTGATTCTCAGACATAATCTGTTAAACGTATATTTAGTATATTCTCCTCCTACTGACTATGGGTTCTGGTAATCTCTAGTTTCAGGCAAGGCGTGTATATAGTCGTTATACTGCTCTGCTTCTGCTGCTTTCAACTGTTTTTTTCCTTAAATACCTTATAGCTATAGCCTGTGACTGACGCTTTAGGCTTGGCTGATGAATGCTTAGACTGGCCATTGATATGATTGTGGTAACGTAGAGAGGTCCCTGCTTCTTATTAACTGGATGATCTTACTGTGTTAAATGTCAACACGTTTACCTTAGCGGATGCGGGGTTTACATGTTCTAATTCTCAAATCAAAGGCAAGAACTTCTCCCCCCGCCCGTCCCCCCCCCCCTTCTTTGGCTTAAATATATGCTACCTTTTCAGACTGTATAATAACTAGTGATAGTCTTTCATTGATTGTGTTGGTAATATCCAAAGGTTGCAGATACCCATCTTGATTGTGCTGATGCTTCTCTGATAATTAACGAGTCAGATACACTGTACTATGGAAATAAATACCAGCTGTCCGTGTGGTGGGGCAAGCATCTCAAACATCTACTATATCTCTAAATGTTTTTGCAGTAATAAAACCCCGCCGCTCCTAGTGACTGTATTTTAGCTGTTAATTGTGAAGCTTAACGTAGAACAATTTGATACCTGAAGTATGGAATTCCTGATGTTGTTGAGAACACTTTGTGAATCACAAATAGCAAGGTACGCTGTGGTAGGGAAAGAGCTATCCATCAGAAAGTAAAACCCAGCCCAATAGTTTTCCTTCTTTCCTGTCCATAGTTTCTTTTCAAAGCTTATTTTATGCATGACTTGTAATGCTATGGGCTAATTTCAAAATACTTCTCCTCAGATGAAATACACGGCTGTTAATAAGCTAATTGCTGTTTTCCCTATAGATAGCATATATCGATGATATAAAGTCATCAGTAGTTGTTGATGTATTTTTAATGCAACTGTGTGTTTTGGGGGTTTTGGCTTGTTTCAAGAACTCAAATCTTAACAGCTTGGGGATTTAGGAACCTTTGTGGGTGTTGCCTTTTTTTTGTTATATCACAGTTTTGTTTCAAGGAATGATTAAAGTTTTCTGAATAACACGTTCCCAATAGGTTTTGTTCTATGAATGTCTGATCTTTAAAAAAAAAACCCAAGAAAACTACATTTCAAATACTTAAGTAAAAATCTTCTCTTTTAAAGAGAAAAGTGTCTTTCATTTGTCAAATTTTAAATATTTAAATGACAAGTATAAATCAAAAAATAGAAAATTCTTATTACAAGCAACGCTTAAGGATGTGGGAATGCAAATTACTACTCTTAACATTTCAAGTAGTCAGATGTGGAAGTAAATGAACATACTGTATTGATGGCTTATGTATAAAAAAGCCACTGAAATGTATTCAGAGTTCTATAAAAGCAGTGTCATGTGAGAAAAGATGTAGCAGAGGAAATCTATTATTACTCATTTGATGTGGTATTGTAATTTAAAATGATAGTTTTTAAAGCTGAAGAAATGACATGGTTGCTCACACATGTGCCTGTAGTCACGTGTGTATGGAGATACGCAACATTTTTGCTCTGCAGTAATGGCTTAGGAATAGGTAAGTGTATACTTTCTTCTTTTCATTGAGGTAGGAGATTCTGAGGATTGGCATTGATGTTAATTGGAGCAGGCAGAACATTATTTCAATGTGATTCATGAGGTCTAAATGGTATGAATTTAATTTTTAAATCATCTTAATCTGAAAAATGTAAGAAGAATAATGCTGCTTAATTTATCATTATCTCAGGGCTTTGTGGAAAACCAGTCTTCTCTATTTGGTTAGGAGTATTTTTTGTTCCCATTTTACAGACTGGGAGAATGGTATGCCCTTTCTTTGCTTCAGTCACAATGACTGGCAGTATCTCACAATGACTGTAGCAGGACTAGAGTTTAAAATGTTTTAGAGACCAAATATTAAATTGGTGATGGTGCTATATCTGAAATTCAGGAGTTTCTGATTTCACATCTACTTGCTCGTCTAGATTTGTCTGTTGATTACATTTCACGGTTTCAGCACAACTGAGTTAATGTTCAACACCGTATAACTGTAAAAAGTGTCAAGTCAAAGAGAGTTCGGTTGCACTGGCTACCTCTTGCTAACACATAACATTCTACATAGGTGTTATTGTGTAGTCAGTCCTTTGACAATACATTTAGGGCCAAATAAAGCTGAAAATAAGCAGTGGTCTTGGTGATGTAGTCTCTCTTAAACAGTCTCTCAGAGGTCTTAAGAACAGGATATGTTATGGCTGTCCTTTATGACTTATAGAAATATATACATTAAAAACATGAATTTTCTAATGGGAGCCTGTCTTTTCTAAAACTTCTTTCAGTAAAATATTGAGGATGCCCAAAAACTCAACTCTACAAAAACTTGCTAAATATCCAGTGGACTAATCTATACTGAGAAAACAAGTAACTTTCCTACTCTATTTCTGTTTTAACAGAATATTTCTGAAAGCTGATTAAAAGACACTTAAGCTACTTCTTTGGTTTTTTTAATACTGTTTCTCTACTCCAAATTTGAACTTCAGTATATTGAGTATATTATTGAAAATAAGTATTCCTTCTTTGTTTTCACTCTGTTGCACTGAACTGTTTTATTTTAATTTCTCTATTTAAAAGAACAAAAATCATATATATTTAATATTAATCTCCTTGGCCGAAGCTACTGTGTGAGGCTATTGTTGTACTGTTTTCTACTTTCTAGTACAGAATTCTCATTTCTGAACTTTAGAAAACAAGTAGTGTAAGATTGGAGGGAAAAGATCACTTCTAGTTAAATGTGTTGTCTATAAGTGTATTGAAAATGGGCTTAGCATTGGCTCGTTGCCAACAAGCATTGGCTGTTTTGAATTGGGCTTAGCACTGGTGTGTTGCTTTGGAAGCCTTCATTCAGCAGTGCTTATTTTCTGTAGCCTTAATAAGCAATTACTGCACTCTTCCAGTTCAGAGCCTGTTTTAAGTAGACAGTACTGCTTGTTCCAAATTATAGATGTATTTTTCTGGTTTGCCTGTAGGCTGTCGGCATTTTTGGTGTTTTGGTTTGTTTGTTTTTCTGAATGTAGACAGATATTTGCTAGGGGTTATGAAGAGTCCATAAACGCCTCTTTTTTTTTTTTTTTTTTTTTAGACAACGTATTTGGGGTTTTAGGTATAAAGTTCTGCTTTTATACAGCATATCAGTGTCTTACCTGTACATCTCTTTCTATCTATATGGACTTCAGTCTTAAATAACTGACAATATTCTGACATATTTTAAAGAATTCATATTTCCATTATTGAAATGTTGGGTTTTAAATCTGGAAAGGGTTGTAAGCAAATAGTCCCTTCTATAACTCTGTTTCAGGATTGTAGGTAGATTTGGAACACTGTTTTGGATGATATTTTCATGCAGTTGTTCTTGCATCATTTTCTGCTCTAAGGGATAATTGGTTTGTGCCTAATTTTGTTCATATGAATATTCATAGACTGCTACATGATGTTGGGGTTGCAGAGGAGTGTGTTTCATATCAAAGCAACTTTTAAAGAAACATCTACTAAAAGAGAGGTCTCTTGGGACTTAAGTGGTCATTAATGAAATACTGTCTGCAGTGTGTGCCTGTAGTATATTTGCCTGATCTGCCAAAGAGTTTCGTGTTCGCTCATATTATCTACAGAAACTTAGTGAGAACAGAGTAATTTAGGGGTCAAGATTCTTAGATAGATATGTGAACGTGACTGCGTTGACTTTGCTTTGAGTAGTGTATTGATAAGTTGACCACTCCTTTAAAGAGTACTGCAATTAAATAATACCATTACTTTAGTTTTTTTTTCTGATAAATCAGGGTGTTAATTATTGTAAACTGAAGTTTTTGGTTATCTAATAGAAGAACTTCAAGAAGTGGAACTTCGCAAGTTCCACTCATTTCCATGGTAATGGGTGGTGGACTGTTGTACTTGATAAGAGAATACAAACCTGGGAGATGGTTGACTGTCCTCCACTGTGTTTCCTCTTACCAGTGCTCTGATCCTATGGAAACTGTTTCCAAACGGTGGTAGCAACCAACAGCGGCGTGAGGAGTATGATGGTGCTTTCATTACTGGTTGGAGGAGTGAGAATTTCTTGGTCCGTTTTGTGTCCGGGTAAGAAAGATTCATGGAGGTTGTGTTGCTTATCTGAAACAACACAGATACCTTTTTTTGTTTGTTTGTTTTTAAAAGCAAGCAAGTAAACTACTTTTCTTGTAACACATTTTTGTTCCAAAAGACTCTCTTTCAGCTACTCTGATGTGTGATATGATTTTTCGGATTTAGCTGTGCAGCCCATTTTGTTTCTGAGTTCATTTCTTACACAAGACACTAGCCAGCTACTGGACTGGGGAGGCGTCACTGGGAAAGAGATTAATGCAGAAGAAGCATTGCTTGTTGCGGGCTTCCTGATGGTCTGGATAAAAACCTTCCTGCTTGTTCCTATAAGCCATCCTCAGCAGGAATATCTGTTACTCCTCATATACAAGTTTCTTCATTTAAATTGTGTCTTCCACACGTGTACCATGAACTATAGAGCCTTTCCCACCTCTGAAGACTATACTGCTTTCCGATGGACAGGTACTTCTGGTGCCCCTTTATTTCTTGCTCTGAACTACTGCTGTGTTTTTCTGACTTCGTTCTCTGCACCATTTACCAGTTTTTCCTATTCCGTTTCAGATTCCTCTTACTCCCACTTTTGCACAGCTCTTAGCCCTTCCTGTTGAGAGGCCTGCTTATGGGTCTTGTTCTTTCATAACCACCTGATGGGCTTTATAAACCATAAGAACTTAAATATCCCTCACCTTCTATACATCCAGGTTATAGATGCACCTATGAGCTGACTTTAATTTCTTCTCATTTTCCTCAGTTTCTTCCCTAGCTCTTTCCTCAGAGCTTGCAATTAATCCAAAAATTTGTCTGCTTTTCTGCAGAGCTCTGTATCATCATGTCGAGCCCTTTTGTTTCGTCAGGTCCAGCGGATTGAAATCCACACAGTTCTACTTTCAGCTGCTTTTTCACAACTTTGACCTTGCCCATCACCAGCTTCCCCTTAGAGTCTGTCCCAGAGGTAAGCCCTTCTCTACCATCTTTCCTCCATGTTTTTATCCAGATCTGAATATGGGAAGGAAATGCCACCCTTATTGCATTTTTTTCTGGGGAAGTGCCACATACCAGCTTCTCTGAAATTACATCAGTCTTGACTTGAGAACTCTATGGTTTTGCAAGCTTTAGTCTTTATTTCCCTTTCCCTCTTCTTTTTATTAGTACTTTGGCTGCTACAAGCAAATTCTATCCCACCCCTATAAAATACAAATCATTCTCTTTGATGTAGAGCCCACGCTGTGTCCTCCATTTAAAATAGCATTTAAATGCATATCTTAATATATTTCTGTTATTTACATTTGTATTATTAACTGCTTTTAAGCGACAAAGATCCGTTTGTAGACGTAGTGACTGGTATTGTTTCTTCTTCCTTCTTCTGTCTTCTTCTCCTTGTAGTATAGGTAGGCAGTTAGATACAAAAGAAAAACCACATAGGCGGAGTTTGCACCTGGATCTTTCCTAGCCTAGGACAAGATGGATTTTACAGCATGTAGGCTAGCTACTTTTATCAGCAAAGATGTCCTGGTTTTTTGTACAAAATAGAATTTTGGTCATTGAAGTTTTTAAGTTAATACATGGGAACTGTCTTGGATACAGCATATCTGCAAAACTTATTCTGTGTATTGTTGTAAAAGATGCCTCTTGCATTTGTCCAAATGATTTGGTGTGCGCAAATGGTCGTGTTCCTTATCTGCGCAATGTATTTTCATGCATGTTTGCTAGAACGTGAGAGCTAACCTCTATTACAATGTAATTATAGCATTATAACGTTCGGAGGTTTATAAACCCATTAGCTGTACTGTGGATTTCCATAAATTCCATACATTTCAATAAATCAGAGTCACCATGGAGTAAATGTCTTTAAAGAGTAAAGGAGTGAATCTTAGTAGTAAGCAACTATTTTGGTTATTAAAAAATCAGAAGATGCGGCATGTGAAGATGAGTGTGGGAACTTTACCACTGTCTGTTTTTTGAACCTTACAGTGCTGTTTTGAGAATTAATGTTTTGGTGATGCTTATTAAATAAAGCATTAATTGAGAGGAAATGGGTCAGTTTCTCATAGGTGTAAATAGATGTATTTCTACCGATGTGGCGTATGCAACTATATGCTGTATTTCCACTTACGTGGAAATATGCCACTGACTTCATCAGTGAAGTCATACCAAGTGGCTCAGCAGAGGATTTGATCCTGATTTGCTTGCCTAATTAACTGTTTGAGCAGGGAATGAGAGGGAAGGGATAAGATGTCTTTCATCTGAACTTTTGTAAATGTAGATGGATAGCTATCATTTCTATGACATGCTGTGCAATTTTATTATGTAACTAAAGCAGATTCTTATCTCTGCAGACATACTGGAAGGAAGAGTTAATATGAACATATTCAACTATAATTTAATTGTGCAACCTTTTAGTGTTCCATTAACACACTTTATTTAAAGTTACATTGTCTTTAGAAATGTTAGGTTAAATTGCCTGCTTAGATTAAGAGACTTTTAAGTCTATAAAGCACAATAATTTTACTTATGGTCAGCAGCTTTAGCAATCACCATAAAACATACCAATTGTTTTAATTTCAACAGACTAAGTTGTCAGTTGATAAGTAGTCAATAATAAGAAGAAATTGCATTTTAATGTTGCTTATATTCCGTTCATAATATTTTTGTAGTTGATTACGAGTTACAAAATTGAATTTTGGAATCACAAAGCGTATATGAGCTGTATTGAACTGCTCTGAGCAATTCATACTAAGCTTTCTAGAGTAACAGCTACAGACCATGAGAAATTGTTTTATATGTTGATGTTACCATTCCCAAATGCAAACGTGCAATGTACGTGAGAGATTACCATAAATTACTGTACTGCTATTTGAGACTTCATTTAAGTAATATATCAACAAGGTCAGTGCTATTAGCATTGGGTTTTTTGCTTGGCACTTTGCTTTTTTTTATGGTAAGCATGGGAGCTTCAGGGTTTTTCTGTTTTATGAGGTTTTTTAATAAAAATAAGTGGTAGAAATGAAGTAGGACTTATCTTATGCACTTAACTCCAGATAAGAGAAATAAGTGTTTAGTCCATATGCTGAAACCAGGGAAAGATGCCTCGTTTTTTCTCTTTTGTTTGTTTGGGTTTGTTTTGTACGTTTTGTTACTGATGTCTTCTCTATAGAATGTAAATATGGTCCAATATTTAAAGACATTATGGAGAGAGACAGGTGGGTTTGACATTCTATGTCCAATGCTACCTCTTTATCTTAGAATTGGGAATAGAACCAAAACCAGGAATGACTTGAAGTTTATTTCATGAGCAAATTAAGACGAAATCAGGACTGAGAAACACTACATTTGGTGATGTAAAATGAAAAATTCTAAAGCATTTTTTTAAATTTCTCTTAGCCAGTTTCTAAAGAAGAAACATTGTTTTGACATGAACAAAGAATGAAACAAATTGCCAAATTATGTCAAAATTTACAGATTTTTTTTATCAGTGCCAAACGACATTATTTGGTGATGAAACTATTCAGCTAAAAGATTGCCCAGCTCAGACTCCCAGCACTCTTTTGTGATAGCACACAATACAGCTTTAAAATTAATCTCCTAGGTATTAATATGTGTTTTATTCTTAGTACAAAATGTATTTATTGCCTTTATATGTATGTACATGAGCTGTTACCACATCTAATGTGTGGTAACCCGTGTGTGGTAATCTAATGGAACTGTAGCAAGCTATAGCTTGTAAATCAGCATCACAACAATTATCTTCAAGTAAACGTTTCTAAGCTTCTTGGGACCTAACTAACTGAAGCCAATCATAGAAGACTTAGGAAGTGGATATATTATAATCCTAAAAATATTTTAAAATGACTTAGTTATTGCTGTGAAATTGTTGATCGTTATAGTAAAAAAAAAAAAAAAGGAAAAGCCAGTGCTTCTGTGTGTGGTACCATTTATTTTTGCTGTGCAACTGAATTGTTGAGAGTGAGTTTTTTGTTTCATTTTTTTAAGTCTACTTTTTTTATTTTGAAATATTGCCCTTGAAATAATGAACAAGTGAAAACAGTTTGTTTTCATGAGACCAAACAGACTTTAATATAGTCTTGCTTCCTTTCTAAAGGCCCAGTCCTGATCCCACTGATTTGAGTTACAGGATCTTCTGCCTTTGAAATTAGTAAAAATAGGATAAAGTCAGACTGTAGTTTAGCAAAAATTGGCGTAAGCAATTTTACATATAGTAATATGTAGTTTTTTTAGCTTCTTTACTGCTTTAAAGTGGTAAATACATGAAGTACTGTAATACTTTTGCAGCTTTTATGTGGGTTAAGAAAAGGAGATGCAGTGTTTGCTTTGCTTGCCTTTAAAGTTCAATTATAATCCCAGTGTACAAACTTCAAATTTTCCAAGATTTTGTGCTCCTCTCATGAGGAGGTTCTCTTTTTTTTTTTTCCTACAACTTGCATATGTAAAACCCATGCAGAAGTTACCGATAAATACCACAATGTAAAAATAGCAAAGGGAATTTAATCCATTGTTGTTGATTTCAGTGTTTGACTATAGTCTTCTCTAATGAATAAACAAAAAAAATTGTTTTTTGACAAATTAGAATGTTTATTGTGGTTGGGGAAGTCATGTTGAAGCGAAGACTTGTGATGGCTTTGGTTCAGAAATAAAATACCATGTTTAGAAAATTTTTATTTTTGTTATGTGGAATCCTAGGTGGACACGTATTAAAGTGATGCTATTGTTCCCTTACAGAGGTTGATTTAGTCTTACGGTATATTGATACGGAAAAGTTATAGTGGGTTATCCAGTCTGTCATTCATTACCAGCACTACGTTTATGTGAATATGATGCTAGTTTGTAATTGATGTGGCTAAATGGAGATCCCTCTAGAGAACAAAGAGCTCTGATTCTAGCTTCAGTCTAGGTAGTATGCAAATCTATGAATCTGCGGTGACAGGCTAATCAACTAGCTACCACCGTATCAACCTTTCTGATAATTCTGCCAGACGAGCACTATATTGTTGAGTGCTTTTACATCTTCACAGTTGTTCAGTGATGCTCACCAAGAGTTCCATCTTCATTTTACTAGGTAGGTACTTATTTTGAAAGGTTGAGCGTCTTGCTGAAGCACTGATAAGTGACATATTCAAAGTTTATTAAAATCAGTTAGAGGTAGACTTGTCCCCCCGCCTCCCCCAACTTACCAGCTTGCTAACTAACTTTTTATTGTTTCTTGACCGAGGGTACAGCCTAGTAGTATTTGGCTGAGCTTTTACATATGCATGGAATTATTCCCTAGTACAGTTGTAGCGGGTTTTAGTAACTATGATGGAATTGTCAGTGGTGTCTGCCTTCTTCAAAATGAATATCCAACATGTTGTACCTTACTATTGTTCTGCTTTCCATGAGTCAAAAAATTAGCTAAGAAAGAGACATGAATGTGTGAAGTGTAAGTGGGTCTCCATGAATGAAATAAGAGGAAAAATTAAATGGTACTTCCACTGGAAGGAAAGTAAGATTTTGATGCTGCTTAAGTAAAAAGGCAATGCTGGTAATATTGTTATCTTGGCACTTTGGGTAAATCTATTCTTGAGAATCTCTTACTGCATTTCATGGTGAGGAGAGTATGCTTAAATGAACAGATTTCAATCCTCATTCATATTTGCCTATGGTTGAAACTACATAAATATTAATTCCTTTAAAAAAAATCTTTACTGGTAGGCTTAAAAATCAGTTCATGTGGATGAAGCTAATGTCTGCCATTGCTGTCTAACTTTAGAAAAGCTGTTTCTTTTTTATTTGTTGATGTTTAAGTGGGTTTTGTTTGTTTAAAGGTATTTGCTTGAAAGCCCTCATCCATCTTAAAATTTGATATAATATAATGTGGAAGTCTTTGTGTATAAATTATAGCTGCGGTTAGCATTATGTAACACAGTAATGTCACTAGTATTTATACTTGACAGGAGATGTAATTTAGATGCTTCTCTGCTTTTTTGAATAGCTTGTAGGTGTTACCTGTTCATCTAATTCATTATATTAAATGCCATTGGTTTTACCTTAATGTACCTTTAATAAATTTAAAAACCTGTTTGAGCCACAAAAAAAAGCACCAGAAATGTAACTTCAGTGGAAATTGAAATATTAATATCAGTGATACAGGGTTAACTAAATGTCAGGAAAAAATGCCATCGAGAGGATGAAAATGCTAATTCCTTTATTTGTAACTTCTACGTTGAGAGTAATTTCAAGGTGGTTTAAAAGCTGAAATGAGCCCTAAAATGTTGGGGAAAATGCATCCTAAAAATGCAGTTTGTAACTTAACTGTTGGTGTTACATTTGAACAGAAAATCTAAAGCACTTTCTTGAATAATAATGAAACGAGGCATAGAAATTAATCTCCATAAAAAGTCCCTGAGGGAAAAAAAGGCAGATGACTTTGAGAAGAGCATTCTGGTGTGCAGGGGGATGAGACATTTCTCATCTTCCTGTTGCTGAGTAGTCTTTATTTACTTACATGGAGTAAGTTTTGATACGCTTTTCCTTATTTTCTTGAGCCAAGGATGTTTGAATATGCCTGCCCTTTTCCTCAGAATGGGCGCATTAGTTGAATGCTGTTGTTTCCAGTCTAGCTGGATTCTGATTGTGTGTCAGTATGTAACTGGTATTTTCAAAGTTTCTCTGTTAGAGCTCCAGTTAGACTGAAAAAGAGGAAACTATTTTCCTTCCATGGTGGCAGAAACAGTTCACTTATCGATAGCACTAAAGCTTTGTCTATTCTGTGGCTTGCTCTTGAAGCTTCTATATTGAACTGAAGGAAAGTTAGAAATAAATGTGATGGTTAGATTCATCAGCTAGGAATGAGGATGGGATTTATTTTGGAGAACTGAGATGTAGAAGATTTACATATCCTCTGTTCTGAATATGGAACTTATTTGCACATTGGACTGATTGGATATTGAATGGAGCAGCTTCTGGAGTCCCATTTCGTATTAGCCGTGTAACCCTTTGTGCTTTCAGACTTAGAACTGTATCTGGAAATGCGATACTGGTAGTTGTCTTGTGTATATATATGCACATACTGTTACGCTAAACTTAGACCATATGCGTAAATTAACAAAAAAAATCAAGGTCCAAGAAATTAAATTAAAAGTGTGTTTATATCCTAATTCTCAGAAGTTGAATGCTAGAACATAGATGTCTATGTTGCCGATGTAAAAATTTGTCTTAAGTTTTCAGTGTCCAGAACTTTTCACAGACATACGATTCTATTGTGTTCTATCATTACTTGTTACTTCCATGCCATAAATCATCAAGCCAATACAAATAGGGCCCTTGAAGTGTCAGTCATTCCAGTCCCGTTCTTAATGAGTAACCATTGACATTTCAGTAAACATCATCATGTTGGATGCTAAATATACTGAATCTATTGTTATCAGATGGAGACAAGTTAAATTCTCATGTTTAAAAGAAATTACTCAAGGTCAAATACAGGAACGTTACAAGAGAAATGTGTATTGCCCGCTCCTCCTCCATGTGTGCTTTTGTTTGTAGATAAGTAAAGGACATTAAAACTTTCCAGTGTGGACCTATTCTTAAAAAACAAACGCTGTAAGCGTTACTTCATTGTAACATTTGCTGTCAATGTGCGAGGTATTTACAGGGTGAGCTAGTATCGGAGGATAATGACCAAGAATACAGCTGCGTCATGTCAGCCAGAGATGTCTAGCACCTTTATTACAGCTTAAAAATTTTGAACCATTTCTGCATAACTAATGTGGCATTAATGTGTTACAGTGACAAAGTGATAGTGTTGTGAAGCATAAACAATTCTAGTACAATGTGATGGTGGACTTCACACCAGAACATGAGAAGCAGCAGTAAATCAAAACCATGACTCTTCATATTTTAGTAATGTTTTTACCTTATTGATTGGAAGTGCAGTGTAAATAAAAGTCACACATTTTAGGTTAGCAGATCTTTTTCTTTGCTCATCATCTTGCTGATCAATGGCCCGATTTAGAAATAATAAAATATGTCTCTGACATCTGTTTGAAATAGATTGCTTAAATAGTGTGTGTTCAGCTTTTTTGTTTTGCTTTGCCTTTTTAACAGTGGGGATTACCGTACACCTAAGGGATAAGTGTAGAGCTGAAGATTAAATCACAAATGCAATGTAAATGCATCAAAACATTCTGCAAGCTTAAGCACCATATCAGTTAAAAATATTGCATTAAAAGAATATTAAGGATATGGCTTGTACTCCTAAATAAAGCTATTGAGAGCCCAATCTTTTGTACAAAAGGGCATGTTTATAGTACCAGGGTACCCTTAATAGTTGTCTTTCTTTCCAAATAAAACTGAATATTAAATTATCTGGATTATTTTTTTTTTATTATTGTATTCTATATATGCACTTTTCTGTATGTGAAAATGAAGACAGTACCTCTCTGGAGGAGTTTAAAATCAAGGCTGAATGCTTAGGACACATTATCTACCTCTAAAAATTAACCAAAACTGGCTACATCCTCAATAGGAAAAACCTCAACCAAGTAGCACTCCTCTATTGCATGTTATAATACAGTATGAAAAATATATTGTGGCCCTTTTTCCTAAGAGTTTGTAAGATAGTTTAAAAAAACAAGGGAAATAAAGCGGATGAGACTGAAGGAGTGAAAATCATGCAATGCAATCAAAGGGAAAATGCTCTTAGAAGAGTTACTATTTGATGTCTGTCCGCAGAGACCTCTACCTATTTCTTTTAATGTGATAGTATGATACCAGAGAAAAGCTGAGGGTTCAAGACTTCAGGTTGTGCATCATTTAGGGAAGATCTGGGGAGAAAGGTAAGGTGAGAAATAAATTGGAAGGGAAGGAAACCAGCTGCATTTGTAGGCGTGTGCAAAACTGAATATGCTCAAGGTGATTTGAAAATGGTGCAGAAGGAAGAGGAGAGGTGAAGTGGAGCAGGAAAACATAGCTGCATGACTGGAGCAGTAGAAAAGGCAGGAGGGTTTTGCTGCGGTGTTCCAGATAGGCTGCAGCAGGCAGATACGTTCTGCCTGTTTCCTGATGTCACTTGATAGAAAAGTGCTTTTGGCAGATCTGGACAATTCCAAATTTGCCTTGACTGATGTAATCAAACACTGAACTTCTTGTTTAAATATTTGTAGTGACATGTACATGCTTTTCTACTAGCTCTGGACTTGCGTTAGATTACAGCAAGGTCCTCTATAATTAACTTTTTGTATATTTTCTGTTTGTGTGAAATCCCACGGGAAGGTTCATGGCAACAGGGTCAGCAAAAACCTAAACTTGACAGCTTTTCTGGAACTAACATTGAATTGTGAGATCCATTGATAAATCAACTGTGAATCGCTCCAGCTTGAAGTTGTGTTTGTCTTTGTTCTCCTCTTTAGATTGGTTTCACTTTGTCTTGGATCTTCTACTTGCATTTAGGCATGACTAATTCTTGTAGTTTTTAAACAACTTTTTTATTCTGAGAAATGTTAGGAAACTTGAGGACAAAAGGGAAACTGGAGGGTTTTGGTTTTTTCTTCTTTTGTTCGCTGGAACATCATTAGTATATGTGTACATGTGTGTGCGTGTAAGTATTTTGTAAAAAAACTTCAGATTTGGGAGGTATTTAGGAAAGTATTCCCAGTTTTCCACCAGAAAAGAAAGCAATCTCCTTGGGCTGAAAAGAAAGGGCACTGATGGCTCACCTGTGTGCTCTGTGGTTCAGGTTGTCTTCTGTGGAACAAGGCTTGAGAGTTCCTGAGTCTCTTTGTTGTGTCCTGTTGGAGTGAAAACTATAAAGGCATGTTGGACACCTTATCCATCCTAACCTTGACCACTGAGATTGCTGTGATTTCTAAGGGGAAACTGTGTTTTGGTGTGCAGGGTGTTTGTTTGTTTTAAATGCACTATGACCTGCTCCACAGGTTTCATGTGAAGAGCATGAGGGAGCTGAAGGAGGACAGCAAATCTGTTACCAACTTTCTGCATTATTATTTGGAACATGAGTTCGTGACTAAATGATGGTAGTCCTTAGAAAAAATGTATTAATAGGAGTCTTAGGAGTGACAAAGTTTGAAATAATTTAGAAGTGGAAATGAGGGATTTTTCAAATAGAGCTACACTCCAGTAAATCTGTTTATCTACTATAAACTGATAGCCAGAAACAATTTAAATAATCCTTTCCTATGCTGAAGATGGGTGAGATCAATTCAAGGCTATCATGCCCTGAATTTGCAGACAGCTCATTGTAATTAAGAAATAAACTTCGAAGTTGTTCTCTTGATTTTTCTCTGATGCCTTGCCTGGGGGTCAGAAATGTGTTCTTGATGCCTGCTGTCTACAGGCACTAGAAGACTTCAATAGCATTGCACCTATTAACAGAAGTTGTTTGTTTGCATTTATGCAAAATTCCCCTCCAAAACTGATTTAGTGTTCCAGCACAAAAGGGCTGTGGGATTACAAGACTGTTAATAGATGAGATGATGACTATATGTACCATGAAGATGATTATGACCATAGGAAACTTGTATCAAAATTGCTTTAGGACATAATTGAATCGTATGGAAACTTTTAAAAGGTTATTTCCTTAAACTGTTAACAAAACTTGTCTTCTGTTATGTCTTCAGCTCCTAGGGACAAAAACTTAAGTATGGTATCTGCTTTGTCTGCAGAATAAAACAGGAGCTCTCCTCCTAATCGTTATCCTGGGAGCTGAACATCCTGTTACATTTGAGTAAAAATGCATGGTTCATTACTGATGGGAAAACAGAACTGTCTCTACCATAGTGATTCAAATAGACCTCTCTGTTAAATAGCACTTATTAAAAACTGTGACCATTTAAAGGAATTACTATTTTAGCCCTTTTTAAATGTTTTGATGTTTTTCTTTACACTGGATGAGGTTTGTATATTAAAAAAGAAGGGCAGAAAAGGACATTTTCAGAAAGATTATGTTTCTGGGGAAGCATACAGGTAAAATTGGACAGTAGATGAGCTGTATAGGCCTAAGGGACAATGATAACAGAATTAGTAGAAATAAAGATTTGTTGTTTCCTGCTTGCTGAAATAATTCATCTGTTTTGGGGAATGTGTAGATGATACTCCCTGAAGTGCAATTTGTTGTGTCCAATTTCTGAGCATTCCCAGATTATATCCAAATTAACTTTTACCCTCCTGGTAAACATAGTTAATGGGGGAAATAAAACAGCACTGTGTTATCTGCCTCTGCTACTTGGTCTTAGAAGTCTGTGAGAGATGTTCCACTTGCCTCTGAAGGTGCATTGCCCTCTCTCCAGCGTGCAGGACTGTTCTTCCCTCTTGGGTGCCTGTTTCTCCGCTCCTCTCCAGTTCTTCCTTCCCCTCACATGTCTGCCAGTGCTGTTTGGGAGGATCCCTTAAGTCCTCTTAAGTGGATAGCTAGCATTGGCAGAGTAAAATAGGTCTAAACGAAGAGTCATTGGGCAGATTTTTCTAGCACAGGAACAGATTCTGAGGTTGCTGGATTGTAAAGCTTCATCAGGCGCCTGTTGCTCGTTCGTATATAGGCAACTGTGCGCTGCTTAGGTTTTTATCCTTCTAGGTTTTCAAAGCAGTAAAGCTTACTTAAAGCTATCCTCAGTCCATGATTTTTCTATTACATGGAATCTTTGTTTATAAACAGAGCAAAAGAAACATAAAAGCTCTCTAGAAGTTTTAAGCTCTTGGGGCAACTTGTCAACCTTTCCAAGAAGATTGCGGGTGAAGGGGGAATTATTTTTAGAACCAGAGATCTGCATTGCCAAGTAGGCATCCAGTTCTGCATTTTTTTAGTTATGACTAAAAGACTAAAGATATCCCTTTTAGTTCTTTCTCCTGACATTTCCTGAACAGCTTTGAACTATTAGATGAAGTTCTTTGCTACAGGCGAACCGTTTCAGTTTTACATGAGTAAGGGGATAATAATATCAGGATCAGATGTAGGATTTTCCATACCAGATCAAAAAAATAGGTGATCTAGTTTGGTGTAGTGCTTCTGGACTGCAGTTATCTAACAGCGGTGACAGGCACTCATAAACAAGAAACATTGTTTTGACTTAAGATACTTTTCAGTTGACTGTAAAGATGGTGACAGACCCAGGAGGGCTTAGTTTAGTATACAAGTCCTGTTGTTAATATACCTCTGATCTGAACAAACATATATTTATAGAGTACAAATACATATATTTGGAGAATGTATCTCTAAATAAATGAGCATTTATTTAAATGATTATTTTAAGGATGGATATCATTAGCTAAAGAATGTAATTCTCCTAGAGATGAGTGCTTTTTAATGAATGGTATTCAAGATGACAATTGTCAATTTGAATTCTGGATACTGTTGACTTGCCTGGAGTTTTGTCTCACTGAAAAATTAATTAAAATCAGTTCATTCTTCCTTTGCAGTCGTATAGACAAAGGAATTTCAAAGGATGTCAGATAAAAATTGTTTCCATAGTAAAAGATTCTAAGCTGTTTGTAGAATGAATGAAAGGAACTTAGCAACGAGTGGTTCTGAATATTAAAAAAAAAAAAAAGAAAAAGAAAAAAAGACTTGGAATTTGGTTGCTGCGCAACAATTTCACCTTTTCTTCAATTTGCCTAATGGAACTGAAGCCATAATTTGTAATGATAAGGTGACTGACTGGGATTTAAAGCCCCTTTTCTGAAAGAATTTTGAAGGTGAGTCTTACTTGCATGGTTCTTGAGGCAATGGACTTTCAGCCTTTTATTTTTACATATAAGAATGTCGATATATTTTTCAGGTTTGGATAAGAGGAAGAAATAAGGATTTGTAGCCTTCAGCCACAGAGTTGTAACTCATCTGGGAGGTATACTAAAGGAATAGCCATTAATTTCCACAGGCCTTAGTACCACATTTGTTTATTACGTGATGTGCAACATATTGCAACTCACAGTTCTCATATCTGTGTAAATTAAAAAAAAAAAAAAAAGAAAGAAAAAGGCATTGAATTAACTTTAGAAATATACAAGAGAACTTCTGCTTTGTGTTTTGAGGGCCACTGACACAACTCCTGTTATTTTTCTTCAGCACCTAATATTTTGCACGCTATGCAGAAAATACTTCTGTGCCAAAACTTAAGCTTATGTTACTGAATATTTACTTCAGAGGAAGTATCCAGCAGGAAGTGCTGGTTGCATACCTCTGCCATCATCAACAGAATTTGCTGCTGTTTCCCAATGTATTATTTTGACTGTTTATTAAATTATTTATGTAGTTAATTTTAAAAGGATGAATTGCTAATTGCTGTTTCATGCATTGCTGGGATTTGCAGTTCTGAGATTTGCCCAGCTACCTTGGCTTACCGTTTGGCAAGATATACTCCATTTTGTGATTTGTCCCTTCTGGCACTGCTGTTAGTATTTGCAAATCTTGTAGATGGAATTCCTTCTTCATTGCTACTTATTAGAGAGCTGTGTTGCTTTATTAACAGTAATATTTTGCATTTCCATCTGTGGCAACTTTTCTTTGGTAAGCTCAGTGTTCTTTATAAATGCTAATGAGTTGCTGGAGTGCTCAGAATTTGAACTGGATGCCAGTCATATTGTAATGTGCAAGTTGCTTATGGAAGGGCTAAGGCACCAAGAGGCTAGTGGGAATTAGGCACCTATGGGCCTTAAAAATAAACTGTTTTTAAATGCCTTGTTTAAGAATTTCAGAAAAGGCTAGGAAAGGCTTCAAATATAACTCATATCTTTTTAGTCACGGGCTAACTTTCCTATTAACAGAAAGGTTTCCCAGTGGAAGACCGGGGAGGTCTGTAAAACTTCGTTCTTGTTTTTTTCATATGTAAAGAAGTTTGTATTTCAGTACTCAAACAGCATATCCATAGGCGCTGAATATACATCCTGCTAGTAAGTAGTAAAAATTAGTGATCATAAAGTGAAACTGTGTGTACTTTGATACACTTAACATGAGTAATGTAGTTGGCATTGGTACTGAATCAAGCGCAGTATTACTGTGAAATGATTGATATGTTGCTTTTATAACAACACAACAGCTGAAGTGATTTTTCAGCATCATTTAGAAATGGATAGAGACTTTATTTTCAGTTGTCATAATATTCCACTTTAAAATAAATGTACTACCCAACAATGATAAATGTAATTTGTACTCTCTTTTTGAATCATCTTGGTATTATTTTTATGTATTGCTTGTGCTCTAAGCTCCATCATAAAAATGAACTTTTACTTGCTTTATACTTTGCCTTTTAATTTGGGCAAACTTTTGTGTTGCGTGTTGAACAGTACAGTTTGTTGGTTAGTAGGTATAGTGTGCAAGAATAACTAATGCCAAATTATATTGGGTGTCTGATTTTTAATAGTGTATTTTGTGTTTTGTTGAGTTATAGTATCACTAAGAACCATTAGCTGTAAATCAGTAAACATTAAAAGAAATCTAGAGACTTTAGTTTTGGGCTCCGTAACTCTCTGAAATGTTACCCAAGGTATTTGCCTGGTATCCTTCTAAATTGAGGCATAGGCAAACTAGCACAAAAATTACTTAGGACTAACACAGATCATCAGAAGTCTGACATCAATTTCTTCATTCAATCTACAGTGACAGTTTTTTAGGGACACCTTTGTTAACTCTTTCTGCAGACTCCAGAGAGGCTAGTATAATTGTTGCTTTGAAAGTCAGGTCTTGGACTTAAGCTTGTGAGCAGAGAGAAACTTCATATTTAGGAAAAAAAATCAAGGTTATCAAGGCTAGGAGGCAGAGAACAACGGCACTGCACTTATCCTGGCTAGCCTGGCAGGACGGAAGTTAACTACCTTGGGCAAGGTATTTCATAAGAGAGTGCATACACTTCTCCATACCAAATAATTGAGGATTTAGGAATTATCATTTTCCCACAAGGTATATCTGTTTCCTGTGACTTTCTTTTCCCCTTCTTTGCTGTATAAATTATAGCGATTAGGTAGTAGATATTTGGGTGACATGGAAGGAAAGAGTTTTTACTTTTCCTGCTCCCTCACCCAAACCTCATTTTTCTGATTCTTTCTGTAGAGATAATCTAGTCCATTGTCCATTCTGAGCCTCTCTTTACAACTCTAAAGGCTTAAATTTTAGCAAAACAGTGTTTTCATATGGGCTTTCATTTCTATTTCCTGATTTTTGTGGAAGAAGAATGTAACATAACAGACTTCTTTTAGGCTGAAAAGAAAATATAGTTTTATGTACATCTTAAATGTAGGTATTACTTTTTCCTAAAGTGGAGAAAGGATTCATTTACACGAGGCTAAATGTGGTTTAAAAGAGGAGAGGGAATTTCCTAATTAAACTTTTGTTACCGCTTGCATGTTAGAACTGAGTGTATGAACGTAAATGCAAAGCAGTTGTCATCTTCTATGCTGAAATTCCTAAATTTTTTAAAAAGTTGCTAAAGAGGTAAATATTTGGTTCTGTTTTCTGGCAGGATTTGGGGGGGAGACACTGGCTGACTTCTAATTAGAAAAAGCCCTCCTACAGAACTGTAAAAGGTATTCTTAGTCTTGATCAGCTTTTAATTTTACATTATGCAAGTGACAATGGCCCACGTTCTCATTAGCCTTCTGCTTGTTTGCTTATAAGCATCTCTCAGCTCATATTCCTTTCCATCTTGTGTGAGAAATAATACCCTTTTTCTACAAGGAGATTACTAGTACTTTTTTCACATTTGGTGTTTGTTTCCTTTTTTGTTTCATAAAATTAGTTAAAGGCAAGATTAACTTTGTAGTGAACCTTCCTTTTTCTGCCAACATTTTTTTTTCCACCTATACTGTAAAAATTAAGAGCAGTTTTATGCAGCGTTTCATGGATGGATTAGGATTCTTACAGTGATTCCTGTTTTCTTTGTGCACATCTGTTAGATGTATGGCTGCTAAGATTTTTACTTACCTCTTAGTCTACTACTGCTATAGCTGTAGTAGACCTCAATGACAATTACAGTTTGAATTTTAGTCTTGGAGTCAGGGAAAGTATTTGGGTACTTTGGTCTCATGAAAAGCAAATTCTCCAAAACGTACCTATCTTAGATATTGCAAGCAGCTGCTTTTGTTCTATCCCTATTTTCAGGAGTTTTTGCTTTCAGGGCACTGGATTGCCCATATGGAAAGAGTTCTTATGCATGAGTAAATACGCATGGATGCTCATTCACAAACATACCTGCACACACACACAATTAGTGTGCCGGTATGGATGGGTCAGGTTGGACGGGGCTCTGAGCAACCTGATCTAGTTGAAGATGTCCCTGCTCCTTGCAGGGGGGTTGGACTAGATGACCTCTGAAGGTCCCTTCCAACCCAAACCATTCCATGATTCTATGATTTTTTTAACATCTATCTGCATTTAACTATTCTATGTCAAAGCTGATGAAAAAACATGGTGGAACAATTTTTTTTTATAAAACCAAAAACCACAAACCCTATTCCATAACTATCATAATCCCACAGTATGAATAAAATATCCATAAATGACTAAATGAAATCCCAGTGCTGTTTCTTACCGTTTGTGTAGAACTCTTGAGAAGGACTGGAAATCTGGCAGTAGTATTATGAGTGTTCTTAGGTACACTTTCAGCTCTGTCTCAGAGCTCTGATTAAGTGAAACACCTTAATATGCAAATTCAGTCTTGAATGGTTGAGTTAAATTACATTGTGTTTAATTTTATCTTTAAAATCAAGCTTATTGAAAATTTGTAAATACGGTGCTGCATAAGACACTAATACACTAGCAGTTTTAGAGAGAGATTTAGAATTGTTTGCTTTTTGAGAGGAAAATATTGTGACAGCTGTGCTTAAACATGTTTTATGTGCTTAAAACTTTTTAAGGCAGAGTTAGAGGGGAAAAAAACCCAAGAGATGCCCTAAAACAGCAGTTGGAAATTAGTTCAGAGGAAGCTGAGACAGCTCTTTGAAGCTGTAAAGATGTAAATTAAATATTGCCCCAGCTCTTTAGGTTTTCCTGTAATTATTTGGGAATTCCAAATTTAATAGTTTTATTTTTCTAAGAGTAGACGGGCTCTGTGTATGTGGACTTGTATACGTGTGGTGCCTTCAAGCCTTTCAAGTGTTTGTGTATCAAATGAATTGTATTAAAATTACAGTTTTCAGAGAACTCCAATTCATTTTCCACGCCTCATCCCCCAACTTCCAAACATGCACCATATAAATACCTTGTCCTTTGTCAATACTTGCAGCTGTCCTTAAAGTGACAAAGAGAGTAACTGATGATCATTTGTTTCTGGTGAATTCCTCTTCCCGCTTTGAGGGGGAATGTCTCATTAATAGAAACAACAAAAAATGTGTTTTACTTGCCATAAAATGCTCAGTATTTCAGGACTGTGTGCTAAAGCTCCATCTCTGCTTCCTCTGTGCTAGTTTTCAGTTTTTGTTTTAGTCTGTCTCTTGGTTTCTTTTTTATAACTCTGTCTTGAAAAGCAGTATCTCAGCCCATGTTTATGCAGAGAAGAGACTCATGAAACCTGTATTACCCCTCGGTAATTGGTGTGAAGACCTGGTAATTGCTTCATTTTGTAGATATCTTCCCACATAGAGAGTCTGAATTCTTTCTGCCATTGAGCCTGAGAATCTGCTTTGTTCATTGAGATTTTTGCTTTGAAGTTTGTAATTTGACTTTATATGGAAAGACCAGTGGTAAGTCTTGATCCAGAAAGTTGGAGTGAAAGGAAAATGAATTCCAGAAGTCTCAAGTTTTGAAGAAACAATTTTCTTCACCCTTTCAGTTAAAAACACAACCACACAGTGTTCATGTTACCATAAAATCCTAATATTCTAGCCTTCTCTTTTGTAATTCAATCATTAAAATTAAATCTGTATAATCATATATTACTCAACCAATTAATAATGATCTGGTTCGAGTGTAATACCCAGGGATCAGGAGGGAAGAAGGTGTCTTTTCTTCACTGGTGATTATCAGGAGCGCAGTGTGGACAATAGAGAGCATGTTTGAAACCCACATCCTTCAGAGAATTTGTCACATATACCAAATAATCTGTCTCTGTTCTGACTCTTCTTGTTTATTCTTTTTTTTTGGCCTGTGTTCTTCTGTAGGACCATTATTATGTTTGTATCGTAGATGGGGACATTGCCAAGTCAGTCTGTCTCTCAGTTGGTAAATGGCTTCTTCGGCAGCTGCGTGACTTCTTGCTTGCAGCCATGTGGAAAGCTAGGATTGCATGCCGTGTCTATGAAAAATAGGGCATATTGTGATGCAAATGGAGCCTCTTTCTCCATCATTTCATGTAGTGGATCATAATGTGGCTTGTAGGATAAAGTAAGCCATGACTTCTGGCCTGAAGCTCTGGTACCTCTTAGATCTGCAGGTGACCGAAGTCTTGTGAAGAAGCAATAGTTGCTTTTGATGCAAGAGTATAATTTTAATGAAATCTTGCTGTTTTAAATACGAAATAGCTGAAATGCATCTGTGAAAACCATTCTCGAGTATAAGACATTCCTGTTTTCTTACATAGAATTTTTCTACCTGTCAGCTGGACTATGCAAACTAGACAAACTTTTCAGAATATTTGAAAATGTGAGTCAACAACCTGGAGGAATAGGTGTTTGAGCAAGACCATCACAGCAAGTATAAAATACATGGAGGTGTGAGTAACTATACACCAGATGATTGTGAGGAAACTCAACAGAACTACTATCCAAGCAAGCTGATTTGTGAGTACTTAACTATCAGATCTGTTGGAATAAAGGATTTATTATAGATTCAGTGTTTCCAGCAAAAAACTATTTTGACAAGAAAATTTTAATTTTATTTCTTTTGGACACTAGCCTAAAAAGGCTTGAACAATGCCGCTGATTTATATATTTTTTTTTTCTGTGTTGTGATACATAACACTCCTGTGAATATAAAATATTATTTTTAATGTTCAAATTGGGAAAAGTAGATACCACATGGATACTGATGGCAATTGACTGAAGAACAAAAATATGTTTTGTTGCTTTTATTAAAGGCTCTGAAATTTTTTCCTTTCCTTTAGACTCATCCAACTTGACATGGTTGTAAGAGTAAGAAATAAGGACATGTGGCCTAGAGAAACTAAGAATCAGGGTAGCATATGGCATGGATGGTCTTAAAGATGTAGTAAACATAATTGGTGATTCAATGGCAATTATGTAGTAGAATGTCAAATTTTGTTTAGTGACCATCTTTTTCCTTCATGTTGAAGGGAATCATGGGAGAAAAGTTTAAACTATGAGTTCTTCGCATTGTTTTAGTTGACGGTAATCTGTTTTTTAACATGTGTGTGTATATATATATACACACATATGTATACATATATATGTTTGTTTGAAAGCATATTGCAGTTGTGAACTTTGCTATGTATATAGTTTTTCCAGTATTCTTTTGAAATAGGTATGTACTTCATTCTTCTTTTGAGGGTAAAGGCTGTGTACTGTGCTAAGCATAACTCTTGCTTAGCTTTTTGTAGGTTCAGGTCTAGAAGCTAAATACAGGTTAAGCAGTTTTTAAAATTTATTTTCTCTAAAGACAAAAGAAATAAAGGTGGTGTCCTGAAGATTGTCTTATCCACCATTATGGCTGATACACCAGATCTTCTCTCTATGATATTTTTTCATCATGAAAATACCCTGGAGCAGTCTGAGTTTCTTCCTGTAGTCTCCAGGGTATCCTTGCTCTTTTGTCCTTTACCTGCCTTGGCCCTGACTTGCCAGATGTGACAGTAGTTTTTGTGGCTAGTCTGAATGTATGTGCTTGACATAAGCTGGCCAAAGAAAAGAGGTAGGTGTGAAATACTCTACTGATTTCTCCCAGTGAGAACACTGGTTAGATTGTCTTATATCCAGTTCTGGGCATCTGATTGAATAATTTCAGATTCAAACCTTTGAATAATTTTACCAAATTTAACTCAATAATCTTGATAATTATGGGACAGAGATAAGAGAGGACTGGGAGTGATAGACTAATGCACTCGTGCAAGTCTCATTTATTTGGGTAAATGATTACCCTGATTTAACATCTGATAAGCACAAGAGGAATATCTGATGGCTAATATGAATGACAAACCTCTAAATTCAAAATGTGAATGCTCATGGAAAAAGACTAACTAAAATTTGGGCAGAGGGGTGGGGTGATATTGTGTGCATTTTCTTTCTTTATTGCAGGCTAAGCTCTGCAGAGAGTGAGCCATCATCAAAAAATAATAGTTGCAGTTAATTCTACTAAGTACTATTAGCAATATGTGTACTTTCCTTTGGTGAAGGTATAAAATCTTCTCAAACAAGTAACGTTGAGGAGAAGAAAAAAGCGCGGTTTTCCTTTTAAGGAGGTTGCATATATGATAAACTAATAATTTTACTGAATGTCTTAATTTTTACTGGTTTAGGTTTTCAAGTTCTTTGTACGTGTTCTATTTGTACCGGTGTTCAAAAGACACCGGTGTAACACTGGTGACACACTTGTGTGTGCTTTTTTCCTAACTAGTACTGTCCTTTGGGCAGCTTAAAGCAAAGCTTTTGGCTTTGTCTACCTAGGCTTTTTTGTCTTTTTGTGGGTACCTCCTTTTTCTGTTTAGGAAAAAAGATCAGTTCACTGTGGTTTTTTTAAAATTTTTAATTCGCTTTATTTGGTGTAATATTGCTATCCATTTGTTGAAGACATTGTAAAAATATATATATACACTGAGAATCTTAATTTCTATATAACTTCTGTTTTTTTATCTCTGTGAGTGTATCTGGATAATTATCAGTTAATGTATGTAACTAGTTATTTGGCATATCTACAGCAGACGAGTTAATTCTTACTAATTCCAGGTGAATTGACTGTTTTCATCATCATTGTGGAAATGTGATCTTTATCTTGAATAATTATTCCTTCCATTTGTATGTGATAGTCAGGTTTCGCCAAATGTCTGTGTATGTTTGAATGTAGTATAGACTCATGGATCCTCTTACTGACTCAAAATTGTACTGCAGTTCCAGGTTAATGAAGTAGTTGAAGTGAAAGGTCTGTAGTGCTCTAACTTAGGGAGAGTTGGTAATTAGCTGGGCCTATAATAAACTTACGTAGTCCCAATCAATCTTCTATTTTATTGTGTTTCAAATGAAGTTTCAAATAAATCCCTCCCCTTTGTCAAATTGTTATTTACTCCTAGATAATAATGAAAATACTGGTATTAAACATGAGCATATTGCAGTCCTACTTGGCTGTGCCATGGTGGTGTTGGGGAGGGAAGAGCTCATAAATTAAAGTGCTCCACCAATGTCACAAAGCTGATGGTTTCCTTTGGAGGCTGGAGGCACTTGGGACCCTGCTGTGCTCTTTTCTTCCCTGCACTGTGAGGAAGGGAGGCTCAGCCTGGAGAGGAGTGCACCATGAATTCTGTAGCTTGTTTTGCTCAAGGCTGGGCTGCGTGGTGGATCAATCGGCAAGATGAGATTCGCAGACTGACACGACCAAAGAGTTGCAGTGCTGGGGAGTAACCAGCAGCTAACTGCTAAAGGTTCAGGTTTTAATGGAAAACTTTATAAAATTTGACATTTTGTGTTGTTACACCTCATTTCCTAACAAGACATAGCTTAGTTCCATTCTTCAGAGAATGGCATTATTCTAGATTAAAGATGATAAAAATTTTCATAGGAAGGGGGATCAAATCACTGTCTGAAGGCTTGCAGCTATACAGAGGCTTCATCCCTTTTTCTGATTGTTTACTCAGTGCTACAGCTCCCTAAATTTAGTGTATTAGGTTGAAGAGCTTCAGAGAAACTACCAAATGCTTTTGGAACGCATGAGCTCCCGGCTGCAGAGCTGCAGAACAGGAATACACAGCTGCTGAGCAGATGATGTGCCAGTTCTGTTCTGCTTGCCTTTGTTCTTGCTGGACTGTGGGACAGGGCAGGATGCCCTTTTACTGTGGCATTTCTTAAAATTACTCAGAAAATACCAGTCTGGGCATCTGCAGTGTCAGGCTTCAGCTGGTTTGCTTAATCCTAAATTTTCTGGGAAGTCATTAAACTGCATGTGTGTAGCCAGTTGCATTTTGTAAATTGTACAGGGATTACTTTTCAAATGTAACCTTTATTAAATATATTTAAAACAAAAAGCCAGAAAATATATTTTGAAGAAACATATCTACCCATCAGAGGTATTCACTTACATATACGTGGATATCTTACCTAAAGATATTCTAGATTTTGCAGGAATTTCATAGTGCTGTTTAATTTACAGATTCAATGTATATATCTACATGTTAGTCTGTTTGACTTTCTGCTGAGAACAGATGAAAGAAGGATGGTGTCAGACACTGATTCATGATTGTATTGAAGAATTGTTTTGAAAAGGCTTTGATTGCATGCATTTTGTGACCAGCTGCTTCCAGAGTTGGTAAGTTAAAAGTGACTAAAAGAAACTTACTTTTGCCCTGTGTTTTTAGGTAGCCCTTCCTACATGTTTGATTTGGATTGATTTTTCTCCGGAGCATTTGAGAGACTTAAGCTGAACGTGCCATCTTTTATGGGCACTGTTGAAACAGCTAGGTGGCAATGTTCTTCTTATTTCTTATCGTTGTACTAGTCCGTGATTAAGATCTTTATTAATAAAGAGCAGTACCTTGTAGATTTCATACAGAAGATGAAGTTAATTAAAGTAGTTTTTCAGAAATCGTGATCTCATTGAGATTTGAGAAGGAATCTGCCTGTAAAACTATTTATACTTGTTGCACATAGGCTAACTAAGAAATTAAGCTAAGAAAAAGCTAAGACTGACATCATAATAATCTTCCATTCTTTTAAGTAGGTCTGTCATATCTGGAAGTCAAATTATTTATGTATTTTAATATTTTTTGTTAATACAATAAAGATAAGACCTGAAATATTTTCTAGTAAAAATGTATTTATTCCTTCCAGGTTAGTTTTGTGATTGACTTATAGTTGTGAACTTTCAGTTAACATGCCAGTTAGGAGAGACCTGATAAAAGAATCCATAATTCTTTCTGACTTACCTTTCCATGCCATTCATGACTGGATTTGTCTGGTTTAAGTCTGGTCTAAAATGGCAAATGAAAAGTGGAAATGCATCTCTATTAGTTTCATCTTCAAGGACTGAAAAATGTTGCCGTCATCTTATAGGTGATGCTTTATTGTTTATATGTAGCTTTACTATATAGCCAAGAAGATCACTATTGATATGGAATGCAGAAGAACAAATCATTATTGTTTGTTATGTGTTCTATTTGTTCATCCTAACTTCCCACAGGAACCTCACCGGTTTTATTAGTGATATAGGAAATGGCTGCAAACGAAGATACAAGTTGGGTTTGACTCCTTTATGTGCGTGTGCTGTGCTTTAATGTAAGTTTTTGTCTTCAAAAAGTGTTATCAGGTTAGATTCTGGTAAAACCAACAGCTGCTGAACACAATGCACAGCAGTAATTTTTCTGCATTCTTGTAGACATCATATTTTACCAAAATCCCCTACTCTGTAATGAGAGGGTATGATCTAAATCTGTGTTGGCTTTGAAGGAATATGGTATATAAAGCTTTCATATGTATTTATGCCAATATAAGATAATTAGGACTGTGTTTTTCATTCATATATTTCAAACTATGGTTTCTCATGAAGAATATTTCCTGAAACCATGTTCTAAACAAACTTCTGTAGGTGAATTATTTGTCTTTAGGAAAAGAACATTCATGTTAACCTTTTGTAGTGATTGTAAGAGGATATGTGAAATCTTCTCTATTGTCTTTATATTGTAATGATTGTACAGAAAGAAAGGGAATTGTTCAAAACAAAATTATTTTTCTGTATTCTTTATTCTTCAAGTATTGGTTGAAACATAGTGAGAAATCTTTGTGCAGTATCAGGACATGAAAAACAGTCCTTATTCTTGCAAGAGGTACTAACAGGCAGGACTGCTGGAGCTCAGCAGGCAGCTGCTGCTGCTGCCTGCCTGACTCGTGTTAACCGCTCCCTGCTAGGAGAGGAGTAGGTACCACAGCAGTTACGATGCTTCTAGATGTTGTTCCCTGACAATGTTTTGTTCTATGCTGCACCAGGCGTTTTGTTTGTTGGAAATTTTGAGATACAAACCCAGTTTTTCTGACCTTCTCAGTTAATGCAAAAGTATCCAAAGTATCGAAGTTAAAATGGAATTTTTCCTGAGCCCTTGAATGAAAACTAACTTTATCATTGACTCTTCCTATTCAAAATGTGATTTGTTATACTGGTTTTGGCTGGGATATAGTTACTTTTCCTCATAGTAGCTTGTATGGTGCTATATTTTGGATTTGTGATGAAAACAGTGTTGATAACACACGGATGCTTTAGCTATTGCTGAGCAGTGCTTGCACAGCGCCAAGGCCTTTTCTGCTCCTCACCCCACCAGCGAGCAGGCTGGGGATGCACAAGAAGTTGGGAGGGGACACAGCCATGACAGCTGACCTCAACTGACCAAAGGGATATCCCATACCATATGACGTCATGCTCAGCATATAAAGCTGGGGGAAGAAGAAGGAAGGAGGGGACGTTCGGAGTGATGGTGTTTGTCTTCCCAAGTCCCCGTTACGCGTGGTGGAGCCCTGCTTTCCTGGGGATGGCTGAACACCTGCCTGCCGGTGGGGAGTAGTGAATGAATTCCTTGGTTTGCTTTGCTTGTGTGCGTGGCTTTTGCTTTACTTATTAAACTGTCTTTATCTCAACCCACGAGTTTTCTCACTTTTACTCTTCCGATTCTCTTCCTCATCCCACTGGAGGGGAGTGTGCGATCGGCTGTGCGGGGGCTGAGCTGCCTATGGGGGTTAACCCACAGCATTTGTTTTGTCGTGGAGTAATGGAATCTTTTTGTATTTATTTTTTATTTATAGATTAAAATAAGTGGAACTACTGTAATTCTGTCTTCAACCAGCAAATGAAGGTCTTCTGTTATGAGACCAGATGATTAACAGATGTGAAGGTCTAGTATTTTGCATTTTCATAGAAGTGGTGTTTCTGGTCTCAATTGCAAGCCAGCACCCTGGCTCCCACATGAAGTTTTAAAGACATTCAAAGATTTTATACTAGGAATGGTGATTTTTCACAGAGACAGGTGCTGCACCTTCCTTTCCATCACCCATCCCTTCCCTTTAAGACAAGATACAAAATACGTGGCCAGGATTTAAATCTTACTTCAATTACTGAACCATGTGTAATTTAAACTGGGCCTATGTTGTTTGTCTTGTGAAAGCGTGCATATCTAGTATGGCTTCTGCATGATTTTTCTCTCTGGCAATAAAATTGATGGAAAACTTTAATTCCTTTCTGTATTCAGATGTAAAAAGATATCAGTCATTATTTCAGTTTATCAGTCTTGTTAGTAAAGAGAAAGAGGATGACTTATGTATTAATATTGCATATAATTTAAAAGTATTGTGTGAGTATGAGCTTGTGCAATGCATTATAACCTAATATTATAGCGTACTTAGGGGAGTCAAAACATGCATATGCATTAGGAAGTTGTGTATTGTGAAAACATATCAGTTTTCTCTTAGACTAAAGAAATCTTAAATGCTGCAAAGAGGAAACAAACATTCAAGTCTCTGCTTACCTGCAGAAAACAGTACTCAGTAAGTAAGTAGCTTCTTTAGAATGAATTAAGGAATTTGTTAGTTGTACTTTAGCATTTGGTCGTTGTTGAGCATGAACAGTGGTCATAATTGTGCACGTATGTTGAGGACTGTTTTGAAAGTTGTAAGACTTCTCAAAAAAAGTTTCTTTAAAACATTTGCTTACCACCATTTCAGTATTCCTCTGTATGGAAGTCCTTATATATATAACACCACACCTAGTGCTAAGTTACAGTAAGATATTACAGCACAGCAGTAAAAATAATTTTTTTTTCTCAGATTATTTAACGTGAAATAATTCATAGAAAATCACTGCTTTGAGAAGAATTAATTAGCCTATTCAAATATTACTACTAACCTCCTTCATTTGTGATTAGAACTGTTGTCCAGGCTGGACAAAGAAAATACTGGAAAACTCTGATTTGAATACTACTGATTTTCTTCTTCTGAGAATGTCTGTGTTTCTGATTTTTCCAATTTTTTTCTGTTGTGACTATATTGATTATTTTCAAATGTATTTTTTTGTATTTTTTTTTTGTACAGATCCAGCAGTTGAAACAATCCTAGTTTCAGTGGCCATGTATTGGTTAAGTCAGTGTTCTACTTTGGCTTTATGAGAGATTGAGAAGTTAGATACTGTAACAATTATTCTACCTAGTATACAACTACTTCTAGAGTTTTAAAAATATGCCATTTTGAAAAACAATGGGAGAGTTTGTATTAACGTTATTGGAATCTTTAAATGTCCCTTACATGTTTTACAGGGGGTCTATCCCAGAACACTACGTAGTGAATACATGTGGGATGTCTCCTAATGCAACAGATCATTATTATTGTTTGTCTCTCTGTAATAACAGCAGTTCTTTATAAATTATGTGTATTTCTTTTTCTTATCATATTAAATTCTTATGAATTTCCATATATCAGATTTTACACACATTGGATTTTGGAAGCAATCGTTACAATATGAAGGTATCTTGTAGAATAACAGGCCTAATATGGGGTAGAGTGGGAGTGTTTTGTTTTGGGGCTTTTTGTGGTTTTGGTTGTTGTTTTTTTTTTTTTTTTTTTTAAAAAAAAAAAATCAACAGTTGCTTAGAAGCTGGCAGATTCTTAGAATTAGGCAGATTAAAGTTCCATGTTGTATGTCCATGCCTGTTGCTTTACTGTGCCTTCAAACCAGTGGTAAATTGCAGTGCCATTCTAAGTACATTTTAATATTGTTATATTCAGCACACCAAGAAAGAATACCCTTTGAAAATGACTGTATTATGCAGCTGAAGATTTAGGTTTTACTTCGATATTCTTGAAACTGCTTGATAAGTGTACTCTCCCCAGCTGAGAAATCCAAAGGGGGAAAAATAAGCGTCTGTTTTCCTTTCTTCTTCCACATATTTGATGAGAACAGTCAGTCCTATTAAGAAGGAATAGAGATCTGGTTAGCTTATTCTACTTTTCAGACTGACAGTCAAAGAGTAGAGTATTACGGGGTTTTAAATTACCCAAAAACAAGCCGTAGTGCAAAGCATTTTTTTCAAAATTTGATTCATTATTCCAATAGGCAAAGAAGAGTGTAATTAAACTCAATCTAATGAGCCTCTTAACAGAAAGCATATTTTATAATAAAGGTAAATTTTATGGGAGAGCATTATATGAATGTGTTAATAGTAAATGAGAAGATGCATTAAAGTCTACCTTGTTTCTACCAGTTTCTTAGTAAGAATAAGAGGAAGGCTGTGTAGAATTGATGATGTTTGCATTTTTATGTCATAACATTGTGCCCTGGAAACGTGAAAAGGTTTTTATCAAGAGCCCCAAGGCAAGGTTTTTGATAGGGGTCCCGCTAAATCAAACCTAAAAATGAAGCACAAGTGAACTTGTACTCCTGAGACCATAGGGAGAGATTCTGTATGCTCTATTGTACCAGCATCATTGCTAGAAATACTGGTGCATGGAAAAGTAATTTCTCAGTCGCTTTCTGTAAAAGCAGGGAAAGCTGTGAGTAAATATGCCATCATTATATCATGACAGAGTAATAGCACTTCCGAAAATGTTTGGCTGTCTCATGTTAGCAGATCATCCAATTCACAAACAGTGAATGAGCAGAAGATACTTGTGTGGTAGAAGGAGGCCCAGGTGTACCCTCTTTGTTGGTTTGTTTGTGTTTTTTATAGGAAGATTATATATAAAGTATTAAGCACATAAAATGAGGAAATGCAAGGAAGTTAGATTAAATTAATTTTTTGCTTTCTTTTTAAAGGTTTGCACTAACTCCAGTCTTGAAGTCTTAAAGTACCAGCCACTGAATTCTGGTGGTCCGAATAACTTTAGTTGAATTATAGGAAGTGAAATGTAAAGTTAGAGCACTGAGTTTTCTGTGACTTTTAAATTGTATGTTACTGTGGAAAAAATATGCTGTATTTGGTTCCTTTCTTTTTTTTTTCTGTAAATCTATGGGGGGGGAGATATTTAGATAAATGTATTCTAAATCAGCTTTACTGCTGATGGTACCAGTTTGCTACGTTTGCTACCAGATGAGGTTTCAGCAGTAGGTTTCAGAATAACTTTGAAAACACTTCAGGTGTATTAAACAGCTAATTATTTTTAAAATGTTGGATCTAGCACCTTCTGTATGTCAGTACAAAATGATGGATTGTCATTTTGTGCAGTAACTTCTCTGCATACACAGAAGTTCTAGAGAGGAGAATGTTAAGATGACAGGGTATGGTTTTTCAGTTTGGGTTTTTGGTGTTTTTTTTTTTTTTTTTTTTTTTTTCCCCAGATTTTTTTCTTTTAACTTCTATTAGGACAGATACTGGAAAGTGCTAGGACTTACTTTAAAATCTCTTCTTTAACATACTTCTTGCATTGCAACATTCTTTGAACCTTACAGTTCAAGAAATGTGTAAGCCTTAGATTTGGCAATGTATTTGACTACATATTCTTCTGAATGAATCAGAGCATTATGTGTTTCTTCTTCAAATGTATATTTTGTCTAATTGTTTTTAGTAATGTTTAGGTGTAAATAACCTCAGGGTGGGTTTTGTTTTTGGAAATCTGTTATTTCTAGAAAGCTTGGAAGATAGGTCTCTGGGTTTTTTAGGGAGGTAATATGTTTGATTTATTTATATGTAATTGTTTTTATATGTTTCTTGTTGGCTGAATGTTTTTACTTAGTATATCTGAGTGCTTATGAAAATGAAGAGCTAATAGCATTAACAAGAGTCTGGCATAGTGTATAGAGGCCATCTTTACAAGCTTCTGGATTCTCATCTGTGCATGGTCTTCTGCCCGAGCCAACTCTCCCTGTTCCAATTGTAAGCTTCTCTTTGAGCACATATTGCTAATCGTCCTGAACTGAGCCAAATTAAATGGTGTATTTTTAATGAGAAAAAGAGTTTGGATTCCTATCCATATGCTTCAACTGATGTCAAATCCTACTTTAAACAGATGCTGACCTCTATATTACCAAGACATAAGGGCTAATTATGCTTGAACAAATTTCCAATTTTGGCCATCTATAAGCAACTGGTTTTTACATTTCCAAGGGTATATATATTTTGTTAGATCAGTATAACATACTTGTTAAATTTGTCTTAGGACGTGTCAGGCTCAAAATTCCAATACCTTGAATGCATGCTAAATAAAGCCAAATGTTCTTAGAAGATTTGCACCTCATTCGTCTTTACCATGTTATATTTCTGCTGGAGATTAATCATCAGGAAGACAATTGTACTTTCTTCTTAAAAAGTGTATGTGGTCTTTTTTCTAGAAGCTTATCTTCCAGCTCTTAGCCAGCCATTCCCTATGCAGCAGTTACAAATGGTCCAATCTGGCATTAGTAACTGGGAGAGCTGGTAGCACTAGCTGTTATCCACAGAAGGCTTTGAAACTATGCAGATGGCCACACCCTCTTTCCTCTCCTCCTTTGAGTTAAAATGTGTAAATGTAAATCATGCACAGTTAGGATTATTCTTTAGAATGCCTTTAAGTAGCTCTTACGTATAAATCAGTTAAGAGCTTGAGGCATTTATGCGGAAAGGATATAGGTAAGAGATTCCTGAGTGTGTTCTCTCTGTCGTCTTTTTTTTTCTTTTCTTACTTTTTTTTTTCCTTTTAGTTAAAATTACTCTGTAGAACCATGTGTACCTGTACAAAGTATATAATAAAGTAAGTGCAAAAGGCTAAATAGGTGATCATGAATGATTCAGAGTGGTAGAGCATCTGGCCTGTAATGAATAGTATTTTATTTCATATAAATTTCTGGTTTAAGCTTTGTTTTAAAGACCTAGTCTGCTTTTCTGGAAGTGCACATATGGCTAAGTCAGAGTTCACAGATAAAGATAGTACAACATTAGGGTTTTAACTGGCAATGTTGATAGTAACGGTAATATGGATAAAGCCTGTCATACAGATCCTGTAACACTCCATAATCTGAGAAACCATAGAAATCAAACTTGTAGAACTGAATTAGAGAAGTGTGGGTATTAAAATACTCTATTCACTCCCATTTAAACGCAGACCATCTGTTGTTTCCAGATGTACTGCTTCCTGCAGCGGTATACTGGGAATGCCATTACAGCATCAACAAATCTTTTTTTTTTTTTTTTTCCTGGTTTTGTAGTGTGATTCCCAGAAGCTCCAAACCACCTACCATTAGTGTTGCTTCTTCGAATGATGGTGCACTAGGGCAAGGGATGTAGCGTTACTCCATGGGTAATTGGTAGTATGGGTGGCAAAAATACTTTAAGACGTAGTGTATAGTAATTTGAAGGCTCCAGTGATGTTTCAAGCTACGTATAGTACAACACCTTAATCTGCTGCTGTCTGTAAAGCAATGGGCTGTCACCTCCCTCAAGACCACTGCTTGCCTCATTAATATCGCTGGAACAAATTATCACTTCACAGCCCAGAAATCTTCTGTAGCAGTTGTGGTGATTGATGTAACAAGGCTAAAAAATAATGATGAAATGCATGTTCCAGAAGACAGATTCACATGGCAGGATCTTCAAAGGCAATTAAATGTGACACAGGAGGAGTCTTCCTGCAATAATGTATTTCCAAATAAATGGCAAGATAACTATGCTATTCTATTGTTATTTTACTTAAACTAGTTTTGTATGCAGTACAAAGCATACAAAAAACTAAACATACAGGCATAAAATAAAAAAATTAAGTTTTAGTATGCTTTAAATATGTGGACAGAAGAAAGTGAATTGAAGAAATAATGTCACTGATGTATCTAGTTTTCCTCTGAATTACAAACTTTGTTGTATGTAGATGCTTAAGAATTTATACTTAAATAAATAATGTTGGTGCTTTTGAGCATCTATTTTATAGCAACCTATCTAGAGCTGCTATTAGTCTAATATACAGCTGAATTGTTATCAAATCATTAGGTAATTTTGTTGGCTTAAAGTAATTTACTGGCTTCTGAATCAAAATACACTTGTAAGTAGTAAACCTTGTATACCAAAGGGTTCTGATATTCTTCCAAATGAGGTCAAAAATTAAATGCACTTGTGTAAGTAACTTTATGCACATGAAGTGACCGATTAGTCTCTGATCATAACGGTGAGATGGAGCTTGTATTTGTGTCTCCTGTGATTTCAGGGGTGCTGCTCATGTAAATAAGAACTGCAGGACTGGGCACTTTTCCTTCCTGCTGTTGAGATGATTTTTTCCTACAAGAAGTGTAACTTCTCAACTCTTCTACAGTATGCCAGAGTACCTTTAATATTAGACTCGCTTTCAGTAGACAGTTCAGTTTAAGGCAGGCAGGAGTGTATTATTCCATGGGGATCACTTATGCAGTACTTGGGCTTTTCTTGAAAATCAAGTATCTCTTTGCTGTCTGTACTTGTAGCAATGCAGTGAAATCCAAGGTGCCTGTGAGACTATAGTATGTCTGTCTTGCATTTATGCATGTCTGATGGGATAGCCTTTGTATCTGGGACATCTGTACAGTTATACCTTCTAAGAGCTTCTGGGAAGGAAATAATAAGATATGAAGAATTTGGTAATATTTTATGCAGATTTTTTTTTTTTAATAGTCAAACAAATAATTCTGAGTAACTGTTTGGTTTAATCAAGGTTTCCCAAATATTTTTTTTTGGTGTGTGTTTTGTAAAACTGACAGAAAACTGTCACTCTTCTTGGTAGCAGTGCTAAAAGTATATTAATACTTTTAATTTAAGATATGTTTTATACCATGCTTTTCAGAATAATGAGATGCATGCTAGGAAAATTTGACGGGAGAGGGAAGTGCATTCTCTTGCCCTATTTCTAATTGAAATTCAGATTAGAAGTTTTATATTCTTATACTGACCATTTTAGCAGACAAAAGCTGTTTTTCTTACATAAACCAATGGGGAATTCTGTGTTATGGTTTCCACATATAGATCAGCAGCTCCCCCAGCACCAGTGGACACATACATATAATGGAATTTCAGCTCCCAGAGGTTTGACGTTCTTTCTTTTAAGTTCTTTAATGAACAGCCGCTTATGAATGGATTGAAATTTTAAGTTTTTAAAAAAAAAGTTAGTGTAATAGAAATGTTGATGAATTCTTCTCTGTGACTTAATTTGGGGGAAAGCAGAATGCACTCAGAAGCAACAGTGTACTGAAGAATGAAATTATCTTGAAGTTCTCAAGCTCAGTGTTTTGAAAACATTCCAAAGAGTGAGATACTAACATGACATACAATGAACTCTAGAGGAGGAAAATGAACATAGTTGGGGTGAAACTTAAAATAGCTATTTTAAGAATATAGTTTGAAAATGTTATTATAAAAGCGTTAATAAATGAATAGACATGATCTATTGAGAAGTGCTGATGTGAGCAGGCTTGATGTTCATTTTGTGCCCAGAGTTCTGACAACTGACCTGTTTGTTTTGCACTTGGATTCTGATACACACTTTCATATGGTGCCAGAAGTTAGATTTTTCCTCTTAGGGGGTTAGTGTAATTTGATAAAGAAACCCCACAGCGTTTTCATCAACTTGGAATGCAGTAAAATCCAAAATTGCTACAAAGAATCAGCTGCTGTATTTTAGTAGCCCTGATTCTACACAGAAACGTGCAGTCATTGAAGCAAGGATCTGTCTGTGCAGGTCTTTGCAATATCAGGGTCAGAGGACGCCTTTTCAAATCAATTAAAAGGTTTCTGCTGACTTTGATGGCCCTTAGGTCATGATGCCATAGAAATAAGAGAAAATAAGTGGTGTTTGTATTTAGAGTCTTCCAGTGTATAATCACCAAATGAAAATGGTTACTGTGGCCTTCATTTAACCTATACAATTAATGTAGATCAGTTCAGAAAGGCTGTCCCCTTCTGTTGGGAAGGAGTTAAAAGTGGAAGGAACAACTGTAGGTACTGGACTGAAAACTTGAGAGTGTGTAGTGTGCTTTTATCTTATGATGGAGAATGTTCAACTAACAATTTTGACCGAGGGGTGATTGACCCATTTTGTCATAACAGTTTCAGATTTGGTGTCAAGGATTTGGTGCTTTTGCTTATGTTCCTAGTGCTGATCGACAATTTCCTAAACAAGGGGAATGTATAAATAATTTTCTGAACTAGTAACTGTCCAGAAAATTGCAAGAGTGAATTTTCCATCTATCCATGGCTGTTCCATTACTCAATTAAAAAATAATATTAATACTTAAACATCTGACTAAATTTAGATTGTTGTAGTAGGAGAGTTCTGGACTTTTTAATTTTGGAAGAACTTAAGCCATCTGTTGCCTTGAAGCAAAGAGATTTAGTAATCAAGTACAACAGTAAGAAGGAATTTATCTAGGGAGGCTATTAATTAACAAACTTGGATAAGGTTCAGCATCTTCTTGCCTTTAAAAGTCAAGTCACTTCTGACAAATTGGTTGGACAATTAAATTTTTAAGTCAGTATTGCATTAGGCATTCTTTATTTTCACTGCACTCCTACCCTAGAAAAGAGTAACTGGATGAAAAATATACCTATTTTTTAAATAATAATTATATTTTTTTCTTTTGAGAAAAATAGTGAAAAGAAACTTAACTTCATCTACTTGCATGTAATTATCTGAGAAAATTCAGCTCAGGCAACAAAGTCATCTCATAGTTTGAGACTTGCTTTCCACTGCCTTAATCAAAAGTCTGTCTTCCATTGTTCAGGACACAAAAAAAAAAAATCAACAGAACTCTTAAAATGTAGGCAGATACTGCTCCTCAGATTTTATATAGTAATATTATTGGCCTTCATTTATTTTATTCCTTCTTGGGTATAAATAACCTATAAGGGTTAAAATATATACTTGTCATTGCTGTGTGAAATTTCTGTGGAATTCTTCCATTGCCGAGGGCCAGTGGAGTCCATATTCTGCAGTGTTTGGGGTCATTGGAAGCTGAATGGGATGGGAGCCTTTATGTCCTGTCAGTTGCTAATTTTTCATATTAGTGCTCATATGAGCAGAAGGATGTTTGTGGCTTATAGTAAATACCAATAAAAACATTCTTGAGCTTGTTTTTCTGAAGTCTAATAATTAATAATATTTTCATAGAAGTAGGAAATTATTGGCAGAAGCCTCATTGTGAAGACTTCAGTGATTTTTTGCAACTTACAGGGTTGTTAAAGATAACTCCTGGTGACCGAGCATTCTGGTAGTTTGTTAGGAGTTCTATGACAATATTTGAGGGGAGTTGCTGAATGACTTTTATTTTGCTTAGGAAATAATACCAAAGAAAAGGTCAGAACAAAAGCCATTTATCCTTTGAAAGCCATTGCGTGCTTTTAACATTTTGTACCCTGTTCTGTTCCTGAAATCCTTTCCTCCTTGGACTTCCGTGACTCAGCCCTCTCCTGGATCATCTGCTTGTCTCTAATCCTTTCTTTGTTATCCTTCCTCCTCTTAGCTTTACAGCTGAGTTTTCACTGTCTTCCCTAAATTTCTATCGTTGCTGTCTTGCCCGCTTCTCTTTGTACAACTTTTCTCTGGGCAGTCTTGACAGTAAGAGTTCAGCTATTTGGTGGTGTTTTGTTTTTGTTTTTCTTTTTCCTCCTGTCTGCTGTTGCATTCTGCCTGGAGGAATCTGGCAGGATTTGATAGCTCCGGCTCAGCGCTGCAGCAGGCCCATTTCTATGACTTCTGGTTGACCCAAACTGGCAAAACGAGTGTGCTTTTTGTAGTTACATTCTAAGATAAAATCACTCCTCTGATAGAAAAGTTAAACCTCTTAATCTTGTTCTGTCATTCTTGACTACTGTGGCCATTGCCTCTAGTCTTCCCTAAACACGTTCCCTTTATAACCACTGAAAACTATTCTGTAAAAACTAGATTTCTGGCTTGTCATTTCAGTGTCTCTTCCAACTCACTTTCTCTGCCTCATCAAATATAAAATGGTTAACTTTTCTCTTCTTGGATCTCTGTGGCCTAGTTTCTCTTTTTGTAGCCTAGAAGAGGAGACAACTCACGCCCAAATCACCATGTGCCAAACTTCGTCTCTACCTCGTAAAGTGTTTAGAACATCACCTCTGTCCCTTTTATTCAACAAAAAGGTTACCCATAAATGTCTGCCAAGTTAGTTCATCATTCTCAAATGCCTGTGTAGAACCCTGCGTTCATCATATCTATGGAATGTTTAACACCAGTCACTTTAGCTTGTGCTCTGAGACTGCCTTTTAACCAGTATTATCTCATCATTTGTTCCCTTTTCTTTTCTGTTTGCGGTATTCCTCTGTTCTCTGCTTTCTTATTCTTGATCTGTAAACTATTTGACTCGGATCACTTCTGTTTTTATTTGTGCAGTGCCTACTAGAATAGGAGTCTGCAAAATCTTTTGAAATAAGTGATGGCTATAAGGAAAAGCTAATGCTGCTTGGAGCACTGTTAAGCTATATATAAGGGGTATTTCAAGTGAACATGTGGAGAAGCCGTTCCTTCTACTCCTTCACCTTCTCCTTTTTGCCCCTTCACTCAGCATTTATGCTTGATACATTCTTTGGAGCTTAGCGACAAGTCAGAGCATAAAACTCTTCTCTGGCACAGGAGCCTCAAAACTTTTTTCTACTTTTTACCTGGCAGCAAAACTGAAGTGAAACATTGGTCTCCTCAGCAATATTTATTTAGTGATTTTGAATTAAGCTCTAATTGTTCAGCTATGACACACAAATTTACTGGATTTAAAAACATGCATAATTGTGTTGGGGTAACATTTATAATTAAATAATTAGTGGCCGACTTCCAAGTATCAGGACATGGCGTTAGGGTTGCTGTCCAAGGTAGTGTTTCTAACATCGTCACTCTCTCTAGGCCTGCATTCGGTGTCTTAGCATGTCACATTCTGAGTTATGTCTCATAGTAAATCCTTTCAATTAATGTCTCTTATTAGATTAAATGCTAATTGAAATTTGCCATGTTTCAATTTCGATTAAGAAGTAATATAGAAGAGTTACCTTTAATAATTTTGTCGCATAAACCGTGTAGGAAACTTTTTGGTACTTGACAAACAGAAAATTAAGCATTCTGCCTACCAAAGAGCTTAGATCAGTAATCTCTTCTGCATTTGTGAGCTCACTGCTGTTGGCTGCTTTCTTTGCTGGGTGATACAAGTCTAAATAGACCAGCAGACTTGCAGTAAAGTTGGAAACCTTAAAAAGGGAAAAGTCACACTATAGAGTCTTCCTGAAGTTCAAATGCTCGCAGGTGTGAAACCAACTATTGGAAGCAAAGCAGATAAGGATACTTAGTCTTCATTTTGCATATACAATAATGAAACAAAATTAACAGAATGTAGTAATAGGTAACATGTGTGTCAAGAGGACAAATATATAGGGCCGACGGATTCGCTGAACGTAAACTTTATGACTTTGTTCTAAAAAGAAACAGTAAGTGCACACATTTCAGATTAAAAGTATTATTAGTTGTGAAAATTTGTATAAAACATGTCTACAGTCCAGAGAGTAGAGTCTAATTTAATCCAGTCTTAAATAGTAGTGTTTCTTAAGAAGTCAGATCCAAACACTCGGTTTACAGAGAAGAGGATGGTGTTGGTATGGGGGTCTTGATGGCTGTGCCTACGTTAGCATGGAGAGTGGGTCCACGGGAGCAGCAGATCAGTAGTGAGACGTAGAACGTGCAGTGTGTGCCTTTTGGCCGTGCAGGGCTGCAGCTGGGTCTGGTTTAGTGCTGTGGACTGCGTGCCCATTAGTGGTTGGAGTGGATCTTCTGGCTTAGCTTCATGTAAAAGCAGTCCAGTTTGTGCACTGTAAGGCCTATTTGCAGGGCAGAGTACAGGAGGAGGGAATGCTAGGAAACTGACTTCGAAAGTCTTCGTTGCTGTTGCCAACTAAATGGAGATGCACACAATGACCAAGACTGATTTCTTGAGGAATGTGTGTAATGCACCAGCCTAGCATGAGGCCTGTTTAGGAGGCTTAGGTTCCTCCCTCAATACTTGTTCCTCTGTCTTGTACATTGTGAGAGAAATTCTTTTCTGTAGAATATTCTGTACCTTGTTTTCTGCCCAATAATGTGTCGGTTTGTGATACTTATATAACTCTAGGCCCATGGGTTTTGATAACTGCCACTCTTGGTGGAGACTTAATTTTCTCCAATTTTAAAATGTATTCTAAAAGAAGGAGGAGGTTAAAAAAAAAAAAAAAAAAGCAGAGCTTTGTAGGCGTTACCATATCTGATTGTCTTATGATGTTAGTGGGAAAGATTGAGCTATAGGAATATTTTTAAAAGGGGACGGGGGGGTGGTGGGGATAGGAGGGAGCAGGAATTTACTTGCTGTGATTCTAATACTGAAACTCTGTTCGGGATTGTCAGTAGTATATTCGATTTTGAACAAAACTACAACTGAAATGTTTGAGACAGGTCTTAAAACCTACACTTCCTCAAATGCTAAGTTTTTCTCTTTCTTGTTATCTGCTTTTTCAAGCTGAATTTTTACATATGCAATAAACTGTACTGAAGAGAGTCTGAAAATAACTTCTAGTTCTTCTCTCTTCCATTCATCTATGTACTCAAATGGAGAAAGATAAATGCATGTGTTTACATTCCTTTTCTCTTCCAGCAGCATTGAGCAATTAGACACAGCTGATAGCATTGCCGAGCTCTTCATTGAGTTTTGAAGAATGCATATTTTTAGTCAGGTTGCTGCAGGGAACAAAAGTGGTACCACACGTTTGTGAGGTACAGTATTACAGTTTGGAAATATTTGGCATTGGCTGCACAATAGGCTTTTATCCTTAACTGTGAATTTTTGATGCTTTTTGATGCTTAAGCCAGATATTTAGCTCTTTGAGTTTTATTTCTATCACTCATTAGGATTGACATTACACAACACGTTTATATCTCAGCTGTATTCTGCCATATGGTACGGTAGGGTTTCCTACTCAACTTGCCAGATTGGTGGTGAGAATGGAGCAAAGAAATTGTTTGAATGTATTTCAGTTTGGGAGAGAAGGGGTACAAGAAAGGGAACTCCTCTTCTGCTGAAAGTCAGAGAAACATCCCCTTTGCACACATCATCTTGTTCTGACTCCTACTTCAGCCAATGTGGCTTCGTAGAAGAGCATTCTGTTACATGTCTAAATCCCAGCAGGATCATTTAGAGCTTCTAATTAATGTCAGTTATTAAGTATGCTGCTTTTAAGAACTGCTGCATTTGTAGCAGTGGATTTTGATTTTTTGGATCAATTATGTTGAAATCTGCTAAAACCACAAAAAATATTAACAGAAATACAAAGTAAAGATAGTATTTTCCAAGTCCAAATGCAAATAAGAATTGCAGACATTGTGGAAAGGTGAACAGAAATAGAAAGAACCATGTCTCCTCCAAGAGGAGGATTCTTTCTCCTGATGTTGTCCAGCTGATAAATTAATAGCCCCATAACCTTACAGCCAGGGCTCAGTTTTTATCTGATTTGCTATCCTGGAAGAGGATGTTGATTTGGATACAGGTATTTTTCTTATGCCTAAACTTTGCTTAGGTTTTTTCCAGAGATTAAAATTTTGTCCTCTCCCCTTCTCAAGGTTTTAATAATTAATTTAATTAGAAGGGAGTATTAAGCCTCTTCCTCCTCCAGAACTCCTGAAAGTCCTAGAACTTCACTACTCTGTTAACGAGGTGCTCATCTAAATAAATGTGAGGGGGGAAAAACAGCTCTTTGCTGGCTGGTAAGGCAGTTGTTTACATTTGGTGTGTGAAAAGCCTGCGCAGTGCACTGCATTTCCCGTAAACACTGCATTTTCTCTAGTACACATATTATTTATTCTATTTGTGAATTGCATACATGCAACTATTAATTGGCTCTTACTGGGGCTGGTCAGTCACTTTGGGGATTTGAAGCTGGTTGACCTTGTGAAAGTCACCAGTGTTGTGAACAAGACATCCCTGTTAGCACTGGCTAAATTCGTGTTTCATGTGCTGTGTTTGTGCCTATAAAGTCTTCCTGGCCCCCTATTATTCTCATGTCCCTGTGTACAGGGCTGCATCCACCCGTCCAAAGTATATGAAATATAAAACACATAAAAGGTGTTGCCTTTACAACAAAAAAGATGGTGATAATTAGCATCTTGAAGACAATTTTTGTCTTCAAATGTCTATTTTTTGATTTGGAAGAAATACAGGAAGATGCTTTGAGGAGATGAGGTACAAGGTTTTTAATTTAGTGTTCTTATTCCCTATCAGTTGTTCTTCTGTCATACTCTGCTCTAGTGAATTTTGTAAAAATATTTTTACAAGTCAGTAGTGATTTTTCTCATTGAGGTTGATGATAATTTCTAGCAGTGTGTTAGTATATTTCCAAATCTGTTAGAATCAGAATATAAGGATTGTTTATTATATTAATATTGCTTTATGCTGGAATTCACTAGCCTTTTAAAAATTCAGAGGTGACATGGCAGCGTTGTCACCAAGTCCTGCAGTTGGAAATCCTGTAGCCTAATGAAGAAAGCCGGGTATGATGGCTCTCTGCCTGGGACAGGCCCCTCCTGTGGATGCCTGGTCTCCTCAGGGAGTGCAGGTGAGCCGCAGAGCAGGGAGCTGCCTGTGGTCTGATAGCGCTTCATGCCTTTCACTGTGGCAACAAGGAACAAGCTCCATTTTTGTAACTCTGAATGGGTCTTACTACTGGGTGTATATTTATCTTACTGCAAATAAAAAAAAAATTCTATTCTTTGTTATACAGTGCATGTACAACAGCACTTAGTATGCAGTGTACACTTTTACTATACACTGGTTGATCGTAGACACACTGAAATAGGTTTTTCAGGACTGCCTACTGATTGTCCCATTTGTTATTATATTACTAAATACTGGTTTTAACATATAACTTATATATTGTTTTGCTATTTTCAAGTACTATTTCAGTATTTTCTTAACCTTCAAAATGGTAGTTAATAATTTTATTAAAATAATCACATTTTGACCAGTACACTTTTTAAAGTGTGTGTTTGAAATGTAACTAAAATGTTACAGTAACTCTGGGTCACTAAGGAAAAGCTGCTTTTAGCATATGCTCTAGGCTTCACTGGTGAAGTCAGAAAATAATTCAGACTGGATGGGCCTGTAGGATTCACTTTGGATCCACCAGGACCCTTCACAGAGCTGGTCCCCAGCCAGTCTGCTCTGTCAACAGGAGTGTTTAGTATCAGTGAGTGTTACTGACTACTGAAAATAGTGATCTAATTGCAGTACTATTTCTTCTGCTTCTGGAGGAGACAAGCTGAGATATTTTAACGGGATTTGACTACAAGATTAGTCAGCTCTTTCAAAGAATAAGTTTCCATTTTACATAGTTTGATTTTCATTATTCGTTTTACTTTTGTCGTCTTTTGTGTTTTTGTAGAAAAAGATTAATAGTCTGAAAGTATCGTCTGGGAGGACAGAACAGATATCTCGCCCATGAAATGCATGCGAAATGAGTTGTATTTGTACTTATATATACACCTACAAATACCCACTTGTGTGTAATTATTATTAGGCAAAATATGCTAGGTGAGAGACTTCTGTGATATGCACATGATTTTGACCTTTTTTGCAGAAAAGATGTTTTGACAACATAGTGTGTTATAAACAAATAAAAATACTTTACAGACCTTCTTTCACTCCCATTAAAAAATGAAACTATAAATAGTCAGCCTGCCAGGAATCACAGAACGGAAAGAGCTTCAGCCTTCTTCTTTACAAACTAAGGGTTAATAGACAGCAGATGGGGCCTGCAATATAGGGAGTAGAAAAAAGGTTATTTTTTCATCTGTTTAATTATTAATAGTATTTTCGGGTAGCAGGTTGGTAGGCTGGAATTTTCATAAGCATTTGGTATTAGCTTAGTAGTGGGAGCAGTGTGAAGTCAATACCAAATGGTTTTGAAACTCTCCCACACAAGGTCTTTCTCACTCTACATGCTTCAGTAGGCATGCCGCTGAATGGAGGCGGCGGGGAAGAGGCGACCTTGCGAGGAAGGACAGACGGAAGGGCTGCGTTCAGAGGCTGGTCTCGGGTACCCTGCGTGTCTGTGCGCCGTAGCTTGCAGGAGCCAGGCTGCTCTCGGGGGCACAGTGACGGGACAAGAGTCATCGGTCAGGAGGGAGCCCAGGGAAATGCTGGTTGGGAAGGCAGGACAATGAATTCTTCTTGATGAGAGTTGGTAGGGACCTGGGAACACGTTGCCTGGAGAAGTTGTGGGATCCTGGAAGAGTGTCAACATTTGGCGGAATAAGGCTGTGGGGAACCTTGCCTAATGTTCAAGTGTTAGCCCTGCTTTGAGCAGGATGTTGGACCTCCAAACAAAATTTTTTTACTTTTGTATTGTTTAGTTTTCATTGGTTTTTAATTCTTTCCTTTTTTTTTTTTTTTTTTTCCTTAATGCTTGCTTTATATATAAAAAATTGTCCTGGGAATAGTTCGGTCAGTTTTTGACATTTTTTCTGTAGGAAGTTGTTGGATTTTTTTTTAATTAGTGACCAGCTAGCTTAATGTTCAAGGTACATGTTTTCATTAGATTATAAACTAACATTCTGTGCTTACACGATGTTTATCTGTAGGATTCTTTCTTACTCCATAAAACCTAAATGCAGTTAGTAATTTTCTTTAAAAAATAATAAATACTAAATATGTCTTCAGTAGCCTTTTGAGTTGGAGCATTTCTTGTAAATATCTAAATCCATAAATATCTATAATATCTAAATCTAAATATCTAAATCCTCTGTCCTAATCACAGTGCAGATGTAGGGAGCTTGACAGCTGCTGCTTTGTACCAGTGCTCTATTTGAATTGCTGTAAGGAGATTGCTGCCATAGGCAGACTGTGGCTTCGGCTGACCGGCACACCCTGTCACAGGGCTGTCCCTTAACTACAGTAGCGTTTGCACGGGAGTCTGGTCCTGTTGGCTCCGTTAGCGTGTCACTTAGTGCTGCGTACAGGCCTCTGCACTGGGAGTTAACCCCGCCGTTAGATATTCATTTGTTCTAGAAGAAGAATCAGATTAGCAGTGCTAATACCCTTCTATGGCCCTCTGATGCCTACACTTCAAATTAGAGGTACCTTTTAATGCAGGTATCTGTACATTTGTTCACTGATAGTTAAGACTTTTGGATAAAACCATTCAGTTAGAGCGTCTTGATCCTTGTCATACGCTGATTAAACAGCAGTGCTGTGAATGAAAGAAGGGTCATCTAAGTCCTGGTATCATTGCTTTTTTATCCTTTAGCTCATAGCAGATACCTGAGCTGTTGGGCTAGAGTTGAAAGGCCCTGTTGTCTTTTTTCCAGCTGGCCTTAACAGTTAGAAAATTTTATGCTTATTGAGTGCACTGAATTAGTGTGCTTTTGTAAAATAACTAACACTTTGTATACCTTAATCAAAATACTGACTTGGAAAATGTAACGTAGCTGTTCTTTGTTATTTGGGGAAAAGGATTGTAGGTATTTTTCATGCCTTAGGAATATATGCGTAGTAAGATAGGCGTGAGAATGAAAATGGGAAGAAGCATTTGCTGATAAGGATGTGCCCCAGCCTTGGTCTCTTCCCCCTCACTGAGGCAGAGGACTAAGAAGAATACTGGAATTAGGAATTATTCGTCTTCTAACTAATATAATAATCCTGTGCAGTCTAAGAATGTAAAAATTTGTTCAAAAACTTAAAAAGAAGGGGAAATAAATGCAGACAAAGGAAAGAAACAGGCTCAAAGACAACTCCGTTGGTGAAGGCTATGATTGTAATTTCAAGGAATCCTTTGACGTGCATGAATCTTAGTTGGATGTGTCTAAAGCGTCAGAAGAGGGTTGAAGGAAAGTTTACAAGGCCAACAGTGTTCATATGTTACTAAGTGGAATGTGTTAATAAAAAAATCGATCCACCCAGCCAGGTTTCAGCCTGGCTTGCCAATTCTGTTTCTGCTATTAAGGGATAATATATCAGTAGTTTGCTTATTAAACAGCTGAGTATTTCCAGAGTAATTGAAAGGCCAAGATGAATAATTTTGCAACCAAAATTCTACCCAGTTCTTCCCTTGCCTCCTTTACATTTAAGCTTGAGTTATAATTTTTTGATTACAGTAGATTACAGTGGAAATGAATATGAGGTAGGATACTCAAATTTCCCGTCATTATGGTATTTCTGGGAAAATTACCTTCCTAAACAATGATGCCGTGTTTTATTTTATCTGGTGCTTTATGTCTGTGCCTTGCTTACTGTTTGTGCAGTAGGCTTACAGTTTTTCTCCCACCTTTTGGGTGCTTTTTCTCAGAAGAGCACAGGTCCTGGAATTTTCCATTACGTGCTTACAGATAAATTCAGTGCTTCATAGGGATGCACTCTCTGGAATTCACGGCACCCAGAAGTTCCTTGTAATGTTAATGTATGATACTTATATGCATGAAATTACTTACCCTGTCGTCAGCCCTCAGGACACCAGTTGGCTTCATTATGAGTTGGACAAAATCTTTCCCCTCCCTCTGCCTATCTATCCTCCCTCCCCCAGCATTTTAGGCTTAGGACTGGGACTCCAGACCAAGCTTCTTGGGAGGAAAGTGATAGACGTTAGTGGCTGAAAACTGTCATCAGTACCTGATAAACCTTCCTGCTTACATTACCAGTCAGGTTTTATATTGAAGGTGTGTAAACGCTCCGAGTATGATAGATGCATCTAAACCCCAAAACATTCCTGTTCCCTCTTACCTCTTCTGAGTTTTTCTTTTCATTAAAATGGCTGGTGTTAGCAATAGTAATCAGTAGTTGTTTTGACACACACACACTCACTCACTCACTTTTTAAATCTTCAGAAAAATACAAAGAAATCATTTTTTTCAGTCTGGTCATGCTTTCAGGGAGTTTAAATAATCCAAAAAGATGGCACAAGGTGGCAAGCAGGCAAGCATGCAGAAGTTACCTGCCCTCATCTTTATAGCATGGTTGTTCTGGGCAGACTACAGAGTTGTTGCCTAATGTAAAAACAACCAACCCCTCCATCCCAGAATGTAATACGTTTTTGTAAATGTGTTTGCATTTATAGCAATACTTTCCGGAATCTTTTCCAAGAGAATTAGTGGACATGATAATCATGATGCTTATGATGATAAGGTTATTAAAAGGTTATTATTATTTTGCTAAGGAAATTGTCTTTGAGTACAAACTGAAGTTGTGGGATGTTAACTTTGTGGGCTTTTATACCTGATGATAGACATTAAATAGCACGTATTTTATTAGTAATAATGCCTAACTGCTGGAGACAGCTGGAAAAATTGGGAGCAGAGGCAGAAGAAAATATTTTGTTCCTTTCTTACACAAACATAATTTTTAATTCATTGTAAATGCAGCTTTCACAAATATTTTCTTGAATGCTAAAAGCAAGGTCTTAACAGCTTGATCGAAGTCCTTGCTTGACTGATTCCTATGTTTTCATCTTAGTTTTTGCCTCTAGATTCTTAGCTGGACACTGTTGTGTTTATTTGGTCTAATTGTTAAATGAAAACAGGTCATGATTTCCTCCCACCTAGATTCACTTATCTATCACAGGCTGATATGATCAACCTCTGGGATTGTGAAAAAGAGACAAGTGATCAGGAGGCTTGTTTGGTTCAGAGTCTCTTGTTTTCTTAGAGTAGAGCGTGCCAGCATCGCCACAGACCAGGCACAGTGGGGCTTGCTGCAATTTTCAACCATATGAGGATTGTTGGCGGTGACAACAGGGAATTTTACTGAATTTATTTTGAGGTTTTTATTCTTATATTTACTCCTTGAAAGATTTGCAAGGTTCTTTTATCATCAGCTGATTGTCAAAAGCAAATGAATCTTTGAAAGAATACTCGTATGTGTTTAATGAAAGCAATTGATCTAGGCATTTTCAGGCATGCTTCCTTGTTGTTCATTTTATTTGAAGATTACTTTGTAGTCTTGTTGAAAGACCACCTACTTCTTATCATAAGGTAAATCGCAAAGTTTTTCTCATTTTTATACTGGCATCATAATAAAAATGTATGTGGCTGTTATGAACCATATACAACAGTACTGAGATTTCTAGTTACCATTGAGTAAAAGCTCAGTTCAGATGTTATGACTGCATAATTTTTGTTTGGTAAGTGGTTTTGATTCAATTGATTAATAAATAGTATATGCCAGGTCTTTCAACCTAATTAGGTGAGCTAGTGATTTATTTTATGGGAAAATATTCTATTCTATTTGCAGAATAGAAATCTGCTCAGCACCTGGAACAGTGGTAGGATGTGGCCTTCGTTTGGATGGTGGATGAATTAGTTCTCTGTGGATCCTCTAATTTGAATCCCAAAATAACCTTTTCAGTAAATGGTTTCTGTTAAAGATGAATTTACATCTGGAGAATACAGGCTGGTCCTTAGGCCTCCAGTGAGAATGCATTCCATGAGAGCATACAAGAAGTATGTTTCGTCCACGTGTGAAAGACTGCTCCTGGAGAGAAATACAGTTCTCTGGTAGCACAGGGGCAATGCTTCTTTGTTTCTTACCTGATTGATCTTGTATGGGAAGACTGGTGGCAAAATAAGACTGATAATATCGGATGGGAATCATATGGTCCCAGCAACCAGAGTGCTTATTTTGGCTGTCCTTCTCCTTCATGCTGTACCCCTCTCCGATGGCCAAGCATCGGAGTGGTGGCTGAAGGAGCAGGGAAGGTGCCACCAAGGTGCCTGGGAAGCCAGCATAGCTTTTTCACTTACCTTTTGTGACCTGCCTTCTACTGCATTTCCTTCTAAAATCAATCTCTCTTGCTCTAACTAGTTCCTGGTAAGATAATTGCCCTTTAAGGCCTAATGTGTCAAGCCCCTGTAAAATCTGTTGTGTCAATAATCTGCTTTAACTCAGTTAAATATTTACGCATTCTCGCGGATATTACATACTTAGTCAGAATGAGCTATTCTGGTCTTTTGGGTTGCTGGGAAGCTGAAGGTGTGTAAATAGGCCTCAGCACAGCAGCCAGTGACATCCTTGGAGTTCAGAATACTGTGTTAACAAGAAAAGTAGTAATTTTTACTTAGGTTTTGACTGCTCTTGGAAGCTGTAAGAAAATTTATAAATGAGGAATTTTAAAAGGAATACTATGTACTCCTTATCAGGTTTTTTTGATCCTGCTGCAAAGATAGCCAAATTATCATATTCATAGAAGTACCATAACATACAAGAGATTTTCCCTTGAAAAAGGTTTTAATTTGTACAAAAACATTTTGATCTTTTTAAGAGATTCTATACGTAGAAAGTAGAGGACTTCTGTTTTGTAACCCCTAGATATAAATTGTCACAACAGTAATCTAAGCATGCCTGTGCTTTTTTGTTGGTTATTCATTAACTGTTAGGATACTTTCCGATACATTTGCCCACTACATTTTTATCGGTGTATTTTATTTCCGTTTTATAATCACAGTTATGAGGAATTCACAGACTGGAAAATTTTGATAATTTTTTGTTTCTTCACTTAACATTTAATAAGGCCTTTGCAGTTTGTTAAAATTCAACACCGTATTAAAATGTATTATTATTCCACTGTGTTCCAAGGATCAGTGTCACAAAGATTTAGCAGTTTTCCTCTTCAGGGCTCCCCAGCGTAATCTCACTTTGTTATTAGAAACAAATCTGATGTGATATTTTCTTTCCAGCAAGCTTTGTTTTTAAAGGCCTGCAGCGTTGTTATTTCTCCCATTACTTTTTTTTTTTCCCCTCATTGTACTAATCTCTCCCTTCCATCCGGGTTGGCTCCCTGTCTTAGCCTAGGGTTCTTTCTGGCAACATCAAGCGATTGAGTCCTTAAGCTTAACAGTGGAGTTCCAGGCAGCTTGCCAACAATATCCAAACTAATGTTTCTCCATGTCATGGGGCCCAGTACATAGGAAACGTGGAACCACGGGTGGGCATTTGGTAGCAAATCTGAAGCATAATTCTGACATCTTCTACATCGTTCTCAAATACGTTTTTATCTTTAAGGAACATTTCTGTCATTGAAACTCACTGCTTTGGTATTCAAACAGATGTGTCTGATGGCACTGTAAGGTGTCTTAGAGTAAGTAGTCACCCATTAGAATTACTGATTAGCTGCACTGAGGCACATATGCTGTAGTACTAAAACAGAGGAAAAATGCCCAGCATTTCTCTGACCCTGACATGTGGGTGAAAGGAAATGCAATACTAAGTTCTGTCATATGTGTCAAGTGCTCTAAGCACTGCAACAGGAGGCAGGATGATGACAGAATCCATTTGTGTCCATTGTCATCACAAACTGGAAATGGACCCAGTCTCTGTGAATCTAGAGATACTTCCCTTTCTCAGAAAAATCTGGGATACTGCTGCTTATTTTCTGTTGCTGGTTGGTAGACCATGAGCTCTAGCTAGCTTTTTCAGATTTTTTTTTTTTTCTTTTTTAATTCTGTTAAATCACATCGGAGCTAGTCACTGGGCGTGATATGTTCTGTAGCTGCCAAGCTCTGACCAGTTGCAAAGATAGCTCTAGGGTCATCATTCCTGTGTTAATGATACTGCCTTTTAATTCTAGACAAAATGTCGTTTTTTTTGTTTTGTGTGTGTGCTTGTTCTTTCTGTATGCAGTCCCAGTTACAAGTACAGGGAGGTTGGATGTGGACTAAATAGATGAGTCCCAGAAAAACTGAGGCCAATAAACGCATTTGCTAAAGCTGATAAACTGTCCTTGAGCACAGAGGGAGTGGGCAGCAGAGGTCCAGCTGGGGTAGCCTGCCTCCTTTTTTACTGCTTGGTCTCATCAAGTTTCAAGGCATCAACAAATTGATTTGTACAAAAGTATCAAAACAATATCTATCTTAACAAAATCAGACTAGTCACTGTTGCTTTAAGGCACCTGAAGATCCAAGAAAAGAAGTAATTCTTACCGGTCCTCTGCCTATTCCTGCAACACCTGAATTTGACAATGGATTGTTGAATAAATGGAGACTAATCTCTCTCAAAGTTTTTATTATCCCTGCAATTTGCACTCCTTAACATATTTATCCACCAAATACACTTATGAAGTAGAGAAGTGCTGTTATCTCAGTCTCACACATTGGAAAGTTTGTGCAAGGTCACATGGGCAGTTTATGGCTGAGCAGAGCTGAACAAGCTGTTCAAGCCCCAAGCTAGAGGGGTAAGTATTGGACAGCTTTTCTTAAATGAAAGAATTCAAATGAAAACCTATTTCCAGTTAAACTGAGTAAGACTGCATTCATTACAGAAGTAAACATTATTTCTATGCACGGTTTAAACTACAGCTCAGGTGATTATATGATGGGCTGTTTCATATTGGTTTAAAATTGGTGGAAAGTGATACCAAAATTGAATATTCCTGCATACCACCAAAATTTTCTAGTGAACAGCAATCATCCAAATGGCGTAGAATGTAAAATATTGACAGCTGTCTTGGTCTGTAGGTACATACTTAACATTCTAACTATAATATTGACTTTTTTTAATTTCTTCATAAAGCTTTTTGATCTTTGTTTGAAAATCATTAGTGCATCAGTAGCTACGCTTTGCAGACAGAGCCTGTGCAATGGTTTATACTTGGTTTACTTATGTGAAGCTTACGAGGTATCTGTTCTTTGGTATAAACTGGAATATGCAGATATTTTATTTTCTTGTTTGGCATAGGTTTTAGTTCCCTTTAAGTTTGTATCCTAGATTTCAGATGCATTTATATGTTGGAATTATTTTGATTTAGGTCACAATTTTTTAGTTATTTTGGATGCTGATTGTAATTGTTGAATTTGCACAAATAACTTCTTTTTGAAATATGGTTAATGTTTAGATTGTTGCTACAGAACAATCAAATTGTGTGGTGAAAGTTATGGTAATGCAGTCTCTTTTGCAAAATGAAGATAATTAAATTCACCTCTATTTTTAAGTGTCAGTTTAGTGTTACTGCAGTGTCATTTGTAACACCATTTTAGAACTGCTTGATAATTGTGAAATGGCTCAGTATATCTGCTTAATTTCATCAGGAGTCTGAAGGAGTTTTAAAGTCCCGTTTTTTGTCAACTGTGAGCGTTATCTGAAAAATAAAACTCTTCAAGTGCTGTCTAGATTGTCTTTTTAGAAACCCTTCTTGGGTTTAGCTGACAAATTATGATCGATGAAATATGATATGTCAACTGGCAACTTTCTTCCCTTCCCTAGGTAGCTAGTGGTTACCCTTACAAAAATCAGCATTTGGCATTGGCTGCCATCCAGTCATGCTTGAAATACTAGGAAATAGAAAATAACTGCCATAGTACCGTTGAATTATTCTGATGGCTTGTTTTGAATTTGCTGAAGAAAGAGATGAGTCAGAGATTGCTTTGAGGCTGCAGATTTCAAAAACACTCAAAAATAAACTCAGGTAAAGATGACTTGAAAATGCACAGGGCCTGTTTTCCTTGCATGGTACAGCTGGAGTTCTGTGCCCCAGGGATACTTTCAGAATCCGTTTCAGGTGGCATCTGAAAAACCACAAGTGATGACTTAAATACACAGAGGTATTTTTTGTTGTGTATAAACAAAGCAATATGTATTAAATTCTTGCCTTCCGCACTCATGGTTAAAATAACTGCAAAATACTAGATCAGAAAAGACTTGAGCAAGAGCATGTTGTCCAGAAGACTGAATGTTATTTACCCGTTTTTGGAATTTGGCGCTAGGTTCATTGGCACATTCCACAAGTTGAGCTACAAAGAGCATTGCTCCTTCCAGATCTATTGTTTTTATAGATAGGTCCAAATGCCTCAAGATAGTTAAGTTCCTGAGTTGAGAACAAAGCTAGTTTCTCTTCGAACTTGGGCATTTGGAAAAGCTGTTGCTGGTAGCCTTGTAAAAACAATTCAGATGCCTACTACAAGTAGTCTCTGACATTGGAGAGCCCTAGTAAGCAAACTCATGTGTTTCTACTCAGGAGATTAAACTCATCGGTGTCAAAAGATTCCAGAACTGTGAGCAGATTTCTTGCTTTCTTTTGATCCTCTCATAATTGTGTGCATTTATGAGATACTTGCATTAGTTTTCTGTACAGTTTACTCACTTTTCCATCCTATTTTATTTGATCAAGCTGAAGATCAAGTTTCAAATGTTGTGCATCACAGAGTATTATTACAAGAATACAAGATATTGATAGTATGAAATATAAGTTGTATAATAAATATTGATTTTTTTAAGAAAAATAATACTAGATTAAAATATTTAAATGAATTAATTTTTTTAAATTCCTACAATGGATTTAAAATAGAAGACAGGAGAAACTTAGATCTATCATTCAACTGAAATTAACTGAGTAAAAATAATGAAATTAATTTTGGTTAAGATTTGCAAATCTAAACCCATTTTCCATCTACAGATTGAATTGTAGGACTTGTTATACCTGTGATCTATGTAGTGATTGTAGACACCCTGCTATTTGCAAGTTCTTGGCTGTTTTGTTAGAATACAAATTCAGGCCATCTGTAGCTTATTTGGGGTGGTTACTTGCACTAGTTAGGCTTTCCTTTGCTGTGAAGCACGTGAGAAAACTAGCTGAGTGGGAATTGTCCATTGAGTGCTCTCTTAGTTTTTGGCTACAATCGACATTCCTATCATTTCTTAGAAAAAAACGTATAAAACACTTTCTGATTTGTTATGGACCAGTATTTCTATGCCTGGAAAAATCTGTATGATGGGAAAGCATTTTTGATAATACAATGCCATTTAATAATTAGCTCAGACATTTGTTTTTTGCATTCTAATTAGCATATCCCATTTAAGACAGCAGCTAAGAATGTGGTGTTACAGTTGAATTGCATAGAATCTGTTTAGTGTGTGTATTTATAAATTTTAGTTTCATAGAAATTGAGGTGAGCGCATATATCATATATATTTACACACATGGACAGAACCTGTTATACACTCCATGTGTGGTGTTTTCCATACAATAGTCTTCAACGCGTACTTAGCCCATATAGCTCTTAGGTTAAAAGTGAGCTCGGGGTTTGTGGCAGTCTGACAACTGTCAAATGACGCAGTTGAAAACTATTGGGTTAATATTGTTTTAGACCTATTTAAATTTAATACCAACTTTAGACGAATGCTTTCATAACAGGAAAAAATGGATACGTGATGGCTTAAATCTTCTTTCTATAAAATTATATGTTTCTCAGAGGATAGTTGTAATTGAATTATAGAATGCCTTGAGAGTATCCTTGTCGGTGGTTAGAGAAATATGAAGGGAAGCGGAGAGACTCTTTCACAAACCTTAATGTGGAAGAGACACCCTATAATTCAGCTATATGAAGCCCCCAGCAATCATATAATTATACTATAAATGCAGTTTGGGAGGAATGAAAAGCAGCATTTATTTAAAACATTAAAAAAAATTACTTCATTGTATGAGAGATGCTTTTTTATCTGTGTTATTCAATGAAGTCTTTCTTTTCTGCCCATCTAAAACACTTCATCTTTCTCAAAATGCACTTGTCTGTTGGTATAAACCTTCTAATGTGCGGGGAAGAGATCTGCTTCTGGGAGCTGCAGTAGAATCCGAACACCAAAGGGAGGGTGGTGCTAAGAGAACTGAGTCTTTATTTCTGCCAGAGAACAGAATTGGATTTTTCTGGTTGTCTTTGTAAGGTTTGGTACGGCTCGCTAAAGAGAAAACTGGGAAGTTGATGCTAACTGTCGTCTTGTGTAACACAAGTGAATTACCAGAGAGTCAAGGAGAATTGTTTATGGACATTCTGTGTTGAAATTCTCTCAAAGAATTGTTGCCTGTTCTAGAGTTTTAGCTCAAATCATTTTATTTTCTCAGAACGGAGTCTGAGAAATACTAATTAACTAGATGAATACAATTTACTAACCAAGAAATGTGTTTGGCAACTGGATATCAAGGCGATTGTTAAATTAAAATCAAGGTGTGAGTAAGTAAATAAGTAGACAGTATTTATTATTTATATAGGGGCAGCATTTACTCTTAAGATTTGGAGATAGCTTAGAATATTTACGGAATTCTTAGTGCAGTTTGAACATCCCTGAAATATCTTACGTGGGAACTTTCCCAAGAGCGAGTGACTTGATGAGCTTTGTGTTGCATTGCACCTGTCTTTTCCAAAACCCACGTCTGGGGTTTCTTTAATAGGCACCTGGATGAATCTTACAGCTACAGCATTCAGAAGCTGTAAATAGTGGATGAAGTGACGCAGCCGCACTGGAAAAATAGGAAAAATCTTTTCCTGTTTTATTGATAGAACTATAGAAGAGCTTTTCAAAATTCACATAGGAGGATTGTCCTGATGCTAAGAAGAGACGACCTGAATCCCCTGTCCTTTGCTTGATCATGAAAAACGTCTTTCTATAGTCTTGTGCAATAACAAGATGCTAATTCTGGAAGAGATCAAGCTGTAGAAGGGTTCTTGTTTGGTTTTCAGTTTAACACAGCATTAGGGAGGTTGTTATTCCATAATACGTACAGTATTATGTCCTTACCAAAAGGAGATTGCAAAGATAAAAATATGGACCTAATTTCTATCTCATAGCCTTACAAACAATACTAAAGCTGTAAGAAAGCAGCTGAGCTAGTTATCTGATTTAGCAGCCCTAACAGCTAACCTGGGCAGAAGGGAGATCATCAGAGAAAGCAGGCAGGAGACTGGTAAGCGTGCTGCAGGACATGATACCCATGCAGCTCCAGGAGCTGGGACACCTCTGTGGTTCTAATGGAAAGCTTTGGAGATTTCTGCAACAGATTTGAATGCATGTGTTAGCATGAATGCATTATTGGTTTTGCCATATGCAGGCTTCAGAATTACATGTTATGTATAACAAAATGGCTGCAATCTTTTGAGAATATGTTTTTTGAAAAAGGAAGAAGGGAAGATTTGCGAGAGAACCAAATACCATGTGACTGAAAGTACCGTACTGACTTCTTCCGTGGTCTGCCTCTGTTTTCTGTCTGAAAAATTATGGTTAAAGACTATTTACTAGCTTAATACTACATTGATTTTTAAATCAGTTTTCTGATTAGGCTTATTTTTTGGGCAGGGATTGGTGACATTTTAGGGAGAAGCCTAAAGTGCATGCTAACCATGTACCATTGTAGTAATTTCAGATTGCTGGTACAAACCAAGAGAATATGGCAGCGAAAGAAGAGTGGAAATTCACGTTGTCTTCCAGACCCTCATGTTCTTTTTCAGATAGAAATCTGAATAGAGCTGGAAGTGTATGGAGTGGATAAAAGGAGCATTTCATCCTGATATATGCATATACTTCACTAGTATGTAACTGCTCCATATGCACATGTGCATTTGGCACAGGCAATGAAGGTGAAGCATATCAGGAGCATATCAGAAGTATTTTCAGGATATGCATCTGTCATGGTTTAACCTGTCAGACAGCTAAATACCGCGCTGCCGCTCGCTCACTGTTGGCGATTTCAATGTTGCAATTTTGCCTTATATCCAAATGTGAGTGGCTAATGCCACATAGGGAGAATGAAAGAGGAGAGTAAATGAAGGGCTAGAGCCTGCTTAGCCATCATGGCTAATTTGTACTTCATGGTTAAGAAACTGGAGTGAAGGGCTGAGGAGAGTCCCTGCCTCTAAAAGAGAACAAAATAGCTAAATTGAAACTATTCCACATTAATCAGGATTTGAATCCTGGGATTTAAGAGGTAGAGAAAAAAATGAAAATCCCAGAGTAAAATGCACTTCTAGACAAAGCATTGTGAAATACTTGCTGCTTTAAAGAGATTTTTTTTTTCAGTGAATAAGGGGTTTGTGGGGTGGTTTTTTTTTTTTACAATAACATCTCTGAAGTTTTCATTTGTTGATATATAGTGTTATTTCCAGAGTCTTTCAGATCACAAAAAGTGGGTTTGTTTTTTTGTTTTGTCTGCTTTTTGCCACCTGAATCCTCTGTAGGACACAGATGATGTATGACGGAAGAGTTTTAGAGAACTCCTTGACATTATTTTAAAATAATGATAAATGGGTTTAGACTGAAACAATTTTTTTTCTGCAAAATTGACAGTGACTGCAAAATACACTAAAATTGTTTAGGTTTTGCTTGTTTAGGTTTCCCCCTTCTAAAATACTGGCTTGTTCTGTTATCTGTCCATAAAATGTTGAGATGCAGACCTAGATGCCACCTACCAAGCTATCTTTTCAGAATCTCTGTACCACTTAAAACCAGAATTTTTCTTGGCATTTTAGCTGCATCAAAGGCCTGTAACATCGAGGTGCTACCTTTTACATATATTTTATGCAAGACCCCTTCTGTAACTCAAATATAGAGCATGGGTGTTGCATTCTGCTCCCAGAATTGCATCTAGGCCATTAATTTCTGTCTGGCTTGTGTCTTAAATACTTTATTTATGTGCACATTAGTCTTATAAATGCTGCAGATGCTTGCACTGTGCACCTGTACCTGGCATATGTTTTTGCTTACTGGTGTCGTATAAGAGGAGGAAGATTTCAGGTTTTTGTTACTCTCTGGAAAATACTTCTGGGCTTGAGAGGCTAAGCAAGATTTGATGTTGAGCTAAATACAGCTTTTAAACTTTGTCATTGATCTTACTTCTGAGCTTTTGATAGTTGAGTATCATAATTTCTCTTCCTTTTTTAACTTTAACAGAAAATTCTTTTTGCTGGAATTTTGAATGTGTAGATTGTTGGTCAAACTTTCTAATTATGCAGCTTTAGAGGAGAAATCTTTTTTCGCCTGCCTTTTATTGTAGATTCTATTCTCTACAATATATCTCATGGCTTGAAGATCAGTAGTAAACATAAAACAATGTAATAAAGTATTTTCTATTTTGGGCTATTATACTTGATAAGCTGCTTTGCCAATCCTGTTTCAATCAACTCCGCAAAATGCACTTAAATATATTCTTATCTGAACCCTAGAACCTAGCTTTTTCTGCTTGCCCAAGTGTTTGGTAAATCCCTGTTTCACGAAAGAAGTCACATGCTGTGGGATATTAAAATGCCTTCCAATTTGGGGGGGGGGGAGAACCCAACTCTGTTAGCTTACAGTTCTTCAGTGTTTTATTTTTAAGTGTTTTTGATCTGTAAATAATTCATATAAAAATGAAAATAATGTTACATCACTGTTTTAAGGATATTTCAATCAATGTCTGAAGTCAAACAAGTACTATTCATAGTAAGCTGTTTTCTTTAGTCAATGCAGATACTGGAGCTAAAATGTGATCAGCATTTTATCAGAATCTGTGAAAATACCATCTTCAAAGTTTTAGGTGAACGTTTCTGTGAGCTCTTATTGATCACATCAGTGGGTTTGTTTCTGTAGCTGTTCAAATTCTTTGCAAACTTTTTGCATCCGTTCAAATGACTTTAACTGTTTGGCCAGATATCTCCATGGCTTCTGGATCCTTACTTTATATTTAAATGATGCATTAGTCTCCCTCATTTCTTGGCATCTATTGTGGGAAAGCAATGGTTCCCCTCACTGGAAATGCCAACAGGTGGGGAAGCCTGCCTTTCACATTTGAACATATGATACCTCAAGTTATTATTTAAGCAGTTAAGGTATTTGTATGTGAAGACTGTTGTTTATGCTCTTGAGCTTTGTCAGGAAAGGCAGCACCACTGGATTTGATACAGCAGTGACTTGCTGAAGAAAGAATTTCAAGGCAAACTCATTTTTTTTTCTGATTAGTCTGTCAGTAAATGCACGTATATTGAAATGCTCTGAGGTGGATAGTAAAGCTAGTGACAATTTGAAATTGCATTTCAGATATATCTGGTCTAGGATGAAAACTTCGTACACATTTTCTCTGTATATATTCACACAAAAAAGAAACAGTATTTTCCAGCAGGCTTTTTTTTTTAATTGTTTTCCAGTGTGCCTGTCCTTTCCTGAAGTAGTGAGTTTTCAGAAATAAGAGAGTTCAGAGATCCTTTTATTTCTGTTATTCTTGAATGTTTGTGCTCGTTCTGTTTAATCCCAGTGAACCTGTCCTCAATATTTGAGTATGCACAATGCATATCTATTTTTGAATGTGCAGGTTTGGGCCAAATTTAGATGATGTTTACTCTACTGGAAAGGCTGTTTCAAGAAGAAATTGTAAGCCTAATGACTTAAATATACAAACAAAACTTTTTATATTCTAGATTGGCAAACTGTGGAGAGTTCAGATATACTTAAAAGAACTTGGAAGGAGTGAAGTGGTTATTGAAATTACTGTTGTAAGAAAAAAGCCCTAAATTGTTTTGTAAATGTAATTCACCCAAAATGATTTGTTACTCTGAAATCACAGAAGACTCCAGCCTCATCGTGCTTGGGGTTTCTATGGTAAAATGTTACTGCAGTTGACGTAATGATGAAGGGAGTTATTCTGGCCTGTTTTGAAGATGCAGATTTTGAATTCTCAGTAGCAATTAATACAGATCAGCAGTAGCCATAGGTCTTAAAGGATCAGTGAGAGAGAAATGACTTAGAGTTTCCCTTGTGGTAATATACACAGAAAGGGGGGGGGGGAAGATACGAATCTTAATGAGGGTTTACATTTGTAATAGATCAGAGAAGCTTCATGAAAAGGATTAACAGTGGAATGGGCAACATTTGTCACTGTTGCTGAAAAGTTTACTATCAGGCATTTTGCTCATTGAAAACAAAACAACCTGTGGAAGTGATCATAAACAGTGATGTGACTAATACAGCTGAATGTATGACTTAAAACCACAGATGATCTGAATGACTTATCAGTCTAAGAGCATAGTGTTAACTGCTCTTAACAGAGGGAGGGAGGAGGTTTAAAGCAGTTCATACATAATGCATTGTAGAAAAATGAATTTGCGGAAGCATTCAGTGTTTATGTATAATGTAGCACATGCGATGACAGACTTCTAAGCTGAAGCTGAGCCTTTCAACATTTTTTTGCTCAGGATCCCAAGAGATATTTCATTTACTTTGTTCTTTGTAGATGTTCTAAATGAGAATAAGTATGTGATACACATTCTAGATCTTGGTTTGCAAAAGAGACTGTTCTGAACTTTGGAACTCTGATCTGGATGGAAATTTGCCATCGTCTGTTAGAGGTATGTTACAGACTTCCATTTCACTTTTTATTTGCTTTTTTGGGGTCTCATGTCTAGTTTATGGCTCAATGGAAAATTGAACCAGCTTGTTCTGATTAATAGTGAACAATCTAATGGATCAGTAATCCAGAATCCTCACTTGATAGCAGCACATAAGACATCCATATAGGGTTCAAAACGAGAAGGATATTTATTTTAATAATAATTTTCATTGCCCATTTCTGAATCTGTATTGCACATTTACTATAAACAGTGTAAGTATAGTATTACAGGAGAAGGCTTAGCATGGATTGTATGCCACATCACTCATAATATTTAAAGATTCATTTTGTACTTTAATTTTTTAATGCACCTTAATATTTTTATTTTGTGTTATTTTCCATTGTCAGGATATGAGAGCAGCAACATTCATTAAATTGTCTATAGTAGTAGTAAGGTCTTTCTCTTGAGTAAATGCATTTTATTTAGAGCCCAGTTGTGCGTATGAATGCATTGCCTGGCATTCGTCAACAATGAAATTAATCTGAATCTACTAATAGCTTCCCTCTCCTCCAAATTTAATATGTAACTCATCCATAAAAGTATTTCTGTGGCCAGAAACATCTGCTCTTGTAAGCATAAACCAGAAAATATATCCATATGTTGCTTTTATCTTTATAACAAAATTTTGAATTATGGGTTTTTTTCTGAAATAGATGGCGGTAACAAATACTTTGAGAAATACCCAAACAGAAAATGTAAGATGAAGATGTATTCTAATGTCAGCAACAAAGATGTCAATCTAAAATGGTTATGTGTGTCCACTGAAAACAAAGTGGATCCATTTCTGGGCATATGTTTAGCATCCACAGTAACTCAATTGAAACAGATTGTATAAACATAGAAAGTGAAGATGAAAGCATTATCATGTCCTTAGAAAACTTTTGATTATATGGGTGGAAGCTAATTCTGTGAATGAAATGGATCCAGTTTGTATGATACTTTTTCTTTCAAAAAAAGAAAAAAAAAGGTAACTTTAGTTTCTGCTCTAGCCTTCATACGTTAAAGACCTGAAAGAGCTTGAAGTAAGAACATCAAATTCAGCATTTTTTCCTTCCTTTGAAATACAAAATTTAGTATTTTAAGTGCAGGTGAAAGACTGTGGGTTTTTCTTTTTCTTTCTTTTGGCAAAATAAGCTGACTTGGCAGCTAGAGATATGAGGTGAAATGTATTCGTGGTTGCTTAATAACATTTTTTAAGAAATATAAGAATATTCTCAAGTATTCTGTTACATTATTCTTCAAATTGGGGGGGGGAAATGAGTGTCTGCCTTTTGCCCTCCTCGTCGTCCAAAGAACAAAGGCCAAGATCATGAGCTTAGCAAAGTAACTACTACTTCATACTCAGGAAGTTGAGAGGTAAAATTAAATTATTTGATGCCTAATTCATTAGGTGCTGACTTTCCTGGTAGTGGTGGTCTTCCTGGAAGGTTTATACCAAATACAGTATATTGTTAAGTGATGAGACTGAGAACTAGAAACATCACTTCTAAGTAGTTCCCTCTGGGTATGAGAAATCATGAGGAATGTAGAAACTGTGAACTGTATTGGCCAAGCATCGATGCCTGTGGTTGAAATTTGCCATCAGTTGTAAGACTGATGTTTGCATATTCTTCAGTGCTTCATCTTTGAATAAGTCTGGGTTCAGATTCAGTCTCTAGTTCCGAGTTCAGCTAAACATTACAAAATTACGGGGTTTGGGATGTCTTGATGCTTACATGAGATAAATACAACTTTGGTTTCAATGCCATTTGTTTGTTGCTGTTGCTTGAGTCTATATTGTTGTGAATACAAATGGGGAGACTGTGTCTTTGTCAGTCCTCTGAGGAGAGGTTTGCACTGCTGAGATTGCTTTTTGCATCCTTACTTTCTGTATGTGCCATCAAAAAGGACCTAAATGACTTCAGTACAGTTCTTTGGACCCTTGCCATCTCTCTGATCCACAATGCTAAATGCTGTAGGGAGGTCTAGGAGTATGGGAACAGATGTCTGCTTAGCATTCATCACTGGAGAGAGATTTGTGCATCAGTGTTGTTGAGGCTATTTTCTTTCTTCATGCCTTGAGCAGAATCTTGACCTTGCTGGAGTCTAGTAGCTGGTCATCAGGCTTTGGCTAGCACTTCTGCTTTCTGAATAGCAGATTACTGTCAGATACCAGTTAGCAACATCTAGAATACATTGATACTGTCTTCACTATTGGTTGGCCTGAAAAACAAGGGAGAGAAGGTTTGCCCCTTCTCCCATCCCGTTTGAGGCAGTGATCATTTCAGTTGTGAAACAAGTTGATCATTACTCTTCCATCACCTAGAAAATGCATGGATCATGTTCAGATGATTTTGTGGGTTTTTTTGAAAGTAGAGAGGATCCATGCTTTTGAGAAGCTTTTTCAAAGTTTTTGTAATCAGTGGAGCTCAGTTGCAGTCCTCTACCGTAGAAGGACAGGGTTGAGTTGGGAGGGAATTGAGGTGCTGTGGCTCTGCCATCCTCTCCAGAAACCGTGATGGTGAAGACTCAGGGGCAGCCATTCACCCAGGTCCTGTGAAACCCAGGCCAGGTTGTCACTCTGGCACCTGAAAATTTCTTCACCTCAGCATCTGTGCTTCAGAGGATCTTTGTGATTAAATTACTATGAAGAAAAACTGGAGTGTCTTTCATGTCTGCCTTCTCTTTCAGCTATCAATCAAAACAACTGGATAGAAAAAAAGGGTTGAATGTTAAATTTTACTTTTGCTTGTCTAATCAAGCCCAGTTGTTACACAGGACCAAAGCTCTCAGAGTGGGGGGAGTGAATAGAGGAGAATCCTGAACTTTTGTGTGGTGACTTAATTTTGTGTGCCATCTTGTAGCTCTTTTGCTGTATGGTAGCAAATAGCAATCACATTTCCACTCCGGTGGTACCTGTAAGTCAACAGTGCCTCTGGGATGTTTCACTGTGAAAGGTGCCATATAAATGTAAGGCAATGATATTATCTTTATTATCAATTAAACTTTTAGTGCTCTGACAATCTGGCATGCAAGGTGCATCAAATGAACTCTAGCTGTGATTATTTCTAAACACTATAAAAGCAGATCTTGCTATACTAATCAAATTGAAAAGGAACAAGAGGGCAACTCAGTTATGTCAGGATAAAATCACTTCAGCATATTAGAATCTGCACAGAAATATTGTCATTTTCTTTTTTTCTCCCCCCCCACCCCACCCGCCCCAAGAGATTTGTGTCTGTTTGCAATATCTGAGCTGGCACATCCTTTATCTCCAGGGAGTTACTATAGCAGGATTGTTGATGGCATTTTTGTAAGAAATTATACTGGAGTTAGCACTGGAAATACTGTGTGCTGTTGCAAGAACTTGAGACTCCATTTTGTTAGAGTAATTCCGCCCCCTCACCCCGTCAAGGATGTCTAATTTTAGGATGATTATACTTCACACTTCTATTTATGTTCAAGATACCATAATTAATGTTTTATTTCCAGAGCTATTCTCTATGTCTGCCTTGGCACATATGCATGTGATATTGCATGCATATTTTTAGGGCTTCTGTGTATTTTACACGAGCCTTCTCCACATCATAGTCTTTATTAGAAGTACTCAGAAAACACACTTTATGGTTTGTACAGGATTAATACATTTAGCATAAACTAAGTTAACTTACTGGGTAAGTTATCCTTCCTCCTTACTTCTAACTGGAGGGAGGTGTTTTTACACACTGTTAAGTACCGCTGCCTTTCTGGTTAGAGGTGTCTGTGGATCAGTGAAGGATGAAGTGAATCAGCATACCATGCCGCATTTCTAAAGTGTCTGGTAATGCTTTTGGAGGAAAAAAGATTTTTACATTTTTCAGTGTAACAGTGTAGCCAAGATATATTTACTAGAATTGTTTTGCCAATGCTTCCCTTTGGGGGAGTTTCTCTTTCGTCTACACTTCATAACATGGTATATTTGAAGAATGTTTTCAATTTTTCTCGTTATAAAAATAAAGTCAGGTTAAAAATGGCTGTGCAAATCAAGATTCTCCCATCCAAGGGTATTTTCTAAGCCAAATTCTCTTGGGGAGTTATATATTGCTGAACTACATGACAAGTTTTCTGTCTGTACAGGTGACAGCAGACTTTCTGTCAAAGTGTTTTGCCTGTCTTCTCCCCACCCCAAAATGTGTGTTAGCAACCTGCAGAAATGGAGACTTAGCAGATCTCATTAGTTCCTCGATCACTCTGAAAAAAAAGTAGATCAATTTATTGAGCCTTTTTTTTGAGTATAAATTACTGCCATCTTTTTGCTAGAATAACTCTCCTGAGCTCTTCAGGTGGATAGCCAATAAAGAGCTATCTAGGGATACGATATTGTATACATTTTCAGGTAAATGAAAGATAAAAAGCAACAGCTAGTATTTGAGACATTATGTAGATTTGTAGTGCACTTAGAAAACTTTGAATTCTTCTGTAAACTAATGACTAGATTACAGTCACCAGATTACAGTCACTGCATGTATGTGGTTCTTCCTCTGTGAAGGTTTTGTGTATAGGAATATTTTTATTTCATTTATGACACTCGCCGCTGAATTACGTGTAGTTCTTTGTGAATTTCTGCATGGGTGCTAGCAATTTTTTTTTATAACTGGATAATGCATAATTCTCACTCTGCAGGCAAGAAATTAGTTCGAGAGGATGAAGCAAATATTTCTATGCATATGGTGAATTTACTAGGCATTCATGAATGACAAACCTGGTAGGGTTATCTTAATAAGTAGTTACTACATATCTTCCATAAATTACCACTTTTAGTTTTCTGGTAAGGTGTAAGTAAGGTTGATCTGCCTATTCTGTGAGGGTGAGATACATGAGTAGAACACAAATATGTCTGTGTGAGGAAAATGTAGATGAGTCTTTTATTCTACATACTGATTTCTGGCACAGTATTTTGCCTAGGAGGCAGTAAATAAACAAATGGCCAGCCTAAAACTGAATAAATCTGAATGGATTCCACAAGAAATAGGAGGAATTTTGCAGTCTTCCTGACTGCAAAAAAATCCTGTTTCCCTGTGACAAATGTATTTTAGCAAAGCTTACTGCAGTACCAAGGCTATGTGTTTGCCTTCACAAAATAGTGTGGATTGCAGTCCTAGAGACATCATTTTTCATCATCTGCAAACATGAAAATAACTTCAGTAAGCACGGCAGCCTGATTTACTGTTACTGAAATGCTGCCATCTCAGGATGTGCATCATGTATATCCATGTTTAAAAAACAAGTGAATAAGGAGAAAGGAGAGAGAAGGAGGAAAGACTTAAGTCTGCAAGTGTTTTTTAAAATAAACCAAATATTTCCCACCAACTGGAAATGTAGTTGGGAAGGTCATTGATGGTTACTGCCCCTCTGTTTTAAATCTGACCAACAATATTGCTGCTACATGTACATATGCATATTTTGAGTTTTAGTTGTTTAACCTGGAGATGATTGCATTATGCTATCAATTAAAACATGTATTCAGTTTGTTATTGAGTTCTCTTAGAATAACAGTGCTATTCCTATATCAGTTTTGTGGCAGTGCAAAGATAGTGCTTCAGATAAGAAAAATTGGGCTGTGAGTCTACATGTGTGTATTGAGATATAGCAGTATTTATACATGTAAATTTATGAGTTTGTACATTTTTTAGATGTTAGCCCTGATGGATTTTAACTATCCTCATAACACTTGAAGTAGTTTAAATTATGATACCACTTTTAATGTTATCCAAGTAATCTGTAAATCTCTTTCATTTATATGCCTTTTTTATCATATTTGAACCCTAGCCAGCATGTGAAACAGCTGTTAAACTGAAAGTTAATGGAGTATCCAAAGAGAAGTAATACAGGAAGCCTCCTTCTCTGGTCAGCTGTAACCATGGTATCTGAAACATTGGCCAACATAACCTCTTTGATACCTTTTCTTCACCACCACCACCCCACTCCCCCCCAAAAGAGCTTTTATCAAAATTTCTACAGCTTTCCTGTTGCACTGTCACCCAAATTCATTTCTTATCAGTTGAGAATACACAGTTGGATTTTTCTCTAGTTTAAAAAAAAAAAAACCCTGCTGAAAAGGGAGATGAATGTAGTTCAGAAAATAACAAAAGACTATCTGTGTGTGTTGAACAGCTATCTCATTGTATAATCCTGTCTCTTTGAAGGTTTAGCGCTTCTCTATAGACCAGTAGCACATATAGAAATGCAGGCTTAGTACCACTAGGCTTTCTAGTGCTATTCTTGTTTGATGTGATAGACATTTAAAAAAATATATTTGGAAAGTGAATTAATTAGTCCATTGTGCTTTGTGATGGTGAGCTGTTATGAAGGTATCTGAGCTTTAACAGAGCTCTGGGTTTATTGAATGTAATCTGCAAGGTGGCATCTGCCTCTTGGCTAAAGCACACAGTTGAGGCAGGAGAGGCAGATTCTGTTTCTGATTACAGTGGCTTCTTCTCTGACCTTGAGCAAATCGCATATTCTGGCTGTACTTCAGGAGCTTTTTCTGTAAAGTAGCAATTTTACATCCCCAACCGGTACTTTTTCCCCCCCCACACATACCAGTTTTGGATGTGAGACTCAACATAAGACACAATAAACAGATGACCATGTTTAACGTTTTCTGTTCAGAAATTGGACTTTTTCTGCATCATACTGCAATATAAAATTTGTTTGTGATGACAAATGAGCAAAAGGTTCAACACTTTAAATTCCATAAGTGCCCCAGCAGCCATGTGGGCTTCCCAAGGGGCAAGAGCAACTCTTTGTCTTCCTGAAAAATCTTTTGGTCCCCAAGTTGCAGCCATGGTATGCATTCTCCAATTGGCCATACAGCGAATGCTCATATTTGCCTCCTAATCCAACTGGTACGGTTTGCAGTCTGTCAGGGAGAATTACTAAAATAATTTAAAATATCATGATGATCCGTACATATGTTTTATAAAAAGCATATGAACCACATAGTTTTTACTTGTAAGTAGTTGGAAAATGGTGTCAGGTAACATTTAAAACAAAATGAAGCAACGTGAAAAAGCGTGCCATAGTGGTATAGAAATTGTCTGGTCATGTGCATGTACATAAACACATATGCTTCGTATGTTACACATAACAGTGTTGCCACCTATTGATAGAAATTTAAACTTCTTACAGGTGTTTAGAATATATTTTTTCCAACATAGCTAAGGTCTCCTCCTTCTGGTGAGACTGGCAAAGAAAATGTGTATTATTTGTGGAAGAATAGCTCTTACAGGCTCTGGTAATACCACAGTGTTATAAAGTCATGGGTGCTGTTCAGAAACCAAGAAAGGATAAACGTTATCAAAGAAATCTAAAGCTGCTGATGCTTTTACGTTAACTTAGATGTATGATGCCATTGTCAGTGGCAGCTCTTTGACGAACAAAGTAGTGAGTGTGTCTGGTCTGCACATTTCAGGCTTATCTCTGTAATTTTCATAGGGATAAAATGAACAGTGGAATAACTAGCTAAGTAAATTGAGGCAATATTTATAAATGTACGATTGCTTAATGTATAACTTCAAAAATGTGTTCAGAGTCAAGTTGTTCTGTATTAATAGTACTGAAGAGGTGATACAGTTTTATTTAGAAAATAAAGAAATACCCATTGTCATTAAATCTGATACTTACGGTGAAAAATGAGTATTATTTGGAGAATAAAAAGCTGGTTAATTTACATTTCTGTTTGAGAAGACTGTTTTGTTCCAAAGAAAAACGTTTTTAGTTTTAGAAAACAAATGAAAATTCATCGGAAGTTCTCCAATACATATTTAGAGCATTTCCATGAAAAATGAATGGAAAAATGTGAGTGCTGATTTATAGTTGGGGAAAAAAAAATGGCCACTGAAGTATTGTTTGCATAGCCATTAACATACACATACACATGTGTAGTTGTGTGTCATTCTCTTAAGCAATCAACATTTATTCTAAATTAGGGCTCTTTTCAATATTTATCGGTATTACTTCTTGGATAAGCCCTCAGATTTTGGAGGTGTGCAGTAAAATGCATGATCATGTTTTGTCTTCCCTGACAAACACAGTTTATTTTCCTGGATATTGCTTTGCTGCAAATTTATACAGTCTGTGATGTCTCGGGTAAGGAACTCTCCCTGAGTTCCTCGCATGGGTCAGCCTGAAAACCACAAAGCAGATTTGGCCACTTCAGGAGACAAGCTACAGCCAGGGGTATTTTCCTGACACGTTCCTCTTTCTTTGCAGAAACTTTGTTTGGGCAAAATTTCATTTCCTTGGGGAATCCTTGAGACTTCTTCTGCATATGTGCAAACCTACAGTGCGTGTACCACACAGATAATTTGTGCATGTAAGGCAAGACTGATGCATCCGAGTAAGCTGAATTTACTGCACGTGCACAGATTAACTTTGCAGTGGAGGCACAATGAATCTTAACATTTCCAGAAGCTTCAAACTCCCTTTGCCTGTACTATGTGGGGCAGAAGCACAGTATTTCTGCTTGGGGTTTTGCAGAGAGAAAAGTGGCAACCCTTGCCCTGCTGTCCATAAAGATCTTTGCTTGTCAGGGGATTGATCCTGGGAGAAAATACTGGCCTGAAACAGTTCTTGGATAGTACCATTGTATACCTTTTCTTCTTTCAGTAAAATGCTGCTTTTCCAGCTGTCTCTGACAGTCCTAGGCAAAAAATGACCACGATACCCATGTGTTAGTAGCCGTGGGTTTTTTTTCTGTCCCCTTGGGCTCTGTGTTTAAGGATGGATCCTGTCCCCAAATGTGGGAAAACATCAGCCACACTTGAGTTGTCTTCTTACCCTGAGCGTAGCAGTGCGATTGTAGTTTATAAGAGTACTTCAGAAACAGTGACAGTCATGTATTTTCCAATATCCAAATGCCAAAATGCAGATTCTGAAGCCTTCAAAGAATGTCTGTTTATTTTCCAAAATTGCATGTTCTTAAGACATAGTTTATTTCATTGTAAATTGAGCAGGATTATGCATGAATAGTCTGATTAGCTTTTTTTGGTACCGTGAAGTTTTAATGCTTTTCTGCAGGGGACTGAGGTAAATCTTAGGGCTGGTAGACAAGAGTTCCTGTCGCTCTTTCAGGTGAAGCATAAGCAAAAATTAACCTCCATTATAGACCATGAGAACTGAAATGTGGATTATTATCACGTGTTCCAAACACCTTGTGTAGCAGCATGCAGCCATCTGAGCTGTATATGGGCACTATACCCTCAGTTTGGCTGAGTATAAACAGCATTCTCCTGGAGAAACTGGCTGCTCATGGCTTGGACGGGCGCACTCTTCGCTGGGTAAAACACTGGCTGGACGGCTGGGCCCAAAGAGTTGTGGTGAGTGGAGCTAAATCCAGTTGGCGGCCGGTCACGAGCGGTGTTCCCCAGGGCTCAGGATTGGGGCCAGTTCTGTTTAATATCTTTATCAGTGATCTGGACGAGGGGATCGAGTGCTCCCTCAGTAAAGTTGCAGATGACGCCAAGTTGGGCGGGAGTGTTGATCTGCTGGAGGGTAGGAAGGCTCTGCAGAGGGACCTGGACAGGCTGGATCGATGGGCCGAGGCCAATGTATGAGGTTCAACAAGACCAAGTGCCGGGTCCTGCACTTCGGCCACAACAACCCCAGGCAACGCCACAGACTTGGGGAAGAGTGGCTGGAAAGCTGCCCAGAGGAAAAGGACCTGGGGGTGCTGGTTGACAGTCGGCTGAACATGAGCCAGCAGTGTGCCCAGGTGGCCAAGAAGGCCAACAGCATCCTGGCCTGTATCAGAAATAGCGTGGCCAGCAGGAGCAGGGAGGTGATCGTGCCCCTGTACTCGGCACTGGTGAGGCCGCACCTCGAATCCTGTGTTCAGTTTTGGGCCCCTCACTGCAAGAAGGACATGGAGCTGCTGGAGCGTGTCCAGAGAAGGGCAACGAAGCTGGTGAAGGGTCTGGAGCACAAGTCTGATGGGGAGCGGCTGAGGGAACTGGGGTTGTTTAGCCTGGAGAAGAGGAGGCTGAGGGGAGACCTCATCGCGCTCTACAACTACCTGAAAGGAGGATTTAGTGAGGTGGGTGGTGGTCTCTTGTCCCAAGTAACAGCGATAGGACGAGAGGAAATGGCCTCAAGTTGCACCAGGGGAGGTTTAGATTGGATATTAAGAAAAATTTCTTCACTGAAAGGGTTGTCAAGCATTGGAACAGGCTGCCCAGTGGTGGACTTGGCAGTGCTAGGTTAACGGTTGGACCCAATGATCTGAAAGGTCTTTTCCAACCTAAACCATTCTATGATTCTGTAAGAAGGCACTTAACTGCAGTGTTAAGCTGCACATTGAAGTGAAGCAACAGAAAGATCAGAGAAGATGATCGAGAGGTGTAGAAAACCAAACAGAGAATGTGAGGGCGGCATTGGGAGGAAAAGTGTTTCTAGGTTTTTGGATAAAGAGCTACAAAAAAGAAGCTTATGGGTGAAAAAGGTTCCTACTCATAAATTCAGGGAAGTGCAATTTTGTGTATTCATTGTAAAATAAATAGATAAATCAATTTGGACTACTTAGGTGGCCCCAAAACTTTATTTCTATGGCAAATGCCATATATTAGAATGGCATAGTATTTGTGATAGGAGAGTGCAGCTTCTTAGCTGCAAGCTAAGTTGAATTCCACGGCAGAGTTTTAATTTCTGCTTGTAGTTGTGAACAGTTTGTTATACAGATATCAGCATGTCAAAATCAGCAAGAGAACTGTATGGCCTTATCTATCTCTCGTTTGTCAAGAGTTGATAGGAAGCATCTGCATGGCTTGTTCAATCTGTTAACTGTATGTATTCATCCAAGCTTAACTGACATGTAAAATGTACCCAATAATATTAGACTATGGGGATGACCTTTGCTAATAAGACAGTCTAAGTTACATCACACGTGGTGTACACTAAACCATTTCTAATGAAATGGTATTTTGAAATGGCTCTGTACTATTTAGTCCCATTACTATCACTGTAGATAAAGAAGCGGCGTATTTTCTTGAAAGTAATCTTACATTTTATAGAAAGTAATTCAAGGAATAGGTAATATGGGAAGGATTTTTTTGTTGGGCACTAATGTTATTTTTCAATGCAGTCTTGTCTTTTGGTTTGTGGAAGGAGGAGTGGGGAAACCTTGACACTTGCATGCCCTAGAAGTTGTTAAGACTTCTAAAGCACCTTGTTTGGAGGTTTGATGTTGTTTATTAGGAATGTCCATCATTATAATATACCATTATCTGTAAACATAAGCCTCTAGAAATAATAGTGGTTTTAAAATTTATCCTTTTAAGTACTCTAATGCAGTGGAAAAATTTAGTATGCATGGTAATATATGAGAAGTGACATTTCATGTACATACTTTTTGAAAATTATATCATCTGTTAATCCTCAGACCATTATATATCTGTTAATCCTCAGACCATTATATATCTGTTAATCCTCAGACCTTTAGCAGAACTACGTTCAGACCTCAGTGTAGTATCGCCAGTCTCACAGCCAGGGAACCCTTCTATGAAGTGGGAGGAAAGGGGTTGATGATATCTTCAGGATGAAAGGAGGGAGCATAAAATATTGGAGAAACTGCCTGTAGAAAAGGAGTGGTTCTGAAATTTTGGGTTTTAAATTAATTGCTTGTACAAGAAGCTGCTGTAAGAAGAAAGGACTTTAATATATTCCTATTGAAATATTTGTTTAACTATCTTGTTTCAAATGACAATGAATTTGAATACCCAAAGATATATGTTTGTTGTGAGAAAAAGGATTAACAGGGCAACAATTGTAGCCCTTGATAGCTCGCTTAAAGATCTTGGTTAAATCTCGTATTAGATTTAGCAAAGATATTTATTTCCTTTACCAAAATGATAGGTTTAGTGCCTTGCAAGGGAATATATAATAGAAATGCTTTGTATCGTATTATCCGTTTGTGGATTAAGCTTGCTGAGCTGCTGGAAAACACTGTGGTAGTCCAGAGTTCACAACCTTAATCTGATTAGGCTGTTTCTGATGATTAACTTGGACTTATTTATTTATTTATTTATGTTAAATCTGGGAGACCTTAACTTCTTAAGAATCTGTGTATATCTGCTGAGATCAACCTAATCCTGCTAAAAGAACTCTGAATTACAAAATCTAAACCAACTGTAGAGTTCACTGCTTAATGTGACTCAATCAGAAATAAGTTCACTGCTTAATGTGACTCAATCAGAAATAATCTTTCATTGGTTAGGAATATAGAGGACTGGATACTGAACTGAAAATCCTGACAGTTTGGGAGTACTGTTCTTTATTTCGTTATTAATGTCTTTGGAATAATATGGACCTGATAAAAAGAACCACATGATACAGGCTGTGCAGTACCAATATCCTGATGTTTATGTCCCTGTCAGTGGGAATCAGCAGTGACAGTTTTCTACATATTTCTACATATTTTTTCACCATTACTTATGCTTTTTCTCAATCGATCCATGTTTTCTGAACAGGATACTTTGTCATGGGCAGAATGCTTCACTTTTTACATGATTCTTAAATGTTCCAGATAACTTTTCACAAATGTATTTATTATTGCAGTTTAAAGATTAAATTTGTGATATGAGAATTAGTGGGCATTAGGTAAAATCTGAACTAATACTTTTAAAGTCAGCCACACAGATGACTACATGTGTTGCTTTCTTATCCTGTCAATGCAGGCAATACATACATTTATGTTAATGGGTTATTTTTTATTATGAACACAAGTATCCCTAGCAGATCCATTTTCCATTATTGTGCGTTAATGAAAATGTATTCTGTGTTAAGTTTGGGTTGTTTGTTTTGATGTAAAAAAGGTGTTTGATCATTATTAAACATTTATTAAGCATTTCTCATAACCATTGGACTTGGAAAATGATGATCAGACTAGATTAGCAAGTTGAAATTTGGTAGATAAACACATGGTACTCATTAATTTAAGTCTTTAACTTTCAGTAAATATGATAATGTTGATTACATTCCAGATTTCAGCCAGGATATTTATGCTATAAGAATTCAATTTCTCATGTTTTCTTTTATGTTTAAACTCATCAGGGAGATAAATTTACTCAGTGTTTTGGTCAACTGATTAATTTGGGATCTCTGTGCACCAATATTTGGATCCTATCCAAAAAAAGTAATGAATTCTTAACTCACTTTTTAACTTTTTGTGTGCCGCACACTAAAATATTAACTTGTCTTTTACTTTCTTTCCACTGAATAGATAAAGGATGATTTTTCATTCCAAACTCACCTAATACAGTTTGTTATCTAAATTACTTTTGGACTGTAATACGGCTTAAGATGGTTTAAAGCCAAGTTATTGAAGTAGTTCAGCCTCCAAGCATCTGTGGTTGTAAAATGGACCCTCTCAAGCTGCTAATAAGACACTTTTTTTCAGTGTTTCTCCCAGTGTTTTTGTAATGGTTATCTTAGTTCTCTTCCTTAAACTTCAAAGAAGAAATCACAGGATTACATTGCTAAATGCATGAAGTTTGAGTCTGAACTCATTTAAGCCACTGTGCATCAGTGCAGTTCCCATCGAGTTTTAGAGAAATGCATGTAGATTTTTGGAAGAAATGCAGATTTTAGAAGAATGCATGTTCCCACCCCAGAAAAAAAAAGAAAAGTATTTCTAACTTTCAAAGTCAATAAAGAAGTGAGTATTGCAGCTCCAGCAGTTTCACTGTATTTGCTCAGACTTCACTTTGAAATATAATTTAAGAGGATAATATTGAGGATGACCTTACTTGCGTAACTTTTAAGTTTGTAATCTTAATGAGCTCATTTTTCCAATCATAAATTATAAAACTATCAAGTAAGAAAGCATTCACATTCCAGCAGTTGTGTTTCTTGGTGTCTGGTTAATGCAGCCACGTTTTCATTGCGTTTTTTCTTTTCTTTAACATACAAAAATTCCTCTCATCCCCCACTAAAGCGGAGGATCGTTTATTCATTTGTTTCTTTGTTTTGCTAGTACCATAGTACTAGTGTTACAATGTTTTGAACACCTACTAACTTCCTAGATACTGTATTTAAGCAAGAAACTTAGATAGGGTTGTCACTTTAAAGAACAAAAGACCTTTGTACTTTACAAGATTTTACAAGACTCCTGGCACTTGACTTAACAAAAAAAGTTTGACAAGAGCCAGAGGGAAATCGTGCTTCATCCTCAGCAGTTTTAGATATTAAACAAGAAGGTTTCACAGAAAGACATGCAGATCGATGTGTTGTTGAGACATGACTTTTCAAATGTAGAATTAGCTGCTCATTTCAGTAAGAAGAAAACTCCTGGGCTACTGAACTGACCTTGAGGATCAATTGAAATGGAAGTGTTTAAGAATAATACATGTTTTAGGAATTAAAGGCAAAACAACTTACTAAAAGTCTTAATTAAGGGGAAAAAATCTAAATAGAAATATCTGTGTGTTCTTCTGACACAAGTAGCACACTGGCCATCATGGTATTGGAGATAGTAATACCTGGAAATGGTTCTGGTGAGCCCTGGAATCCTTGGTCCAATTCTGTGTGTGCTCATCCTTAAATTTATTTAAATCAATTGAGTGGTATAGTTGTATTACTAGGCAACAATATCTGCTAAATAAAGCTTGATGTAGCTATAGTTTAACCTTTTTTCTTTTTTCTTTTTTTTTTTTTTAAATATTCCATTAACTGCAGAAGAAAAATTGAAACTAAATCTCTTTTCTCTTAGTCTACTGATGGTAATTTTTTCCGTCCCCCAAATATTCAGCTATTTCCAGTTAGCAAGTTGACCGTTTTCTTCTTTTTGTTAAAATGATGCTCGCACTGTCATGCTCATTCAATGCTCCATTCCATAAATATATAGATCAGCTGAAGCCACTGGAAAAGTAATTGTTTCCTCTTCCAAGTGCTCCAGCTGGGATATCACCCTAGGACCAAATTCTACTGTTCTCAGAAAAGCACCCGTAGAACAGTGCATGCAGGACCAGAGTCACTTCATTTCTATCCTTGTTTTTCTGGCAGCATCTTCACCACGTGTAATTCAAAGTCAACTGTTGTAAGAATTGTATGTAGGAGTTGGAATAAGAGTTTGATTTATATGTATTTTAACTGTGATTAGGTCTCCAATTCTGATTAAAGCTCAGCTGGAAACCTGTTAATAACGGGTTTGGGAATTGTTGGAGCTGAAATGAGGAATAGGCCCTGTAGTGACCATTTTAGTAGCAAATTTCATGTTAATGTTTATAGTTTAGACTGCAGATTTGTGTTCCTTGTAATTTTATAAGAGTAAGGTATAAAAATATAAGTAAATTCTATGTGTGGGAGGAATTTCCGTGTTTTTTCTAGGAAGTCAAAATTTGCATAGATTAAAACCCTTCTACTTGCAGTATTTTTGAAGCCAAAAAATGTATATGTTTGTAAAAACCATAAACAAATACCACCATTTGAGAGCTAGATGCTTAGTAAGTGAACATATGTCAGAAGTTGCACTCTATAGTAGCATATGCAGTTGTGCTTTTAGGAAAAGGATCCACTCTGCATCTACAGTGTTTTTTGGGGGGGTTGGGTGGTTGTTTTGGGGGTTTTTTTGTTGTTGTTGTTTGGTTGGGTTTTTTTGTTTTATTCTGGAAAATGCACTTTTGTTCCATAATTATACAGGCTACTGTAAGTGGATGTGAAGCCTGTATTTTATTTGGTCTTCTTCAGAGGAATTAGTGCAGATATTTCTCAGGTCTTTTTTCCATTATTGGTGATAAGAGAGTCTATCCTTAGTCCACAGTGAATTCCAAAGTCAGTATCAACTTTCAAAAAAATTCACCTTAACAGATTACCACGTTGATGTAGGGGCAATCAATATATGTAAACAATTTTGTAGACAATTTTGCACAGTATTTTCATTAAAAGTAGTTTTGTCCTTTCAAAAGTGTATAGGACATGTATCTCATATGCAAGTATACTTCGTAATATGTGAGCATACCTCATATTGCCTGTTATGCAGAATGATGTTCAAATTCAGTGAATTTTGAAAATGCCAGAACTGTGTATAGCCCCAGACATTTCACAAGCCTAACAGTCACTCGGGCATGAAGTGCTTCTGGATGTATATGAAGGTCTTCAACTGTATACAAAGATTTCTTTTACTACAGAATGAGAAATGGCTGTTTCATTTTATTTTGAATGTTTGGTACTTTTTTTATTTTCAGTGTAATGTAATAGAAGTAACTCAGAGCTAAGCTTTTAAGAGAACAGTATTCTTTACAAGATTAATGTAATGTATGTTACTAGCCTGTCTACAGCTGCCTACAGTCACATTTTACCTCCATGTTAATAAGGTCCTCAGTGTTAATGTAACAAACAACGTGCTGGTAAAATGGTAGCGTTTAGGAGGGTATCCTTAAGCTACACAACTTTTCTTCTTCGACAAAGGAGATATTAATATGAGTCATCTTTAATAACAGTTGACAGAAGCCTTCTTGTCACATAGCGAATCGCCAAATCGTAGAACTTCTGTACACCTAAGAGGACTGAAATGAATATTTAGAATTTTCTCCAGATCAACAGTGATGCCAAATGTTTTCTAGGAGAGCTTATTTATGTGGCTACTTGTGAGATGAGCTATGCGTGTAAGTAATGATTTGCGTGGTGTTCTTTTGTCTCTGAACTTTCTTAATTTTAAAACATAATACTCTCTTGCAGCTGTATGGTGCAGTTTTCCTCAGCAATGATATTTGTCATTCAGCATCACGTTCACAAATCCTCCACTGCTGACTTGCTCTCTTGTGCATATCAGCAGTGGCTTACTTCATTAATGTCACAGCTACTTTTTTCTGCTTCCCCAAGCATCTTGTTCCTTGTAAACCACAGCGCAGTTGAGATACCTGCTCTTTCCTTTCATTATCAAGCTACCCATAAAACAAGACAGGCCAGACATGCAGATTGCTTCACAGAATGGAGGAGGAATATGGGGACTGTTTCAGAGCGTTGTTATTCTGCACAAGACCACAGCATGACACGAAGTGAGTGAGTGTGCCTGGCGTATTTCTTCCTGACCTTTTACATGATTGTGTCGTGGGGCAAAATGCAGCAGCCAATAACCAAATTCTGCTGGCAGAGTCTCCTTGCAGCTTTGACTGTTTTCAGGTATTTACAAATGTTACAAACCAGGGTATTAAATGTGGGATGAGAGTTAACATCCCTCCTCAAATGAAAGCAAGTTTTTTGGAAAAAATGAAATCTCTAGCCAATGTGAAAGGCAGGTGGCCATCTCATAACCTCAGTAAGAAGGCACTCGATACAGGAGAATATAAAAAAGGATATCCACTGAACCGAACATAATGCAATTCAGCCATAGGTTAAAGAAAGGTCATTTTCTTGCCTTGTTGGCTGGGAAGAGACAGCAGAGCCCTAACATATAATTGTGTTCTGTGACAGTAAAAGGAGCCTTTTGGTGCTTTGGGAAAGGAAACTGACATTTTTCTTGCTCATGAAAGAAACACAGCTTCACATTAAATGTGTACTACAGTGCTCCCAATGTAAATAGAATTAACATGAGCGGAATTGTTATCTACACAACGTCCCTGAGGAAAAATGATTCACCAAGACAACAGCACATTCTAATATTAAGGCAGGGATAATGATTCTGATTTTTTAAAATGCAGCTAGTATAGATATGTGTGTGTGTATACGTATGTATAAAAGACAAGAGCCACATATTTCAGTATCCTTCTTTCTTTCATCTTGCTACGATTTTTCAGCTGAAGAAAGGGAGCTGAGCTAAATGGAGTCATTGCACAAGTGCTACGGAGAATGTATTCTTGCTAAGTGCTTTAGCAGGGTGGTCATAGTGATAGTAATGTATTAGGTATATGATATAAGGGCTTAAGTAGCTGAGATTTTTGAGAACTTATTCCAAAAAATGAAGCGTGGCACAGTTTCCTTTCTCCTAACTTAAGTACCCAAGGTAGGGTTGTAGTCATCCTGGTCCCCCTTGGTAGTCGTTGGGGGTACAGAGGCTATTGGTGTCTTTCTGAAGGTTCATCTTCCTTCCAGCATGTAAACAGGAGAGTAGGACCACTGGATTTTTTAGACACCTCTGTGTAGTTTCTTGTTGAGTAGGAAGAATCAGTTGCAGCAAACTCCCATCTACTTTTGAACTGGAAATGTTTATTGTAGAATACCAGTTTCCAAAAAATTTGTCTGCTTCAGTCCCTCTTGTAGTATTCTTGAAAAGACGGCTGTTGATATTGGTGCGTAAATTAGGAGAAAGGACAGTATCTGTACCAGAAGCACTTACACTGAAAGAAGACATGGGCAAACAGGTCAGTAACTCCTCATTGAAATGTTTTGGGTTTTTTTTTCCCTATCCTGTCTAGGAGTGTTAAGAGGTCCTACTGAGAAGGTGCTTTATGTAGTAATGGTTTACGAAATACAACATCCACTTGTTTCTAAGAAATATTTTTGAGTAAAAATGATTATTTTCTAGTGAGGTAAGGATTTTTTAAAAATATATCAAAACTTGCATGTGCTTCAGTGCAGTTGCTAAAGTTCTTGCATTTTTTCATACATAATTGAACAAATTCATGTTCAACATTGAACCTCTGTCTAAATTCATATGGTATTTTTGTATCTGTCTAAAATGTTTTCCCTAGTATGGAATTGTACATTAGTATGAAACTAAATGGCTAAGTCCTTTATAAAGCCGTAACATGGCTGAATCCCCATGTCTGTCTTCTCTCTTCCACCATGAGGGAAAGCATACATGAAAAGAAAGTAATTAGCTGACCTAAATTAGCTCTCCCAAGATTTCAGAGGCTGATTTTAAAAACAGGCAAGAAGATTTCAATTGCAGTTTACCATGTTAGAATTGTTTAAATGTAAAATCAGTACCTACCTGTTAGTGTATTTTTGCAGAAGAGATGCTACATTTTATGGGAAAATTTCTCACAGAGATGTAGGCAAGATGCTACTTGTAATGAGAGTGAGAAAACTGTCCATGATGCTAATAGGCAGAATATGTAAAAATGTGAATAATGTTTAAACAATAGAGGAAATATTTCCTGTTCTAAAGTCCAAATAAAAGGAGGCCCTGGCGTAAAAGACTATTATTCCACAAACACACTAGAGGCATAATTGTATGTTTCTAGTCTGTTACATTTCCTTATGTAGGTGAGCCTTTAGACATAAAGCTAGGGAATATTCCCACTCTTCAGTGCCATCACAACCTGCGCTGTCTCTGCAGAGTGCTAAAGAAAATGGTATAATCAATTTGCGAAAACCGTAAAGTTGTGGATGGAGAACTTATCTTAAATTAATCTCTGCCAAGAAGGCTCCCACAGACTGGTAAAAATGGATAGATGCATAATACACTTCCAGTTTGCACTACAGAAGGCTCTTGGTACTTCAGGAGAAATTTCTAGCAAACATCCATTACAAAGGATTCTCTATTGAAATGAGAACAAAGGTTCCACTAGAAAGATCTCTGAGGATTCAGATGTACCTTTTCATAGGTGACATGCTGATACAAGCCAGTTCTCGAGGGGTTGCATCAAGGCATAAATCAGCAGTAATTTCAACCCTGCAAGATCATAGCACTATCATGAACAGAAAGAAAATCAATCTGACACTAGCTCAAATAATAGCAGTTCTGGGAGTCACAGTATATAGTACAAGTCCATTGGGAGGGTCTGCTTGTCAGAACAATGGCACTTGAAGACACTGAATACTTTGACAGACATCAAAGCAAGAAGAAAAGGAACAGTAAGATCAGTTCTCAGGCACGATGGTGTCAGGCACGCAAATAGCAACCTGAGTGATACTTCAAATGAAGGTGATGCAGATGTTGGTCTTGTGGTCAGGCGGTAGTCAGGTCTTCTTGCAAAAAATACTTCAAAGGCCTGAAAAGCTTTTAAAGTTTTAACTTAGTAGGTGATGTCAAAACTACATAATAATTGATGGTATTTCTTCCTACAGTTAGAAGAGCAAAAGTTAAGAAAACTAAGTATTTAGGAAAAGACTGAAAAGTTCACTTTCAATGTGTAGTGAATAGTGGTGGCTTCTTAAAAGTTCTTACGCACTGCTGTGATAACTTGTTTGAATATCCATATACTTGCAAGACATTAAACTATAGATCATACTATAAGTGTACCAATGTTTTGAGCCTGTACTGGAAATAAACATGTTGCTGAATCAATGCTGCTTCTAGAAATCCTAGAAGTTGTAAAGTAGCAAAAATAAATTACCCCAAAAGGTCATCAATCTAAATATGAACAAGCCACAGCAAAACTGAGGAGTAGACAATACTAGAGAGATTCTGATAATATTTAAGATAACATGTCCCATTATCAATATTCAACTGGAGGTGGTGAGCTGGTGGCAGTGTTTTGTTTCAGAGATTTTTGTTAGGTGGTGTTTTTTTTTTTTTTTGCAAGTGGAAAAGAAAATTGCTAAGGTCTGAGATCTACCACATCTTGTAGGATCTTCCGTGGAGAGGAGAATGAAAACTTAAGAATAATGCCAGAAAAAAATATCTGCCAGGAAAATTCCCTTTTTGTGGCTTTGTTCACTGTGATGTCAGCTGGTCAAATCTTTTGTCTCATCAACTGTGATGGTGCTTAGACTTGTTCTTATGCTTTGATAGTCCATAAATACTCCGGTGAATAAGTCTAGTTTGTTCAATGAAGACTTCTTCCTTTATTCTAATTAGACACAGAAAAAGTGAAAATGTAGACAAAATTGTCAGCTGAATGTTTTTAAACACCATTGCCAAGGCATCCTAGTATCAGTGACAATCTAATACTTGAACTGTTTTTCACATGTTCTATGGTACTGATGTGTTGTAAATTATTCTCATGTGCTAACCTTATTGTGCTACAAAATTTAAACTGGTATCTCCAAAAATTAATAATATCTAAATGGAACATGTTATTTTCAATTTTTGTAATCTCTAAGCAACTAAATTGGATTTTTAAAATTATATTGTTGCTAATTAGGTCTTACTGGGTCTTCTTAATTAAGCGCACAGTTGGAAAAGAGACATAGCAATAATTATCTCAATTTGATGGCTATACAATTTGCATTATCAACAAATAGCCAAAGCACAATTCAATTTTTTTGTCACATATAAATGAATACAGTACTTGCTACGTGTCGATGTATTTTAAAACAGCGTACCTTCCAAAGGACAGTACTTGCTTATTCCTAGATGACATGAAGATTCCATTTTTCCTACCTGCGTATACATAAGTACGTGTATGCCTCATTGTTGTATTACACTGTTAGGTAAATGATAGCTCTTACATAGTGTATATATATAAAAAAACATTGTGATACTGTTTACCTATTTAGTTCAGAAGAGCTCCAAGATTAAACTGTATTTTCATAGAACTCGGTTACTAAGTGGAGTCTCCTAATTTTAGGTTTTTACAATGTAAAATTATGCTCTTGACACCAAAACAGTAATCATAACGGTGGAGAGCAACCTGAGCTTCCATTGACAAGCATTTTAACACTTCATCTGGATATATTTAGTACAAAGAAGTGCCTAGTATATATTGGAAGCGTCCTGTACAATGGGAGGAAGCTTAGTTGTCTCAGGTATACTTGAATGTGAGGGGGAACATCCCTTTCTTCAATTCTATTCTCTTCTTATAATGTCTTTTACTAACAAAATACAGCTTTGACCATACATCCTCCCTGGAGTAAAAAATGATTTCTGACAGATCCATATAGGAATATTGATCCTGTAATCTCAACCTACGCTCTTAAATAGGCCAAAATTCCTCCACCTGTTTCCCTATATTGTCCCTGCCATAGAGTTAGGAATTAAGTTGCAAAGGCATTAGATGATGTACCCATGTGTTCTATACCAAATCTGTAGATGTCACGCACTTAGGTAGTTCTACTTAAGCCCCGACTTTTTTATGTTCTGCAGGATTCCTAGTTGAAACATCAAGATGCTGGGATGCTTTTCACAGTGTTTTCATTATTTGAAATTAAAAGTTCACACCAGAAGTTATCCTGCAATATAATCGGGAATTGTATTTCCTAAAGTACAGTTCTTCAGAAAGACTTAGAGTTCAGGAGATACTCTGAACCTGTCCAGGATGTGTCACCCCAAATCATGGATGTACTTTGTCCCACAGCAATAGAGCTTGATCTTTTGTGCTTGAACCTCCATTACTTATGCTTACTAACATCAAATGATGGGTTTCCAAAAGAAAACATTAGGGAGTTGTGTGATTTTTACAGTCAGTGGCAACTCTCCAAGTAAAGTGAAGGGCACATGTTGGCCAAGAATTCTGTATCACAGTTGAGTAGCTGACATAACGTATGTTTTTTCAGTTCACTTTCAGTCTTGCCATATGCCATAAAACACTGCAACAACCTGACTTTCTTTACAATTTTATTCTGCAGTGTTTTCCTTCTGAAACTTTGGGTAACATGGGCAACACTTTGAATTACTTTGTTAACTAGAATTAAATTAGACTTCGACTAATTTTAAGTGAAGATCATTAAATGTGAAAATGAACCTTATTCCACTTGCATCTATCACAATGACAGATATAAATGTATGGGCAAGTGTAATCCATCCATAGATTAAAACAGCACATCCTCTAGGGAATGTGTTAAACCCATGGTAAGTCCCTGAAAACTGCATTTTGCATTTACATATCTGATTTAGAAAGATATGTAAAAACCCATATTCTCACATTGTTTTCTTTTATCTGTACATCTGTTCTTAAGAGGTACTATGTAGTCCGCTTGCAGGACTAACACAATGTCTCAATATTTCACAATCTCACTCATACACAGAGAAATACTGGGCATGTCGTACCTAGTGATCCGTACTTCATTATGTCATCTTCAAACATCTTTTGATGTGTTGATATTTTATGATCCACAGAAAATGTTCATGTGAATTTTGGTTACTTCTTGTTTTTTTTAAAAATTCTCAGTTTCTTCATTCAGTCTTCTAGGGATAGCTTTCAGTTACTCTTTCTTGATTTTAGTATGACTTTCTTCCTTCCAGTGGAAAGTATTATCTGCTTCCATCCTGCAGACGTAAGCAGACTTTCCATATTTCTTCATAGCGCTATCTAATTCCATGCATCATCTAGAAACATAATGTATTCCTGCTCTACTGCTGCTCAACTGCTTTAGCTGGTATCTTTCTCACTGCATATAACTGTTCTGTAAAACAGAGGACTGTAAGGATGACATAAGGACTTCCTTTGTTTATAATATCTAAACAAATATTTGAGGGATATAGTTTTGAAGGTATGTACAAGGTTAGAATATTTTTTCCTTTTATTTTTTTCTTGGTATTACATTTCTCAAAGCTTTAAGTCAAGAGTGTTTGCTTTGTTTTGCCTTTTGTATTTTATAGTTTTGTATTTCAGAAAAGACTTGCAGAATACAGGTACTATTCTTTTTGCCTTCAGCAATCCAGAGCTGAAATACCTCCTTAGTAGTTCATTTTCAGAAACCAGTGGTCTGAAAAGGTAATAAGCAAATGGTAGCTTTCAGATAAGGGTATATGTTGAAAGAAAAGAAATATAGAAGAGAATTGAGCAAATGTGGAGCTGGGGTTTGGAGTTGATTGAACGGCCCTCTGAGAATGAAAAACAGAATTACAAGAGGCTGCCTTCTGAATGTAGGTTTTGAAAATATGCAAACAAGGATTGTTTCCTTGTTATATTTTAGCATCATAACTGCAATTACATTTTAATTCTATGTGGTGTAGAATATCTGAGTATTGGACATAATGCTTTGTTGAAGCCAAAAAAGGTTACAGTTCTTCATGTTTTTACTCTTGTACCTTCCGGAAGACCCTGTTCAGCTGTATGATACTCATCATCGTCCGAATCCTGACCTCTCTAAATAAGTCTGGACTTACTGGTAACCAACTGAGTATGCCACTGGAGATTTGATGGAGTTGATGGTGGGTAATTAGTGTGGAAATTTGCTCATTAAATGGGCATCCTATCGAAGCCTGATAAGAATTTATACAAAGCACTATTAAAGTAACATGATCTGTGTGGCATCACTGTATTTAAATACAGAGTCTCTATGCAGTATAAATGCATACAGTGAGTTTTCTTATAAAACACCTATTGATTAGTATGTACACTGCAAGCAGCCTCATCAGAGGCTTTCTCATAAGCCACAGTTATCCTAACGTTATTGTGCTTCAGAGCAAGTAGGATTCTGACCTAAGCAGAACATGAAAGTTAGGTGGTTGATGTAAGAGGGTTTTGATGCAAGTGGAATGTGAAAATAGTTTCTAATAACAGGTACAATATGCATTTAACAGGTACAAAATTGCATAAATCATACATTAAAAATATAAATCCATATACATATCTATATTAGTTCCATTACTTAAAAGGTGGTGTTTTCCGATCTAATAGAGCTTTTTGACTTTTTTTGATTTTGCAGAAGTGTTTCATTGTGAATTTAAATGATTAGTTATGTATTCTTCTACAAATCTAGCTGTAAACTGTATATGATATGTTTTAAAGTATGGTTCAGAATTACTTGCTATTCAGTGCCTAAATACATATTTCATACATTTATATGTTTATATATATAATAAACTTATAGTATTCATATGTATTATAGTGGTTTTGGTTAAATATTTTGTGAAATCTTTCAATAACAAAACAGTGATGGAAAGGTCAAAAAAGTGCTATTCTTTGTGAGGAAGAGAGCATTAAGACACTTACAAAAAGGTCACTTACAGGAACGGTAAGCTTTTATGAGACTTTATAATTTTGCTGACAAGGTCGACTTGATATTGATCGGCTGGATATTTTGTTTAGTTACTTGAAGGCCAGTTATTTGAAGAAACCTGTGTAAACATCCAGGCAATGTTCTTTATACTCCTGCCCTATTCCAGTATTTTGAGTTGCTTATTGTGTTGTCTTTTTCCAAATAAAATATGAAATAAGGTTAAAATGTTTGATTGCCAGTGTTTAAATTCAAGTTATCATAACATAGCATCATTCGTTAAATTTAACTGAATCTCTTACTTGTAGAAAAGCTTGAAGATTTGTTCTGTTTTTTATCATGTGTTCCTGATTCATAAAAGCATTTTTTGATGAAAAATTTTATGAAGTATTTTTCCAGCTCTTGCAAATGATTTATCACCTGCTTTCATATCAGGCCAGGTAGCTGAGGGTTTATGAGACATTAATGCCCTAAGCAAAAATAAAGGAAGCACAAGTTTAGTCTGTGTGTGAAAGGAAGTCGAAGTTTACTGTGACATTTGACGCTCTGGTGCTGTATCTCCAGCCCTTACGTGAGCTGTTAGCACCACTGTGGTTTAGATGGCTTTGGTAAAATTGGGTTGGGGTGGGAAGGCAAGAGTTAGCCAGGTGAGCTGAAGATTTTCTTCCTTCGGGTGGTGAACTCAGGACCTGTCTGCCTTACATCTGCGTCTGATCCTTCCACCATAAAGGGTGTAGAACTTCATGTTAAGTCTTTCTGGTCTTGTGCAACATGCACTGAAGATGGCAAGTATTACAGCCTGGCGCTTAAGTGGCTTGGAGAAGAGTGTTATGCTGAGAAAAGTTGAGCTGTGGCTTTGCACACGTGTGCCAGGCTTTTGCACCCCTGCAGCTGGAAATGCAGTCATGTATGGCAATGGCAGGAGACAGTAGTAGAGTCCCCGAGCAGGGGGAATGTGGTGCTAAGGTTGTGATGTTTGTAAGTTGGCCATGTTTTTTAATCATGCTTGCCCTTACGTAATAAGGAATAATAAAATTACAGCTTTTAAGGGGATATTTCATGCAGCTTTTACGTTAATTTAGATTTGAGAAAATGCACATCCTTACACATGAGAAGATAGCGCATATGAAAGTAACACAGTGAAAGAGAAGACCTGGAATATGTAATGAATCTAATATTAATTGCTTACGTTAAATGATTTGGTCTGTCTGCTGCGTTGGTTAGCATCATTAAATATATTTCTGCTACAAACTGTTCTCACAAAAAGAGAAGATTTTGGTTATTAAACCTTGTTTTAAAAGAATAAAAATAAATAAATCTTTGTTAAGTAGTTGGTTTTCTGCAGCCTAAGTTTTAAAGGTCTCTGTGCATCCTAATAAATTTTTGTTACTTGTTTAAAAAAAAAAAGTCACTATTGAAACCTCCTGCAAAATAGATGTGCAGCAAGGTTATCTTTTAGGAGGAGCTTCTGTGTTTTTTTTTTCCCTTGTGTCAAGGTGCATAAGTATACTACTAATTTTTCCAGTAATGAGCTAAATTTGTCGGGTTCATTGTTTTGCACTTTTGAAGGGGTACACTGCGTGCGTCTGAGGGTGCTTGCACTTGTTGCCTTCATGGCAAAATTTATTTCTTGTCTACTGCATCTTCTTAGTAGAGGCCCTTAATTTCTCATTTTCCTGTGGCTTCTGTAGCATCGTCTCCATTTATTCTGTCAGACAGAATATATAGGAAGGCTTTTTCCTGTCAGTAACCATTTCTACAGAGTCATCAGGTAATCTTTTAAGCCAACCCTGTGCTTGTAAGTCAGCACCTTTGCATTCTTCTGTCGCAGATCAGACTATTAAAGCAACTCATAAAATAAGTACTGAACTTCTTAGGCAATAATAGGCAATGTTGGCAAATAACAGTAAATTATTTAGCAAATAGCTTTTGAGAAGCAAATAGTGCTTATTTAGTAACTTGTCTACAGAAGCATCTTAACACCAACTTGATACGGTGTGATCAATCCAGAGCACAAAAACTTGTGTTTGTTGCTGAAGCCCCATGACGCACTTGTCAGCCGGCCTTGGCCTCTGGCAGACTGGTAGCTCCTCAGTTTGTCTTTTTAGTTCTCCCTCTTGTCAAGAGTTTTTTTTAATGATTTGGGCACTTTCAAGATGACTTGGGCGCTTTCAAGCCCTTTTTCTTGAGTAGGAGAAGTGAAATGCTTTTTTTTTTTTTTTTTAAATGTTAGAGCTCTTTATCAAGGTGCTGTTTGTTTCTGAAGAGCTATTTCATCTCAGGTTAAATGATTGGATGAAACTCCCTGAGATTTTGTGTTTCAAGTAAAGACGCATCTTTAACGTCTTTCTCCAGATAGCATCCTGAAACGTGGGGAAGGGAAGGCATGCACTCCACGGTGTTACTTCTGCCGTAGTGGTCTGTCTCCCTTCCTGCCATCTCTCTAAGGGTTCTGGGGCCTGGATTTTCTTCTTCCGTTACTGTGTTAGTAACGGAAAAGTATTGTGAGGACGCACAAGCAGGAGATGAAGTTTTCCTATGCTGGAACACAGAAACAGCTACCATCAGTTGTTTCTCAAAAATTCAGACAATTTCAGAAGTTTAACTCATCTTTATAGCCCTCTAACAAGAAGTGCTTTCTGTGGGGTTTTTTATGTTTACCTTTTGTGTGTTTTCACTTTTTCTGTGGTTGCTTTTGGAGATTCATATTGTAAGCTCACAGCTGGCAATGTACAGGGTTAAAAGTCCTTGTTGCAGATGGGAAATGGGCTGATATAAAACTGGGTATTAAACTTACTTCCCTCTGCTGCTGACCTTAAAATCATTAAGAAGCTGTGAGCAATTGCTTTTTAATTAAGCAAAATCTCTTTTATGTTTTTGGTCTTCTAGCAATGATATTTACAGCAACCATTTTTGTTACATTTCTTTTTCTAGGTGAATAGCATCTGTCAATCTAAAAAAAAAAAAAATCCCAAACTTATTTTAACAAAGCTCCCTATTTGTGAACGATTTTGCTGTAAAAGGTGTGTCATAACCCCTGTTATTTCATCGCAGAGTTTGCTTTAAAATTAATGATGGAAACAGCTTCATGAAGGCAAGGTTACAGGACAAGTGCACCAGTTGCATGTGCAGCTGCAACCCACTTGATTTTAATGATACTGGATTTGAACATCATTTGAATGATACACAAAACTGCAAGCTGCAGTTGAGGGTCAGTATAGCCCCCATGTTGGTATGAGTTTAGACAGGAGATGCAGAGGAAAAAGGGGTTGTACTGCAGAGTAGAAGCTTTTTCCAGTTGAATGTCCACACAGTCTAAAAGGAAAATGTCCATTTCTAAACCATCGTATGCTCTCGTAGAATAACAGTGTGGTATATCTTTGTTTTTACTAAGTCTGGTGGTTTTCTAAAGTGTGAAGTCTCTTATTCTTGATTAAATATAATTTAATTTATTTCAAAAGCGTGAACTTTCTGTTTTCTAGGCTTCATATTTTAAAAGATACAAAGTGTTATTTCACTTAAGTTTAATGTGCATCCCTTTAGAGAAATAGTAACTGTTCCGTCTTAGCTTTAATACCAAATATAAGTTTTTGTAACATATTTTGTGCATAAGGTACAGTTATTGCTTGGTCTAATGGGATAGTGCTTAAGATTTGGTTTTATTTTCTTTTCTTCAAGTTGCTGTTCTTTTAATTCTATTTTTAAAAGTAAAACAGTAAAATAAGACATGTTCAGATTCTTTCCTGGATTATAGTGATATTAATACAATATAATTGGTTTATATAATCTAAAAATAAAATTGGACCTTTGTGAGCTCAATTTATATATGATATCTGAAATGGATTATTGTGGTGTTTGTTTTTTTTTTCCCCCCCAGGACTATTTCCTTAAGGAGTTCCAGCTGCTTGTTTTCATGACTTTGAGCCTATTTAATCAGAGATGGAGCAGATGGACTGCAAACCCTACCAGCCACTGTCAAAAGTTAAACATGAAGTGGATTTAACTTACACAAGTTCTTCAGATGAAAGTGAAGATGGGGGAAAGCAAAGGCAATCTTATGACTCAAGAGAAACTCTGAATGAATATAGCCAAGAGCTAAGACTTAATTATAACAGTCATAGCAGAAAAAGAAAAACCATTGACCAGTCAACACAAGGTAAATTGTTTATCTATTAATTATGGTTATTACTTTCTGATTACTTACTATGAAACAATACCATGCTGTCAGCAGACTAGCAAACGTTTTGTTTTCAAAGGCTTTGTAGTGAGGACCCACTTTTTACCTAATTTTAGCCATACCATAATATCAGAAATTTAGGAAATACTTTTTTGAAGTAAAATTGCTTTTCTAGGAGGATGGACTGACTGGTATTCTGGAGACCATCACATAATGGCTATAGATAAATATTTCTTTAGTAGTAGCTACTCTTCGTACTAATGTTGACTGATTAATTATTTACTACCTTTGCATATGTTGTGTGCATTTTGGTATAAAATCAATGTTGAGGTTGTAGGCTCTCTCTGCATGTGCTTACAAAGCCTATGAATGAATTCAAATGCAACAATTCTCTTAACAAAATTTCTGATCGTATAAATAATCAAGTCATTTAAAAACTGAAGATAATTAGTGTATTGTAAGAAAAAAGCCAACATTTGAGTTTCTTTTTTAGCCTTTTGCATGATACGGACAGAAGTCTAGGACAAATATTTGATGGTTGAGCTAAGGTCAGGAAAAGCTACTGTTTGGTTAGAGATAAAAGCTAAAGACTAAGACTAAAGAAATGGAAGGAAATGAGGATAATTTACTGCAGCATTCCCTGATAGACTGCTGCTTGTGGAAACCCACGTGCTGCATTTAACACACTTTGTACAGACAAGTGGCTTATCTGTTGCTTTTATCTCTGTCACAAATTCGGGCAGGATGGTGGGGCAGGGAGGATATTTTTAGGCATCAGAGTGCATGTCAAAAGCGGCGAGAGTCCTGTCGCCTTAAAGGCAACAGCAACAGGGTTCCAGGGGAGTCACTTCCTGGTCTTCAAAGGAGTGTTTAAATTGATCTATGACAGCGTGGCCAGTACTTATCAGCTAAAAATTTTGGTACCTATTACAAAAAAAAAAAACAAACAAAAAACCAAACCACAAATAAAAAACCCACAAAAAACCACACACACAAAGCATCCCAATCTCTCACTGCTTACTCAGAAAAGCCTTCTCCAATCTTCTGAATATTAAAATAATTTTCTTTTTTTACAAGAAAATAAAAAAAAAGCTTTTTGAAGCTGGAAAATTTGTCTCCTCTGTGATGTGTAAATTAATGCAAAAATTAGAATAGCTGGGTTACATAGCTCTTACAGGCTTTTTGTTCTTACTGCAGATATTCTGAATCAAGTTACTTTCATAATACTGGTGTTGTCTGAGAGTACCTATAATTCATGGGAGAAATAATACCTAGCTGCTAGAGGTAGCCTCAAGACATGTACATATATTCCCTCCAAAGAGTTACAAAACTGCAATATTGGGAAAGAAAAAGTCATGAAGACAGATTTCAACAAAGTATTGTATAGAAAACTCAACTTACATATTTGATTGTTTATAAATCACTTGATCTTGAACATGTTATGAGAGTTCCGTTAACTATACGGCTATATTGTTGTAACTGGAGATGATGTAAATGTACTTGTAGATCTATTTAAAGCAACTACCTCGTTACTGATAACTGTGGCTATGAAAGCATAACTTTGCGTTGACCTAGGCCTCTGAACAGCTCCCTGTTCGCAAAGCTTTGCTGCTATTGGTATTCATGTTAACTGTAGCATCACTAGCTTGGACACATATAAAAGGGTTGCAATCACTCTATCGTAGGCATAAGAAACCAGCCTGTGTGTCATATACTGAATTTATTCTTCCAGAACAGTGCATCTGAAAGCAATCGCATTAATAATTTTGGAGAAATGGTCAAATTAGTGTGCACTTCTGCAAGAAATTGTCAGGCATGAACTTACCTCACTTATTCAGGACTGGCCTGTTAGGAATCAGATTTATGCTTGCACAGACCAACAACTATTTTACACTCATGTTGTAAGATGATTTCATTGGAAATACATGGCCCAAGATTTTTCCATTCAAATTAATTTTTATGAGATATTGTATGAATTTGCAGATCTTCTATTTTACAAGCATTGATATTTTTCTTCTTGGAAGCAATACAGTCTTGCACTGCTTCAGACTGCAGTATGAGGCTTGATGTCCATGTCTGTAGAAAATCACTTAAGCCTCTACAGTAGTTTGTCAATATGCAGGGCAGCACTTAAATACTTGCTCACCTCTAGGCACCTTGTTTCCTGAACTGTCTAGGTCAGTATATTATTATTTAATATATCCTGCTTGCTTTACTGTGTTACTGAGCATAAAAGTGTTTTTAAAAACATATATTTGTGTACTTGTTTGTAAGGATGGACTGGTTTGTAAGGATGGAGTTGAACTTTGCTTGTTGTGCTAGAAATCATAGTTTTCTCCTGTGACAAATTCAGTTTGGTATAACTAAGTTAGTAATTGCATTGCTAAGTATATCTGTTTGGCTTCCTGGGAATTCATCCCTGTATCTTTCTAGTGATTTAAATCACACAGTTTTCCTCTGCCACAAATTGAACCTAAGTGTTTGGCCTGGCAAGCAACACGGATTTGAAATATAAAACTGGCTGAGCTCAAATTCAAACGAGCAAAAAAGTTTGTAAAGCTGAGTGTAAAATTTCAGACTTTAGTCAGGGTTTGATTTGATTACAGTTCCAGTGTGTTATTTCCAAAAGGACACCAGGTTTCACGGTATGGGGCCTGGAAGTTGGAGAGCTCTTGGTGATTCTTGGTAGTTGCTCAGTCAATACCAGAAAAAAATCAGGTTCAATTTTGAACTCTGAATCTGGCATGAATCCATAAAACTGCAGATGGAATTTGTTTAAAATCCATTTTTTTCTAAAAATCCCTATCAGAATCTTTAAAAAGTTTTTCTCATGTTTGGCATATCTTTGGAATATAAAAAAAACCCCAAAAAATCAAAACCAAAAGCCCCACAGTGTCCCTTTTCAAAGAGGATTGTTCTGCAAAGAGCGCTGTACCATGCCGTTGCTTAAGACTATTGCATAAAAAAATTCTACATGTTAGAGCTAAAGGGGCATCCATAGTTGTATCCTGAGGTAGTGACATAATATTCTTCTCTGGCTACTAGCTACCACTGAAATAGTACCCTGTACTTAATGTGTCATGAATTAATGGATTGCACAGCGAGGATAAAATCCATGAACTTCATCCGCGAAAGGTGTGAGAATAGTCGAGAAAACAGACACATAGTAAGAGTCATGAATGAAGTGATAATGATGAAGGGTGAGATAGCAATCAAACGAGCTCTGATGATGGAATATGAGCAGAAAATTGTTTTGGAATGAAAAAATTAATAAAAAGAAGCTTATAACAGGAACAAGTGTAAACAAGAAAAGAATCACCAATTTAGATGTTTATGGAAATTGGAAGAATTTGTATTTGCTACTTAAGCATGGTAGGTTATGGAAATTAGACCGGGCAGTCATCTGAATTTAGTAAATAGCTTCAGAGTAAAATGCGATTTATTGCACAAAATACTGATATATCTCAGCAATTTATGTGAAGTTTTTTGTTATAAGCAGTTTGATTATTTCATTGTTACTATCAATATTGAGGATTTATTTCTATGAAAAGTTTCAATTGAAATCTGAGATTATGTAAAATCATTACCCGTCATGTGGGTATTTATGTGTTTGCATATATAGACAATCTGTATAAACCAGAACTCTACATGGCATAATCTCAAAGGAAACATTTTCAGAGTTCTCAAATATATCCTGCAGAATTGAATAGCACTGTTAGTATTTTTTGTGTCAAGGTTTTGTTCGAAAGGCCATGTGATCTTGCAAATTACAAAAATTTTTGTTTTAAAGATTGAAAACAATACCCAAATATAGAATATTTAAATGCTTCAATTTTTTTGTACTCCTTACAATTCCTAAAATTGTATCTCAAATCTTACTCTTCAAAGAGGAATGGTTTATTGGTTGGTTTCACACGTCTTACAGATAGGAATGTGAAATAAAAAAGAAAAAAAAAACCAGTAAGTACAGAATTAATCTATTGATTGAGCATGATTTCTAGGTGTTATTCTTGAGGTCTAGTACTGATGTCCCTCATGGAGAGTCCAGTGCAAGATAAATTGTGTCTCTGGAGTTATTTGCGTCAGAAACTTGTAGTTATCTGACAATTCCAGATTTAACAAATAACACTATAGACTGTTTCAAGCTGAGCTAAGTTTTACTGGCCTAACAACTCAATGTGAGCAGATACAAAACTCTCCTGAAGAGTCAGCGCTAACTGCACAATGTGTACATTTTACAATGCATTCTCTTAGTCACTGGAATGTTCAAACTCCTGTTTATCTTGAAGATATGTAAATCTGCAATATCTCATCCTGGCAAGAAGATCTTATGAAGTAAATTCCTGGCAGACCCAATATCATATAGTTTGGGGATATTGACAAACATAGTAAATTAATTCTTGAAGAATTGGTAAACACAGTGTTTCGTACTTGAAAGAGATGGGGTAGAATTGGCAGAAGTCATCAGAAATGTTGTTCTTGCTAGGAAACTCATTGGTGGACCTGGCTGCAAGGAAAAAAGTTCTTGTAGTTGTACCATCCATAGATTGCACTTCTACTTGTTTGTGACATGTTTACATCTTTAGAACTGTTTTCTTCCAGTTTTCTCTGTTTCCACCAAAGTAAATACGAAAGGAGCTATATTCTACAAATACTGGCGGTTAAAAAAAGCTTTATGGCTTTTAGGTTAATTATAGATTTGTAGAAAACACTAGTTTAGAGGAATGAATTCCTGATAGGATAAGCATCTGGGATTGAGTCATTGGCATGATAAAGTTTATTGATCATTAACAATATGAGCATATGGCGGTAAATTTCTGGTTAGACAAACGTGTATTTCCTGGCAAGATAAATATATTGAACTGCATTATGGGCAAGGCAAACTGGAGTTATTCCTAGCAGGAGGATCCAACAGCAAATATTTTCTGGTAAATCTGTGTGAAAAAATCAGCATTACTGGTATTCTAGGAAATGACGTTTTAGAGTGCTTCACAAAGAATTGACCTTTTCTGCTTTTAGCCCAAGAAGTGAGGAAGACTTTTTGTAGGACAAAAGCTGCAGATTGGTAACATAGTAAATGTTTTGTGGAGAAGGTATATAAAATTATCTTCAGGAGCAATAGGTAAACAGATCCAGCTAAATGTTCAAAATCTTCCTTCAATGAACTCCATTGGCTTCATGAAGAGGCCTGGGTCACAATGTTAGAAAGCTGTACTCTTCAGCCTAAGGCCACTTCTGTTTTCATCCTTGTTCTTTTTAGTTTACTGCTGTTGCCATCCAATTCTCGTTTCTGCCCTGTTACATTCTAGCAATGGTGGGGGTACATAGGCAATAGAAATGTTCCAGTGCTGAAAAGCACCTTCTTTCCCTAAAAAGGAAAAACTACATGTGGGGTCCAGAAATTGGCGGTCTGTTTTGCTATGCTTTTAAAGTTCAGCAAATTTAAGCTTACCAGGAAGGAAGATTTAAACACATGTAACTCTTAACATCATATGACCAGTCGAAAACAGTTTTACTTATCATTATAGACATAAATATGAGGCGTGCCGACAAGCACTGGTAGGAAATTGTCCTGTCAGGAAAATGTTATGGTGGTTTTTTTGTCATCTGTGAAGTAGCAGAAGCTTTTCACATAATAGCCATATTCTCCTCTGATTTCAGAATTATGTAAATCCATTGAGAGCAGCAGATCTGCTTTGTGTCTGTACCAGGGCCATGGAGAGTTGAATATGGGCTGCATATAGCATGTGCTTTTTGTTTCAATTACTTTATTTTTAAATGACATGTAAAGGTAAATAAGCCAATCTTTATTAGCTTCTCCCCTTAATCTGTTTTGTATAACACTAAAATAATACTATAGCATACCACAAGTTTGTAGTCTTGTCAGCCTCCCCAGAGGAAATTGATGCCAACAGAGTGGCTGTGATTTTTCATCGTTTTAATAGAGATTTGGAGCACTTCTCTGGGTGAAGTTAGGACTCTGCTTTTAAACTTCCACAAAGAGCAGTTAATGAAGGGAAAAATTTTATCAGGGGGCATCCCCAAACTCTTCTTGATATTAAGAAGGTAGAGCTCAAGTACTATCAGTGCTAACCTGGTGGTCGATGGAATAGGGTAGAAGAGTTCGATATAGCTCTACCTCCTGGTTGCGTATTTTGAAGCCTTTGCCATTAGTATTCATGTGATAAAGGTTATCAAAATAAAGAATATTATAATGGCTATTTATTGACATGTAAACAGGACATGGTAAAATGCATTTTTTATGTTTGCAGCTGGAGGGGAGGTCATTAGTTTTGAAAAGGACAAAAAAATATGTAAAATGAAAAGAAAAAGTCTCTCTTAAAAGAACTGCTATGCAGGCTTCTAGAAGTGTGGTAGTTTTGAACTCTTCAGCCAGGTAGTTTTTTACTTCTCTTGTTCCCAGTGTTTTCTTTATGATGAGATTTGTGGGTTAATGAAGGATGGGATTTTTTTTAACCTTCAAGCTGCATAATTTGTTTAGAGCTGTGTATTGAGTTGTTGTGGAAGGTGATTATAGCACAGTGGAATGAAGCATTCCTGAGTTCTGGAAGAGGAAGGTAGGAAGAGACTGATTACGAAGGAAACCAATTGTTTTTGCAAGCACTTTCTTGAAATTCTGTAATTTAAGGAAGAAAATACAAAAATAATATAGAAGACTTCTGGTAACTTACTATTACTAGATAGGGCTTGTATCAAAACTGTTGAGGTATTTTGTATTATTAGAGTCTTTTTTCACTTGTTTGTAAATGCCAGACATTTAAATTTTAGACTTTTAATGTTGTCTACAACATTATTTTGCTAATTTTAGAAAAATCTTCTGCAAACTTAATATAAGCATGTTTTGTACCTGCATACTTTAGAGCAGGGACTTGAAGCGTAATAAAGACGTGATGTCTGTGTAAGGGCACACAATATATCCCTCATACTGTCTCATGAAAGGGACTCAGCTTTCACTAGAGGATGATTTAAAGGTCCTTCACATTTCTGGGCTGTATACTAGCGGAAGGAAGCGATAGCTAATAAGCTTCATCTCCTGCTGCTGTATGTTACACCATCTGGTCTGAGTGTTTCTGAGCTCCATGTTGTCCAAAAAAAATTACATATGAGGCAGAGTAAAAGACTTCACACTCCTAAAGCTTTAGTGCATTGTCTTCTCCTGTATTCCCTGCAGAAATAGGGATTCCTGGTGTGCTGTGCTGTGCTTTGTTTGGCTAGTTGTGTTCTAATCACCGTGATGTTACTGTCTCCCAGAGAAACACAGTGCGATGAGCAGTTCCCTGTGGCTTTCTGGACTGCAGCCTTCTCCTCTATGTGGGGAGTATCTGCAAACTCTAAGGAAAGGAAAAGCTGCACTTAGATTCAGACCCCCTCTGGATATTCTTTCTTGATTTGCCAAGTAATTGGAAATTTCTCTCCTTGGAATAACTGGGATGAGGAAACTGTATGTTTGTGACTTCATTTAAAATCTCACGGAGGGAATACTTTTCCTTCCCCTCATCAAATCAAAATACAAGAGCAAACAGAATGTGCAAAGAGACTCCTTCCCCACAAGGCTGAAGTGGGTGCTCCCTCCCCAGATCACAGCTGTGTTACAAAAGCTTGTAACCTGCTGTTACCATTCCTGTAATGCTGCTTCCAATCTTATAATATCTGCCATCATCTCAGTGAAAAAAATGCCTTGCATGGTCAAAAATAGTTTCATTCTCATAAGTAATTCTTTTGATTTAAAAAGTGAATATCCGAGAGAGGGGAAAAGTGAGGGGAAAAAACTACTGAGAAAGGAAATGAACTAGAGAAGGATCCCAGTGCATTTCCAATCCCCTGCTAACAAATCTCATCTAAGGAACAAAAAAAGCATTCTCAAAATGTTACACAAGCTTAACAATCCATTTATCAGTGTACAGATACAAACAACAATCCTAATTTCCATTCTCTTCTCTGAATCACGAATTTTCCATGCCAGAAATCATAGAAATAAAAATCAGAAGGGGAGAGTAACCCAGCCAGTGTAACAGAAACTGAGATACAGCAATCCTTAAAGTAACCTGTGCCCAATACTAATGGAATATCTACAGCAGAGGCTTAAACTTTTGAGTTAATATGTTTTGGAATTCTGTTTGTCAAAGCTTGAAATTATATCTGTAAAATGTTCTTGCTATATTAATAGAGCCTCTTCCTATAACACTTAAAAGTGCCCAAGAAGATCTTTTGTAAGTTAAAACCAAGATATGAACAAATATCAAGACAGAGTGACGAGGCGAGTATTACAGAACATGGGAACCAGTGAATGGCTCTGCACTTGTCCTACAAGCATTTTAATATACATACTCTTACTGTGTCTTTTATGTCACTCTTTTTGAAACAAAGAAGAGCTGTCTTATTTTCTGGAACTAGAAATCTGGTTTGCTTATCTTCATTTATAGAGCAGATGCTGAAACAAAATAACATTTCTTCCCAGGGTTTCTCAATTATGTATCTGTCAGAATATTTTGTACCTCTTGAAATAAAGAACTGTCAAGTAGTAGCTCAGTGAGTCGATGACATTGCTGCATCTCTGGAGAAATAGCAGGATGGGTGTATCCTCACTCATTTGGAGCTTGAATTAGGTTTTTCTTTTGAGAATGAGACTCAAATACTTCTGAACTTAGTTCTATAGGTATTTATATGAAATAAATTGTGAATGTGATTTTAAAATCTAAGGTTCTCCTTTTAAAATTTCTGTTTTATTGGAAGCTGCTCAAAAATCAGTTTCCTGCTGACTGTCACTCATTACAAATGCTTTGCAAGTGGATGAAGTATCTTTAGCTCAGATGGAAAAAACAGCATGGAAGGAATAAGGTAATGTTTAACACCAGCAGACTGATTCTTTCACCACCACCCCAACCACCAGTTATTTAACAAAACAGTGAATACTGAGTGAGGTTGATATAGTCACTTCCAGCTTTTAACCTTAGGAGAAAGAGTCTGAGAACCCAGAAAAGTCACATATCAAAATATAAACAGTTGCTGTGAAAATCACCAAGAGATTATGAAACCAGCGATTGAAATGATAATATTAGCACGGTGACTAATGAGACCTAAACATTAAGTATTGTAAAATTTTTGAAAGATTAACTATGCTTTATTCAGTATTAATGTACTGGAATTCATAACTGCTACAGAAGTTGCATCTGTAAGAAAGAATATTAGCAACTGGACTGTGTTAAATATTGTGCTCAGAAGTAGGCTGTTACAGAAGTCCTAGCCTTTTTTTCTGGTAACTGAAAACAGTAGTATTTGAAAAGCTAGATTCAGTGTTGCCACTGACTTAATTGATGTAAGGTGCTTAGCCTCACACATGATTTTTGAACAGCCAAGAAAAACCCAATCATGTGAGCCAGGACTGTTGCCATGCTTTACAGACAACAGAGAGCTGTAGAGGAAGCTGTTATTAGCTAAAGAGAAGCAGCATCAGGTTATGCTGCCCTTGGCCCCTTGAAATGGGGAGAAGTGTTTGCAGAAGTGTTCTGCAAAACGTCTGTTAATAAAATTGATTTTAGTTAAGCTAACTGAGGTTAATCTATTTTTATTTTTTATCTTTTTTTTAATTTATTTGAATTTTAGTTCTCCCACTGAACGGAGAATTCTTTATTCATTGGATTTGCCATACTCTCTCACTAATTCATACATAATTTAAGATTGCTTCCACTCAAACAAGTGAAGATGCATTGGTCTAAAAGTGACTGAAGGAAGGGAATAAATGGCCCAATGTGCTTAAACTACATGATTTATCAGAGGGTTTTATTTAAGCTTTCTAACAGTTCTCCAATATTGATGGTTTTGGCTTCCTGGTACAGGTGTACAGTTCCTATGGACAACAACGTAAGCAGCAAAATATTTGCCAGAAATTCTTAAGGCTCCCTTACTTCTAAATATTTTAATAGGATGAAAGTGGTTGGTGTTTAGAAGTACATAAAAACTTGAGTTTCTCTTAATTTTAAATTACAGAGCAAAGATTATTCACATATGATTTTCTTAACTGTAATGTAATAAAATGTATCCTAGAAATAGATTTTGTTATGTATAAAATTTATAGAAATGGAAATGCAGATAACATAGTGAGTGATCATATATGGGTATGTTAATTTCTTAATTCATTCAATTTATTAATCATTTTTTTCTAAGTCTTAAAAATGGAAGCTCACTTGTGCTTTCACTGATTAACTGTAGAATTTTGTACTTCTGGCATCATGCAAGAGTCTTGCATGATTTACTTCAATATTGTTCGAGAGAGAGGTAAATAATAAAAGTAAGCATTCATAATAACTAGAAACACAATCAACAACACTAGCGCAGAAAAGATGTAGTTTTCTTTTTTCAGACGTCTTTTTGTGGCCAGTGAAACATGCATGCACTTTTAGGGATTAAAGTTTTTAAAAATTCTGATCAAAGAGCAACTTCAAATATTGTTTAAAACATTTGCACTCAATTCAATTTGAACATATCAAACTTCTTTCTTCTTTTCAAACACTGGCATGAAATTAATGATGTCTGCTAGCTTGATTTCTTTATTTCACCATCTACTGAAGAAAAACAATTCTGTAACTTCTCATGCTGCTGTAATCAAGACGAGAACTTTCTAACTTTTTTATAAAAATCATATCAGGACACTGATTATGTGGTCATCTCTAATGTAATTTTGGGACATACTTTTAATACTTCCTAGTGATGAAATTAAAGAAATTGATCGTTACTTAACTATTTTTAGTAGAAATCAAAGGATTGTATATTGCCCTACATAAAATTAGTTATTCTGTTCAGCTGGAGGCAGGAATTAATTTTAAAATTTCTCAATAGTGTTTTCCTGTTGTTATTTCTGTGGGAGTTTTCATATTCGTTACTACAAATGTGTGTATAAATACAGAAGGGTATGCATGTAGTATTGACATAGTACAATACAAATTCTACATGCATTATTTTAAGGTGCAATCTTGTACCCTACCCTGTTTACTCCAGAAAAATAGCCAGAATTATTTTCTGACATTTTGTTGTACATATGGAGATGCAGAATATTAAAGGAAATGCAGAAATCAGAAGTGTGTGCACATGCATGCCAACTTTGGACCAATTTTGGGATTTTCTTTGCAATTGGAGTCAGTTATGAAGAGTTTAAATAGATAAATATTAGAAATGTTGTCTAATAGTTGCCCCTAGAGGTATTCTTCTGTGCTGCTTGGAAAATGCGTTAGTAATTTCCTCTTGCTGTGCTTGCTTTTCTCGTTTTGTACTTGGGGACAGATTACAAAATTCGTTTATCTTTGGGTCTCTGGAAGGAAATAGAGAATTCATGAAGAAAAGGGCATGGTATGAAAAAATCCTTGTATTTCAATTGAGAAAGGAAAAAAGGAAATTATTTGCCTGTTCTTACTGGATAAATCTTCATTCATGTGAGCATATCTGGGATGACCATCTTGTCTGTTACCTATTGTAAAAATAATGATGAACACACAGTACCCATCTGCTTTGACAGCACTCCTCCTCCCTTTGTGACTGCCATCACATAAAGTGTATCTTTGTTCCTTTAAATATATTTCTTTTCTCCTCCTGTGTATCCAGCTTTTCTGAGTCAGTTCTATATTCAGTAATATTTAGTGAGTTCTAGTGAAAAAAGTAAAATGAGCAAAAGAGTAATAAATTTACTGGAGTATCTGTTTGCATGGTCTTACTGAGCACAACGTGGTTTAATGTCAGAACACGCTCAACTTGTGTCTGTGACAAAGGACAAAGCATACCCTTCACCTAGCCAGTTAGGACAGGCAAGACTTTCAGCATTATACGGGTAAAGCTAAAACTGAATATACTAACTTAGGCATCCTTATTCAGGAATGCATTATGCCAAGACGGTATTTTGATATGCTGCTTTTTGTTGCTTCCTCAACATTTAAACTTAGCTTGAGGAATTTTCTAAGATATTTTGGGCGTTTCATTGATCTTAAAAATTAATTTCCCAATGATTAAATTCCTTAATAAATTAATGCATTAATGTTTATGGGTTTGGGGTTTTTTAGTCTTAAGAGAAACTATTTGACATGCAGTTTTATATTTTGCTTTGGTCTTTGGATTAAGACTGTTTCTTTTCTGTAGAATTTTTCTGTGAAGATACAGGAGAAAATTAATTTTGTGTTTCTGTTTATGGATACAAATATGAAAAACACAGGTCTGTTTTTAATACTAATTCTGTATGCAATCAGTCCTTTGACTTCACTACTCATACTACTGTAAATCAGAAAATAATCTTCGTCTTTAACAACAAAGAAGTACATTACAAATTACATATTGTAGCATGTGTCAGTACATAACTTTGAGTAGTGTTTTGTCAGAAGTGTCTAATTAGTGGTTTTGGAAAGGAAATATTTGTAGGATTTATTTGGTTGGTTTGGTTTGCATACAGATTCTCAAAGGATAAATCGAACTGTTGATTCTAGGGATACAGTTCTTCCTGGTATCAGTGAGAATTGTGCTTATAGGTGTGACATGAGTTTAAGCTGATATTGTAGTAGTGATTACTTAATGTTTGCAATTAATTGTTGGCCATCGATCTGTAGAGTTTAGGTGTTCAGGGAGAAGGATGCTAATAGTTTGCTTTTATTCTATGCTTAGAAAACGAATCTGCTTTCAGGCAACTAAAAAAAAAAAAAAATGTACTTAATGAATTATTTGTCCGTCTTTATGTCCTAGCTGCTGGATCAGACTTCTGAAGATCGCATTGATGCATGTTTTTAAAGTATCTCTTGGCTCCTCCCCACACTTTTACTACTTTAATGGTACTATCCAGTATTAAAGTTTGGCTTGCTTCCCAGGGATGGCACAGGGACGGGAGATCGGTGGTAGCTCTGGTCAGGGGGCTGGATCACACCTGCCTTCCATATGAGTCTAGGACAGTCATACAGATGGTGATACATTGTGTGTACCTTCACCACTGCCTTCACCACAGGATAGGTTTAGTTACTGTTACTCGCTTAAATACTGCTGGTTTGCAGTTAAGGGTTGTTGTAGCTTCACTCCCTGCTGTTTTGGAGCCAGAAGATACAAGGTAGTGTTTCCTTTTTCCTTCATTGTCCTGTTGGACTCCTCTCTGTGTTCTCAAGCCTCTGTTACCCCATGTAGCTGTTCAACTCATTTTTGGTCATGAAAGGAGAGGTCCTTCAAAATAGTCCAATCTGCTTTCTACATTGCTTTTTTAAAAAACATTCGAGGACTTCTGGCACGCAAACACTTTCTTTTTTTTTCTTTCCCCAGTCTGATAACATCTATTTAAAAAAAAAAAAAAAAAAGAAAAGCTCATAAATAAAGTTAAACTCTCCTACTTCAGTCCCACCGTGGTGGCCATTGTGCGTTTGGGTCGGTTGCCAGGTGTTCACTTCAGCTAGCCTCAGGCTTCTGCCACTAGCAAAGAAATTGGCAGAGACAGACTGTACCTTTTGAAATGGCTGCCTCTGAAAATTTTTGTTACTCTGGGTAAACAAAATGTTCTCTGACAGGAAAAGATTTTGGAGTTGTGGAGAAAAGGAAGGGGTGGCGCTGGATACCTCAGTGCTATTTACTTCTTGCAGAAATAATATCAGTAATGTATTTATTGGAGTAGGGCTGAGCATACCTTCAGGGATATAAAAGCTATTTAGCTAATTTTCAGCTTTGTATCTAGAAACTAACATAGGGAATAGGTCTGCCTACTGCAGGCTGTTTCTCCAGTTCGTGAATTCCCAGCACCCATCTGTGTGTCATACAGCTGCACTAGACCTCAGTACAAAGTGAGCCGTGTCTGCTTTGGCCAGCTTCTCCCTAACATTATTACCACTCTCCAGTGAAGTATTATTCAGCCTTGAATTCACCCATGTGATGAATATTCATTTCACAGATAATTATAGTCATCCCTGAACAGCTCCACTCAAATAAACCAAACTTCTTACACCACCGATCATTTCTGTCACTGTTTTGGCAGCACGAAGCTTATGGTTCCTCATGCTTTAATAATGCTCCATCATCTGTGGTATCAGATTTGGGTCAAATGACCATGATGAGGGTTAGAAAACTCTTCCTTTATACACTGCTTGATGTTTTAGGAAACAGGAGAGGCACCTGCCACTCATCTTCCCACGTGCTGCCTGGATGTTACCTCCATACCTGAATGTGAGGCAACAGCACAGTGGACATAAACAAGGTGCTGCTTTGCTGTAACTCGGTGCTCCAATTTAGATATCTATTGTGATTAATTGAGTGTTCAGACACTATATTTCAGAATTTTCAAGTTTTTCTCAAGGATTGTAGTTACTAAAAGAAATCTCAGTCCTTAAATTGCAATGGTAATGGATTTATCTAGACTGTCAATTCAGTGGAATAATGTTGCTAGCAAGTACCTATATTTCAGTTTAATTTTATGATATTTTAGAAGAAATATATGCATAAAATATATTTTTAATGGCTAATAAGTCCTACTAAAGGAGAAAAAAGGAACATAAAGGCTGTTTTCTTTCTTTTGTGTAACTATTATTATTAAAATGGATAAAAGTGCTAGATAAAAAGTAGCTGTGATAACAGCGGTAAGAGATCAGTCAGTGTCTGAAGTGGTTAGAGTTCAGTAGCAGATTCTTTGCAGGTAAGGTATTTACTGACTTGGTGTCTTTGGCAAAATTCAACACAATTTTTACAGTGTTCATATCATTATTCTGTAAAAATTAGCTTCAAAACATGTTTAACAAATCTGCCTGTTATAATTTCAGCACACTAGTCTAAGCAAGAAGACACCTGTATTAAACAGGAAAATACTGACTTGTGAAATTTTCTGGCCAGTATCTCTTAAGGTTTTCAGTAGCAGTGCATCAACAGGGTGCTTCTCATGCAGTGTTTTGTTTTCTGTCCTGGTGTCTGTCCATTCATTCCTTGCTCCTTATGCATTCCTCATTTTGAATTGAAATAAACCAGGGAGATGTGGGAAGGGGACAGCGATGGGGGATGTACATACTCTTCTGAATATGTGTGTTGTTGACAAGACGGTTCAAATAAGTACTTTTTATTAGCCTGGTGAAAATGGTTCTTTGTCCTATGTTCACTTTCTTTTACTTCACTCGCTACACAGCAGCTCACTGTTCATCCGTATTGGTTTTGAGTCAGCCTCATGTTCAAACGCACTGAGCCCAAGCCCTTCCTTCCCTCCTTCCCTCTCTACTGGGAGCTCTGTCATTAAAAAATGTCTGCTTGTAATTCAGTGCTCAGTTCTTCATGTGTTTACCAAAATAGGAATTGGACTGGTTTGTAAGAGTTCAGTCTGATTAGAGTCGAGTCGGAGAGGATCTTGTGATGTTTTTAGAGGGAAGTGATTTAAGCTCCTACAAACACGTTGTGGGTTTTTTCCACTCATAACCACTTCTGGATATGCTGCTTGCATCCTTTGCCAGTTGTCCTGATCAGCTGTGCTGTTTATTTCCCATTTGCTCTGTCACTGCTGTGTCTAATATCGGACACAGTACGAGGTGGTGCAGCTCAGGAAATGGTGAAGCAGCTGGTAGGGAAATGAGACAATACCAAATGGTGGATAATGTGAAAAAATCAAAAGCCACATGTGACTTGTACCCTATGGGGGAACTGTTTCTCATGAAGACTCTGAACTCAGCAGGTTTACATGAAACAAATTTAATAGGAAAAAACAATGGAAAAGATCTTTAAGGTCTTTTTAAAACATAAAGCTGTCTGCTAGAAGAAACCTTTGTACAAAAGGATATTTAAGCATTTCCTTTTTTCTAATCTGAAAACATTTCCTTACATAACTGGATATTAGCTTGTATTTTTTTCTGATACTTTTTTTTCCCCTGTAAAATCATGTTAATTCAAGATTGTGAAGTTTATAGTTACATGCTTTTACTCTTTTTGTTTTGTTTGTTTTCCCCCTCCTTAATATAGTGAGTGGACGTGTGAACTGTGTCTTTGGGTATATGAAATAGTTGCTGCTACAGTCCTTCCAGAACAGCTAACAGTAGAGCTAAAGTGTGTTTTTATAGAATAAAACCAAAAGAATTGAGACACTTAAAGCTCCTGTAGCATTCTTGTTCTTAGATAGCCAGCATGATTCAGAATTGCTCAGATGCAGGATAGGGCCCTCTTCTTCCTGTCAAACACCTGTCTCTGTGGTATGCGTTAAAGCTCATGAGGGTTATCTAAACAAAAGATTTTTTTTTTTTTTTCTTGTTAGTTGTGGCCTTAGTGTTTGAATTGATATCTGCACAGATTCTTTTAGCAAGATATATAAATGTCTTTGAACATGGTTTAATACACAGTTGCTCTCATTTTTGCTTGAATCTGCCATTTCCCTGGAGTCTCAGTTTTGAGTGCTTTCTCCCTTATGTGTCCCTTTTCTGATCATGGCTTAATTACATTTTAAGTGCCTTCTGTGTTACTGTCTCCACCACCTCAATTAGTTCACCTCCAACTGTGTGAATTTTTTAATAAGGAGGCACAAAGTATCTCCAGCAATACCGATGAGCTTTGCTTATCTACCTATGGCAAGCTTTCCTTCAGGGCATGGAAGAGTTTACAGGGTCGCTGTAGGCTAATCTGCCAGTGAGATATCTTGCTCTTTTGGTTTGATTTATTTTCTTTGGGTTAGAGTACTCTCAGCTGCTGTGCAGGCTCATAACTTTGACTCTTCCCAAGCATCATTGATCGCAGAACCAAGAATTGTGAGCTCACAGGCTTTCAGTTGCCCACTGCTGCAGAATACAAGGTATGTTAGCTATGAAGAAGGCTACCAGCGTGCATTTTCTATTCCACAAATAAAATGTCTCCAAGGCAGATGCTGGAAAACTAGAAGCAATTTTTATGGGGAATGCTAATACCGTGGGTAATTTCTCTTGTGTTTTTCAGTCTGTTAAGATCCAAACAAATTACTTCATTTTCTAATCTCCTTTTTCAGGATTTGTCTAACAAAGTTGTTAACAACTTCTAACTATCTCATGTTAGGTATTCAGCCTCCCAACCATCTTTATACACATTAACAATACAAATATATCCATTTATTTGATGATGAAGGGGATTTGGTTTTAGTTGTGGATAGTCAATGTTACCTGTGATTAGCATTAGAAAGAGCAGGTGCCTACCTGCTAGTTTTCAAAGGTGAGCAATCACATTTTAATGCTTACCAGTCAGTGACTTGTTATTTCGCAGGTATCAGTTATATGTCTGTGTGAAAGATAAAAATGCTATGTGGTTAAATCACAGGCTGGAGTTTTCAAAGACTAGAATAGCTGCTAAAATGAGTATTATATACCTAAATAAGCCACTTAGTATTTTAAAACAATTAGAACTCACATTAAGAAAGGGCAAAGAAACCAAAGAGGTCTAGAGCTGCAAAAAATGTAGCCAAGTGCTCCTACCCACATAAAAATACTGGAGTTATTTCTTCATGTAGTGGCTGTGTTCCCAAAGTTTGGATAAATTTTGATGACAGACCATGGGGACTTACAGCACTTGTTTAAACTTCATGAAAATGTACAGAGGTCTTTTGATTTGGTGTGCTTTGGAATTCTTCTCATACTTAGTTCCCTTTAGTGCAGCACGGGAAGGATGGTGGTACTTCCCTCTTTTGGAGCTCTACATCAAATCTTGAGATGGAAAATTTTGTAGATACCATATTATATGCTTAGGAACTTTATTATGCTGACACAAACGTCTCAGACTTTCATCTTTCCTTGGTAACCATGATGTGCATTTTAGGGTAAAATGTGTTTTAAGAACTGTTTATTTAACTTAATTAATAATAATGCTGTGTGATATTGATGTAAGATTATCACAGTGTATTTTCTAGGGATGCATACCTGGAATGACTCCACCATTTTCAGCTGAGTTACTTTGATGCACCTGGATGGTAGTTGCTGAAACAGAATGTAATAGTATTTATAACTTATATAGTTACTTATAGAAATATAGTGTAGAACAAATAATATCTGGAAATATTAGAAAATCTAGTAAAGGTCTTGAAAGGAAATTAGTTAAACAGTTGAAAAATAGTAACTCTGATTGTATGTATCAAAACTAAGATATGAAAATCTATTATTTCCATTAAATTGTTTTAATATTACTTAAACTGCAGTAGAGCTGACCTTTAAGTTTGAACTGCTGTTATTAAAATTCCTTTTGTAAACTGAACACTTGAAGAAAGAAGGGAACAGAAGCGGTCAGCATTTTTTGAAGGCAGTTTAATCTCCCATTTCTTGATCAGATGGAACATTTGATGACAAACCCCTCAAGAGTTTTTTGGGGGAAGAGGGGTTATTTGACTGACAAGCTGTATCCCCAGTCGGCTAATCAAATGGAACGGATGTGCCAAGTTGTCTTTCATATGTTCTCATTTATGTCAGATTGGCAGCTGGATGTAATTGGATGTGAATGGAAATACTGAAGAGCTTGTGCACATGCGCATGCTCTCTCTCTTCCTTGTTCCAAGATTAATCTGAAGGGTATATTCGTTGGTCTAAATGTTACTTAGCATTCCAGTCTAAATTAAAGAGGATGCTGCATCCATAGTAGATGTTAATTTATTAAGATCATGTCCACCACATGTAAATTTTTGAAAGATCTGGGGGAAAAAAAAAAGTGCAAATATGTGCACCCATAATCTGAAACAGCAAAGTCAAACTGTTAAAGCTCTAATAGGGGGTATCTTGCAGTCTAAGTTGGTTTTTTTTGTTGTTTTTTTTTTTTTAGTGGAAAAGGTGGTTATACACTAAAAAGCAGTTAGTGAATTTATGGGGAAAAGGGAAGATTTTAACAGTGAAAAATCAATTTGTGGGTTGGATTTTCAAAATCATGGAGTCAAAGTTGGATTTCCAGTTTTATTGTTGGGGCATAACCCAGTGTCTCTTGAAAACCTCACTGAAGAGATGGTTTTAAAATGCTTCATAGCGCTCTGTGTTCCACAATAGCGGTCTTGCCAGCAGTCTTTGCTCTGTAGAAGGACTCTGATACTCTTCATTAAGAGCCCTGGGCAACCTGATCTAACTTGGCCCTCCTTTGAGCAGGGGGATGTGCTATTGACTGCCAAAACTCCTTCCAATTTCAATTATTTTAATATCCTACAAATTCTATATTTATATACTTCTGTATCTATGTTTATGTATATCTAATATTTCACATACATATGTGTGTATATATATGTATACATAAAAAAGCAAGAGAAAGAAGTATAAAATCAGTTATAGTATTCTGCAGATGTTAGACATCCCACCAAGAAAACAATGGATGAAAATTTCAGATTTTGGCTCCATTAGATAGTCCTTTTAATTGTGGATGCTTGGGAGAGGTATCAGATGTACTTTGAGGATTGACAGCATTTGCGGTGTTGATCCCCAAGGTCTGAAGAGGTTGGCTGGCAGTATGTGTGTATCCGCTTGCTGTGACCAGCAGACTGGTGACACTCCAGGCTGGGATTTGTCAACCTTTTACCTGAGTAATCAGAAAAGTTCAAGCATTTAAGTTTCCAAACTTGTTCTGATTCATTATGCTTCCTGACTTCTCAAAAATCACAGCAAATAGTTCACCCTTCAAAGCCAGGAGTGTCTGTCAAGATTTACAAAGATATTCACTCTTGCTGCTTTTGTCTCTCACTAGCAGCTTTTTCTCTTTTGATTTGTTAGCCATTTTCTGCTCTGGATTTCTAGCAGATTCACAACAAAGATGAAAGAATACATATGCTAATCCTGTCTGAGGTTTGTTGGTTTGGAGGGGGGCGATTGCTTGCATTGAATTTCTTCTTCCTGCTTTACCTTTTTCCATCCAGGCCCCGCCACGTGCTTGGGGGTGGTGGAACATGGAACAAGCAGCACCCTCCTTCTCTACATGCTATTTGCCCAAATGTCCTGGTTGCTTGTTAGTTTTCCTAACCCTTCTGCTTGCGGAGGTTTGAGAGGAAAGTAAAGACTTACCTATTCACTTCTGCAGCTTACTACTACGACAAGAGTAATTGTAAAAGGCAAAATACAACGTAGGTCTGCCATTCACGTAGCACCTTCTTAGAAAGCCCCTGAGATCAAAACAAAAACAGTCAAATGCTGAACAGAATGTTTCATGCTCTGCCTTGAAGGTGGCTCCACCCTGGCTCTGACAGGCTGCCGAGGGGAGCGAAGTCGCGAGGCAGGAGTCGCAGGCTGCGCGGCCCTGCTGCTGTGCCGCTGGACCTCCAACTGAGGGCAAGAGCCGCCTGCTGAGAGCAGCTCCTGGGGCCTCGCACCCCAGGAGAGGCTGTTGCTCCTTTTTCCTTGCTTCTGTGATGGCAGCACAGTGACAGCAGCGACTGGTCTTTGTGCTCTTGCGCACGAGGCACTGTGCTCCTGTTTGTTCTGTAAACACACCAGGTGATGCTGGTGACTGCCTTATACATCACCTCTTCCTTTAAGGGATTTTGCCTCTAGGTGCTTAGATCTCTCTGTAATACCTGCTCCATTGCAAATACTTTTTTCCTCATTTTCAATATCTTTAACAATTTGTCAGTTGGAATGTGAACAAGTGCAACTTCATCAGCGCCGTCTTGCAGAAGCCTTCCCCTCCCTTGCGCTGTTTCATATCTGAAATAACTCGTTCACTGAGCATTCGGCTGAAACTGGCACAGCGTGATACAAACTACCTTCCTCCACTCCAACCTGCCTCCGTTTGCTGTCTGCCCTCCATTCATGTCACTTCAAAGGAAAATGGGTAGTAGTATTCTTGATACTCTCTTAAGCAATTTTAAAATTATATTAGAGCTTCGTAATGAAAGTTAAGGTGAGGAGCTGAGTTACTCTGTGATCATTCTTTTTGAGCAGCGTCTGTGGTCTGAGTGCCTCAGGTCTGTTGAATATCCCATCAGTAAAGGAGAACGGTTCTGGTAAATCTCTGTTGATAGCAGCTTTCTAAAAGTATTTCCATCGTCACAAAGATATGCCCTTGCCAGATGCTTACTCTGAGACAGTCACACTGACCTGAAGCCAAGTGCTACCTTCTTTACCTGGCCCACTGGCTTCATAGAATTCACTTCTGGATTTACAGCACTGTAAATTAAATCAGATTTTAGACTTCTGGATTTTTAAATGTGCTCCCTTCTAACACTAAGACAGTGAAATGTACAAAGATACCTGCTTTGCCCATCTTTTATTTAAAAAAGGCTTTGATGCTCATGTATCTTAAGTCAATGGTTTGACTGGAATTTTAAAAGAGCAACAGTATTTTTCAGTATTTTTAGAAACAAAAGGTGTATTTTTAAAATATTTTATAAACCAGAATCAAAACTGCTGGTAGAAATTAATTTCATATTTCCATCTTAAGTTCTATTAGAAAGTGATACCTGTCATGAAACCTCCAAGATTGATGTTTGAATGAAAGTGACTCTGCTTTAAATGGAACTGCATTCAGAAATCACTACCAGAAAAGCATCTCTGAGTTGAATTCAAGTTTGTAGGGATATAGCAACAAACTGAGGGTAATTTCACTTTGAAGAATGTTAGTATATAGTTTACACTATGTTTAATAATTCTGTCAATCTTTCTTCTCTGAAGTGCCATACAGACTTTGAAACAAGTTAGAACAACAACCTTAACTTTGCCTGTTAAGAATTGTAAACGTACTGGATTAAAGCTAGCAATACTCCACTGTTTCACACTCTGTGGTTAATCTTGAGGAAGAATAGTTGCTCATATGAAACTCTTTCAAGAAGAAAAGTTAGTTAATCTGCTCTAGATGATTTAGTTCATAGTTCTGCTGTCCTTCATGAAAGTCTTATCTTGCTTGCTTTTTTTTTTTTTAATAAAAGACTTAAGAAAATCTACAGGCTAAGGCTATGGCTAGCTTTAATTTTGAAAATTTAATGACAAGAAGAAAGGATCCGTTATCTATTTCTTCCCTAAAACACATACACAAATGCCAAAACTTGTAACTGAAAAATTATTTCAGAAACAAGGAACCTTTAAAATTCTTGAAAGAAAATTGTAATGCTTTTCTTTTAGAATGGAATTTTTGGAAACAGAAAATCTTTTGTCTTGAAAATTCTTCATTTCCTAATAGATTTTGCATATGGAGAATGAAATTGTAATTGAATGTATTGTAAAACAAGCTTTTCCACCTGTAGCATTAGAAGAACTTTATTTATCCTCACAAATGATATTAAGGTTCTTTCTCACCTGTGATAATTAGATATTTTTTTTTCCTCCTGTCTTTAATAGGGTGGAGTTAGTGTGGTCATTATTTGAGATTAAGCAGGGTTCCTTTATCAGAAATTTAGTTAAATGCTAACTCCTGGCATTTGCTATGGTTTTATAACTCTAAAATTAATTAAAGGAGAGATATTTATGAGTACCTGCAATAGAAATTTCTCTTTTACAGAATCTTGTGAATGGAAGTACTTTACCTCATAAAGCCACACTTTAGGAATAAGAAAGGCTATAGCCAGCAACACTTAAGATGTATTTGAACTTGAAGGGTTAAATTCCTAGTCAATCTGATAATGACAATGTTTCTTCCTAAGTTAAACTGAGACCCAGTGCACCCACATTGTAGCTCGAAAAGCATTCTTTCTGGTATCTTGCTAGTTACTCTTGAAAAACAAAATCTCTAACATTAAAAATTTCCAGTGATCTACAAAAATATTCCACTTCTGGGGAGAGAGGATCAGGATGTCCTCATAGGACAGGATGATTTCCATGCAGAATTTGAGAAGTACATTTTCTTATTCATGTTGATTTTGATAGTAATAAAAATAAAAATTTATATCTGAGAACTCCAGGAGCATTTTTAAAAATAGGTTCAGTCTGCTCCTGCCCTCTTTCTTTAAGTTTGAAGAATTAGTCTGAAGAAGAGACTAGAAAGATATTTGCCATGAGGCATGGGTTGGACTCTCATCCTCTGTTCCTCTGGGGAAGGACCTGAGGAATAGAGTTTCTTTCTTTCTCACAAATTTCACAAGCCAAAGCGTTTCCTGAAAGTACAACCTCCTTTCCTAATCCCTTAGCTGCCTAATCTGCAAATTTCATGAAACTCCTTAGTGTTATAGCAGACTCTGATTCCTCTTATATTCTTCCTTTATTTGTTACTACTGTTATTTTTAACTTTTTATCATCTCTGGTGGTAATTGGAGATTACTGTAAGAAAATAAACTACACAGATAAGGGAATGCAAGGAAACGTTGTAATACAGTAAAAGAAAATATGTACAATATGATGCATTTGATGTATAAGTATAAAAACTCAAATGGTATCTTTTATGTGCAGATTATTTATAAGTAATAGGTATATCAGATTTTTTTTAATTAAAATAAATGCAACTGAGAATCTGTTTTGGGCTGTGATAATAGTGGAATTGGTGATAAACATGAGATTTCTAAAGCAAATTCGTAGTCAGTGTAATGTGCTTTTGCAAATTAATTGATTTTTGGCTTCTTCCTCAATGATTTTCATATGAATGGTTACTGAAGTTTAATGTCTTTGAATATTATATTGTCCTAGGAAAGATGTGGCATGTTCTCAACATGGAAATAAGTAAGATCTTTGACTAAATGAGATGTGAACACACAAAGACATTCACGAAGTTATCTAGCAGGTTGTGTTACACGAACAACTTCATGAAGTAGCTTAAGATCTCTGCCCATTTAATTCTCAAGTCCAGCGTACAGCCAGTAAACCATGGTCCTCAGGTGAGAAATGAGAAATTTTAAGGGCCGTTGAACACACTGAATTTGGCAGAATGCTCAATAGCCTCAAAATTTCTCATTTAGGAGGGTGCATATGTATTGCTTCCAAAAATTAACGTGAACTTCACTTTCCCCATTTGATTTACATTTCTTCCTCCCTTTTTCCCTCTCTCTCCCTCTCTCTCTCCGAGTCTCTTATGCCATGAGTAGCTGGTCTGCCTTTCTTCTCATTTTGAAACACGTACAATATACTTGCTGATTAAACCATTGGCGTAAGTTCAAAGTGTGAAACAACATACACAAATTTGCAGTGTAGCACTAGAAAATCCCAAACCCTACACCAACCTCAAAACTGCATGTTTGGGATGTTTTTTCCCCTGCATTGCCATTATCACTCTTTCAGACACCAGCTTGGTAACTAACGTAAACACTATTCAAGTTAATGTATATTATTTATCTTTCTGGAATTCCTTCCATTACTTTCAGGATCTTTCTGTCAGATCTGCTCCCCAGACTCTGATATTCCCAGTATCCCCAAATAACCTCCAATGTGAAAGAGGAAGGAGACCGGCCCGAAATAAGTACCACGGATTTAAACTTCCAAGACATGGATATTTTCTCCTCGCCTTTGAGCTACTTAGTTTCTTTTATAGTTTTACGTCTGCAGAGATAGAGCAATTTGTACATTTTCATCCAGAGAATTGATTTTGTGTGTGTTTGGGTGGGGAGCATCCTCGGAGTAAGAACCACCTCATACCAAGAATCAAGAATAAAAGAAATCTGTAAATCTATGATATTTAAAGAGACTTTTAAAATATGTAAGTCAGAATTGCTTAATTATATGATAGGGTTCATAAAAGGCACGTAATAGCAACTTGTCAAACTATTCCAGTTTATACAAAATTTACATTTTTCTGTAAGCTCTTTCTCTAGTTGAACAGATAGGTCGTTTGAGTAATTTAAATAAGTATTATTTGTCATTCTGTTATTAGTACAAAATAACATTTTTTCATAAGGAAATAGGAAAATTTGCAAGAAAGGTTCTTTATGCTCATCTCTGTTTATACACTAGTTTTGTGATTCTCTTTTATCTACTTTGTTTGGACAGTCTTCTCTTTATTTTAAATATTTATTTATTGAAATAATTATTTATTTACTCTCCCAGTTAATTATTTGAAATTAGCAAAATTCTTGGCAAATGGCAACAGCATGGAAATTCCACAAGTTCTACAAGACCACTAAGTAAGTTTGCAGAAATACTAAGTTGAAGAGCAGGACCTCCTTGGTCCTTCACTTGGGTAATTTTTTTTTTTTTTTTGCCTATGCTGGAAAAACTAAAGAGTTGCGGAAAGAGTAGCTGGCATACGGTTATTCCTGGCTGTGCAAAGGACAATGAAATAATCCTGAAGATGCACTGGGATAAATGCTTTATATACGCATGAAAATCCTAACTGCAAGCTGTTAACTGTACTGGTGGCTAAATTGATGCTGTAGTAAATAAATACTTGGTGAGTGTATCTGGAGTTTTCAGTAGCTCTCTGTTGGTGAACAAAGTTGGAGTGTTCAGTGTTAGAGCTGGCTGCCTGTTCAGCTGCCTAATTCTCATATCAACATGAGCACGTTAAATCGCAAAGGCACCACCGGCCAGTGGGCTCAAACTTCTCTTTAACTGTTCATCTCTGAAGATTTTTTTTTTAGGAAAAATTAAGTTGCTTAAAGGTAGAAAGAAAGGGATCTGTTAATTGAAATGCTGATTTATTTTTTTAATGCACCCAGCCTTCTCTCCTTTTCTTGGTCATTAGATACTTTACATTTTTTTTATACGTTACTTTTTGTAAAAAGAAATTAATATCAATGAGGGATAAAATACTTGTATTTTTAACAGTTGTGTTACAATAGGCTCCACAAGGCTCCAGAAGTGAAAATCCTATCGTGATCTTCTATATACATTCATGACTGCAACCATTTTTTCTCTGTCCACGGTTCATGTAAAAACTTGGATTTCATATTAATGTTCCCTCATTTCTCTTGTGACTGTGTCTTTTTGGTAAGACTAAATCTATCATAAATCCACACTTGAACTTTATGTCCTTGTGGAAATACATAGTATTTTAGGTAACAAGGTTGGATATGCAGATAAAAGCAGCCACTTGTGGCATTCTAAGTGCTTTTCAGAAAATGCATCCCGTGGGAGTTAAAATACTACAAAGGCTTGTATACTTAAGAAATAGACTATTAAGGCAATACATTGTGTTAGACTTCAGCTGAATATGACTTGCAGTATAAAAAAAAAGTTACTTTCTTTTGCTCCACAAAAAAAATTAGCTAAAATATTGAATATGTTATCTGCTACATTTTGAATTAACTTATAGACTGAAGGGTAAATTTTGTGCTTCTTAAACATGTGCAGTCTAATTAGCATTTGTGAGATTTACTGGGATGAATTTTCTCCTTGGTGTATGCAATCGCAAACAGGGAGAATGTGGGCTGCAGGCTGCTAGGGCAGACATCTGCCTGGAGTGGACGTCCATGTAGAGAAGTGCCTGCATCCTTGCTCCCTGAGGACCTGGCATCAGCTGACATGGTTCATGAAGTTATGAGAAGATTTATAACCATGGGGAAGTTACTCAGCTGGTGAAAATAAGTAGAAATCTGCTTTGAAGGGGAAGGAGGTTCAGAATATGCTTTTTGAGATCAAAAGGTATAATTTAGTTGACAGAGACATACTCTAAGAACCCTGTGTTGCTGTAGTACTTTACAGAAATCTAAGTTAAAAAATAAGGATAATACTGCTTTTTGAGAGAATTAAAAAAAAAAGAAGAGTTATGGGGCAGTTTCATTGGAGGTTCTCCCTGCAGTGTGGGCCTCAGGCAAAATTGAGACCAGCATTAAGGCTAATAATTAATCCTGTTGGCTCTCTTATTTCATGAGGAAAGAATTAAGTGTGGTTTTCAGTATAAATTTTTCTTGATGTCCATCAATAACTATCGCCCTTTGGAAGTACCTTCTCATTAGCACTTATGAGAAGCACTAAAGACCTGCTAGTGTCTTTAAAAAACAACTGTCCAAGTGTATAAGCCTAACTTACTTTCCTTGAATTTTATATGGTTTTAGTAGCTAAATCTTAATTTTCTTTGATAATGTACTTCTTTAAATGGCAGTATATATTTATTCCTTTTTTTTATGTCATCTGCTAAAGCATGTGTTAACCATCATAAATTTTTGATGGAGTGGACAATCTGGACTGTACCCCTGCCTGTGACAAGCCAGCTCATTGCTAGTTATGAGCTACTTGTCAGCGAGATTTGGCATTCACCTTTCTTTCAGAGCACAGATGCAGTATGTGGAGTGAAGCTCCTGTCTACTTTTTTATAGTAGCTCAGCTCAGTTAAGCAGAACTTTAAATCAGATGTTTCCCAGGAAAGCGTTGACTCACCTCTTTGTTACTGAAAAATGTTTGGTGAAATAGTGGCATCCACAACCTCCATTTAAATGAACAATGTAGCCCTTTCAGGGCAGAGTAGAATCAGCCTGCTTATATGATTTGGTCTGTATTTCATTGACTTTAGGCTCAGGGTTAGTAATCTGGGACTGTTGCTGGTTTTTTAGTTCTTGGTTTATGTACAAGTCCTTTTTGAATTTGGTAAAGAAAAAATAAGAATTGATGTGCACCATTTGGAACCATATTTTGTATAACGGTGATTTTATTCATTTAGTGCTATCAAAAAGAAAGTTAAAGCTAGGAGTGTAATGCAGCTATGATGGTTCAGGGTCCAACATCAATAATCTGCACTCTTTGTGTCATACAAAGATTTGATCCATGCTGTCTAATTAAACGAAGTGGAGCTTGTTTGTTGTGTATATAATACATAATTAAAGCAAGACTTAAAAATAGGGCATTGTATGAGCAACACTGTACTTAGTTACACCCAGTAACTTTCTGTGAGATTGCCTCTGGTCTCCCATGCCCTGTGAGCTTTGAAAAATCTCAAAAAAACAGGGTTTCTCTGAAGACTGAATGTTTAGTGTTTACCATCTTAGCCATAGGGGATGAAGAGTTTTTTCCAGAGGGTCTTACAGGTTTCAAAGTCTGTCTTGCAAGCATCTGTGTAGGACTGAGAACCAGTAGCGTCCAGTCTCAACTTCCCTTTGTGTCCACAAGTACTGCCTTGAACCACTTTTCCTCCTTCCTTCTACCAGTCAGCCAAGTGCCAGTTTTAAATAGGCCCCAGAGAGCATGAAGAACGCTACATTGTAATGGTAGATAAAGTTCAAATGCCAAATATTCCCTCTACTGCAGAAACTACGCAGCTGCTTCCCAGCATCTTGGCTATTTTCTCCTAGCCATCTCCATCAAACCTCATAGTCAGCCTCAAGGTATTTGAGAGACTTGGAGAACAGAGCTAGTGAAGGTGGCATATGTTGCTTCTCAAGTGTTGGGCTTGAGGAGACAAAGTCCTCCTGCTGTGAACAAGGGGAAAAGATCAGGGCAGTGATGGAGCACTCCAGAGGGCCCCCACATCTGTCTTGCTGCTCCAAAAAGAGCAGGAGCAGCGATGGCCAGTGCTGCTGGGATGGGCCAGCTGATACAGTGACAACACCGGGGAGACACGATGACCTTCGAGGACTCTTGCATAGGAAAGTGAGGGCATGGCCACTTCTTTCTGTTCACTGCCCACCTTCTTCCCCTGCCCTCTAGAAAAGAGGTTGCCATTCCCTGAGCTGAAAGCCAGCCCGTGTGGGCTGTCACTACAACTGAGACCTTCAGGAATGTTTTGATGGCAAAAGAAAGATATACAGAGATAGAGGACTTAAAAATTCAGCCACCTCAGCATATTCTAGTTTAGCATTTGGTTTGTAGGTTTTGGTCGATACCTTCAAGAAAATACCAGAGCTTTTTCTTATTTCTGAGAGTGTGCTTAAAATAAGAACCATTCCTCTCACTGACTGGTAAGTGGATTAGTTTGTCAAATTAAAGCTTTAGTTAAGATGACAACGGAAGAGAGTATTTGTCCTCAGTCTCTATCAATGACTCTTGTCTCCTATGTTTCTTTTCTAGAAATTGAAAGAATGCTGTATGCATGTTTGAGATTGTATTTAGTCTCTCAAGATGGCATCCCAGGTCTGATGTTCAATTAGGGAGTGCAGTTCTGTAATCCTTATTTAATTAGAACTCCTTGTCTTACTCCCTGAGAGTTGCATTTGTAATTGGATTCTCACAAGTGAGAATATGCAGAGGCTACCTCAAAGGGAAGTTGTAATTTGCTGATGTGTGTTACTTACCTGTAGTTCTTCGAGAATGTTTCCTCTGCATATTCACATTATGGGTCCTGTCCAACTTCGGTTTGTCCTCGGATTTCTACTGCCCTGCAGTTGCGGTGTTTAGTAAGAATAACTGAAGTATTGAGCACTGTACAAATCTTTAAAATCTCTGATCGATTGGTGTCATGAGATGGCACTTGTACAGTCCTAGTAGTCACTGCTCTTCTAGGAAGTTCCTGTAGGTCACCAGCACTGGAGAACCAAAACCCACTGGTGTGAATATGCAAGGACAGCACTCTCAAAGAGCAAGCCAATGGTAAGTACCCTTTCTTTGTCTTCTGTGATTAACCAAATATTTCAAATGTTATTTTGTAAACTCCCTGATTGCAAATTTGCTACGCTTTACCTATGATAAAAACATATTGAGATTAATTTTAGAGCTGTTGCCTTTCTGGCAAAAAACCAAGAAAGTATCTGTATTTGTAAGTACTCATTTCAGTTGTAAGTTGATATACTACTATCAGCGTGTGGGTGTATACACATATTTGAGCTATAATATATATTTCTATCAGACAAAAAGGCACAATTACAGTGCAGTATTATATATTTTACAGAGTTGCACTCTTTTAGTTGTATTATACTTATAGTAGGTTAGATAGCAGAGTGAGTCACTGACCAAAAAAAGTCTTCTAATAGTATTAAAATGTTAATTCTCAAAACGATTCTGCAAAAGAAAATCAAAGGTATATTGCTTTTCACTTCTAAATTTTTTTCTGAACTTTTGTTTTTTCCAGACATGGAATTCTGTGAGGCTCCCCATATTCTGTGCTCTGGCTATCAAACAGATTTACATGGTGTAGCTGAGCACAGTTACCCGCTAGAGGTGGGCTCAGATGTGGATACTGAAACAGAAGGTGGTGCATCCCCGGATCATGCCTTGAGGATGTGGATGAGGGGGATGAAATCGGAACACAGCTCCTGTTTGTCAAGCCGGGCAAACTCAGCATTGTCCCTCACTGACACTGACCATGAAAGGAAGTCTGATGGGGAGAATGGTAATAAAGGAATGCATCTAATGTACTGAATAGAAGTAGTAATTAATTTGAAACTTTCTTCTATTTTCCTTTTTTTCTTTTTTTTTTCTTTCTTTCTTTTTTCCCCCCTCCTTCTTAGGTCTCTGTATTATATGAAAAGTGAAAGGGTTGTTTGGTATGTGTATTATATTTATAACATGGATGGAAAATAAGAAAAAAAATGAAACGTTTTTGTTAAAACGTCATTCTTCTAGAGACCAATTACTCTCCCTCATTCTCCATTTTTATGCCGTAGGACATTTATCATTTGAGTTTAGTGGCCTATGAATTAGGTTCTAAAATAAATCTATATATGTACATTTATATCTTATATTCTACATTTCGTGTAGAATTGATCCTGCACGTGCTGGCTTCTGGGTGTGGCTTTAAGACTCTACAGCCAGGTGACCTCAGAAAGACAACCTGGAATCCTAAATGCTTTATTCAGCTGTAATTTCAGGCTACACCTGAAGACATGCCTTTATCAGTAGGACAGATTGAACAGGTCTTTGTCATATCTCAGTTCTGTATTTCTCTGCATATGGAGGGTGGGTTTCTGGGTTAGGTTTTTGGGGGAGGGGTTGGGGGGGGTGTTGGGTTTGTTTGGGTTTTTTTTTAAATATTCATTCTCTTTCAGGATCTTTTTACTTATTTGCTTTTCTTATGGTTTAGTGTGTCACAGAAGGGGAAAATGTGTATTTAGTTAAGTAACACGGGGGGAATTAATGATTTTTTCTCTCGGTATCAAAATTGATGAAAATCTGCTCTGTTTCCTTAAAGAGTATAGTAAGTAAACACATTTATCATGCTTAAGAACAAGCTTAGTTCATATTTTAATTTCTGTGTTTAATAGCTACATGTTATGGTAGTTCAAAATGTAGTTAAATATGTATTTTTAACTGGTTAAGAGATAGGGGAATCAGTGAAAGTGGCAGATTGACACTTCAGTGTTGACAGTGATACGTTTTAGTAGATCTGTAGTCATAAGACGAAAGAGAGTTCGGTCATGAATGTCATTTCTATAGTTACGTGTTTTGAATTTGTCAAATATGAAGCTGGTAATGTAATCATAATTTCATCTGCATGTTTGTCAATACCAATGATAATGTCCAATATAGGTTCAAAGACATTAGATTATCTACATGAGTTTAAAAAAAAAAAAGGTTTTAGTGCACAGCTCATTTTTAATTAAATACCCCTTTGAGGATTAAGCATTCTGCTCTATCACATTGTATCATGTTGCTAGAATCAGTTAATTTTCAGATGCCACCCCATTTGCACGATGATCGATGGATGCCTGCCTTCTAGCTTCCTGATTCTGCCACGTTCTGTGTGGGATCCCTCCTCTGTAAAGTGTGGGTTTTTGTTTGGGGGTAGGGGTTTTTTTCGTGTTTTCCTAAGATGTTTGTTTTTAGATGGTGGCTGAAGGAATTGAATCTGGTCTGCCTGAAATTGGTTGGCCCTTAACTATGAAAATGGTTTAAAGGGAATGCTACCTGAGAAAGGAATGTATACTCGAATGCATACTTGAACCATTCAGACTAAGAAATACACATGGGCATTTATGTTTTAAGGTGCTGGGAAGCCGATGTATTGAAAGCAGATTAAGCATAACCAAGTTATGTATTTCAGTCTGGAATGCAATGGTGCAGCTGGGTATTCATGATGTTTTGCTAGCTGTACAAGTTGCACTAAATAAGTTATCTTATTATAGATGAAAATTATTGCAGGTATTAAAGGAAATGCTTTTGTTACCTTCATCATCCTGCATTGCAGGAACCATGGGTTAAGTGTTGTTAAGATAGGGACACATAATCATTGTGCTTCATCAACAAAGAATGGAGTGGTTTCTTCTAAATGTTAGTCTCAGAGAATGATTTTAATTAATTAATCTCATTTCCTACATGGTCTAGAATAGAACAGAGTAGGCCTTTTGCATGTGACTTTAATATTTGGTTCTTTGTAAGCTTCGTAACAAATTTTTAATCGGGGATTCATGTTTTAGGTACTTGAATACAAATTTTAACTAAGTAGATGGGAGAGGAAAGTGAGGGCAAGGGTAAGTTGGAAGACATTAAAACTGAGAGCACAAGCTTATTTGAACTCTTTAGTTGTCTCTAGACAGGGTTGACAGAGCAGGTATCGGTCCTTCCTGTGGAGTTGAGTCATTATAATAATTAGTCTTGAAAGTTAGTGTGGATAAATTTGAAGTCAGTGATGGTTCAAGCTATATCCATTTATATTATCTAGTACTTCACAGGCAAGTTCATAGTCAAGATTCCTGATCCAGAGAGCAGCGTGTTTTCTGTCTGGGTTGGCACTCAGTAACAAAGCACTCTTTGAATGCAGAAGTTCATAAACCTCTACTTAAATGAAGTAATAGATGGCACATCTTTCTATTTCTATGCAGTCATTTGTGCCAGGGGCTTTACCAGAGAATCACAAGTGTTGCATTTATCCTTGCCAGTTCCTGCCATGGAAGTAGACTTTCTTTGTGCCGGCCAGTAACTTCTCTGGTGTGAAAATGGGTGAGCGCATAAGATCAATTGCTGGAAGTTCATGAAATGCTAGTTTCCATGATACTGTCTAATTGCTGTAAAAATAGGTATTTAGACATTCTGGCTTTCGAAGGGTTGACCAAATGGCATGTGAACACAGCTATTTGTAACTGGATTAAAATTAATGAGGAAGATACAGTTGTTGCATTGTTTGAGAAAACTAATTGCTATTATTGACTGTATTTTGAAAAGGTCAGTTGGTTTTTGTTGTTGGGTTTATTTTTTTTTTCCTCTATGAGCACAATTCTGCTACAAATGCAGAATAGCTTCCTAAGGACATTTTTTTGCTTTACATTGATCTGAAGCAAATACACTTTTGCAAATTTTGTTCTGTTTAGATCTTCCTTGAATTTCTCATTCATTCAAAGCTCTAGCAGAAGGTTCCCTGACACAGGATATATACTTTATTATGTATTCTGAGTAGCCCAATTTGAGAATTTATTTGAGGATTATTCTCCTTCATGGATGCACCAACTCTGTCATAATCGCTGTTTAAACATACCCTGGCTGTTTTGGCAGCATTGAACAGGTTGTGTGAAACACCAACATTCCCATTTAAATTAGTGTTGTCGATGTTAATGGCAACTAATAATAGCCTATTAGTGCATAAACTGCCTTCAGCTTTGCCTGAGGCTAAGCAAAATATATATTAGCTGCAAGTAATGAATGACCAATTTCTTGGGGATCATTGCTTATCTCTGGTATAGTATAAATAGCTCTATTTAAACATGAGCAGTGTTACTCTACAAGATGTGAATGTAAATTTCAGACAGAAACACTACAGAATAACAATATCAAAAATAGTTACTTTATTCTATTGAAGAAGACTGCATTTACCCTCAATTCACTGAAACGATGGTATTTGTCATTGCAGCATATCAGAACATTGAGTTCAGTGGTTTAGTCTGCCAGATTACTGAGCTGGCAAATTTATTTCTTTCTTTATTTTTCTGGAGTAAAGATATGGTCCAAGAGAGGATACAACCCTGGTCTACAAAAAGGGCTGTCTTCAGACATATATCTAAAACTACATCATGTGACATGGATCTGCATCCCACACTAGCTAGTGCACTAAAAAGGAGACTACAGTCCATTTTGTATCCATATATTCTTCCCCATTAAGTTGTTCATGCAGTTCTTATGTTTTGCTTTACAGGATGTCTGTGCAGCTGTGAGGCGATGAATTTTACCTCAAATGCATTCATGCCATGCCATAATCCATTTTTGAGCCACATTTGACTTGTTTGCACAACCATCAACTCTTCTAGCTACTACATCTCAGCTGAGAGCCAGCACGGAACTTGAGCCATTTCTACAATAACACGATTTTTAACCGGTTTTACGTTGTCAGATTGTTTTGAAGCACGTACTTAGATGTTTTTATGCAATTAGTTACTCTTTCTCTACCAAGTAGTGAGAACCAATAGCAGAGTACTGGATTCCCAGTACTGGGTGAGTATACTGTGAAATGCACACTCAGTCTTGGAGCCAGATTCATGTTCAATTCCTTTGGCTGCATTATTTTATGACAACTAGGCATTGGCTGTAGTTCACAACTGCTCCTTTGAGATTTGTAGGCAAGGAATTAGGGTGTCAATACAGGCTGAAATACCACTAGACTGGTCATGGAATATAGCTTTAGATCAGGCATGGGGATTTTTTTTTAATAACATATTTGTCTTTTTAAAAACGAAGCAAGAGGGGGAAAAAAACCACAGCAGCTATGAAAAAAATGTAGTTGTTTCCTTTTTCCCACAGAAATTATTGGGGAAACTTCTTTCTTAACATCAGTGTACAGGATCAGATTCTATTTGGAATAATAATTTTAATAATATCAATAATTTTAAACAGCAGACTGCAAAGATAGAATAATAATATTAGCCATATATTAACAAGTAGTAGTACAGAAATTAGTAGGTTACAGATCAAAGCTGAGTTTAATGACATAGAAACATGTAAGATTAATCTTGTGTAATTCACCTAAGTATTTGTGTTATACCCTGGGAGCAGTGGTCCATTTAACAGAGCTTTTGACTCTCTAAATCTCTGGGTTTTTTTCACTTTGATGCTGGGCAGATGGGTAACTTTTGGGCAAGTCACCTCAGCTCTTTGCACTTCAGATTCAGTATCTTAACAGTATCTGTTAAAGGGATAAAGATGCTTAATTAGTAAAAGAAATACTGGAATTGCTGACGCTGTATGAGAAACTCAGCTTTGTGAATGCTGTAGTTATTCAAACATGGGGAGGATTTAGCTAAGGACAAGGTTCTGGTTTAATTTATGGTGTGTGTCGATAGACCTACTGTGAATTCACACCTGTTTAAATTAGGCTTGAATTTGGCTCTTCGTAAAAGTCTTGTGTTTAATGCAAGAAAGTGAGAGCATTGGGATTAATGTTGCTGTTATTTACTGTTATTTTGTAAACAAGCCAGGCATTAAGCTGATCTCTGGCTTTCTCATTTCTCCAGGAAATTATTACCAACAGCTACGTTATAATAACAATACATGCTCTGAGAAGAGGTATGCATGTGACTGACTCTCTGTGCAGGATTGTGTTTGTATCTGAAGTATTTCCGGTAGCTCCTGTCCTGTCACTCTCTATTTACAACGGTGCAATTAAGAAATTGTGTTACTAATTTGCAAGTAGAGCAGTTAAGTCAAATATGTGTAAGTAGCCTTGAAAATATAAAGGTAAACATCAGTCTCAATCCCATTCCATCTGTGCCATTTAATATTTTTCTCTTCCTAGTGTGCTTTACTCTGCCTTTTTATTGTAGCATGGATTGCATTCATGTTTGTACACTCCTGTCTGTTGGATGGTTTTAGTCACCTAATAGATTAAGGCAACCTCGTCACTTAAAATGCAAAGCCCCCCATGGTGAAATTCCTTCAGCTTCTGGAGTTTACTATAGCTTGTCAGATGTTTAAGATATGATACTCTCAGATATTTGACAGAAAAAGGGCCACTAACCTTCTCTTCATAAAAGACTTCTTTTGCTTCTGTTGTGTTTTTTTTTCTCTTTTAGTGTTTAGATGGTATTTATGTTGGTTGCTTCTTCTATTGTTTCAAAGAAGCCTCCTCAGTGTAAAAGGAAGCAGATGAATCTCTGCTATAACACAGCAATGCCTTTTGGGGAGCATTGGAGTACACATTGACATTGTAACTGCTCTGCTGGCGTTGTTAAGAGTGTAAGGTGCTTTTGTTGACCTCAGAGTGGTTCCTTTGGAAATGTTACTGTCTCAAAGGAAGCATGTAAGTCATCTGAATTGCTTTGGATAAGCGTGAGATGCTTCTGTAAGCACTGTAAGATCTCCTCAGTTGTAATATCATGGAAGTCTTGCATTTGTGCCCCTAGTATTTAAGTCATTTATGAAGTTGCTCATATATGGAAATTCAGCTAATGATGAGTTGTTGATTGTCAGTATTGTGGAGAAAATTCTGCCTTTTAAAATTACTATCTTCATTACTTTTTCTGACTGACAGGGTCATTGCATCTGCATATCTGCTATTTTAATCTTTACAGTTTTCATATGGTATATTAAAATCAGTACACAATGTTAAAACATTCCTTTTCTTGTGTTTCTCTTGTAAGCACAATGAACACTAATTTAAAGACAAATATCAAACGGTATTTGATATTTTACATGAAAGATAATGAAACAGTATTTAGAACGTAGCAGAAATACTTTTTATATTCCATAATCCAAATTACCGTTGCCCACAGCAAAGTAAAAAGTATCTGTGCATTTGCACAAGATTGTGTAATATTTTTAGCCCTGCAGTTTTGTTTTCTTTCATGGGTAGCTAAAAGAGGGGAGGGAGGGAAGCTTGAGGAGAACAGTCAGGTCTAATTTTTATCCCAGAAATTAATAACTTGGCATTAGAGCTCAAAAAAAAATCACTTGGCTTATGCAGAAAGGATAGTGAATGTGGCTTAAGGAGCCTGTAGCAATATAAATTATTGCTCCTTCTTTTAAATCCTTTTGACTTTCTCAGATGGAAATGAGCGTGCAGGAAAAGTATTTCCAGAAATATTTTACAGTGCAAAAGGATGTTGCAGTGCTGCTGCAATTCTTGGGAACTCAGTTTATCTACCACAGGGGGAAAAGATGAGATGGGATATGCAATAAAGCGCCTGCCTTCCGTCAGAGTGCTGCAGTGCAAAAAGTGTGAGGATTATCTGACTCTTCATTTCAGCAATCTTTGTGAGACTAGGGAGACGCTGAACAAAATATTTTTTCTGTTGTTAAAATATTTACCATGAATTCTACATGAGGACATCTCTGGACTAGTTCTGTTCCAAACAATCAATATGTCTATCCTGATGTTTTATTTATGTTATTTTATTATTAAATTTATAATATGTTTTATTTCTCATCCCTTTTGGTTAAAATTTAAAATGTATTGGAAGATCAGAAATCTGCTTTACAGAAACAACCTACAGTCATTTTATATGTATATCCTTTGGGATAAATTATTTATTTTAGTTTAATGCTGGTTTAGTTTAATACTTATTTTGAAATATAAGCAATTCTCTCTTACATGTCTTAAAATGTAAATGTTCCTGACAGTTGGAACCTGTTTTTCATTAAAGTTTGGGATGTTCTGCTGAAAGCTGCTAGTGGAACATCATTAGTGTGAAATAAGGCTAACAGGAAAACTTGTGAACTCTGATCATAGAAGATTATAGTTAAGGCTACTAGATAAATAAGATCAAATTACTCTTATTTGGTTCCTTATACCCTCAGCCAGTATGGTTTTAATAGAAAGATATCTAGAGCTTTTTTCTTCCCCCTAGCAAAATGCTTTTCAGCTATTCCAAACTGTAATACTGTGAGATAAAAAGAAGGGATCTAGCAAATGAGTACCGGATTGGTAGAAAAGTGGAAAATGCTGACAAATTATCCTTTTAGGGTCTAGCAAGGTTTAATCTAAACATCATTTCTTCTGGACAGTATGAGATCTTCTAAGAATTTATTGTCGTCCTGCCATGGATGACAAAAGATTGCTCATTCTTCCTCTTCAGCCCTTTTTTTCATTTTTACCCATTTAATTCATTGTGTATTAAATTACATGAGAAAATCTTATCTTCCATTTGCAAATTTGTTAGTATTTCATTTCCTCTTGGGCTTAGGAGTAAGAGGAAGATCAGCATAAATCTGTATTATTCAGTTACAAATATTAGCATATCCTCATCTTACAAATGGGAAGTATTGATAGTAGCAAATAGCTTTGGTCAGACCATCTAGAAGAAACATAGAAAAAGGAGAAAATGTCTGCTTCCCATGGCTGCAACCTTCATAGTTTTCTAAAAGTGAAAGCTAAACGAAACATATTAGACTATTTCTTATTTTTGCAATAGAAAGTAGGATAAGAATGGGAAGTTGTATATGAAATTACAGTTAGTTTGAATAGAATAATGCAGATTTGAATACTGCTTGTTTCAACTTGCTTTCATATACAGGTCTTACGAAATGAAATTCAGTATTTTCGATGTTAATTTTGTTTTCTTTAATCATACCTAGCTCTACACCCTGACTTTATATTTTGTAACATGAGCATAAGAGGAATTGTGTATAATTAGCTCTTCTAGAATACGGGTCCAGGAGCACTGAATAATTCCTGCAGGCTGCTTCCTCTCCCTAACAGATGTTTTGGAGTAATATTTTAATTAGATTCACATATTCTGATGACTAATTATATTGCCAGTGTTGTTTCTTTATCTTAAGTTTCTACTCCAGATGATTTGCAATGTAGATTTTATACAGTGCTTCACAACGCTGACTTTCAGTTGAGCAGCACGTGTCAGCATCTGATCGTTAAGTTGTTCGCCATGAGATGTGTTGGCAGTACAGAGGAGCAGCCCTTCAGGCAAGAGAAACCAAATGTTGTAAAGTAACTATGTTCCTTTGCCTTGGGTGTTATCCAGAAAAGGAGCTGGGGAAAGTCAGTGATCTGGAGGTTCCTTTATTCCATGAAACCACACTTCCTAAAAGACTTAATGTGTGGGAGGTATATCTACCTGGAAGTGAGGATGGCTTAGGACATCAGGTCAGGGTTGTTCAGGTCCATTGCCAGAAACCTTGCTAAAAGCTACCAAAGGTATGAAAGAAAACCAAGGAACAAAAGTGAAGGGTACTTCTAAACTATATATAGTATTTATTATGGTTCATAGCACTCCTCCCTCCCCACCTCATCAGTTTTGTACATTTGAGGAATTTTATATCTTCTCTGACATCATTAGAAATGTAATCAAGAGAGCATGGTGCTGGAACTAAAAAAAGAAAAAGCTTCAGTATTTTAACTACAGTCAGGTTAAGAGAGAAATGTTTGTATCTATTAAATGTCCTCCTATCCCCAAATGACATGCATGTTAAACAAGTGTGAACACATGAATATCAATGATTTTGAATTTCTGTGACTCCAGCTACTAGACTTTCTCCCTGTTTTTCTTTCTCTGAAGATCCCATATAGTTTTAGCATTGGTTTTGTTAATAAATACTGCAGAGTGTGACTCCAGTTTGATGCAGCCAATGTTGTCTTATCTTAGGGGTATATTTGTGGAACAGCTGAATGTTATTGATGAACTGTTAATTTTCTTTTGGCTTTTGAATCTAGTCATTGTAACAAGCATTACCAAATGTTGCTTTGGGCTTGTTTACATCAATGTAGTAAGCATGTCACTTGCTTTGAAGCTGAAATGAATTCACATTTGTAAATGAGCTTGGAATATGGTGATTTATTCTTGTATTTTCCAAAATATTGTTACATTTCCTATCAATCAAGTACCATGGCCAAGGAAGAGTTGAAGGTGTATTTCCTGTAGGAATGGGTGATGCCATTTCTTTAACGAACCTAATGTTAAAGAGAGAGTTTCCTTGTGGTGTGGTGTGTTTACCTGTAGGATCTTCACCATATTGTCACTCCACTTAGCTGTAACTCACTGGTGGGTTGTTTAGCATTCATAACAGCATTAAGTGGCTCTCTCCTACACTCTCGAGCAATGCCTTTGTTTTATGGAAAGACAGCAAGCAAAAAGGGGTCTTCGTGCCAAAAACACACCCCAGGTTTTCCATAATTAGCAGAGTAAACCACATTTAATCAAAAGGGTATTATTCACATCTTTCAATGTAGCTTTTGAACTGTGTATGCAATATGATTTTCTCTCTCTGCCTACAATTACTTTTGAGTAAATGTAAAATATAAATTAATACATGCATTTTATATGTACCAAAGCCATGGTAAGTGTTGTTTAGACTTAAGTGCCCTTCTCATTGTTTTGTCCAACAGCAATTTCAAGTGGCATTTTCAGTTTGAGAACATCATATTTGATTAACTTTTTCCCAAAAAGTGCTTTTGAGACAGCAAACTTTCTGTTATTGTCCAGTCATGCTAAGCTCTTTTAGAGCAAGTATTTTACTGTTTGTTGAAGTGGTGGAATCATAATGCATGCTTTGAATTTATGTTTTCCTGCATAATTTGGTATAAATATACCTCTAGTTGCACAGTCAGAAAGTATGTGATGTAGTTTACTTGAATTGAATCTTATTTGATTTGAATCTGCTTGAACTGTTGATGTTGGGATCACATAATAGAGCTGCTTGCTAGTCGTGCATTGTCTGATGAGAGGTGTGGTATTTACAGCTCAGCACTAGAGACTTGTCATTTGTTTTCTTTAAGACAAAACAATTTATGGATGCTTCCATCTTTTGATTACCACAAAAATCTTAGAAGCAGAATGTACCTGAATAATAGCTGCTGTTGCAGGTTCTCAAACTCCCGCATAAGATAGTGGTATATTTTGTGATTTCTTCTAGCTGGTGGTCTGCATGAGCCAGATCTTACTGATTGCAATACGGCTGCGTTTTGGGGACGGCAATGGATTGCATTCTCTCATCTGTTGTCAGAAAGGGATGCTGCTTTAGGTTATGCTGCTGATCACAGGTAGGAGTGGAACTCGTGCTGTAAAGGGATAAAGCTCCTGGTGAAGGGAAAATATCTGAATTTATTTTGATGTACTTGAGAATTTTTCTCAAGAGACTAAAAAGCTTCCCAGAATATTACATAATTTCCTTTTATAAGGAAGATGATAGTGATGAAGTCTCATTTGTAGTCACCGAAACTGCTTTTGAAAGGTCGAGGTAGAGGTAGTGAATATGCACCTAGCTTATGATGGTGGTTGCCTTCCTGGTATAATCATAAAAGGCTTGGTTTAGGCCTGGTCAGAGGTCATGTCTTGATAAGTAAGGTGATGTGCATTTTCTTTGTAGTAGCTCATTCGAATTAGTTCAGCATAAATGAAAAGCCATACACGACTTTGCAACCTAGATTTCCCTTTTGGGGAATGGTGCAACAATATAGTCAACTTATTCAGGTCTTAATGTGCTGTCTTGACTCTCAAGGTACATTTTTTATCTCAGCCTGAATGTGACTGAAGGAGCCATCCTTGTATGGCATAGTGAGAGAGGAGCTAGAAGCTGCTGTTCTGAGGAAGATGCCACCCTCAGTTGTTAGCAGTGTATGTTTGCTCATATGTAGTCAGTGTGTTTGGGGTTAGCTGCGGGGGTTCTGCCAAGTCCCTGCTGTCTTTCGGTGTCTTCTTAGTGCCAGTGGCGTAAGGGATGCTGCAGTCCTGAGAAATCTGCCTACTTTGGTAGGAAGAGAATATGGGAGATGATCTGTGGTGCAGGTGCACAAGGAAGCCTTTGCATCCCACCTCTCCCTTGCCCTCGTTTAGCGTCAGACTACTTAACGGTTTTGTGCCTTTTTCAAAAATCCTCAGCCCTCCCCTCTCCCGGCTCAGAAATTGGTAAGAACACATAATTACATTGGTAAGCTTCTCCATTGCTTCGATAAAGGAAGGCCTTCCCTCCCATTTTGTGCAAGTTTGTGGGCTAGCCAGCGCTGGTGAGCATTTGTGAAGGTGGGCACAGTGGCTGCAGCCTGCCAGGGCTTTGCTGCCGAAGGCAATAGAGCCCGAATGTTTTTCTTCCAGAGCGTCTGTAATTATTTACCGTTTAGAATTGCAGTTCTTCCTTTCTAACAAGGGGCGCTGCCCAAATGCTTTTTTTGTGATGTGCTCAATGTGTCTACAACTATCTTTTATGTCTTTGCCCGCGGGGAAAAATATAATTGAGTAATTCTTCCTCAAGCCTGCGTGGCTGTGTGTTCAGTCAGTACAATGTTCATCTCGGCATTCCTATTGATGGTTGCATTGATTATTTTTATTCTAGCCTGTGATTCTGTCTCCATTCTAGCTTTTTAATTTTTATAGTTCACTTCCTTTTGAACAGCAAATTCAGCTGTGTTTGGTTGTGTGCATATTTTGTAAGAAATATAATCTCCTGAACACAGATTTTTCCATAGTAGTACCTACAGTACTTGAAAGCTCCTTTTTCTTTTTATAACCTATCTTTTTTCCAATACATTTTCCTATTATTGCACTACAGTTCAATTTTTATTGGATCATTTTAGAGCATAATAATTCATTTTGGATCCCTACTACCTCTCGTCCATGTCTGAAGTGGTCCACATTATTTCAGTCACTCATTTTTGTTTACATCTTTTCTCTGAAGACACTCTTCTGCGTTTTGTCTCAAAATATCTTTCTGGCTGGCATCACCATTTTAGTCTTGTGATATCCAATTTCCTTTTATTACAAAATCAAATAGAAAGCATTTTCTGTACTTCACCAGCCAACTATAGTGGAATTTTTTGAGCTTTCTTGTAGGTATCTTATAAATTGGTTCGTGGCTAATAACGGCAAAAAACCTAAATCATAAAGATCTGGAAGATAAAAGGGAAAAAAAAAGTAGAAAGACTGTTTATGCGTTTTTAAACAATACTACAGCTGTACATATAATAAAATAAGCATGTTTATATGCAATTACTTTAGAATTTAAACAATGCTTATTAATGTTAAATAAAGAGCCATAATAAGTAAACAGTCTAAATCAATTGGGTTATTGCGTAAATCTTTGTAGAATTATTTGTTCATTCATTGCTTCTATAATAGATTAGAAAGAATTATTATCTACCTTTTGCTTGGGAAAAAGGAAAAAAAAACACATCTCCCTTCACATTGCAGAAAGCTACGTCAAAGCCTGCAGTTTCAGTTAGGTTTCTCTCTCAGGCTCGGTAAGAACTCTTAAGATACTGAATCATGGTCAAATTTATGGCAAGAAGCCTCTGTTAAGAGAAATGGCAGTGAGTTGCCATTTTCAAATGGTTTCAGATTATTTTCTTCCAAAGCTTTAGCTTTGTGCGGTCATGAAACAAAATATAATTCCTGGCTGTGAACTCATGTAAATTGATCCGGGCTCTAGGCAGCTGGCAGAGCTCAGGTTGTAGGTTCCCACTGGGGAAATTTGCATTAGGAGATAGAATGCGGAAACAGAAATAACCCGCAGCCAGCTTGGAAGCAGCAAGGATAGTCCATGAAGTGGAGATGTTTGGCTGTTAGCTTTGCCAGCTCAGATCATGTTTTGATGATAATCTTTGACAGCAGTTCCCTGTATCACCAAAAAACCGTAGTCTCCTGCACTGCTATCCCTGTCATTGCTGCCCTTTCAGTATATAATGATGTAATTTGCAGTTTTGTATGCCCATAGGAAAAAAACAGTAGTGAAGTACTCTTTGAAGTATAGTTGTATCGTTCAGGTGTACAGTATAGCAGCCAAAAATACGTAGCAGGAGCTTCCCATCCTGCTGCTTTCCCTCCTTCCTGCTGTAACATTCTCTGGTTGCTTGCCTCTCTTAAAGTCTCTTTATGTCCTCTGAGGACATCAACACGTTTCTGTGATGATGTTAATAAAGTCTTTGATTGATGATATCCTGAAGCTTCAATCCTAAATAAGTATCAATGTGCTGATAAAGCTGAAAAACCAAGCTAACTCAAGTCAAGAAGTGGAAACATGAAGTGTTAAATTAGTTTTAAAACATCTGTGTAATTTTCCAAAGCAATCATTCCTGGAGAGCTAGAGGACCTGCTAATACTCCTGTGACGCAGAGAGAGATCTTCCGAAGTGTATGTCAACTTCTTCGTGCATAGCCTTCTAGGATGCAAGTTTGGGGTTGGCTGCGTTGCTTATTCTGGTAGGGTGCAAATACACACCAGCTCTGTCTCAATGCAGCTGCTACTTGTAGCAGCTTAAACAGTTTGAGTCCTGGCAGCATTTATATACCTCATAAATGTGGGTGGTTGCACTGAAATCAATTGCTACTCAAATTAAAAAGGTAAGCAGGTGAAAAGTGTGGAATTTGTTTATCTCAGTTGATAAATTTGCTGTTGGTTTTTAGCTTGACTTGCACAACTGATACATCAAAATTTCAGTTAATTTGAAAAGTGTTTCAAAATTCCTCAGATTAGAGAATTCCTCCTCTTGTTTTCATATATTGATCCATGTGCAAATACAAGAAAAGCAAACATCCCAAAAAGCAGCTGACTGGGCAGTCGAGCGTTTGCTCCTGTTCATATGAATAATTGTATTTGGAGTTCTTCAACTGGCTTATGTCAAGCAGCTTGTGTTGGTAATTTCAGATTTGGACCCTTCTTTGGATGCTTCCAATGAGCCACCAGAACAGGAAGAAGACAAGTAGGGACAGTTGCCTAGAAATTCTCCATTACAAGTAGGTCTTTCGTACAGGCTCACTGTGTTTGGCTGATTTAATTACTTCTAAAAATATCTTCTCCATGTTTGTTTTAGAGATAGTGATCTGGAGACAGGTGACAAGTATTTTAATGTATTTGTTTTTCTGATCGGTCATTTTATTTCCTTAAGAATAGCAGAACAAGGAACAACCTTCTACTAATCTAACCTGATTGATATTAAATGCCTACCAAATTCAGTGGCATTTCATAACTCCACATTTTTGAATTAATTTCTTGACTTTTCTCTTGAATGTAGCTTGTTTCTACTAATATGAGGGCACCCGGGGGATTAGTTAGAGACATGCTTCTGGCATTCTTCTGGGTCATCTCAGCTGTGTGATAGACTGATAACTGTGACTGAAATTTGTAGTCATCCTAGAAGAAAATAGAGAAGAAGTAGAAAGTTGAGTTTCATTGAGCTATTGTTTCAGAGGCTGAAACATGACAAATTGTATTGATGAGAAAGCCATAGTTACTCCCATTCTGCTGGGTGGAATTTAAAACATTTGGAAATACTCTGGTTGTGCTCATAACACCGGATTGCCCTTCTTTATAGGTTATATGATATTACTTTGAAATGCTTACCTGTGTTCAGTATATACAATGAAGTTTATCAGTTAATGGAATAATAGGAACAATGCAAAAAATAAGCCTAATCAGAATAAGACTCTGTCATAGAGACAGGTCACAAGCGAAGGTTTTAGTTAACTGTGTTAACCTTATCACTTGGCAGTTTTCTAATCTCCTAAACGGCGCTTCCAGGCAGTGATTTTTATTATTTGTATTACAAGAATGCTAATAGATTCTCACCAAAATCAAGGCTTATTTTACTTCACATTACACAGATATGATTAAAAGATGAGCCAGTCCTCTGAAGAGCCCAAATGGTATACATATATTGATTATTTTATCTCTATTATCTTTCACAGGTTCATTCTGAGCCTCATATGGTATGCATAAAGCTCTTTGATACGGAATTTTGTTATTAACTGTGAAGAACTTCATTATTATCCTTATCTCTTATTAAGATGGTATAAGGTCAGAATTTGCACAAATGTTTATTTTCTGCATAAGAAAGCTTTTACTATGTCAAGGATAATTGGTTTTTATATTTTTAATGTATTGAAACCTTTGTTTCTCGCATAGTCTTTTGTAGCACAGAAGTTATAACAGTTGAAATAGGGAAGTGGAGCAGACCATTAAAAGTGGTACTTGCTCCCGTTGTTGCTGATGTCTATGTTTAGAAACATTAATTACCAAATATAGTTAAATATAGTATTTTTAATTTTTAAATGATAGCTAATATAGATATTTAGTACAATATTAAAATTTAGCTGGTTGCCTCTTTAATATCTGAAATGTGGGGGTTGGGTGGAGCATAGCATGCCACAGTATCCGTGTTAGGAACGTGAAGATCTTTACAAGAAATTGTAGTGAAAGATGTCAGAAATGTGTTTCTTATCTGATATTTAAGCTGCAGACATTAAAAATATCATTGCTGACACAGAAGTTGATACAGAACACTTCCAAGATCCACAAGGATACACAGGAAACTGAATGAGATTCAGTGCGGGGGGATAGTAACCAAATATAAAATATTTAATAGGAACTACTTTGGAAAGCAGTAATGCTGAAAGGGACCTTAAGGGCCAGTAAATGAGATAAATGGAGCCAACAAGTCAAACGCTACTTTGGGCTGCCTGTGTACATGCATTTTGTCAAGGATCTATGAAATATAGCAGATGTCGCTAAGACTTCTCCGACGAGTCAGTTCTGGGCATTTCAACACCAGGGATATATAAAATTGAAGAGACTTTCAGAGGAGTGCAAAATGTGATTATGTCTTTGGGACTTGTTATTCAAGGAAAGATTTTTTTTTTTTTTTTTTTAAAAGGTCTGAATCCATACAGAATGTCTGAGTTGTCACTCAGATAACTCTGAAACAAGTATGGGGGACAGGGAGGGAAGAACTTTGAAGGCATATAGCATTACAGGTGTTTCACTAAGAATACAGTGCAGAATATGCAGCAGAATATATCTGCTTGCAGACATAGACCTGGCAATGTTGGTTCAGTCGCTGTAATTGGCAGTCTGAGGAACTTAAATATGAAATCAAAGACAGTTTTAAACCAGTGTAGTCATTCAACATGGGAATAATTTGCTGAGGCACAGTAAGTTCTTAGTACTTGGAGCCCTTAGGGTCTGAATGTTTTTCAAAACATGCTTGAGCTGAGCCTTGCATTATGAGGGTTAATGTGAGGGTCGCTGGTTGAAACTGTAGTTCTGATTGTGAAGGTGATCAGATTGGATGGGTGCATTGGCTCGTTCTTTGCTTCGTAATCTGTACATCTATTATGTTTTTACTGACTATTAAATTTTTCAAACATGTCTGTTTTAGAGTAGTATGAAGCAATAAATGAAGTGGTAAAGGTTTTGTGGCTGCAGTTGTTTAAAACCAGCCAACACAATTGAGTATATACTATAGAGGACATGACAGGCATGTGATTCATTGATTGCAGTTCTTCATCAGTTTGTAGTCGAAGGAAATAACCTAATAGATCTTTCCATCTCTGACTCGTGTGATATTGTCTATAGTTCTAGCAGCTGCCCTAAACATTTGGCAGCTGGCCCAAGCCCAAAAATTAACACTAAGAAATTAATTTTCTATAAGCTAATAAGGACAAAGGCCATTCAATCTGTTGTTTATACAGAAAGCTTATTGAATCTGAAGACTATACATCTGGGAATGAGCTGGTTGAATCCATTTGTAAAATAATAATGCCAACAGGTCAGAGAAGTACTTGTGCAGTAATCAGTCATTAAATAAAGGGGAGTTCAGGTGGAATGCAGGTTAAGATATTTATCTATGGTAACCCAAATAGACAAATGTTTATTAGAGGTTTAAGCAAAGAAATTAAAGAAATACACACCTAATCAAACTGTGCCAAGATTAAATCAGAACCTTCCTTTCATTATCCTACTGCATCGCTGCCCTCCCCTGACGAGGTGTTAATCATGGCTTCCTTTTTCCCTGTATAGTTTGCACTTCGGATTCCAGGCATGGGCAGGGTCTGTTTCTTGCGGAAGTTTTCCATCTATTCCAGCGCGTTGGCTTTTCTGACTCAGTTGGAGTTTGTAGTCTTCTGATGGGTCCAGGCAGATTTAATTTTTCGGTTCCCAGAACTCTTGATTAAGGGTAGACGCTGCTAATTAATAATGCAAATCACTTTGCATTTTGAGTGGCTGATCCCCAAAGTCTCTGTCAGTGTCTCACCTGTGATTACTTTTCATCTCATCTGTCAGAAACAGGCTTTGCCAAATACTAGCTTTGGAAAATTTTGAATTGGGGATTTTTGTAAATCTCTTGAGCATGTCTGTATGTCTTGCCAAATGCTTGATAGAGATAATGAAAATCTATTATCATTTCTGTTTTTGCTTCAGAATTTTAGCAATGACCTCATGTTAAGCAAAACATTAAATCTTTTCATATTTAAATTAAGTAGCTTAAAGCTAAAATCCAAGTAAGTAATTTTGTAGTTTTATTATAAATTGGGAACTTGTTGAATAATATTCTGTAATTTGACCTACTGACTCAGAAATTCACAGTCTGCCGTGCTTTCACTAGACTTTTATCTCACCTTAGTTACCTTGTGGCAAGAACACCCTTTTTAACAAGGAAGACATAGTGGGAGTGGCTACTAATCAGTAGAGCTTGTTTTGCTTTTATGAAGGTAATGATTTAGATACAGTCTGATTAACTCATCTGTGTTTGCTGCATACTGCTGAATACTTGCTGTGCATGAGATGAGTCCTCATCTATCTATCTCTATCTATCGTTATTTCAGGTATATCTATCGTTATTTCAGGTATATTATAGGTGTGAAGCACATCATCTTGACTGTTACCTGCTTTTTAACAAAGCATTGGTATCACAGTAACTTCTTTCCCCTCTAAGTCGTGTATCTGCAAAGACTGTCTACAGGATGCATGGGAGTGATGACTCTCTCTTTTAGCAGTCAATCCTTTGCTTATCCTTAACTTAAAATTAATGTGAAGAGATAGTTCTGCTTGTCTAAACCGTACAGACTATTTCTTTAGAAGAGAACTAACAGTGATTTTCTTATCCATGGACTGGTACGTGCCTAGTTTGACGCCAGTGGAAAAAATTAAATTGCCTTGAAACAAATGTTGTAAATCAGGTGCTGTCATTGTTCGTTGAAAGCCAGAGAAATTGGACTTAAATGTGAATATAAAAGAGTATATTAACTTTACTGCAATAGATCAGTGTTTTTAAATAAGTTTACAAAAGCATTTGGAGTGTCTAACAGGCTACCTTCTCTTTTATTATCTATTGCACTTGTGTGTTGTGACTGCTGCATCTAGTGAGGCAGAGGAATGTACTAAAGGCATTTTATTATCCCATACTAGAGCGTTACGCTTCATGGCTGCCCTATCAACATTAAGGCATATGAAACAATGACCCTTGGCCTAGAATTTTTTTAACGTGGTCCAGAGTTTGAGTTATATGTCAGTCCGGTTTTGTTTTAAAAGTGCAGCGAGCGAATGTGACTGCACCGAGCTCCGACCGGCAGAGCATTCTGTAAGTTGGCAAGTACTAGGCATCTGAGCAGCTCAATCCAGCTCAGCACTGGTGGCGAAGCCCAGTCGAAATTTGTTTTATTTATAAAAGTAGCAGTACTTTTATTTGGATTCTGACTGTTTCCTTGGGTGAAAGCATTTGTTTGAACTGGGATTTTTACCTGAGGAAGGGCTGCATGACTTAACATACATTGAGCCAGTTGCCAGAATAGGAACAGACATGATCTTATGCTCCTCTAGGAGTCACTTCTAAAATGCAAGCACTTTGCTAGCAGCATCATGTTTAGTTCTGCTACCTCATTATGAATTAGCTTATTAGTGCTAATAATAGATCATGGCAAAGGCACTCTTATGTGTAAATACACGTGACTGAATTAATTTAATTATGCTATCACTTGCATGCTAACTAATCCATACATTTTATGAATGAGAAGATTTCAGTCCTGCTGTATAATCCCCTTTATATGGGAACAGAATTTGCTTCATCATGTTGTTAGAGCAAATGCTGAAATCTCTACTTTACCGTTATTCTTCATATAGGCAAAGATCACAGAGAAGTAAACAGGTGAATGAAGTAAGAGTGTGTATATGTGTGTATGTTACTGTGTAAATTATTATGCCATGAAATTAAACAAAATATGTTCCCAAAGAAGTTGGAATAATGATCTTCTGTAGTTGTGTATAGACATGTGTAAAGGGAAAAAGGTCTGCAACAGCGGAAACCCATGTTCCTGTATTCATCAGTTATAATAAATGTTTGCTGGTAAATTAGAAGTTTCAAGCAAAAAAAATTTTAGTGTGTCACCACCTTTGTTAAACTTGAATCTTGCCAGCAGTACTGAATATTCCTATCTGCCTACGGGTGCGTTTTCAGTGTTGTTTACTTTTTCATGTGAACAATGCTGCTTTTTTCCTTTATGCTCTTTCTCTTACGGTAATGATCATTATTCTAAGAATATCAAATCTAGTTGTCAAAAAATTTCTAGTGTCAGAATTAAAGGTGTGTATGCACATGCATTGTGTTACAGTCACTACTTGCATTTCCTGCTTGTGCCCTCTCCCTTAGGACCCCTCTCATACTGAGTGCGTAGAATAGACTGTGCCAGTGTGATGACAAGCTATTCAATATTTTAGTTTATTTTAATTGTTCAATGTATAGCCTTAAGCCTTATTTATTACCACTATTCAAACCTTGTTCTTACAGCAATATTAATTTCCTGTTGGCAGTTCTGTGGTGCTCATCACTACAGTACTCAAATACTTCACATACGCTAATGTATTTCTCTTTGCAATAACCCTGGGAAACGATGAGGGTATTACCTCCATTTTATTGACAAATTAAGTCAAAAATACCTGCTAAACTTGGGCATCTAATTTGGACTGTTCAACACCTGATTTTTTTCAGAATATTTCAAACATTAGTGCAATATAATACTAAGAATAGCTCTCACTGACTTAAGTTACAGCTCTGTAGGTTTATAAAAAGGCAAAATAAGAAGGGAAATTATCATGTCGCATCAGTTGGTTTTGAGCAGTTTCTAACATCTAGGTTCAATATAAAGATTTACACTACTTGAGCTGAAGAACTTTTGAATAGCAGTAGCAAGCTATCATCTTCTCTTTGAAACCAACACTGAAAGGAAAAGAAATCCATATATTGCTGTTGGGTTTCACAAATGTTAACTGACAGCTTTTTTTTTTTTTTTTTTTGATCCTCCTCCCTTCCTTGAAGTTGACTTCTTTCCCTGGTCCGGTCCCAGTCACTTTCTTTCCAAGCCTGAGCTTTACCCCAGAGCTTTTCTCCTACTTAATTTCTTCTTTCTGGGCTTTCCACTTTCTGGGCTTTCCATTCAAATTCTAGTCATCTTACCATAGCAGTCTTCAAGAGATCTGATCTCACTGTTCCTGCTCAAATCTTTCTTGTGTGCTCCCACTTCTCTCCTTTCGCATTTTTAGTCTGTTTTAATGATTCACCCTTGCTTCTTGTTTCTAACTATTTCCTTCATCTGTTTTCTGTCCAGATGGTTTCATCTGATCCTCTCTGTTTTGTGGTAGTTTAAATCAGCCATCTGTCTTCTCCATCACGCTTTAGTGCCGTTAAGCAGAGGTCTTTAGGAGCATAGGAGGAGGAAACCTCTGGCTCGCAGACTCATTCTCTAGCGCTGTCCTTGCTGGATGAGTACATGTAGCAGCGAGAGCAGAGACCCGACCACTGTAGCCCTGGGCTGAAGTCTTCTCAGCCTCTCTAGAGTGTGGTGCCAGCACTTTCTGGTCGCCCAGAGGCCTCTGAGGACTTGTGCGCATTCGGTTTGGATGCAAGACTGACATAAAGGCTAATGCTATGACAATTTGCAAATCTCTTGTTCCAGCAACAGCTAGGGGCCCTGGAGCATTTTAGAGGAAAAGTCTCCAGCAACATATATAAAACACATTGTCCCTAACATCATCATCGGAGATGTCTGGGTGAATCTGAGTAACTTCCCTGCTTCCCTGAACACCCTGAGGTAGAGACCTGGTATGAGAGGTTCATTCCAAATGGTTAAAATTTCAGGTTAAAAAACCAACCAAATGTCATATTGCAGTAAGGAATGTTTTAGGAAGATTAGACAAATAGCCTAAGTGATATAACAGCTTCCTACAACTTTTCCCTGAAAATAATGCTTTCAAAAATAATCCAATTTTTGAAGTTTTGTAATTGTAACATTAAATTTGTGATCTGCACCCTACCCTCCTCCCCTGGTAACTAATTTATTCTGCAACCCTTTTCCCCCAAAATTTCTAGCATAATCCCTGTTACGTGGACCTGATTGGAATGACATTTCTGATCTAATCAAAATGATGGATTCAAGTGCTGCAAGTTGTACACACCTATACATGTGCATGCATATTTCAGAGTGTGAGTTTAGGCATATTTCATCATGCAGTCAAAAGACAGGTATCTATCTCTACCCGTTAATAGGTAATTGAGTTTTACAAAGCTTTTATAGCTTGCCCTGCTAAAAACATTTGTTCAAAGATAGTCAGTTAATGTTCTAAATGAAGTGTGATGAAAGTTATGAAGGAAGACCCTGGAGTGTTTTCCATAAGTTTTTTTTTTTTTTTCCTCCTACAGAAGGATGGATATAAATCTTCAGTGTATATAAAATTTAAAACTGTATGTTAACAGATTTAAACATCGTAAGTTTTTAAAGGATATTAATTTGTATTTCAGTGCATACTTAGAGTTGCCCATTATAAAATTTAAACTTCTTTATGATCTGCTTCTTTTGTAAGTTTTTTAGGCTTTCTTAAAATAGCATTGTCATTCCTACATCGCCATATGTATGCAATTACCATACTACCTTGGCATTTCTCTGGGAAGCTAGCAAGCTTTGCTTTCTTTTCCCAATCTGCTTGCTTCAGCAAAGGAGCTATGACTGCTTGTGTGTTTACGGACCCCAGATGCTGAGCTCCAGGATGAGTGTCTCCAGGAGCAGCTGGACAGCTGTTGTCCTTCCTAGGATTTACAGGTAGATTTTCCGTCTGGGAGTGGTGCAAGTTCTGCTGGTTGGCGTTTTGTCCCGCTTGTCTGGTTTGGATTTGAAGGAATATGTTTGCAGCGTGTGTTAATTCTGGAGGTTAAGTCCTTGACATAGCAATTGGAGAATACTGCATTCAGAGGCTGTTTTAGGCTTGCTTTGTAAATCCATACATTGGTTAATGTAATTTGTGCATGCAATACATAATAATTGATTGACAGTGTCGAAAATATATGTGCGCACATATATAGATCTTGACTCAGTAAAAGATGTGATGTGTAGCCTGAAGGGTTTTTAGTTTACAGGTAATGTGATGGTTGTTTCTCTGTTTTCAGCTGTGTGGTGATTATCATGTGGTATAATTTCAATTTTAAAAAATAGCCAGTGAACAATCATATTACAATATATTACATTAGTGTAATACATATTACACTATTATAATATTAGTGAACATATTACAATATATTACATTAGTGTCTGGTACTTGCAATATTCCATTAGCCTAAACATGTTCACCAAACAGTCACTTTGATTGTATACCAAATAATTCACCTGCTCTGCTAGAGAGTTATGACAAATCCTGCCCAGTGTCTCCTTGTTTTTGCATCGGACATTATCCGAAGTTTACTATAGAGTTCTATTTTATTAATGGGTGTGGATAATGGGTGTAGACACACATAATCTAGCCAGGGAGTATGAATCGTTCTTTTGGATTGCCCTCATTTATTTTGATACATATTGGATGGTTTGGGAAATATAGTATTCTAAAGAACTTGTCTTAACATTTGGGGAAAAAAAGAAAAAAATAAAGTCCATTGCTGGTAGAATCAACTTTATTTAGGAGCACTGAGAAGAGTGATATCATATAAAAGAATATAACAGTCTGACTTCTAATTTCTATTGATAATTCATCTGGACTTACCTGTAGTTCTGTTGCAGCCTGTCTCTCCCTGGTTCCGTTCTGAAATTGTGATTCAGCCAAATACATTTTTCCATGCAGCGTCATACTTAAGTTGCAAGAAATGCTATGCACTAACCCATTTTTATGTACATAGATGTCCTTGGAAAAGATACATTTAATGAATATAAGTGTAATTATTCCCAACACTGTGAGTATTTGTTTTATGCTGCTGGCTGTGCTTCCTATAGAAAGCACTATTTTTGCTAATAATTTCTTTAAAGTTAATACTTCCCATTAGCTTGAATTATTTATGGAATTAAGCATGTGCTACCACTTAGTGACCAGACAAATGGAGAAAATATCTTTGATCTTCAGTTTTATTGGTTGAGTTATGCTCTTAGAAAGTGAAAATCCCACATTCTTTGTGTTGTGTGGTCACTAAAAGCTACAAACTGATACTGTAATGAACAAATGATTTTGCTCCTGCAGATTTTAGCATACTTCTAAAAGACCTAGCTAGGGTTCACCTCAACTATTCCACAGTTATTTGGCACACAGCCATGGTCCCGGTGGGATAAGAAGAGACCCGTCCTCCTTTAGAAAAGCAAGACCGTGGAGGAATATGTTCTCCTCCTGTTTGTTTTTTCTCTCCTCCGTCTCCATGCTTTGAGGAAGGGAGTAGCTCCTCTTTGTATTTCTGTCTTGGCCCGTCTGTCAACCCTAAAGCTACTTCCTTCCTCTCCTGCACACTTTGTTTAAGATAAGAAGGACACTCCTATTTCACACCTGTGTTTTGTTTGTGTTTTTAAACTTTGTTTCCTGACACTTTTCCTCAAGAGGAATGTCGTTTCTGAACATATACTGAAGTGGGCTCTGACGTCTTTGTGTTTTTCTAGAATATGGAGCTCAAACTTATCAGCTGTAGTGCTTTCCTTCCATCCAACCTGCTTCGCAGCTTTCCGAGTTAGCAGTTTTGTGGTGGCCCTTAAATCTTTTCAGTTAATACTTTTTCTTCTGTTTTCCAGGCAGCTGAAATATTTTATAAAAGATGTATTGTAAGAAGTATTCAATATACTGTTCTTATGGAACTCAGGGGTCTTCAGATCACTTAGAGGTCTTCCTACAGGTCACGCATGAGGTTATTGATAATACCAGGGAAGGGCAGATAAGGCTACCAGCAAGCCTATCTACACCACCCGTATTGGGTTTAGGAGCCTGTGCCAGTAAAACTAATGGGGGGGGAGGAGGGAAATCCATAAATTTCTTCCATGGAAATCCATAAATTGCAGTCTTCCTCTACCTGAAGATTTTTCCCATGCCATTTAAATACAAGAAACACAGTATTCTAGTCCTGGCATAGAGGCAGTTTTGTTATGACCCATTGGAGTTAGAAGTGCTTGCTTTTTCAACACCTGCAGGGGAAAATGATCATTGTTTGACTTGGCGGGCAGACTGGCTTCCATGTTAGTAGGTAAGAAGATACTGGACTTGAGAAAGTCTGATGACCTTCACCAAGAGCCATGCATTTTCACTATAAACCAGATTAAAATCTTTTAAAGTGGTAAAAATTAATCATTGAAAAGCCTAATTTATTAGGAGCAAAACTGTTTGATTCAGGTGTGTGAATGTCCATATATTGACCTTATGTTAATTAAGGAGTAGAAAATTCTTTTTTTTTTTTCACTTGTATACTAGCTTTAAATACTACTACTCTGTATTTGTAAATAGGAGAAGCATCTACCCTCGTGGAGAAGCTGGCTTATAAGAAATAAGATGTTTTCGAAAATAAGATGTTTTCCTGTTACTAAATTGTCATTTCAAAAATTGTTGTCATCGGACACACATAATTAATTGTTTTCACTTACGGCACTGTTTCTGTCGTGCATGAGTCCCATTTTGAAATGCAATCCTGTATAGATAAAAGAAAGGTAAATTGAATTCACATTTTATGAACAGCTTGGTCTTCCTACCCCCTCTATGCTCATTATGCACAAACCACTCTTTAGTTAAGCTGTAGTTTAAATGTCTGTCACATAAAAGTCATTTTTAAAAATTTGTGGTAGCACCTTGAATTCTGTTTTTGCACAGAAGCTGAGCAATCATTGTGTTGTATTACTGCAGTATGCTTTTAGATGTGTGTGAAACAGTAAATAGCTTGGAACTGACTCAGAATATTAGTTCATACTTGAAATTACTTTTAATAAATCTATTTTCATTAATTTTTCCTTGACAGTTCCTTACTTGGAGACTATGTGTTTTCACTGTTGTTCTACTAGCATTAAAATAAGAATTAAGGATAGTTAGGCAATTTTTGCAGTGTCCCACTGAAATCTTTTAAATAATTCACAAATTGGTTAGTTTCTATACGTTATGGCTTGAAACCATTGACACAGAAGTGTAGGACTTGCCTCAACTCAGCATTGGGTGGCTGTGGTTAACCCACGAGCAGCACAGTTGTGTGTGCCTGCCTGCGCTGGATCAGAAATACACTTTTCAGTAGCATGATGTAGCGGCCATATGCAGCATGAAGGATTGTGGAGATGTGTTGTGAGAATGTGACAGAGGAAACAGGGACAATGTACAATGAAATACAGATGCACATGAAAGGGGAGAGAGAGAGAGACAGGGAGTACCCCGAAAGAAACTGTGACAGAAAGAAGAAAGAGGGGAAAAATAGAGGGAAGCTTAAAAAAAAAAAAAAAAAGAAAAAAAAGAAAAAAAAAGGAAAATAAAAAAGAAAAAAGATGTAAAAGGCGTACATACAATCTCTGTAACTGTGGAAAGAGGTTGCTCTGAGGAACTAGTGTGAAGAGCATGGAGCTTATGGAAGCCAGCCTTAAAAAAGAATAATGATGATGCTGAAAATGTTGTAGGAAACAACATACTGTCATGCTGTACACTTTGAATTGTAGTTAAGCTATTAAAGTGACCCACACTTTTTCCATTGATGGAACGTGTAGGAAATGTGTTTATTCCATCCAGCTGGTGAATGCAGTCCCACCAAACATCTTATTTAAGCAGCGGTTTCCCTGAGCTGACAACTGTCTCAATATTCACAAGAGTACTTACAAATGCTGCCAAAAAGAGAGAAATATATTATTAACTTGGTTCTCACAGAACATCTTTCCAAATGAATGAAGGGTCAGGACACGAGAATATCTTGCTGCATTAGAAAGTACATTACCTCGCTTTTGCTGTTACGCAATTCTAAAGAGAAATGGTTAATAAGGGATCTTGGCATTTAAGTGCTCATAATTAGCCATCTGGGTTTCCTATCAGAAAACCACAGTTGGCACTAATGGGTGCCCTGGTTGTCAGTGTCAGCCACAGGCCAGGCCTGAGCGGGGTGCGGAAAGCATTAACCGTACGCTTGCCGAGGAGGCACTTGCGGGGTTGTTCAGCCCGAGGTAGGGCTGAGGCGTCAGGGCTGCCAGGCTGGTCCTCTTCTGAAGCACTGCAGGCTCCTCAGAGAAGTCTACAAAACTGAAGTTTAAAGACAACATTAACGGGAATGATGCCTGCAACGTTTGTTCTTTCTTTAAGAGATATGGCATAGGTGCTTTCACTGCATTTGGCAGAAAATAGAGCCTTTTTCAAACTAAAAATACAATGTGTTGATTTGTATTTGGGGAAGGTAGAAAAAATGGCTGAATCATAACATTATCAATTTCATGTGTTCTGTTACTATTGCAGGAGATTTTTTTCCCCTTCCTGGCTGTTTGCCCAGAATGACAAGAATACATAGTGAGATGATTAAATAAAAAGAAATCTTCTTGGTTTAAAATATTTTTTTATTAAACCATTTCTACACAAGGGTCCCCATCTTACCAGCTCACACACAAAGCTGCGATTGACTTCAGTGGGTGTTCTGCTGGTAGGAAACACTTACAGAATGGGGCCTCCTATTTCTTTACGTATTTGCATAGGGAATGGGATAGCAGAGAAGAGTCAGGAGGAAAAGAAAAAGAATGTACAACTTCCCTTAGTAGTTCTTTATGGTTCCGATTCTGTCAGCCTTTATTCCCCAGGTAGTCCATGGCTCAATGAAATTAAGTTTCTTTTTTTTTTTTCCCTTTGGTAAACTCAGTCTGAAATTGAACAACTGAATACGTAGGTATCTGCCAGCTGACTTCTATGCTTTTTCTTCAATTTTATTTTTTAAATCCTTTTTGAGTACTGTGGACATGATTAGAAATCAGTTGATATATGTTTGCAGGTTTATGACTGGAAGCACTGGGGGGGGGAGGGGTGCTGTTCCTTATGTTACCCTGAAGCTGTTCTTTCATCGCTCATAAAACGCACTTACACCATAGATCATGCTGACTGCCATCATCCTGCCATCTCCTTGATGCTAGCCTAGTGTCCCTGTCTCCTCTCAGGCATCAGAGCTGACCTACACAAAAAATAGTCAGTTCTTTTGCTAGGTTAATTCTCAGTGCAGAACCCTGAACTAGTTTACTATGCGATTGCACGGTGGAGCCAGGCCAGGTGAAGTAACCGGAGATGGGAGAGAGACCAGAATTACAGCTTCTCTGAGTTAACATTCACTTAAATTGCCAAGCAGCTACACCTTCAATATTAAGGTGAGGGAATGGTTAACAGCTTAAGCAGAGTCACCAACTTCTCTTTCTCACATTAAATTAATTTACAGAATCCAGCTTGTTTGCAGGTTTATTAATTGACATGTGATAGCTGATCTCATGTTGAAGACCTGCTGATGGATGATGAAAATTTGGCAGGGGTTTAAAAAAAAAAAATGGTTGTAGCAACATGTGCTGATAAAATCACATTTGGAAAGCCCACTAGATTTTTTTTTTCAACAAGTTTTGACTTGCATTTAATTGTTTTGATGAATATCTCAATTTATTTGTATTCTAGCACAGCTAATGAAACTGTAAACACTTGCATCACAGGAAGGTTTGACTCACTCAATAGATTTTCAAAGTATAAAAGGCTACAAGCTCAATTTTGCAACATCAGTCTTGACTGCACTTTGCCAATACAGTTGGTTGTGTTCATGGTTTTCTACTTTGATTCAGATGGGGTGTCTGAAGCTCATGCAGTACCTTCAGGCTTGACCATGCTCCTTACTAATAAGCTACATGCAAGAAAGTTTCTTTTTAACTATAGCTTACCCTAAAAAAGATTCTTCACACTGCTGTGTTACCATTTTTCAGATCAGCTTATTAGTCTGGATTCCGTTTGGTTTTTGAGAGGTGTAGAGAGGCAAGATCTAGCCCTAATACACTTTGGCTTTTCATGTAAGTTGGGCTTTGCCCCTGTAAGTTCAAGGCTTGTCTGTCATACTTATTTTCATGTAAGTTTATTTTTCATGACCTACTTTTTTTTTTTTGTCTTATGTTCAATAGTTACTTTCATTGATGCTCTCTTCCTTTCTCCTGCCCCACATTCGCATTGTGGCTGAAGGTTTGGAAATGGCTGCTGGAGGTTGGCTGCTTAGTACCAGTTTCCCCTGTATCATTAAGATAGTTTCTAGACACTGTGCAGCGGGCTGTCATTGCCTAACTAGCACTTTTTTATATATATATACACATATATATGTGTGTGTGTGTGCAGGGGGGTGTGTGTGTATATATGTATGTATGTATGTTTTGCTGAATACTACTTCTGTGATCTTTAGTTCCAGATTCAGGCCTTTATTTTTGCAAATGAAATAAGCTTGCATAAATGCTCTGCTCTTCAGAAGTGATTTGTGTAGCTTTCAATGTCTGACACATCAGTGGATGTTACTCAGGTCCTGAGTCCTGGCTATAGTTTTTACAATATTTGTCACACAAAAATCATCTAAGGCACAGGAACCTTTATATTTTCTTCTGAGTGAACAGAGCCATGCAGCTGGGCCTGGCTGACTGTGGATGAGCTGATATGTAATGTAAACAAGTCTCAGGAAGATGGGAACTGCCTCTGTGACTTTTCACTGCCATGAGAGATCCTCAAGATTAGCTATCATGCAGTCTCTACACTGCAGAGGTATTTTTAAAAGTCAGTTGGGAAAAAAATACCCCCTTTTCTCTGAGAATACATATAAATATTCTGTAAGCTTGTTCGCAGTTGAACTGATGATAAAAGAATGGCAGGTTCTGTTGAGTGAGTTGGTCCATGTCCAGTTGTTTCAATAATATAATTGTAAAATAACCGTATTCCGTTGCAAACGGAATCTCAGTGGGGACGGAGGTCTTGGTCGTCTTATCGAGGGTACTCTTGAGGATTCAACCCTACAACTGTTTTTTGTATCTTTCTTTTTCTGCTTTGTTTTTCTTTCAAGATTCACAAAATGCTGCAGCCGATGCCTGGCTGAGAAAGGCCTCTCCCTTGCTGACGGCAATGCCATTGGATATCACTTAGCAGTTAGGCTAAGTCAGCAGAGCTGGAGGTTTACCGATTGACATTTGCATAATTTTCTTCTGTGTGTTTGTGCACATTGGTCTTTTAAATCCTTAACAATAGGCAATACAGGAAAATCTATCCCATTAGGTTTTGCAGTTCTGTTACTGTATTGTGAAACCTCATTTGTTTTTGTAGCAACCGATTCAAAAATGTGATGGAATTGACTCCTAACAACTTCTTAGATTAATATTTTTCTTAACAGATATGCTAAATAAAAATATCTAACAAGTCTGTCAAGGCACATGAGAGATGCTTTTCATGCACCTTTGGTACAACAGAAAATCAGAGTGTAGAAGTCATCTCCTTGTCTCTCCAGCTGTGTTCATAAACCTGTGTTTTTCTTCTGGTTTGTTTTCTTCCCTGTAAACCTGTACATTTGGGATGAGCAGCTTCAACACTGCAGTCTACTTTGAACAGTAATGTTCAGCAAAAAATGTTGTTCTCATAAAAGACAGTCTTGAAATCAGCTTCCTAAGGCAGTTTTGCTAGCGTTGGTGTAAGCTTTCCAACACTATATTCACGTTCCTCTCCCCAGCTACGCCGTCACCTCAAAATTAGTTAGCTGTCTTGTTCCTATTATAAGCTATTCAGTTATCTAGACCTGCTTTCTTTAATTTCCTTGTGTCTATTTTTTGGGGGGCTTTGGGGGGGAGGTTGGGGGGTGTGTGTGTATGAAACATTTCCTCTGTGGTCCCCAAAGCATGTGTGGGAGTGAGAAGAGCTAACATGGGTTTTACGGATGTGGCTGTGCTTGGAGCACTGCCAGCTCTTCCCTTACCTCCACGGAACGTGATGGCACTCAAGTGGAGATCGATCTTCCATAGAAGCATGAAACCATCTCTGATCCATGTGTGTCTAGATGTATACATAGGTACCTCAGATACAAGTATTATGCTATGGCAAAGCAAATCTTATTAATAACAAGAAAGTTACCTCAAGCCTTATTAATAAACATAATGGAAAAAATGGTGTATTAAATTCAAAAATCAGTTTAAAATGTCAGACAAGGATTTTTCGTGATATTTACTGATGCAAGCTTTATTTCCTGACTCCGTGAAGTGATAGAAAGGGTAATTAAAGGTACAGCTGTAAAAACATCAATGACTAAGAGGAAAATTGGGGCTTCAAAACGGAAAATCTTACCTATCCAATCCGACTTACAGTTGATAACATAATAGGCTTACTGGTTGTCAGGCTGCTCAAAGCCCTTATTTCTAAATGCTAACATTATTTATTAAAGATTTGCCTTCATGGGAAGTGGTAGACTTGAGCAAGAAGACCAGAAGAGTTAAATCACCGTGGTGTTATTAATTGCATATATTTTGCTACAAAATCTGAACTTCTAGAATAACAATCCTCCAAAGCAAGACCCTGTATGTGTGGGGTTTGGTTTGTTTTTTGTTTGGTTGGTTTTTTTGGGTTTTTTTATATTGTAACACATACATTTATCTATTAACTCTTCCTGTGTAGGATCTTTTCCCTTATTCCATCAGTTCTTGAAGAGTTGAGCACACATATTTAATGTTTTCAATTGAGTTGTATTTTATTTATGATATTAGAAGATTCTAATGTAAAGAAGGCAAAGAACATTGATTCCCCTTCCAAATATAAATCTACTTTAAATAACGTGAATGAGAAAAATTACCTTCAGGAGTCAAAGAAAAGGAACTGATATACTCTGTATCATTTGGGAAAATAAGAAGAGGTGCTTCCGGGCATAAAACAACAGTCAGCAAGGTCTGTTGTTTATGGAGAGGAGGGAGATGAAAAGAATTTCTAACAAAGAGAGTTTTCTTCACAGTGAAGAAAAATTGATAGCCTCAAACTATCCCCAGTTAGTTTGAGACTTGGTTCAATATTAAAATTGTAGTTTTCCCGTTGTCAAATTTAAGTATATGTGATGACCATTGCCAGCTCTGGTTTCCTTTGGGAAAGAAGCTACATCAGCACTTGTATTTGCTGATCTATGTTACAAATCAATATTTTAGTAACCATAAGTACAATACAATTTTAGCTTTCAAGAAAAGAATTCTTCAAAATGAGTCGTGATTTTAAAATACAAATAAATAAGAGAGCCATAACTTAAATTGACAAAAAGTGAGAAATTGAGTTCAAATGCTAGATCTGCACCTAATTGTCCCTATAAATGATTTCTCTCTTATAAAATCTGGTATTGTCAGATGAGAGTTACAAAGTCATTCGTTATAGAATGTCAGCCTTAACTGTAATTAATGTTTTGTCATTCTGTTTCACAGTCTTGAATGCTTAAATTGCTATTTATTTTCAAATTTATATTTCCCTATTGATTTTTCACAAACATAACTATTACTTTTTGTGTCAATTAGCATTATATAAAGCATAGCCTCTCATCTCACATTAAATCTTTTCCCCCAAAATCTAAAATATAATGGAAACCACATACCTTTTGGAATGCCTCTTACATTCTGCTGCAGACTTAGATTTTTCTTCCTGAACTCTCATAAAGTTGGGGTTTTTTCCCTTGGTTGATTGATGAAGCTCTGAGTTCCATAAAGATTGCATTTCATGTCTTTTGCTGATGTTTCTAAATCCTATTACTAAAAATAAGAGCAAGAATGAAAGGGGGTTTTGTCAACAATTTAATTACCACATGCATACCGTGTGTATGTATCCAGAGTGCTATTTTCTAGATGGAGTGTGCGTGCATGTGTTTAATATGTATACTTATGCTATATTTGTACAAAGGTTGAAATTAGACTTGGGCCAAGAAATGGGTTTAGGGATGGGTCTTTTCCTCTTCCCACAGCATGCGAAGTGATTTATATTGTTCACTGTCATCATCTAGTGTTTCTATACCTCTCTTCCATCCATACGTTCTAGAACTGACTGCATGTGTCTGTGTGGACATATCGGGTTCGTTAATTTGGTATTTTTCTATAGAAATATATCTGTATTTATGTACATGAACATTGACAGCTTATAATATCTTTTATTGTGTTAAATGACAACGCTGTTGAAGTAACTTTCCTATCATATGAAATTATTGGTATGAAGATTATATCATGGTTGAGTGGAAAGCCTTGATGAACCTGACCTGGGATGGATTTGTTACTTGTGAGAGGAAAGGGAGCTGACTTCAAAGCCGATTTCCACCATAGAAGGAATTATGCACTGATGCAAGGGTCAGTGGTGCTGTTGGTATATGTGGGCACAGAGGTCTCGGCTCACCCTGCTCTGCCCTAGGTGTTTACCGAGACAGTGTTCATCTGAGAGCATAATTTCTCTATCGCATCTTTGGAGAGGGATGTAGCTCCAAAATTTGACTGAACTCTGAAGTCCTTGGGAAGGATGTGCGTAGGGAATTCAACGGCCTTTTTCCTAGTTAATAGGCTAAATTTGGATAAGATAATTTGACTTCAGAGACTTTGTCAGAACTGCTTGTGGTTTTGGTTTTTGGTTTTTTTTTTTTTTTTAAACAATAAGTCTTTTAACTTGCTAGTGTTTGTATTTTTTCCTCTGCAATTATGACTTTGCACTAATCTTCCTCATTAGGTATTATATTAATTGTACAAGTGTCCTTAGTTTTCCTCTGTCTTTCACCTCATCATCTGCAGAGACAATAAAAGGCTATTGAAATGTTCTTTGGATGAAAATTGAGAGGCACACTCAACTCACAGTGTCTCAGCTACAACTTAAAGCAAAACTTATTAGCAGCAGTAAAAGCATCTCCCTGTGGAGTACTAACAGGAAGGCTGATCCCTCTGGCTGGGTGAGACCTGAGCAAATTTCATTCGTGTGTAGTTTATATACAAGCTGGTTGCCTATTTTATCCATCTTCATTCTTTAAAATAATGCTGGTAGTGTAACTCTACTTCCTACAACTTCTACGTTTCCTCCCGCAGTCTTTGTTTTCCCTCTAACATCTATGTCTTTTTCTGTTTTTATCTACTACTGTACCATAAACCTTGCCTGCAGATAGTAGCACTTCCTAGTAGTTCAGTAGAAAGAGCGAACGAGCCATGTTTGTTTCTACATTGTGTACCTTTGTTTTATATGTATCACAATTCGTGGTCCTATTTATTCCTACAGTGTGTTGATAAACCCCAATTAAAGTATGTCTTTGTTAAAATGTGACTTTTTATTTGCAACAAATCTTTTCTAGATGAAACATAGAAATTCGTCCTCCAGCTATGGTTGGCCCTTCCTTTTAAACACGTCTTCCTTGTTTGTCCTTTGTTAAAGTGTGATCAGAGTAAGTCCCCTGAGGTTGAGTTCATTGCAAAACTTGTGTCTTACAGAATTTGCTTTTATTCTATTTTGTACAATATTAAACAAAATTATATTTAGTTGTTCTGAACACATTTTAATCGACATGAGCTGAGTTTTATTGTATGCAAATATATTTTGTAATACAGAAATGCTAAATGCATGTCAGTAATAGCAGTTTGGTATGGTTTGTTCTTACCAAACGCTGCTATTGAATGGATTGAGCTTTTCTGCATAATTTTTCTGATAAATACCATATAGGACAATAGTAATTTGAACTATAATAATGCTTAGGGGTTTGCTAATTACAACATTGAAAAAAAAAATCAACAATTGAAGCGATATTTTTTAAACTATGTAAAATTAGCAACATATAGCTAATTATGTTAATTGTGTTCAAGAGGATAGTACTAAGTTTTTGAAACAAAACAGAACTAAAAATTAAACCTCAAATAAGTATTTCCTGAACATACTTACTACAGAAATCCAGTTAGAATGATTAGGAAATCTGAATGTACAGCCAGAAGAGACGGAGAGTTCACTAGAGCATATCTAGAGATTATGTTTTATCTGATCTACAGAAGCTGGGCAGAATCCTTCAGGCTGTGCTGTAGTGTGAATGTTAGTTGGAAAAGGTTGGCGTAGATTGGACTTGGATAAAGCACACATCAGTGTTTAGTTGTCTGGCTTTTCTTTGTTTTCAAGTTGTAAGATGCTGAAGAACAGGAGTTCTGAAATGAATTCCAGAGATGTGATCATTAACAACAATAAATGAGCATTTTCAGGAGCAGTACTTGTATAGCATCTGTAATTTTGTTGAAAAAGCAAGTGTTTAAAAGAGATAAAGCAAATTAGCTTGGACTTTTTTTAAAGTTTTGTTTTGGAAATGGCTCACTGATTGAACAAAAGTAAGAAGTAATGTGGTTTTCAGTTGGTCCAGGTCAACTCTGTAGGAAGAAGGCTCTTTAGTTAGAAACCAGGTAGGCTGAAATTTTGAGCTTCGTCACCACTGTTTTTTTCTCACTGCTGAAGCTTTCTGAGGGTCCTTACTTTTGTCAGTGCTGCAGTATAAGGGCTTTTGTTATAAGGATAATGGAGTAGATTACCCATTCAGCTAGAATTGGTTTTGCATACTTTTTTATCCTGTCCACAAGGTAACTGAGTCCTTCGGTTTGTTTTGTTTTTTTTTTTTTCCGGAGTGTTTTGGGGGGGAAGGGGGGGTCCCTGTCCTCTCTTCGGTCAAAAGACAAGTTCTTTAATCAAGCTTTGTCTCTTATTTTTATTTTTCTTCTGTATCTGTGTGTTCCAGACTTAGTTTCAGTCTAGCTCTTTAATAATTCAAAATCAATGTCCAGTAGCTTTGCACTTGTTTAAAGTTTGTGAATAAATTAGATTGCTTTCACGTTGTCCTAGTTATTGGTGCCTTATATTTGGCAAGCCCATCTCTGTAAGACTGTACATATTCAATTCCTTCCCAATGAGGTGAGAGGAAAGCATTGTCAGCCTCTTTATATCCAGCTGAGGCCAGGTGTTGTGCATTAACATGTAAATAGTGCAATTAGTGTTAATTATGATTTAAAAAGAAACATTAAAATCTGCGGGAACACAGTTTGTCAGCCATACTTTTTTGTGTGTTTTACTACTTTAGCTTCTTTTTTTAGGCATCTGTTAGTACTTTCAGTCTTGATTACTGTAAGGCTTCAAGCTGATGTTTGCATCCGACAGGTTAGATGTGTGAAGAGAAGAGACTCTGGATGATAATGCAGAAAGAGGAACTCGGGTCAGATTGCATTTAATCACCTTGTGTGACTTAACTCTGTGTTTTATTGTATATCTAAAGGGCATAATGTCTGCTGAAAACCTCATAGATCACAGGGAAGCTGGGGTCCTCTCTGTTGCAGTTGAATATGTGTGTACATATATGCATCAGTTAGGGAATTAAAGATTGCTGTGGGGAGAATGGTAAGTCCTCTGAGAAGCCAGTTTTAGACTTCAAAAGAAAACTTTACTAGATTTATTCATTGACAACACACTTCATGCTCAGGATGTCCTGTCAGTTTGCAATACCTTGGGCTTATCCCGTTCTTTACCTTGTAAATTCTGTTACTTGGGCCACTGGTTACATGTTTTTTCATGACACCTGAGTGCAAGTCATAGTTTCTCTCTTCGCTGGTTATATTACTCACATACTTAAATAAAATGCTTATATACAGTGCATGGCTATGCCGTCAAATGTTACTGCTGTTGGGTACACCATTTTAGTATGCTTACATTTGAGCTCAAGGCAAGCTAATACTGATTATATCCTGATTAGTGTGATTAAAATTTATGAGAGTTACTCTACTTGGGCTACATCTCCACAGAAGCCTGTGCTTCTGCAATGGTCTGGGTGTCCCTCATAGGTCTCAGTCCTCTGGTAACCTTCTTCCATTGCCAGAGAGCTCTTCGCTACACAGCGATAGTTGGGTTTGGGACATAAGCATGCTATGTGGCAGGCTGTCTAAATATTGCATCTTTCGACATTTGAATTTGCCAAATTATGCACAAACTGCTAAAAGAATAGTTTTTCGTGGGTACCGCTTCATGTGAGAAAACCACTATGTATGGTAGTACGAGCACTGGTACACTGTTTTGAACGGTTAGATGCCACTTCTGTTCAGCAGCACTCCCGTATTATCCCAGCTGTTTAGAAAGCTTGAGAATCTTTGACACTGGGACCCTCTGGCTGCTGTTGGTCTCGCGTCTCATGTCTCACTTTCCACTTGTGGCAGGAAATTTTGCTGCTTCTTCAAGCGTATGCTGTCAAGAACTTGTTTTAAGTATCTGAAAAAAATTATTGGTTCTTCATTTTTCTCTACCCCATGAGGCAAAAGATGGTGAATTCTAAATAAAACAGAATAAGGTATTTGTAGTGATATTTATATATGTTTGTGGCAGGAATACAGTTAAGATGTGCCTCTTTTATAATAACTATTTTCTCACTTGTACAGCATACCTTGAAATGAAGACTGCTTCTGCTGGCTTATCAGATCTCTTAATAGACTCATGGTCAGGCGTAGTTGTCTGACTGCTTTCTTAGGTTCTTCTGTTCTTAATGTAATGGAACCTCAGTCAAATAAAATACATTATTTGCATTTCTGACCAATTCTTTCATCTCATGATGATTCTGAGATGTAGGTGCTCAAGAAAATCTGAAGTGCCAAAAGATGAGTACCTTTCCATTTGTACAAATTGACACATTGACTTTAAAGAAAAGCTAAGTACATTTAATATTGACATCAGTCTTACATCTGCTTCATAGTGTGATCCCTTACAGAACAGTAATGCAAAAAGTAGTTGAACAGTACAGTTTGGTTTGTATTAATATTTAATCTGATACCAAAAGCACTTAAAGGAGCTAGGGATATGAGTCTTCTATTAGAAACGGCTTCTTTGTTGCACTGAGCAATTACTACTCAAGTAAATGAAACCAAGAAGTTTGTTCTAGTATCACTAAGTTTTAAAAATTGTTCTGTTGGGAAAGCTTTTGTTTCAGTTTCTGTTTTTAAGGGTTGCTTTTTCAGAGTCAATCAAAAAGTAACTTCCTTGATGTTAAACACAAGGGTACAAATTAAGGCTAATAAACTGATATTGAGTGAGTCAGAAAAGTACTGATAAATGTGAATGCTTTTGGGAGCATTCTGCAGCTCTTAGCTCTGGAAGAACTGCACAACTTTCTAAAGAAAATAATCAAATCAATGAAACGTCAATTATTAATGTTCTGTATTGCCAGAAAATTGGAAGAGCTAAAAGAAAATCGGTATACTGCTCCAATCCCAGAGAATGATGAGCACACCTAAGGTTCTTCTAAAATTTGGGCCAGCCTGCAAGCAGAGCTTTCCCCAGCTTTGCCTGCTCCCCTAGGAGCATGTGGGGAGGCAGCGCTGACAGGATGATGTGAGGATTTCAGCCTTCTTTTCAAGTAAAATAGTGTTCCCTCTTGGTTGTGAGAAAGCATGAAATTATTCCCATTGGGACTAAAGGAACTCACAGGGAGATGGATAAAAGGGTTTAAGAAAATCTTATAATTTAGAATTATCCCTTGTTTTCTGGGGCTTTTTTCATTACTTCTGAACAGTTGGGTCATAAACACTGTTTGCATTCCTACGTCGTGTTCAGTGCCTCATTGATTTAGGCTACTGAAATGTTTGGGTTTGACCGTTGACCGTACAGTTTGGCAGCAGCTCAGGCCCACATCTTAGTCTTCTGGTACAGCGGCGGGCTGCCTTGTTTTCTGCTATGCACTACTACTGCCAGTAGCTATTGTTTGTGCACAAATCAGTTGCTCAGTGATTGATAGACTTCCCAGGGCTAGAAAAAGTAGGTGTTAATGCTTGAAGCAGTCACCTCAGTGCTGTTGTCCTCTCCCATATTATACCTGTGGCTGAGGTAGCTGAAGAGTGCCATATATTGGAATAAGTCCTCCATTGCCCATTATGGATTACTGCAAGTTGTGCATCATCTTCATGTGTCAGTGAAACACTTTTATTCCTCCTCCCCCCGGCCCCTGGGTTCTAGGAATTTTCTCTTAAAGTCTCTCAAATCACTTTTCCTAAAGTTTCAAACTTGCTGGAGTATTTTAAACTTAGAACTTCCAGTCTGAAATAAACCAGGTGCTTGTTCGCAAGTGAAGTCTTCACAGTTTCCTTGGTGTTCTGCTATCTACATTCATAGAGGCATGTGTTCATGCTATACAGAACATTACTTTGCCCATTAGCAGATAAGTAAGGTCCTGATGCTAATTGCAGGCCGTACAATCGGGACATGCTCTTCTAGAGTAGCACTATCAAACTCATGAAGTAATTCCTTTTGAGTCCATCTGAGAATCTGTTTTTTCACTCCAGTTCTTACACAGGCAGATCTTCTTCCATACAGCTGACACAGTGTTTCATGCTGGTATCTTAGATCTCTTGAATTTTAAGGAGGTAGTTTTTATGTTTTTGGTTGTCTTTTAATAAGTTTCATTGTGTTGCACAGCACAGCGGGTGGGATGATGATGTGGGTGCTTTATATACTAATTTTGTCAGTAATACTTTGCAGCAGTGCTTTAAAAGTCTAGTGCTGTTATTGACTGGCATTCCATTAGTTTTAAATATTGATAAGAAATTATTCATTTATTTAATGCATAATTTCTGTCACCTTGTTTTGACTATGGAGAGAACTGATCTATTAACTCTAGCCACAATATTTATGGATAAAATCCTTCAGCTTTAAAATTAAAAATAATTAGCTATTGTCACATTACTAATTATTGTACATACAGTATCAGCAGGGCTATAATCTATCTGTCCAATATGCGTTCTACTCAAATTGCATTAATCATAACTTGCTTGAATGTTAGCAAATGATTCCACAAAGTGCTAGCAATAGCGATTCTTGCAGTCTAGAAATAATGAAGATGTAAATCACTTCTACACATCATTGCCATAATATTCATATGATAGGATATGAAACTGCTGCATCCGCTTTTATACTAATATTTAAGATAGTTACTCTTTGTGATGGCAGCATGGTATAGTACCTCAGTTTATTTCCAACTGCGTAGGGCCGTGTCATAGTCAATTGAATTAGTGAATTTAGATTTACTCTTTCAAACTAGTCATGAAAGTCAATACTGGTCAAGTATACTCTAAATTCAAAATAACATTGTAGACTTTTTGAACGTGATGCTTTACATTAGCATTCACGCTTAGAGTGGAATTCTACTTCATGAATTGAAATTCTGCATGTCGAATATAATAGTTTTCAGGTTTTAGTGTGAATATTATATTTTCACTTAGTGCAAATTGTTATGGTTTACTCATTTCAACAGGGGTATGCAATTTTATATGACAGTGTATTGCTTCACAACTTTATTTTGCATGCGTTTGTTTATATTACGCAATTTGCTTGATTTTTATTCTGATTTCTTTGTGTTTGAGTCTGTATTCCTTTGCATATTAGCAACACTGGCTGCAACATTTTGTGATCAGCTCAAAAGCACACACTGCTGCAAGCTTTAATGTCGGGAAGGGTAAGCATAGTTTATTGAGGAGACCACCAGCTCAAAGCCTCTATCTATATTTTTTCCTGTGGGAAAATGCTGTAAAACTATTTTCTTGCCATGCACATTTAATTTCAGAAGCTTCTAACTATCACTGCTGTGATAAACCTGAGCAGCCGCACCAGGAGTTGAGTCATGGTACCCGTGGGGCCAAGGCAGGAAGAATGAAGCTGAACTAGTTTGCTTAACTCCTGAGCTTTATAATTTTTTTTCAAATGCAATTTGTATGTTAAATTACCAATCTATACTATAAATTCCCATACAGAATTTAGTAAATATTCAGAAAATGGATACTCTTCCAAGATGAATTAGAGTGGGAGTATTTAGATAAAGTTTTCAAGCTCTTCTAACATGAACTCATTACTGGGTTTGAAATTTTTGTAGGCTGTAAATTTCAGTTCCTTTTTGGAGAGTGGCAGTACTTAGAAGGCTTGAGAGTTTGTCCCCAAGTTTTGTTTATCACAAGGTTATCAACCATTTGATGGCTATCATCATGCCTGAGAATCTCAGGAGAAGGGGATTTAAAAAGTGTTTTTATAAACAAAATTAATAAAAGTAAGACAGAGTAATAATGAGGAGCTGCATTCGTCAGCTGCTTTCTGAAGTGTGCCATTCTTGTTGCTATGATAATAGAGAAAATTAATACATCCTGTCAGGACCGCATGACAGGAACGCTGAAAAGCTGTGAAGTGACTGTACACGGTGGAATAAAGGAAATCCACTTTGATCTACCATTTTTGATGTTTTATAATTGCACTTATTATCAGGTCCTTTACTCTCTTCTTATTTGACACAAGATCCATTATCAGTGACAGCGTGAATGTGAACATGGGCTTGATTGGAAAAACTACTTAGGATGAGGTAATGGGGGAAAAAGCTTTTTGTTCCTAACTCTTGAGAAAAAAAAAAAATTTAAATCATTTATGTTAGTGCTATCAGCTAATATCTTCCCAGAAATGCTCCCCTTCATGTGTAATATTGTTTATATGCTGCATTTGAGTACAGCCTGTTTAATTAGCTCCCTAATGAAATACTGTATAACAAAATGGAAATTTATCATGTGTTTTTATGCCTTTGTTCAGCTACAAACTAGGGCAGGTCACTGTGCCCAGCCTGAGCTAGACACCATTTTCTTTCGTGCTGCATTTGAATAGAACCCATTTAATTTTTTTTTTTTAAATGCTGTCTATTGAAAATTTTCAAATAAAGGGATAAAGTGCTGTCCTTTTAGCTTCCCGTGCTGTCTCTTATCTCTCCTGTGTGAGATGAGAAGTAGTACTGCTTCACAAAGAGGCAGATTACCAGGTATCTTGTCTTTTATTGGGCTATATATTAGAATTAGCCTGTCTTTCTAGCATCAGCGTGTGTGGATACATTCAGAATCCACGGAGTCTTTCTCTTATATATGAAGAAAAACTGGTAAATTGGTTATTCACTATTTTAAACAGACTTGAGTCTGTTTAACTTGAGTTAAACTGACAGAGTTTTACTTAGTTCCTACTACAATCAACAAGAAGCTCCTGTTGGCTATATTTAGCCTACATTTTGTTTACCTTCGTTTTGGTAGGTAAAGAAATAAATGACCAGAGTACTGGCGACATTTCCGCACAGGCAGGCACGCCGCACCAGGCACGAGCCCAGCGCCGCACAGGAGCCCCCTGCGCCTCGTCGGAAAAGCTCCTCTCTAACTTAAGACTTCCACCACCATCTGTGAAAAATGTAAGTCACCATGCTGTGACTTACGCCTCGCATTGAAGCGTTGCCTGTATCTCTATGGTGGAGCTTTAAAATGTAAAAACCCATTTCTTTGAAAGTGTGCTGAAACCCAAATATTTCAGGAAATATGTCAATTCCAGTGATGTTTCCCCAAAGAAGAGATCTCTGTTTGGAGGTGAAATTCCTCATCAGAGCAAGAGGTTCACAGAGGAAAGGCAGTTGTCAAGATACTCGCCTGGAAAGTCAAATAATGGTGAAGGAAAGGATTGAAAATGATACCCTCGCACCTGGTACACAATTAGTCTTCTCTCTTTCTCACTCTCTCTCATAATCTCTTGCGAGCTACTTCACTGCGTATAAATAATCAAATATTTATTGGAGTAGAGACAAAGACACCAACACGCTCTGTAGCGCAGTGGTCAGGCACTCCTATGTTATGTGACTGACCAGTTTAAATCCCTGTGCCAACTACATTTTAAGAGTGGCATGTCTCAGGTAGTAGGTGTACGGCATGAGTGCCTAAGATTCAAGTCCTGTGTCTGTGTCAGCCAGAGCAAATAAAGCCGAGCCTCGAGTGCTCAGATGAAAGGAGGAGCGTTTCCTCGTTTTCTACCCTTAAGTGTTCTCTGCATTGCCTGGTTATGCTTATATACATTGGAGTCTGGTGAGCAACACTGTCAAGTCTAGGGAAACTGTCACCCTGCATTCACTATTGCCAAGCTTAATAAGACTTAGCACTTCTATAGTGCATTTTTATGTTCAAAGTGTTATAGGAATATTAAATCAAATTTTGCTCTCAGCTGAACTGTATCCCCATTCATTGCTCAGTTTTGCTTGACAGTAAGAACTTGGGACAGAAAATAAAGAGCTTCATTGCACCGGTGGAAGCACCAGGAGAGACTGAGAGAGAAGGAATGTGTTACTATAGCCATCAAGAGAGTGCACTTGGCAGTTCCCTTGCGTTCGCTGGCTTATGTGAAAGGACCTGGGGGTGCTGGTTGACAGCTGGCTGAACATGAGCCAGCAGTGTGCCCAGGTGGCCAAGAAGGCCAACGGCATCCTGGCCTGTACCAAAAATAGTGTGGCCAGCAGGAGCAGGGAGGTGATTGTGCCCCTGTACTCGGCACTGGTGAGGCCGCACCTTGAATACTGGGTTCAGTTTTGGGCCCCTCACTACAAGAAGGACATGGAGGTGCTGGAGCGTGTCCAGAGAAGGGCAACGAAGCTGGTGAAGGGCCTGGAGCACAAGTCTGATGGGGAGCGGCTGAGGGAACTGGGACTGTTTAGCCTGGAGAAGAGGAGGCTGAGGGGAGACCTCATCGCGCTCTACAACTACCTGAAAGGAGGTTGTAGTGAGGTGGGTGTTGGTGTCTTGTCCCAAGTAACAAGCGATAGGACGAGAGGAAATGGCCTCAAGTTGCACCAAGGGAGGTTTAGATTGGACATTAGGAGAAATTTCTTTACTGAAAGAGTGGTCAGGCCTCAGAACAGGCTGCCCAGGGAAGTGGTGGAGTCACCATCCCTGGAGGTATTTAAAAGACGTGTAGATGTGGTGCTTAGGGACATGGTGTAGTGGGCATGGAGGCGTTGGGTTGACGGTTGGACTTGGTGATCTTAGAGGTCTTTTCCAACCTTAACGATTCTATGATTCTATGAAAACAAGACAGTTTCATCTGTGCTTCTCCTTTCCTGCTTTTGGGACCAGCATCTCCTTGCATTGTCTGTGCTCCGGTGACAAGAGTTTGCCCCTATTTTTGGTACATGTAGGGACTTGTGCTTGTGCTCTCTGTATACTCCACATAGCAGCTGCCTACAGTCCTGCTCTGCCTGGAATTTGTGGTATTACTGAGAGCAGAATTTTGTTATAGTTCATGGAATCTGTGCTGGAAATCTTCCAGGAGATTTTACATATTCAGTGATGACATGGAGAATATTATTCACTTCAACAGCAGCCATTCAAGGATTCTGTACTAATATAACCTAATAGAACAGCTTTGTCTTTGACTAATGCCTTTGGCGGGGGCTTTTATTAGTAGACATGGAGTTTGCTGCTGTTGCTGTGGAGTTTAAGGGGAGTTTTTTTAGAGCAATAGAGTCATTTTGAAAGCAGCATGAAGTGTTCAGTTTTGTATAAGTAAAGCATGGTAATTTTAGTGCTGCCTTTACAGCATGTGAAATGGAGCTAATGCTTCACAATGAGGAAGAATGCAAACATACACAATGCTGTCATACTTGGAGATCATCTGGAAGGAGATGAATCACTAATCAGTAAATGGATAAACTTCCCAAGCCATTTTACTTTGTATTAATGTTGGAGCCTGATCAATACCATAAATGTCAACTACAGTTTCGGTCATTTAGTTCAGTCTCACGAAGTAAAAGTTGTTTTTGCATTAGCTATGCTGTCACGTGTAGTGTACAGCTATGTTTTTAATATAAACGATGTAGCAATATCATCATATTTGTGCTATCAAATTGCAAGGATATTCACATGAGATGAATTTTAGCTCGGCAGATGTCCCAGGCAATGGTACCAATTCTTTCTTCACAGCCTCTTTGGGACCAGCGCAGTCAATTTGCAGGACGCAGAGCGAGTATGGGTGCTTGCACATGCACTGCAGAACCGAGCTGGTGACAGATCCTTCCCTTCCCTCTTTTTTTCCTGTCTAATCGACAGGACAGAATTAGAGCTTTGGAGATCGCTACAGGCTCTAAACTAGCCTGGGAGTGTCTCTGCAGCCATCTGATATTCCCTCCTACATTAGGCAAAATTTTCATGCGAATTTGGACTATGAACTACCGTACAGCTGTCTTAGATTATATCTTTATACTCAGTTCTTCTTTCTTCAGTTGGAACCGATTCATTGACATGTTTACTTGTACATTTTTCAGCCGTGTATTTTTTCTACAATAGGATATGTTTTATTTGGTAGATATGTAGTGTGTTGCTTTTTCTTCAATTTAAGATTGTAAAAAACAAACTGGAGGAGGAGGAGGAAAGCTGTGTCTGAGTGGCCCCCTCCTTTTTGATGCGCATGATGCATTTTTCTTTCCCAATTTCTACCTTGTCAGTGTGTGGAATTCTGAAGAGTTCAATTTCAGCTGAATGCTACAACTCAGCTCTAATAATTACTTTTGAAAGGTCATTTTGAAATTGCATAAGCTGAAACTGCCTGCTGATCTTCACCCATTCTGTCCATCCTCTTTAGTAAAAGGTAACTATAGCATGTATTATTGCCCACTCCTTCCTCCACCTCCTTGATACATTTGCTTTGTTTGCATTCAGTCTGCATATTCCATAACAAAGGCAGGAAGGTGTATAAAGCACAGTGCAAGTATATGAACAGAACTATTTGTTCTATCCTAGCTTCCTTGGTTATTCTGTTATTCAGTACTGTGAGATGAGTTTGGCGGAGGGTTCTTTGTTACCTGGTTATTGCATTCAGGTTGAAGTGGAGTAGTCCCATTTGTGGTGTTCACAAAATCTGTATGAGGTTATTTACAATATTTGCTAAGAGTCACATATGTCAAAAGACTGCAAGTAAGCATCAAACTTAGAATTTAAACATCAGGATGAGGATCAGAAGGAGGCTTGAATTACTATTCTGTTCTGGACAATAAATCCTATAGAAGTGGTTTCATGGGTTCCTTATGTGTGTTGAGTTTCGAATTGCCTTTTGAGCGTCAATATCTGACTCACTCCGAGATCTACAAATCAAGTATTTCGTCTCTAGTTTTTGCGTTAGGCGGTACATGACTTCAAGGCAGATCCATTCTTCTTCTTCAGCCATGAGAATGGATTTGTTTCATCAGTTGGCTGAGTAAATGACATACTCGTCTTGTTTTCCCCAAATGTCTCTGGCTAAACCAGGGCTGCCCTGGTGACGTAGGAAGAAATTCACCAATGGCTGGAATTTGGTTGAGGTTCTCTGGCTGGAGCAGGAAGCAAGCAGTGAGTGCAGTTTTGCTCCGTGCTGTTGTGTTAACATATGTGAAATTAAATCCTTCAAGATGATAAAAATATAGCCTTGTAAATAAACTGAGCAAATACCAGTCTAACTTTTATTCTTCCCACTGGGATTTGAATTCAGTGAAGGTTTTTGTGTATGTATAAAATATGCATGTGTATATTATATACTTACACGCTTAAAAATGCTTCCTTTTTATATGTAGGTTTTATACTTAGATACACTTAGGTTTGTGTGTATATTGCCTGCTTACTCTGTGTGGATGAATATTTATCTATATAAAATTTTATACATAAAATATTTGAAAACTCCTCATCTCAATGATAGTTTGTAGCAACAAATTCCTAGATGAAATGTGTCGTTTTAAAAAAAAAAAAGAAAAAAAACACCTCAGAGTATTCCCTTTTATCAGTTTTAAATTTCTCTCCTAACAGTTTCATTTAGTGATCCACTCTACTTTTATTGTGCGTGTAAATAATTGTGTACCCACTGAGTTCGTTATGTTGTTTCTCTATCATTTACATCTTCCTTCTCTTTAAACTACACAATCTGTTTAGTGTCTCCTCACATAATGGTTTTTCCACATCACTAATCTAGTCACCTGTTTGCAAAATCCCTTCTATTTTTACCAAATTATTCTGAAAAAAAGGGTCAAGAATGGAATAAAGTATACCACAAGATGTGTATGTAATGATTTAACACTATTTGCCTTTTTACTTTCGGTCCAATTTGCTTTGTTTTCCATGCTGTCACATTCTTTTACTAAAGCTGTACATAGAAAAGAGGTTTTCATTGGACTGTTTGCAGACATACACAGGTCCATTTTCTGAGTACTTGGAGTTAATTTAGATCTCAGCAATCAATTTGAGGTACTTTGCATTTGTCAGTGTGAATTTTCATCTGCTGATGTATAATCCATTCACATACCTCTGCTGGACCTTCTTATTTTAAAAATTGAAGTAAGTTTGTGCCAACCTGTATTTTACTGGCTCAGTGGTTCATCCCTTTCTAAATCACAAATACAGTAACCCCATTCCTGGAACAGAATCGTGTGGTGTTCCACAGCTGGTATTTTGAAGTGACAAATTTTCTGTTTCTAAATATATAAAAAATGGATCAAAGCTGGACTGTTAGCTTCTGTGCTTACATCTAGCAAGCCAAGGCAGAATAACCTAATAGAAATCAACGGAGTTAATCCCATATGATGCTTATTGTAACTGGGAAAAGAGATGGGTCTTAAATTTACCCTAAATCTTTCAAATAAAGCCGTCTGCTCAAAAGTTTGGTCAGAACAGGTTTTAAGCCATTGTCCTGGCAATAAAAGGAAAATGAATGATTCTGCGAGGCATACAGCTTTTTGTACATAAAAATGAAGCAACCTTGAAAATCTATTGATTTTCCAGTAGGTTAATATTTTCTAGTAGGTGACTATAGTCTATAAAAGTCAAGCCTGAAAAAGGATGAACGTAAGTTCTTCTAAGTTGCTATAAATTGCTGAAATTTGCCTGAATACTTACTGAATGCATAACACAATAAAGTCTGGTATTTGACCTTTGAGGTCTAAGTTTAATGGGAATCCATAAACGTACCAGCTCAGTTTACAGACACGTCCTATCCCAAATTTTATAGTGCAGATGTGCCTATTAATAAGACAGTGAAAACCCTTGGTCGGTAATTTTTTTCCCTGGAGTTTCTAAGTATCAAAATGTGTGAAATAACAAGTTATTTTCAAAATTCAAGAGTTTAACTGCCTACAGAAGGTTACCATCGATGTCGGATGGCCAAAACCATAAGGTGTGAAATTCTCCAGGAAGCCCCCAGCTTCTTGAACTCTGAGCAGTATGAGGAGGCACTCGCTGCCTTTGCAGTGCTGGCTCTGCTTTGTGATGCTTTGTGAGTTTTTGTTTCTGGCTTTACTTTCATGGACATTTCACACTTTCAAAGAGTTATCTTCTAGAAGGCATTTTTTGCTCTATCTGAAATTCTGAAATATGTAGGAGTTTGGCATAGGATTCAGAGCTGAACAAAGAATAATAATCGGTTTTCTTTCAAGAATCTGAATTTCTGAGAAGTGGGCTTGTTGTTCTTTGATTGCAAGTACTGTAAGTTTCAGTTGAGGTATGATTATTTTTATATCTTACGATTATTATTATAAAAGCAGCTTTACCTAGTCTAGAAAGCAAACAAAAATAGCTAATAATGAGTTCTGAATAATTTTGAGTCAGTTTTAATAATGATAAGCAAAGACTCACTGCAGTGAGCTCTCAAACTTTGCCTCACTTAAAGGGAGGGAAATTTCCTCTGTAGCAAAAGGTGCAGAGAACTTTTTTCCTTAAGACTAACTCTTGCACTGTTTGACCTCAAAACATTAATTATTATTTAATTTGGAATGAGTATCTTGATAAATCTTGGAGTCTTTATTAAGGATATGTTCCTGTTTGATATTCTCTTTTGTTTAGGTTTCAATTATTTAATTACAGGTCTTGATATGAAACTAATCATGCATGCATCCATATGAAGCTGGCATACTGACAGGATAAAATCATTAAACAGTCATTACTATAAACTGACGTTGGCCTGTAATTTTTGCAGTTAACAGGGGAGTTGATGCTTGGTGAACAATCCAATTAAAACTGGCAACAAAAGACTTAAAATGTCAGCCAAATTGCTTTTTAATAGTCAATGCAGCCGTCACAAAACATAAACATTAAAGTCCCCATAGTGGCATAAAGCTTCATGGTGAAACAATTCTAGAAAATGAATAATAATTACAGTATCCTGAGAATTCTCTTAATAGATGTGCACTCATTAAAATACTTTGTTGGTTAGATTCATATGAAAAAGTATGTTTCCCTTGATACTTCTTTATGCATTTGTTTTGAAGGTTTTATTCGATATTTTATAGATGTAATTTCTAGTAATATTCAAAAATGCATGTCTTATTTACAATAAGTTTAAATAACTGTATATAGATAAGCTTTGAGTGAAATGCACCTTAGAAATGTGTTTTGAGGTGAGCTGGGAATATGGTCACAAAGAACTTTTATAACCTATTAATGCTGTAAAATGATGTAATCTTTGTTAATTTTGAGTTGCACTAAATTTCTTTTGCAAGTTGAGCAAGAATAGCAGGAGAAGCTTGTCAAACATTATTACTGCCTGAAGTTAACTATCTGAATCAGTTTATGCAGAAGTGACCTTACTGGTACTTGATAGATTCTCTGCTGAGATCTTCAAAGGTGTTTAAGAGTGCAGGGCTCCTAATAATAAAATGCAGAGTGGAGTTAAAAGTAGTTAAAAATAGTTCTGAGGAACCAGGCCACAACCCCCAAGTTCGTGGAGTGGTAGAAGCATATAGGTGTTTCAGAAAATCTACATGCTTGCTTGTAAATGCCTAAATAAGCGTTAGAGAGACTAACTTGAAAACTGTGGGTTTGTGCCTAGGCTGTTGTGTTTATTTTCAGGCATTACATCAGCTGTTTCTGTGTTGTTATTTTGTCTTTCCCTACAGGAGTTTTTCTTTTCTTTAAAAAATAATCGATTTGTTGTTTACCATCAGTTACACATGTACCATTGTCTTTCCTCCCAGCAAGCTCAGTACTATAGGAGAAGTGTCAACGTTCCTAAATAAAATGTTAGCAAACATCGATGGCAGGAATAAATCTTTTCGTAAAAGTATTTCTTTTGTTTGTAGATTAAGTTGAGAGGGACAGGAACTTGTCTTAGAACTGCCTACTAGATAGTACTATCTGCTTGTCTTAGAACTACCTCTAGGGATAAAAGGCAGAAGTAGTTGGTCAGATAATTCTACGCTGAGGTATATCCTTTAACTAATTTAGTGTAATTTAGATACTATGTAAAATCATCTGGTGAGTGACAAACAGCTTTCTGTTATGCTGTCTTACAATTACATGCAACCTCCTTCTTAAATAATACCATGTACATCTAAGGGTCACCAAGAATGAATTGATGCTAAATATCCTACAGCTAAGGTTACCATTCTTCCTGTTTTTAAAAAAAAAATTGTTTCCCTTATTTAAAACAATAATTCTCTGTTTAAATAGAGACTTAAAAGATAATTTGAAATAATTCTCTGTTTAAAAATTTGTTTCTCTTCTAAAGCAAAACTTCAGAAGGACAATATATGTTTTGAAACTGTAGTTTGTCTTGAAGAACTCTTTTTTAAGAAATCTGTCAACTAAAGTTTGTGAAGTAGAAGATAAGTGAAGTTGAAGGAAACAGTCAGGTTTCCTGCGAGCTCTCTACCTGACCAACAGGAACTAGTAAGGTTGTTGAGAAAAATCTGTAGTGCTGTGATTTATGTATTAATTGCAAATTATTTTATAGGTCAGACTACTCTGAGGAGAGGATAAGATAGGAGGGGCCACATGTACTTTGATTTTTAAAAAAAAAAGTTGTCAACAGTATTTCTGGACCAGGAATAAACACACATACTTGCTGCTTGTCAATTCGTCAACTGTGTTTAAAACTAACCTCCACTAAGATGAATTGGAAGTCTCTTCTTGACTTCAGGAAGAGTAGTGGATCATATTCCTAATTTATATGACAGGTTTGAATGTGTATGCAATCATTCAGGAAAAGCCAGATAAAAGCATTATCAGTTTCACCAAAAGCCGTTCATTTTACTGGTTGGTAGCATGCTTCTGTATAAAGTTTTCTCTCTGATTATCCAAAATAGCTAGCAGAAAATTGTAGCAACAAACAACTCTGCTACCTTGTACAGTCTACAGAGAAAGAAGAATCACTTTAAAATTAAATCTCAGAGAATACAGTGGAAATAATTTCTACAGAGCCAGTAAGGGGATACAGATTTATAATGAGACGCAGCCCAGTAATTTATGGTGAATTCTGGTTGAACCTTGTAGGTCGAGGGATATTTGTTCTGAACAGCCGGCTTTGAGCAAGCTGTCTTCCACTTCTCTACTCCTGTAGAGTAAAGTCACCCAAATGGCCCCAGCGCTGCACCACTGCACCTCTTCCCCAGGAAGGCAGGGAAACAGTCTAGAAGTAAACTTTTCTATAGAAAGCCCAAATCTACTTAAAAAAAACCAATACCATGATTGAAGGTAATTTTTACCTTATTTTGGTGTGATGACCATGCGTTGTACATCCTCCAGCTGAATATGTTGTCGAGCTCTATCTAAGGCTTTATGCAGTACTCTTACAGACATTGTAGTCTATTTAACTGGCTACAGTCTATTTAACTTACACAAAATCTGGATGCAAAGTTTTCTGTCAAGAAAAATATTTCTTAGTATTTATTTATAAAACAATACTAATTAGTATTTGAGATAGATATGCATATAGAGTCACAGTTAAACTGTACATATGTTTACATATTATGGATACATTTGACAGCTTTTTCTGCCCCTCAACAAGTTACTATATAACCACAGATAAATGAATTATTTTTTTAATACTCCCTATGTTCATATAACAGTCACTGGAAATATATGTAAAGATGTTCATATCAAGCAATTTAATGTTGAGGTGAAATCCATAATAGAAACATATGGAATACTGTTTTATTGAATAAAATAGAGACCTTCATTTTCCTCATGTTCTTCAGAATATTATGAATATAGAAACTAGTCCATATTTCTCCTGATGTTCCCTCATTAATATCTTTCTAAAAGGATTGTCTTAAAAATTAAGTAAATACATGGGGGTAGAGACAATTACTGAATGATCCAGAAGAGCTTCAAGCTTCTACGTCTGTACATGGTATTGATTGTAAAAATGGATCTAGTATTTTCAATTATGCTCTGCAAAATAATGTCAGGAGACATGCTGGGTGGCTGGATTTGACATGATTGATAATCTGGAGTGCAGAGAGTCAGGTGTCCTGAGCAAAGCCTTTATATATCCAGGTGGGAGAAGCTGGAGTGTGATTCATCTGTGAAACCAGAAAGTTCAGGCACTTCCACCTTGAAGTAAACTTAAAGTTTGCAGTGCTGCCAACAAAACGCTAGCGCTGTCTGAGTCCAAATAGACAGGGAATATGCTTGGGATCTTGCCCCCAGTAATTTCATGAATGCACATAAACATGCTCATCAGGGCTTGAGTTTGGGTCCTGATGTAACTGGCAGGTTTAACCGTGACTTAGGGCTTATCATCTTTTCATATTTCTGTACAGCCAGAGAATATTTTATATTTACAAAAATATGAATCGACAACCTGATCTTTCTCATGGCTGGGCTCTAAGTTGAACAGGATTCTGTACTTCAGTCAAATGGTAGAACTCATGTCACTGTCCCCAGCCTTGAGAAGGCAAGCACTGAAATGGAATAGTCTTCACCTCAGCCATCGCTGTGCAGTGAACTCGAATGCCGCAGGGTTTTACATTATTTGGGTCCGTAACAGCGCCTCAAGCAGTCTTTTTTCCTAAAAATGTTGTGAAGTAACAGGAACACAGATGAAGCAGGTAAGAGGCAGGCCGGGAAGGTTATCATCCGCTATAGAGAGGTTGGTGACAAAGTGGCTTAATATGTCCATATTCATGACATTTCCACTGAACTACTGGGCTAAATACACTGTGTATTTCAGTATGATTTATAGTTGCTAATTCCATTACCCATAGATCCCCTTTAGAAAGCCCTCACAGCTAATGAATTTAATGACACAAAGGCCAAAACTTGAATATATATCACTGCCGAAAACCATCAATAACTGGGGAAACATTAATTTTTACAGCCATGGCTGCTCGCAACCTATTTTACCAATCATAAACTGCTCTTTAATCAAAATCTGTTCACCTCTAAGGTCATCAAAATTTGCTGCCAGGCTACTTGCAACTGCCTGGCTTTTGTAATCCTGGGTGATAGGCTTACTCTGTAAGCTATAATCTCTCCTGCTTTGTTCAGAGTTTTAGAATAGTGATTGTACCGTCCCCTGTGAGTTGCCACTGATAGAAGTTACAACTCGTGATATTGACTGAACCCACCACTCTTAAGTAACGGCAGGAATTGCACGTTCTCCCGAAATATCACCTTTAAGCTGGCTGGGAGCTGTCAGTCTCCACTTTTATCCTTTGAATGCTGTGTGCTGGTAATTGTACCAGCAGCTGCTTGATCTGCTAAACAAACCTCTGGAAGCCTGAGCTGGTTGTTTAGGTTGTTCCCTCAGTCTCCATCATAATTGGAGTGCTGCTTTTCTTCTCCCTTCACGTTTTGTCCTTGACCTCTGTGACTCAACCACCAACGGGCCTGTCTTGTGTTGGAACAGACTGTAGTGATTTAAGAGGAGTTCTGTCTCAACTGGATGGGTATTTGAGAGAATCTGATGGATGTACCACCTGCAACGAAGGAGATGGAAGGGAGTGAGTAGGGTAGTTTCATTTCAAATTTGTCATATTAATTGACATAAATGGAATAATGTTTTCACATAAATATTATACACAGAGTGCATTGGTATTTAACAGCTATATGAAGAAGTACTATAGAACAATGCTATAATTCAGACAGTTCAGCAGAATAAAAGCGCCTCAGGAGCTCTAGCTCTTCATTCCCCTTTGGCAATGTTTATTTTATACGAACACGCATCAGCGTGTTTATATTGTCAGCTGCTTCTGCAGGATAACATTTAAAACTTGCATCTTATCCGCAGTACACAGCGTTATAACCTGAAACTCATTTCTGGTTACAAACTACAGCGTAGAGAGTGACATCTTATAGTGCAGTGTTTATGTCCAAAATTATTCTACTTCAGCGGTTGGACTCCCAAGTTAAAACACTGAGTGATGGAGTTAATTAAGGAGGAGTAGTGCTGTTGTAGCTCTAATGGTCTACAGACATAAGTGCCTCTAAGTGAGGCAAAGTTTGTCAGGAAAGGTAATGTCTTTCATTGCACCAACTGATATAGCTGGAGAAAAAATAGGTAGCTTTGGACCCACAAGCCCTTCTTTTGGTTTGAGTATATTAGCATTTCCATCATCAGAAAAAACAAAACGCTCCCCTGCGTACACCTAAAAAAAAAAGAGTGTATCAGTTTTATTTCAAGAATTTTACAAAGTAAAATTGACACGTTAAGTATACGGTACAAAGACGACAGATGCCAGAAGTTTTTGAAAGGCAGAATATTATTAAATGCATCCTATCAGCAAAGTTGGAAAGGGTGGCCATGTGATAGTTCCCTAGTGATAAATCACTGCCTTTCCTTCTCTAATGAGTTCTAACCTCCGTTCTTTTGCCTGAAAAATTCTCCCACATCTTCCTGCAGCTGAGTCAAGAAACAGTTTGTTTGCAGAGACACTTCTGATTTATTTTCCAAAACACTATGTGAGATCTCCAGTATTTTTTTCACTTTTATTGTGCTACTAATTGATGTTTTACCAGAAACAGAGCCCAATAGTGTTACCATCCTGACGTGCAACAGTAATGGCAAATTACTGGCAAATACAAAAGTCCTGCTGATGAAAATTCCGTATGCTCTCTATTGCTAGAAGTGTTAAGGCATTGATACTTAGTATCATATGCAGGTAATAAAGTCCATTTATACTATTTGATTTGTGAAGGTTTTCTAGTAGACTTTAAGTAATCTGGCATTTGCTTGTTAGAAATGGACCAAAAATGTAAGTTAAAATAATGGGAAAATCCCAGGCTCATATTAGTCTACCTAAATAAATATGGACTCCAGAAGGAATTTTAGCTGTGTTTAGCACTATTTCACAAGAGATTGTATTAAAGAATTAAAGAAGCATAAAACATTTACTTCTGTAAAAGCAACAGTGTTTTACACAGTGCTGGTGCTGCTCCCATCGTTCCTTTTTAGTCTGGTGTTCAAAACTGGGTAATTATGTTTTTGTAAAGTTTCCTAGAATGAGGTCCATTATGAGTGTTTACAAAATACAGTCACTCAGGTCTTACAGTACAAGTTTTGACTGTTAATATAAAAATAGAAAAGGAAGTGCTACACCGCTATCGTAAGAATTCCTTACTGTCCTTGTAGCTTACATGCAGAATAGATTTTTTTCCTACATAGTTAGACCATACAACATTCAATGTAAATCTTACCTGTGTTTTAAAAAGAGTTGAATTGCCATCATATTTCATTTTTAAATTTGTGTAAACTTGGAAATGCTGAAGGAGAAATAAGTTTCTGTTAGCATCAGGAAATTATTAAAATTCTTGTTTTACCAGATCTTTTTGTTAAAATGATCCACAAATTACAAGTTAGAAGCTGTTAACGTGTGTGTGTATAGTTGTAAGGGATTCAAGGGAATTGAACATATGTGATAGTGAGAACATAAAGGAAACATTTAATGGGATCCATATGAACACAGTGGACTGAGTGTTTTAGTATTATACATCATTTGTTTGACATCATTACATTATTGTAATGTAAATCCAGCTGTATTTTATGCTCGTTGACTCCATTCAAAGTACATGGCATAAGATCTCTGTTAATTTTTCTTTGGAAGTGAAGTGCTGTGTTTTCAGCACAGCCTCAGTAATGATACATAGGATTCATTCTACTCTTAGAGTGGCAGTGTGGTGTGAAATTATATACTTGGCTATTTGAGGGCACACCTGTTCTGAAAAATAAAATGCCCAGAGCCCCTTGATGATCCCCAGTGCTTAATTGGTCCCTCCCTCCCTCAGTCTGTTCTGGGCTGTCCCAACCTGCTCGGCAAGGAAAATCTACTGCCGCAGGGGCGAGCTCAAAGCACTGTGGGCATGAGTCAGTAGGCTGCGGTGGGAAGTAGTATTGGTCTCTAAATCTCTTTCTTCGTCTGTAAACTTTGAGTCCGTATGACCTTTAGTTTATAAGCTTTCATTACATTATAAACTTTATTTTGCATAAAACCATATGGTTTTTAGAATTATTTAGAGATGTTGGATATTTTAGATTCTGGAAGATTTACTATGTAGTAAGGCTGAGAAAAAAAGTTATATATAGGAAAACAATAATCTAAAGGTAAATTGGTATGAAAGGTTCTGGTTAGATACTTCCGTATCCTCGTGGTCTGACAAAGTTCTCGAAGCAAAGGATTTTGCAAGTAAGGTAGGCCAACTAAATGTAGAGCTACATCAGAAGGAGCAAGTGTAGAATAGATTATAGAAACACAACGTAAATTTATACATCAATAGAGCAATTTCATACACAATTTTTTTTTCTCAAAATATGTGACAGCACGTATAAAAGGAATTCAGAAATAGGCAACAAATAACTAGGGGCTTAGTAAGGTCATTGGTGTATACATAGAAAAAGAATAATTTTAAATTTAGAGTGGAAGGAAAGGGTGTCAAGACTTACACAACATCAATAAATATATTAACATGTAGCAAAACCAGCCCTCTGCAATGGTAGCACCTACATCTAATTCTTAGTTTATCTTCTTAGGCCCAGAGCATAAATCTCATTGTAAAATTGAGAATTTTTATGCTATGCTTTTTAGCTCTAGTCTTAAGCATTCAGATTCTCTGTCTTCCCTGCACTGAAGCTTTTCCAGTTCTTCAGTGCGCATTATGTTCCTTCATCTCTGCTTGAGAAAAAATTACAGATTGGTTTGTAACTGAGCAGTAGTATACCCACAGAACTTTTAAATGAACGAAACTAAACTCTCTGAACATATGTTGCTATTTCATTCATTAAATAATGGATTGCAAGCTAATTCATACTCAGCTGAGACACGTCTAGTTAAAAAAAAAGTCCAAGCGTACCAATAAATAATGAATTTAGGAACTGAAAAAATTCAAATATCTCAAAAGCACTACAGGTTAGATGCAAACCTTTTAAGGTTCATTACTTTTTAATATATTGTTTCTGATATACTTCACTTAGTAACAATACAGGCTATTGTAGTCTTGTCAGTAAATGATGAAACAGTTCAATTACCCCTTCTTTCTATATGGATCCAAAAGGTATAGTAAAGTATACTTTAAAACTGTTAGGAAAATACTTTAGCAAAGGCCTGGCTTATTTTCAAAACTAATTTTTAATCAGGTGCTAACTAGTTGATAAAACTGCTTATTTCATTTCTGTCAGTCTGTAAAGCAATTTGACTACATGTTTATGATTACAAAGGCATTTTAGCCTGACTTAAGGAAAATGAGTTTATGTTAACGCTGGTCTTGTCCATTGGTCTGCGCCTCCAGTAGCTTTCGAGCGGAATGGCAGCACTCAGCCAACGTGGCAGAGCAAGGCAAGTGTCTAGGTTAACTTTCCACTTTCTGAAAAGCAGAGGCCTAGTAAAAAAGCAAGATCTGAATTATTGTATCTCCTGAAGGAAAAAGCAGTAGTAGTAGAACTCAGCAGCTCAGGAGGAGCTGTTGAGGTCTGCGCTCCATAACTGTAGGATACCAAGCTCCATTATACAGCTCCATGGAGCAGCCTGTGTTCAATGTTGATCAAGGGCCATCTAAAAGAAGGAGTCAGAACCAAAGAAGCAGCAGCAGCATTCAGGGCAGAAGCAGAACTCCTCCCTTCCAAGTTCAAAGAAAGGTGAGCAAGTAGAAATCCTTGAAACTAGCAGAATTACAAGGAAAGGTTTTCTTGTTTATAGCTAGCATCCATACAGCAGTTTCTCTTTTGGACTAAGTGCATGGAGTTTGAGAAGTGTCTCAAAATAGAAAAACTAAACAAATTAACATCGTTATTGAAGAATGAAAGCAAAAACCCTAAAAATAAAAAAAAAGGGGGGAAAAGAAGTTTGTGGAAAAAAGTGGAGTTTGTGGAGTGGATGGGGAGTGTGCAAGCAGATCCAATATACAACAAAGAAGCAGACTGTTGTATAGATCTTTTCAGGAAAGTTCTAGATGTGCTCTGCTGAAATGAGAGAACTATTTAAAAATAATGAATTCTCGGGAAAGAATTTAGACATTTTTTAAACAGCCTCTTCTGTCTGTAAAAAAATGGGCTAAATGCAAGTGCAGATGAGAAGGACAATATTTGAGGGTCAAGAGCATCTCTTCTGGCTTGCACACTCCTCAGATGAAAATCTGATTTGAAGCAAATTATTGTAAACGTAAAGAGCTGAAATTATGTTTTATAGTTACATTTTTAGATGAATGGAAACTTCTACCACGTCAGTGAACACATTGAAAACAAATAGCACTGTATTTATGTATCATACATAGACTTTTTGATGTAAAAAAATTTAAAAATCTGAACATTATTAACAGCCATTAAAAATAAAAACAGAAGTTGTTATGGATAGCATTATGCTGAACAGTAGCAACGGGATAAAAATTTATAGCTAAGCGAATTTCTATGTCACTCCCATACATTTTGGAAACTTGTTGGCTTTAGATAAATTATCTTGTGTAATATCACTTTTTAGGTGTTTAAATGATTTTACATTAAGTTATTTTGCAGAGTCTACTGTTTATTCAGAGTCCTGAAGAATCGTAAGTGTGCTTACGTGTGCATTATATTTAGATATAATGTTGCTTTATATCCCAAGCAACATTTTTTTGCGGTATAAAAATAAAGTTTATGAGATGTAGACTTAGTTTGAAGCAAAATAAAAATAACTTTGCCAAATTACAAAGTCTGTAAAAACTGATTGGAAACTCAGGCTGATTCTCAGCATAATGAATTTGCAGTGCTTCACTGAAGTGAAGGTCTGATGCAGAAGACTTGTCTTTAAATCACAAAAATACTTCAGAATCTCATGTGAGGTTTTCTGTGATGCCAGTAGCGAAGGGGTGACAAGTGTGATAATTAAAAAGGAATCCCCCAGGAAATCTGATGTGTTAATGTATTGTGATAAATTGCACCGGGAGTTATAAGGTACCCTAACAACCAGAAATACTTTATGGTTTACAAAGCAGAACCAGTCTATTGCATGGAACAAACTAAACTATTTGTCAGATAATTGCATGCTGGTGACAGGATAGGGACAGTACAGATAAAAGGAGAAGAAGGGAATTAAAAGATGCGTTGCCATATAGATTATACAGTTTTTCCTCATTTACCTAGAGAAGCAGTCACCTTGGTTGCTCAGCATTTACTGCATAGCTTTTGATGTACCTTGTAGAGTCTAACTGCGTGTCCTGGCAAAGATCAGCAATTTTCTAACAGGACAGTGGCACGACCATTAAAATGCCTTGTTATGCAAATTATAGGATGTGTAATAATCCTGCAAATTTTCTGTAGAGTGGATTTAAGATTGATACCACTAAGTAAGGGAATGTCATTGATCAAATACTTGAGGATGCTGGACATCAAATATTATGTCCAAAAATTGGGTAGCTTTCAATTCTAAAATAGCAGGATACAGGATTTACTGAGATTAATTATTATATGAAAGTGCCTTAGCAGATTATTTCAGAGCTCTGGACTGTTGACTCCAGTGATTTAATTTACTGAGGTCTCCAATTTTCTAATATGCTTAGAAATGATTTTCTGGTATATGCAAACTAATATTACAGCGTAAACCTTAATGCAACTGTAAGAATGCTGCCTTGATAAAAGATCAATGAAATTAAAAGGATTAAGCCTGGGCCAAATCCATGACAGCTTTGCTTATCACAGCATAGAAAAGCTTATGTGGAGCACTAAACAACCTTGTTTCTCCAGTTGGGGTAAATTGGGACTGTCAGGGAGAAAAAAGTGCTTTTTTTCCACCAGCTGTTCCAAAAAGAGAAGGGGCACACTTTCATCTTTCACCTTGAAGACACATCATGTCATAATTTAAAGAAAGCATGTGTTGTAAATGGACGGCGACAACAGTTCCTTGCAAGGAATTTTTGCAGGTTCATCAGAGCTCCGCTCCAGCTGGTTTTGTGCAAATTTAACTGGACGTCTGCTAAGGTAAAAGGGAGAGTGAGGGTGAGTATAGAAATGGGACAAAGCCGCGTTAGACACCGAGGTAAATTATCTGGAAGAGTTTCAGGTTAATAGCTTCACAGTTCACCCAATCTGGCAGCAATTTTTATCAGCATCTTCTTTGCAAAGTGTTTGTTATTGTTCCTCTAAAAAGGGATTTATTGCCTCAATTCTCCATAGCTGTGTTTCTTGCTGTACTGAGAGGCTTTGGAGACTCTTGTGGGAAGTTGAGAAAAGCAAGATTTTATTATCCCTTCAAAGTACCGTTACACCATATTTGTATCTTGGTTGTCTTTTGCAGGAGGATTCAAGCTCACTGGCACAGGCTGAGCCCCCTTAAAGCCGCGTAGCAGTGTTAGCACAGGGCAGGACCCGTGCAGCTACTGCGTCCCTCTCGGGTGCTGGAGGGCAGCGCTGAGGGTCCCGTAGGGCAGCGGCAGCACTTGGGTACCCACCACACACGTCTTTCACTCCATCTCCTTCTCCTGGTCCGGTGGCTGTGAGCTCCTTGCTGGCTCATCTGCCTTTAGCTGCCTTAAAACCTTTTCTCTGGGTATCTGGATCATTATTGCTTCAGGTAGTCTTTAAGAGGGCCTTTTCCCAGGTCTCATTTAACAAATGCAGTAACAGACTCGCAGAAATGTGTTAACCTTGTTTTATGAAAGATGTTTGTTAGGTGATAGGAATTACTCAATTATTTTCTCTTGATTTGAAGTGCAAGACTAATTCTTATACTGTGTCTATTTCTTTCTCAGATGTTCTTAAATGAGAATTATAGCTCATGAAATCAGTTGGTGTCTGTGCTGCAATTCAATGTCAGCTTGATTTATTTCTTCTTTACCCTCCTCCCCAAAAAACCCTATGACAAATTATGTGAATGTTGTATCTTCTTCTTTTTTTTTCCTTTTTCTTTTTTTGTTTCTTCCTGAACTACTGAACTACAGTGCTGGAGGGTGTGTGTCTGTATCTGATATTCTCCATTTCAGTAGAGTATTACATTTTAAATTATTTCACATGTTGCAACAACATTTTACAGGCAACAGGGTTAACAACATGATAAAGCACAGTGCTTTAATCCCAATAACTATTGTATCATGCTCATGCTCTCTTGATCTTTTTAAAATAATAACCCTCTGTGGGTTTCTTTGCCTTTTCTTTGTTGTTTCAGATATGCCAGGTAGCCCCCATAACCAGTTCACCTTCAGACCCCTCCCGCCGCCGCCTCCACCGCCGCACGCATGCACCTGCGCCAGAAAACCCCCTCCTACAGCTGATTCTCTCCAGAGAAGATCAATGACCACCCGCAGCCAGCCCAGTCCTGCTGCCCCGACTCCCCCCACCAGTACACAAGATTCGGTGCATCTCCATAACAGCTGGGTCTTGAACAGCAACATACCGCTGGAAACCAGGTACAGACCAACCTGTGGTACACAACATACCTCAAATGTTAAAAAAAAAAAAAGGATGGGGAGGAGGCCTGAGGTTGACATGAGGCGGTGATGGGGAATTATTGAATTTGTCGTTCAGGACATGCCAATGCATTTTGATTTGAGGCCATGTCGTGTAGGCATGTGAGGCCTTATTTACTTGATTCATCTAGATCATTAATGCTCTTAAAAGCGTGTGCTTTGCAAAGTTTTGGAAGACATTGATTTCCTTATGGTCTGTAGATTAATAGGTATTTTAGAGTTGTGTGCAGTCAGGATTTGTGCTTGTGTACTTGTCTCACCCTCCCACATTCTTCCAGAGCCATTTTGTAATCAGCAAATAGAAATTTTGTTTAATTGGTGTACTCTGGCACTTCTGGAGTCAGTCAGCGTTCAGGCTGTAGCTTTCCTGTGGGTAAGAAAAGATAGGAAATAATGCTAAAATAATATTTTCCTCAATGCATATTTAAACAATTTATTGCATATATACACAAAGAATATAATTTGATAATCATTTGGTAATGGAGGAATGATACAGGCCCAAGACAGGTATTGAGCACGGAGAGCCTTACCTCTGGGAGCTGGGGAAGGGAGGGATCAACCTCAGGATCATTCACAATTTACACATATAATCTACTCTGAAAAATAATTGAAAGCAAATACATTCTCTGTTCAGCAAACCTGTGTTTCAGTACCCAAAGTTCTGCCAGAGGTAAATACACAGTTTCCAGTGACTTTTTGGCTATAATAAGCTTTTTTGTTCCTGCTAAGTATTAGCTAATTTGATGGCTTTCAACTACAGCTGTGTTTGCTGATTTGATGCTTAAAACAAGCCCTCAATTTTCTACAGCCTTCTTCCTCTTCACTGTGAACAGAGCACCAAGAACTTTTGAGTAGTGTTTCCTTTGGGTTTTGACATTTTTAAACATGTAAAGTGCATCACTGTCTGTGAAAGTTGTGTTTGATGAAAGAGATGAATGTCTGACATGCAGTTAATCTGATCCAGAGAATATAAGCTATTATACATAGAAATGTTTGCTTTTTAATACACCTATGTCCAAGGGCCAGTTATCACAATTAATCACTGAAACCTACATTTTGTTACTTTATAAGAAGGTTGTTTTTATTTTATTACAAAACTTAATTTTAGTATACATCTTTAAACACGTAGCTGCTGCTAATCAGAAGTGTCATATTAAGTTTTTCTTTTCTGAAAGGCTGTTAAGTTGGGATTGAAGAATAAGGTGATTCATTCTGAAATAAAACTTTCCTTATTTGTCTTAGGGACAAATCACAAAAAGAATCAAGGAAAATGGAAACTTTTCTCCAAAAGTGAACATCAACAAAATTTTAGTTCAGCTAGTTCTTCTAGAGCTGGAAGCTTCTGTTTACATAGTCTCTGTCATTTTTAGTGTAACAAGCTTATATATTCTATACTTTCTGTTACATATAAGGCTGATCCCTGGGCGTTCTGTACCCATTACCTTTTGGTTCCCTTCAATTAACAGTTAGGTAGATCATGTTTAGCCTTTCTGCATCCCTATTCACTATATTCTTGTCAGACCTCATTGGGGAAAATACTTTGCAATTTTAAGTCTCTTTTGAGTTCCGTTTAGTTTTTCTGGTTTCTTTTTATTTTTGCAATTTTGAAACTTCTGATAAAGGACAAATACATAGGTATATAGTTATATCTATAATTATATAGTTGGATACTGACGAACGGGCTGTGCAGTGGATTAGGAATTCAGACTGAAAAACATACTGTGGGCTACACCTTAGCGATTCACAAAGTCTGGGAATTTTCCACGTTCCTACCCTTCAGTAGTTGTTTCAGCTGATTTCATGCACCCTCTGGTAGCTAGCTGCAGCCTCTCGTGAAGCTGGCTGAAAGGCTATATAATCTGAAAGTAGAATCTGTGAGACTGTTTGCCAAGATGTATCTGCAGTTTATGTGCAGACAAGTGATATAGCAGGGGAACGTTGTAATAAAAAACATTTGTGATCACCGCTTCCCAGAAGTCTATAGTACACAACACAGCCTTAGAGAAAAAGAAGGGCTTGCAGCCTGTTTTTATTTCCTTTAACAGGGAATGATTCAGCTAGAATTGAACAAATACTTTGGCCTAATATCTGGATTCTTTTGCTTTCCCTCTCCATTAATGTTTAGCCGCCCATTAAAAATAATCTTACAAAATAAAGGGAAACATGTCAATGGCAGCTGTATTTCTGTGCTAAATCTTTAATAGTACCAGATCTATCTAATATATACACACCTAATATGTCTAAGCAGATTTTTTTTTTTAATTTGGAACATTTGCAACTAAAAAAAAGACCTTGACAGTAATGTATTCCTTACTGTAATAGCTAGGCAAAAATCAGAATGCACATGTCCAGCTTTTCTTCCAACTGTATCTCCCATTAATCCATAAACAGCACATGTGTTTGCATGGTTTATCTACAGCCACGTAATATTAGAGAATTTTCAGACAGAAAAAGATTTCCTAGAACTAACCATGTGACTGCAAATCCTGTTCCCTCTGGACAGTCAGAAATGAAGCAGGTTTATGAGTCTGCTCATAATGGTAATGTGTCATATTTATGTAAAAGAAAATTCTGTAGTTTTGAAAATGTTTGCGATACTCTGATTAAACAGGTATTCTTATGTAATTAGAATTTGAAACCCTAGATTAGACCGCAAAGGGCTACAGTAAAGACGTACACTGAGGTATGTGTTCTGAAACTTTTTTGTAAAGTAAAACTTTGCTATATTTTTATAGAAAAGGGCAAATCAGAAATTCTGTTTTGTGCTTCATGTAGGGGTGTTATGTGCATGGACTAATCCACAAAACAGTTTTGTCAGGACCCAACTTACTAGCCCAACTGTTTAATGAGGAGACTGACTTGGAAAGGCAAAATTGCTTGTTCTAGTTCACACAAGCTTTTGGCAAAGGCAAAAATAGAGTCTAGACGTAGATGATTGCCAAGGCCAGTTCTCTAACTCTGGCAGTTATTCTGATGATAAGCAACCCGAATGAAAATAAGAATTAGGAACATCTTTAGAACTTCAGAGGACATGTCATAGAATAGCTGTTGATGAAGAAATCTAAGAGCTGTACCTGTAGGAGGTGTAACAGCTCAAACTGCCAACTGACTGTGCTACAGCCTTCAGCGCTGTAATGTGCCTGTAAATGCAAATGCAGGCTCTATCTGTATGCATGCACACACAGTTTTGAAAAAACCATACTCATTATTAAAATGACTTATGAACATGCAGTAATATCATTGTCACACAGAAAAATAATTTGTAAGTATTGCCAGAAAAAGACTGCAAGGATCTCTCACACCACATAAAAACACAGGAAACATTGATTCTCTTTTTCAGGATAATGTTATTGGGCTCTTACATAAATTGTTTTTTTCTTCTCCCCCCTGTATAAAGTACTTGCAACCTATTGCCTATTCCCTTCCTTTCCACTAAAATAATTGTTTTTTCAGGTTTCATAGATACTTTGCACTAATGTTTCAAATCTTATGATTTGCAGTGTAATGCATTGTCATTATCTCTGACAGCCCCATCTGAACATAGTTTACTACTTTTTATGAAGTATGTATTAAACCCTGACAATTCAAAGGAGCGTTTTTCATTTTCTCCATGCCCTGTTAGTTGACCCAGTATTTGTTTTGATATCTTGCTTTTTTTGTGGGTTCTTTTTTCTGGTGTTTGCTGTTTATTTTCCTACTTCAGTCAAATTCCCAAATAAGAAGAAAAAAACCTAGATGTTAAATAGGGATTTTTACCTGATATTATTTCTGATCCTCCCTATAGTCTGTTACAGTTCCCTCATGGATAAACCATTGGACACACTTATTTTAAGTAAAGTTTTCCATTTAGATTACCCAAGCATTAGAATTTTTAAATTTTCTGTCTAAAAATCAAAACTTACCTAATTAATTTTGTTTCAAAGTGTTTATTTTTAGTCCTGTTTTGTGCTTCAGTATTTTACATATCTGCTTGTTCCTTCCTTTTTTTAAATCAAATTTCTTTCTAGTTCCTCTAACCCATTTAGCAGTGTTGGCAGTAAGGTTAATGCTGTGCTGAATGGACTGAAATCTCCCTTCACTGCACTGGCAATGAGCCAAGTACTGTGGAAAAAGACAGCTTAATTTAAGCAATCTTATCACCATGGTAATAGCTCCTCTAAGGGGACAGTGAGGTACCAGACCATGAACCTGAGATTCAATTATCATTAATTTATATAAAATTTTGAAGTACTAGAATAATAAGAGAAGTATTTGGGGTTCATGGCAGTTATGATTTTTAGTTACTATTCAGCAATATTTCAGAGCCCTAAAGTTTGATTATGGCTCTAAACACTTAAAAACTTCAAGAGTTTTGGAATTCAAGAAGTTTATTCAGCTCATCGTATAGATGGAGTCATTCCTTTCTGTATTATATAGTTATTTAAAGTGCATATTTAAGACTACCTAAATTTCTGTTTTCCTAAAAATATCATCTTGTTTATAATTCTGTTTAGTAGAGGGGAGATCTTGACAACTATCACTTTCAAGAGATTTATTCTGTACTATGGTTTTCCCTTGTTTTTTTTTAATCAAGCTCATAATTATTTGTGCTCTTCAAAAAGTACATTGATAGCCTTTTAAATCACAGAAATCTGTACATACTCACTTTCTGTTTAAGCTGGAATAATGCTAAAAGCGGAAACAATTAAAGAAAAATGCATATGTAAATGCACACTCACATGGTTCAGTGTGAGCTCTTGGAAGGTTTATTCTTTCTCCTTGGTCTCTTCATTTGAGCATCTTGTGAATGTTGCCCCCAATGCAGAGATACAGAAAGCACTTTTGTGCCTGCCTTTTTCCCAGTTCAAGGTTTCCATAGCAAATAGAATGGCTTTTACAGCTCCCAAGGCACACAGGTGTTGATGATCATAAACCACCAAGCAGGGAGACAATTACTATTTGAGCAATGCAATTCATTAGGAACTTGTTTTCGAATGGAGCCTGCTCCTGAGTTAAATGACAGGACTTGCGGTTATTCCAAGAATAAGTGCAGGGGAGGGCTTCGTTTATGATCTTTCCTTCAAATCATGTTGGTCAGTATTTGCTATTATGACATTTCACTTGTATTTTGTCATTTTCTACCTAATTAAACAATAAATCTAACCTATAGAGAGGCTGACCATATTAAAAACAGACACATGGCAAGGGTTTTAAATTCAGTCCAAGTCCCGTGTGTCTTCACTGCACGGCAGAAAAGATCTAAAAATATTTAAGACTTCTGAATTGTAAAAGATAAATTGAAAACTGTAAGTATGACCATGAACTTAAAATAAAAGCTGTAAATATGACCCTAAATTTAATAATGTGAGAATGAAAGCATCTTTTATGGAAATAAAAATATAAACATTTGTCAGCTACAATGAAGTACAATTTCCATGTCAGCAGCAGTGGCAGTTGAGGGTCCTTCTTTTGAATAGTTTGAGATCCAGTCACTAAAGACAATAAGGCGATTTAAATTGTTCATATACTCTACTGTATTTTTTCTTTGGGAGAAGCTCTGGTGTGGCCTTCCCTGGAACAGTGGGATAGTATTGTATGTGTAAGGTTTTTTTATGCAGGCTTAACTTGAACAATCATGCTGCAGATACTCTTCGCTCATTATTTTGAATAATGGAATGGTACATAAAGTTATAACTAAAAGTAAAGATATGTTGTTATTTTATGGCCACCAATAAGCAAGTAGCCTGTTAGCTTTCTATGAAACACAGTGTTTTCATTTACAAAACCAGAAACAGATTGAATATAAATTTTGAAAGAGAAAGATAATTACAAGTTAATACAGAGGGTCTAGACTGATTTGGAAAACAGAGACTCTGAGAAAGGGTCAAAGACATGCAAAAGATTCTATCTTTTCATTTCAAAGAAAATCACGTATGTATGTGTAATATCATTGCCCAGAAATGTGTATCTATCCCCTGGATAGCTACTTCTAGGAAATCTGTTTTGGAAGACTGGATAGTATTCACATAGTTCATGTGGTACACCTCGTCGAATAAAATTTGTGTTCTTTGTCACAGTAGCTATACAGCTTGGCTTTAGACCATGTGCATGTGAGTGTAAGTATTTGGAAGTAGACTCAAATACTAGTAATGAAGGTCAGTTAGAATATGCATGAATACCCACAGGAGGAAATTCGTGGCAAAGAGAACTGTGGGGCAACTACTTCTACTTCAGTTATCTCATTCCTTTCTTTGTTTGAAGTCATGCTTCTCACCACAGAATATAAGCAACAGAATTACAATATTGGTATTTTCATCCTTCTTGATTCATGGTTTCAAAGTACTCTGCAAATATTACATACTATTCTTTATACAACTTTTGTAAACATTATTGTAGGTACTATTGTTCTCATTTTCCACATCAAAAATGTAAAATTTATTGGAAAAAAAATAGAGCAAACCATGAGCTTATTCCTTCCTTACCCCACGCATCGCTGTGTGCGTTGATCGGTTTTACTCAGCTGTTGTTTGAGTTGTTGTGCTAAAGGAAAGTTCCAAGCCACAGAAAAGCGCTTTTGAAAACAACTGGATTAATATAGCAATGTCGCCGTGTATCATAATAATAAAGCCCATATTGATCTATACAAGAGTAATTTATGTCCCCAGTGTGGTAGTTTTTGTTTTATCTTTTTTTTCACTAAATAGCCAGTGAAACCAGAAGACAGTTGTATTTTGGACAACTGTTCCATTTTAGAAGCTGTTCTTGATTGATTTTGGCACTGTCCTATATTTATATAATTATTGTCCCAGTTTTCTGCCAGGGACTTGAGAGTTTAGTCACCTGGTTAACAGGCTTAGCTTGCCTTCAGCAACAACAGCCAAGTGAGTCAGCATCATGTCACTTGTTCTGTACTGAAGCGAAAAGTGAAGGATACAGATTCTTTTTACATCCTTTCACATCCAGGGTCACAGGGCTAAGTTGTCAAACACTATGTAAAGAAAACATGAGTGAATAAAGGGAAGCAATTCTATGTGAATGATTCAAAAGGCAAGTCCAGCTCAAGGAGGAAATTTTGACAAAGCAGTGCTATTCCCAAAGACAAATCTCTAGGGGGTTTCAAACGTATTTCAATTATACATGTAAAAATAGAATCATAAAATAAATTAGATAAATACTTTTCATGGCCATTTCCCTCTTCTTTCACCCATGAGCATTCTTATTCCTACAGTTCTTGTACACAAAAAGGTAAAACAAGGCAGCTAAAATTACAGGTCAGATTCCATCTATAATTATATGTCATGTCTTATATTCACATACAGTTTTCCTGGGTTGGTTTTCAAGATGAGGGTATAGTGCATATATCTTTGTTGTTAAGTAGGTGTCTTGGTTTTATACTATATACTTACCTTAGAATGGCTGTCTTGGCTTTATACTATATAGTTTGCTGAGTACCATATGCAAGATTTATAAACAGAGGTCCATATTCTGATTATTATCTAAGTTTAGAAGTTTTGGTTTTTTTCCCCTCCCACTTTGGATGCAGCATAGGATGGATAGAAGATCAGGAAAGAGCAAACTTCTGCTTCTTTCTACTGTCACAGGAAATATTAAGTGACTTAAAAGGGTCAGGTAACAGTGAGCTCGTGGTTGATGATTGCCGAAATAGTTGGGCAACTGTATCAGTTCCAAATACCTTTTGGCTACCGTCTTTATATATTTTCTGGTTATGCCAAAATCAGAATCCTTCTTATGTTTCAGTTACGATGCCTCTTAAAAATTCCCTTTGCACTTCTGTTGAGATCTAAAAGAATTACTTCAATTGCCTACTTAAACATTGGTATAGATATACAGTTATATATATCATATGCAATTATAGAATTTAGTTGAAAAGAAATTGAAAAATTTAAATGATCAAACTGAAGACTACTTAGTTTTCCTGTCACATAGCTATGCAGCAATTTGTAACACTTTAGGTAACTATTTCTTGAATGTGAAACACAAGTACAAATGTGTTCCTACTTGGTTTATGCAGGAGAAATGCAGACTAATTTTTTGGCCAAGGTATTGCAAGATTTGTGTTTCTCCTAACTTAGCTGGTGGTTCATTTTCAAATCTACTTTTGTACTTCATTTTTTCTTCTTTAAAACCTGTAGTTTTTAATGGAAGTAGAAGGAAAACATGTTATAAGTACAAATGAAGGCGGACTTCTAGGTCTACAGACGCTGGGCACAGGGTAAATGCAGAGAACTTACAGAAGTGATATCAAGCCCTTGACAAAGTTGAGGGACGTTACTACAGTACTGGGATATAAAAATATTTTCTCAGAATTTAATTAAGGAATTCTGTGTGGGGTTAATCCGGTTTCTGTAATAGTATTACGTTACCGCCACATGAATTCAATTGGGATGTTGCTTCATGTATAGCTTTTATAAGACTTAAATTACCATTCCAGATAGGAAGCCAGAAGTACATTACAAAACGTCCTGATAGAGAAGGGTGTACAGAAAGAAATGAACTCCAGTTCTCTAACCTTCTCCTACCTGAGAATTCATCATTTTTGTATGAACTGCACTCTTGGAGTTATATGCCATTCCTCTTGAGGTTGAACAAGAGCACTTAGATGAGCCCCATGAAACTGCTTCTTTACAGAAAGCAAGCTATTCTCTGATCAGCAGGACTAAGAGGTCTAATTTCATGCCTTCTGTCACTTCAACTCCCCAATAACTCCCTACCCTCAGTCCTTATCTTTTTACTGGGCATGTCAGTGCGGCAGGTTTAGACCTAGCTGTTGATCAGCCAGTGTGTGTTCTGCTTTGTTAGCCACCATCTGCCGTGCTGGATGAGTGGCGAGAGGGGCTTAGAGAGGACAAAGAGCTGAGTTTAGAAATGGGAGCTCACTGGGGCTTTTTCTGATTTTCTTGGGGGATTTGGGAGTTTTGGTCCCACGGCGCTCCCCGCTCCAACCCCACCCCACCTTCCTTGTTTTTATGAGTCTGATAGGATCTTCTTCCAGTTAACTTTGCTTGAGAGGATTCAAAGTTCAAAAGTTTTACATTGTAGAGATGAACAGATGGATAGATAGGCAAACAGATGTGGTTACCTTAAAGAGGCAATGTTTTCCAACTGCCTCTTTTATATGTGAAATTATTACTGAGCCTTTAATATTTATTTATGTATTGGAATTATCCATGTAATAATATTAAGTGACTTTTATTTCACAAACAAATGCCTGACAGATTATGTCCTGTATTTCTCTTTTTAAAAGAATATTATCTTCTTCTTTATGGATATTTTTGACGTTTTTGTGAACATTTAGAATTTCCCCACTTGGAACAAGTGGTCTTATCAATCATCCTTATAAATTCTCTGACTTTTCTTGTGTTCCCAGTTTACCAAAAAAAAAAGCCTTAGCTTTTCTCTTAGATCGAGTATTAAAGCACACACCAGGCTGCAGTCACATCTAAACTTTTGAACTGCATTTTTTATTATTTTGCTCTTTAGAGAGAGCGCCTGATTTTATAGAATTGATAGCAACAGTTTAGCGTGTCCTAACGTCCTTTGGGAACAGTGGTGTGCTCAGACAGATGAGGAGTCGTCTGAGTTTATGAGAACATAGTCACAGTCTAGCTTTGGAAATTTGTCTTTGTGCCACCAGTGTTTTTCAAATTCTATAGAAATGTCTTTGGGTGCTCAATATACTCTCCCAAAAATGGAAGCCATAAACAATTGTGATTTTTAACGTTTTCTCAACATTATTTCACTGGTAGCTCAGTTTCAGTGCAGCATTGCCTCAGAATCTCAGTTTTACTACAAGAAGTTAGAGCTATGTAAATTCTCCTCTGTGTGAATGGATTCATGTATCTAAAAGGGTGTGAGTTGGATCCAGCTTCTGTGCACTCTTCTGCTAATAAAGAAATCCCTCTGCACGCTAGCATTTTACCATCAGGCTAGGAAGCCACATTTATAAATCCCTGTGCAAGAGAGTGAAATTATTCCTGGCTATTGATTGCAAGGCTGTTAGAGCCTTAATAATAACTTTCAATTCAGCATTTCCTTCCCTTTACCTCTGATATCTTTGAGCTAGGCACCATAAAGGACAATCAATACTGCCAATATCAGACCCTTTTGCTGTCATTTCCAAAAAATTTAAATGAGAAATTATCAAATAAGTAGGCTTTTGTCATTATGTCTTGAAAATGTAAAGCAAGTAAAGAACTATTGACTGTTTTTACATATATATATTATTTGTGTGTATGTATATATACTTTATATATGTATATGCTTATATATAATAACACATTTTATATGGTGATTCTGCTTCCTTGAATATCAGTAGGAATTTTGCTGTGACATTCTTTCCTACCGAAAGTCTAAGTGACTATGTATCTTGTTGACTGCTGACTGAAAAGTAAGGCCTCACGTACTTGGAAAAACCTTCGTGTGTGACAACGAAGCATTAAAGCCGAAATAACCAACTGTATTCTCATGGCCTGATACGAAGGAAGCAGATTTATATAGTCCTGTAGACAGATATATTACTTCATTTGAATTTATTATTTTACTATATTTGAGTTCAGAATTTTTGAACTAAAATGTTACAAGTAACATTACCATGTTCAGAGTGCTGCCATCTATATAATATATATATCTACAACTGTGAAAGTTAGTGGGAAAGAAAACTAGAATGTGTGTCTAATATAATGACAGGATGCTGTACTCAGTCAGATTCAGTTGTCCTTTTTTTGTCTGAGTGCTGTTTACTTGGGCAATAAGCATGAAGCAGGAATAACTAGTACTCAACATAAGCAACGCAAGAATTTCATTCTCATGGTTTGTCAAAAGACTCCTGATATGCAGGCACTGTAATCTGTAATGCAAGCTAACCGGTATTCTCATTTACCGTCTTTTTTATGTAACTGCCTGAATAAAAGGCCCTTTAAAAGATAAAACTGCTCTGTAATACCTTTTTATTTTTTATAATCTGGCATTTTGAGAACTGTAACCTTTCTTTTAAAATCTTATAATGGAAATACTTAATATCATACTCATTACACCATTTTAGCAATTACCTGTTCAGGAACATGTATTTACAATATTCTTAAAGTCAAATGTCACAGTATAATCATGTTTCATACTCTTGAGTGTTTGATCCTGTATACATCCCGCTGTGAATCCATCAAAGAAATTCTACCAGCGTGGATTGATTGATCCATATATGCATTTAAAAACTTGTCTTGTGCCTTGCTGGAGGTGTAAAGGTACATTTGTCATGGGGAAGATTCTGGACCATGTCAACACTGGCCCGTTAACTTCAGCTGTGAAGCGTGTCTGTGGCTTTTGGCTTGCAGACATCATAGTGCCACGTGATTATAAATGCAAGATCCTCCTTCGATTTTGGCAGAAACAGCCGAGGGCAACTTGCACGCCCAGCACAAGTGGCATGGCAGTGCTTGCCTGGGGTCCCCAGAGCACTTGCAGAGCTCTCAGCTGATGGAAGAACAGAGAAATGGGTTGTGTAGGAACGAACGGCAGCAGCAGTCACAGATGCTCTTGCTCAGCTGGGAGCCCATATGAACAGGGGGCACAGTTCAAAGCACCTGAACTGCAAGTGGGTCGTTGCTTCACATCAGTGTCTGGCTCCCAAACCAAAGAGCTGGCAAGCTTGGGAGAGTTGAATGCTGTTCTCTAGGAAATGCCTTCCTGAGTTGGGGTACTCAACAGAAAGGCTACAGAGATTCAGGCTAAAACAATGCTCTGTGGCAGCCCTGTGGCCAAGGCAGTCCTTGTTCTTGCAAGGTGTGTAGTATCAGTGCCCCTTCACTTGCTTTCGCAGCTCAGACATCATGGCTTGAGACAGAGGAACACCGAGATGCTCTAAACTTCTTTGGCTGCATGCTATGGCATGAGATTTAGATGTGCGCCTGTCAGAAAAGAGTGCACTGAAGAAGCTTGCTCGCTTACATGAAACAAAGGAAAGAAGGTCCAAAGAAAGTTGGTGTTTCCAGAAGAATAAGTGGTTGGTATGGTCAGCCTTGAATGTGTCCTTTTTTGCCACAATTTCTGAGCACATAGCACAGTAAGGTATTGTTTAAAATCAAATATCCTTTCCCAAATTCTCTTGGAGAGCACTTGTCAGTTCTGAAAACCATCCATCTTCCTATAGACAATCACTCTATATTTCTGCACCAGCGCCCATTCTGCAAGGCACAAAATAAGGTACCTTATTTTTTGTGCTAATGTAGGTCTTTGGTTTTTTTCCTGAAGGCAATCAGTCCTCCAAAATATGCTGAAATAGGTCTCCAAATGAATTCTTTCTTAGTATGTTTGAGAATCGCCACAGTAGGCAAAAGCATCTAAGGAAAAACTGCTCTCAAAATAGCTCAATTAAGAATACTAAAGAAATTGTACTCATCTATACAGTAACTACAGTCCTTCAAAATGGATTATGCTTGTAGATTTTCCACTAAGTTTCCCCCTTTTCCCCCTTTTCCCCCTTTTCCCCCTTTTCCCCCTTTTCCCCCTTTTCCCCCTTTTTTTTCCTTTTCCCCCTTTTTTTTCTTTTCCCCCTTTTTTTCCTTTTCCCCCTTTTTTTCCTTTTCCCCCTTTTTTTCCTTTTCCCCCTTTTTTTCCTTTTCCCCCTTTTTTTCCTTTCCCCCCTTTTTTCTTTTCCTTTTTTCCTTTTTTCCTTTTCTTTTTTTCCCTTTGTTCTTTTCCCCCCCCCCCCCCCTCCTCTTTTGTTATTTCCTATATTCTGGAGATAATCCATACTAAAAATAAATATTCAGAGTGGTGGTGGCTTCTGCAGTTTTTTTGTACTCTTGGTGAGATAAACCCAGTTTGTGGACGGAGTGGGTGCTGCTGGCAACAATTCCCATGTCTCAGGCACGCCCGTGTAACAAGGCACACAGGGCTGCTCCTCTTGGAGGACCCCCAGGTACCGTACTGGGCAAGAACCTTTCCTCAGCATTACTCTGACCCACTGGGAGGATAGTTTAGAATTTATTTACGTTATATTGTTGCACTAAAATTTGCTGGAGGTCTTTCAGTGTGGTTGAAAAACTTCCAGTACAGAGGGCATTCAAATACACATTTTCCTGTCTTTGATATTTTCTGTGGATATATGCAGTATTTATCATACAGTGCTTCTGTAGTTCCTTTCACTTCTTAAATGACAAAGTGGTTTTTACAACGTGGTTCTTTGTCTTCTTTTCGTAGGCATTTCCTATTTAAACATGGATCTGGGTCTTCAGCTATCTTCAGCGCAGCCAGTCAGAACTATCCTTTAACATCCAATACTGTTTACTCTCCACCTCCTAGGCCTCTTCCTAGAAGTACCTTTTCCAGACCTGCCTTCACTTTTAACAAACCTTACAGGTGTTGCAACTGGAAGTGCACTGCTTTGAGTGCCACTGCTATTACCGTTACCCTGGCGTTGTTGCTAGCCTATGTTATCGGTAAGCCCCTCTTTCTTTTCTATGCTGAATTATTCTTTACCTTTTCTGTTCTGTTGCCTTGCTTGCTTTTACACTAATACAAATCATGTTTTACTCCTAATGTTTGCCGCTGGGTGCTTTGTAAATTCTGGCAAACAAAATGCTAAGTTGGCCAGAGGTTGAATACAACATGGAATTCTCATTAACTTCCTACTCTGTTAACCTTGATACTGCCTAATAGAGAAAGAAATATTATTCAAGATGACATGTTTATACTAGCAGAGGACTCCTACTGATTTTAATTCCTGTGATATTTTTCTTAAATTAAACATTTGATTTTCATATTAAGCCTTAAAACATTGTTGCTCTTGAAGAATTGTTCGGAAAAGACTGATAATGCTTAATTGTATTTTGCCTTGCTACCTTTATTTCATTTCTTCAGCCTGATCACAATTTAAATCTTTCATTTTTTCCTCTTAATTCTTATATCATTGGCTAGAATGACAGGTAGCTCTAAAAATATGTAGTATTTTACACCATGTTTTCTGGATATATTTTGCTGTCCATTTATTGAATTTATGTTTCAGAAAAATGTTACATAGATTGAAGTGCCGTTACTTAATTTCAAACTCATCTTTGTAAGTACCTAACTTTGCAATTTTGTTATCATGATAGGTTGGCAAGATTTATCAGAGTAGCTAGAAACACCTTCCTTTTTCTTGGAAGATAGATATATTGGAGGTGGGCTTGGAGTCAATGTGATTAGAGTCGTACGTGGGAGAGCAAGTCTTTGTGACTTACTATATGACATTTTGGCTGAACATTAATTATCGCATTGGTTTTTCAATCTGAATTGAAAATATTACAAAACATTCATTATGTAGAATCTTAGAATGCAGCTGTGGCTTCTGTAAACATAGGGAAATCTAATTAATTTTTGCTTGTGTCATGTACTTCCTCACGCACACTCTTGGTTTGTTGATTTAGTTGCCAGTTCGCTGGTGGGCAGGAGCCAGAGTATCCCCAATATCTTAGAGTTTGAATGGGAATAACTCTGGGTTTGCCTGAAAGAGTGCTTTGTACTTGGTAAAACTTGTACAGAGATACAAGTATAGATACCTCCAAACTGGTAAGTGGCCACTGATTTTCTATATTCTCTGAATAAATGTCTTTATAGTGAAAACTATTACAATTTCAGTCATTTTTGTTTTCCACTAGTTTTTTTGTCCCATAGTGACAAAGTTCTGATTACTGTCAGTGCTCAAGAGGAGGGATTTTTTCTAACATCCTTATTTAATGCAGATGAGAAAGCAGATTTGATCATTTCTGGTGTATAATTATTTGAAAGCACCTGAGGATCTAGTAAGCTACATTAATTGCAGATTTACATAACAGCTGGTGAGCATATGCCCTCAGTTAGGACTGGCTGTATAATTTTTGCAGCCTCATCTGTTTGCTACGTATATATCCCACCCACACCATTTCGATTTTATCTGGATGAAGCACTGTCTCTTTTGTCGCTGCTTAGATTTCAGTCTGCCACTGAAAATTTTTTAACTTTCTAGAGATACACTGCTGCATGTCATCAGCCTGAGAAGGCCGTAAGCGCTCCATGTCATTATGAATTAAAAAGTTCTATATGAATTTCCTGTAGACGTGTCTGTGTTTATCTTAATCTAGTAACATAAAGGTGTAACATGTTTTCTTTAGTTGGGCAGAACTAGGTAAAATGAAGATATCGTTGTATTTTATAAATTATTAGTATTTCTAGTTATGTTTTTTGTAGCAAAATATAAAACTCTGAAGCAGGAATTCTAGTTCAGAAAATTTTCCAAGATGCCATTATTTGCTCATTTGCCTCAGAAATTTTTCAGTTGCATAAGCTTTCCTGCAGATTCAGGTAGTATTAGTTATCTTATTCCAAATTAATATTCATGCTGCCCATTTCTGGTTGGTTAAATATTTAAATAAGTTCATGGTCTGTTCTTATGAGCCAAGTACCTTAATTCTTTCCCTTTTGTTAGGTATGAATAATAGCATATAAACTACTTTCAAAGTTCACTTGCTCTGTAGGGTTTCATATTTGCATATCTTTTCATGTTAAAAATTTAAATGTGCATGTTTTAAATAAGAGTAGTTGAATACACAAAATCAGACTCTATGTAACACTCTGAAGTTAGAATTCACTCCCCCGAGTATTTTCTCTTTGCTCATCATGATTCAGGTCCCTCAGTTCTCACTCCAGGCGGGTTTCCGTCAAGTCAGAGGGAGTTATGTCTGAGCAATGACTACAGACTCGGGCCCAAATTGCAAAACAAAATTCATTTTAATTTCAGTCTCAAGCTTAATCTGGGATCAGCTCAGTGGTTGTTACTGGAAGAATAAGGGAGACTATGTAAAGGCAAAAATATTTTCACCATTGTATTTTATGGCATAGTCTGCATTAACTTATAATGAGCTGCTATTTCAGGCCAAATGAATGTAGATCAAAATTTAACATTAAGCTTTTTCTTTCCCTTATCTAATAACTTAAATGTGCTTTCTCAAATATCTTGTACTGCCGTTAGATGCATGAGCTACATGTTACTGTCAAAAATAGGCCCTAATCTCAGCCTCAGGTCAGAACATTCCCAAAGTCTTGGAAACCCAAAGCTTATTCCAGATCAAAAATTTGCAAGTGGCTCTTGTATTTGTAACGAGCTGAGACCCGTGCCAGAGTGCTCGAAGCTGTGATTTCTTTTCAATCAAAAGGCAAAGTAGCAAAATGTTTTTGTTGTTTTGTTTTTCAGTCTTTCCCTATTATCAGTGAGACTCAATAGAGAAGCCTTTGCTTGAGAACACATACTACTTCTGTATTTTCTCTCCTTTGAACCACCAGTCAGTTAAAAAAATACTTTCTCTTCATGTTTCCATTTTTCGCCTATAATCACTATGTTTATTATTTGGTCCTTTCTGAAATAAATTTGACTATTACACAGACAGTAAGGAAATTATAGAACCCTGTAAATGGTTGTGTAATAGCTGATTTATTGAAAATCTGTAGTCATAATATTTAGTTTATCAAGTAAAACACATGTTTTCACTTCAGAAGGGTAATTTCAGTGAATAGGTTCTAAAGTCATAGTAGTTACTCCAGAAAAACCTCATTTCCTAAAGTGGATGTTTGGTCTGCACGCTGTGAATATGTTGAATTATTTTCTATCGAATATAGGCATATATACTTTTATTTTTCTTCTGTATATTCATATATGCTCAGAACTGTAATGCATTCATGGCAATCTGGGGCGCCATTTCTTGAATTTGCCCACAAAGAGGGCAGTAAGGCAATTGGGACACGCACCAGGGAGGTGATGTTGGTGCACGTCATCGGTGCATCAGGGGCTGCAGCAGCTTCACCCGTGGTTCCTGAGAGCCTGGCCAGGGCTGTGGGAAGTGGGCAGAGCCTTCGGTTAAGGCAGAGTGAAATTGCCGGTGGAGTGAAAGGCTGGCTAGGGAAAATGAGTTATCTGCTCTTCGGACAGCAACGTGAAATGGGCAAAATCTGCCTACTAGCAGTCTCGGTGTCTGGAGGGCATACAAGCTCTGTGTGTTTTCAAGATTTATGCAAATGAATGCTCAAATTAAAAAAAAAAAAAAAAACTTGAGGGAAAATTTTTGAAATCCAGTTACGTTAAAGTTTTTCTATTTTTGATTGCAAAACAGAAATGGATAAATCCCTGGCTATGTGTTGATGTATATTTCTCCTTGCGTGAGGTGTTTGAAAGGACTGAGCTGGATCCGTTGTCACCAGTCTAGGCTCAGATATTTACAGAGATGGCACCTTACAAAAGGACAGTGTGGAAAAGAAAACTGAAATTTCTCGAATACTTTTAAAATAGTTTATTTTATCTGGTAAGTAAGATGAGGACTAGCAGACGCTGTGTGCATACTGATGTCCAAAGGCTATAACATAGATTCCGAATTATCACATGAAAGACAAAAGAACGTGTCTGATTCAATGCAACAAGTCAATAGCTGTATCTTTCTGTTCATCTATTAGTCAGTGTTACTAGAAAGACTATAAAATAGGCTACCATTGTGGAATGGTACAGTAAATACTGTCTTTTTTTAATCTCATTGATATAAAAACCTAAGAAGCCATCAGCAATTAAAGAAGAAAATTGACCAAAAATTTAAGAGTAAACAAGGCAAATACAAGAGATAGACTAAGAAATACAATATTTTTTCTGTGATTTTTCAGCACCACGCCATTTTCTTTAAGTACAATACAATGTTTGATGTGGCTGCTCATCTAGTCAGTTATGTTTAGCCCATTAGTAAGTAGGATTTTTCTTCCATGATGCCTTACCATTTTATCAGCAGCTGTTTTGGACTTGCAAATCACTGGTCCTATTGATCAAAGGTGCTGAACTCCTACGGTTCCTATTGATTTCAGCAGGAGATGCAAATGTTCAGTGCCTCTGAAAATTGCATCCCATGTTCTTAGATTTAACCATCCCTGACTACAAAGTGACTATTTTGTATACAAATGAATTCTCAAGTATGAATATGAAGTTGTCCCTATCCTTCATGATATTATCACTATTTATGAGTATTCACTGGAGATGGGTATTGGGTCTTAAATTATATTCATACAGAGGGTGAGGAAATTAAAACCTCTCTGCTGTCTGCCATTGTGACCTGTCATTTCTCACACTGTGCACAAGGTAGAGGAGTGATGTCTTCAACATTGGGAAAGGCCAGGCCAAATTTAAGGGTGTATGTATCTCAGTGCCTAGATTTATAATATTGGTTGCATAGCTTTATACAATATAAAATAGAAATCCTTAACGCTGAGAACTAGAAATTATGCAGAGAAGGCTCAAGGAGAAAATACGCTGATTTTACACTGAAGAATATCCTGGTATAGTAAACACTGCTAAATGTTTCAGGTATACGTAAAAACTGTGATGCAGATGTGCAACTCTGAAATGTTGAACTCCTTAGTGGGATAGCTCTCGCTGAGACAGGTACATCAGGGTTTCACAGCTGGAAATCGTGGTGTCTCTTCTCTCTGAGCTGGGTCTTGCTGATGAACTTGATATTGTCACAAATCTTTAAGTACACTGAGGAGAAAGCCTGACAACATTGTACTGTTGTCTAAGATTAGGTTTTGTTTGTTCCTAAGTCTATGACTTGGTAATAAAAAATGAAACCAGACTAATCATTATACATCCCAGTAAGAGGATTGCAGAAGAGGAGGGGATGTTTCTATTCTTAGATATAAAAATATGTTAGGTGTTGTCATGGTTCAACCCCAGCTGGCAACTGAGCCCCACCCAGCCGCTTGCTCACTCCCCCCGCTGGGATGAGGGAAAGAATCAGAAGAGTAAAAGTGAGAAAACTCGTGGGTTGAGACAAAGACAGTTTAATAGGGAAAGCAAAAGCCGCGCACGCAAGCAAAGCAAACCAAGGAATTCATTCACTGCTTCCCACCGGCAGGCAGGTGTTCAGCCATCCCCAGGGAAGCAGGGCTCCATCACGCGTAACGGGGACTTGGGAAGACAAAACACCATCACTCCAAACGTCCCCAGCTTTATATGCTGAGCATGACGCCATATGGTATGGGATATCCCTTTGGCCAGTTGGGGTCAGCTGTCCCAGCCGTGTCCCCTCCCAACTTCTTGTGCCCCCCCAGCCTGCTCGCTGGTGGGGTGGGGTGAGGAGCAGAAAAGGCCTTGACTCTGTGTAAGCCCTGCTCAGCAGTAACGAAAACATCCCGGTGTTATCAACCGTGTTTCCAGCACGAATCCCAAACATAGCCCCATACCAGCTACTCTGAAGAAAATTAACTCTATCCCAGCCAAAACCATCACAGATATAAAGAGAAGGGTGCTTGAGAAGGAGAATGCTTGAGAGTTAAGATGGCTATAACAAATATAGAGAAAAAGTCCTTATTTCATGAACAGCTATATGTGGCCCAAAATAACTTACCACTTCAATATGGATTTAAAAAAAATGTGTTTAAGACTGAATCAAATGTTAACAGTCTCAAATTTTCAAATTTGGTTAGAGCAGAATGACATAGCATTTTATTTACAAAATGAACTTACAAAAGAAGAACACCCCTTCTGTAGGTCAGGATCAGGACTTTGATTCTGACTCTTACTTGTATTCAGGTATTTTCACATTGCTTCACCTTTACAGCGCCCAACTGGAACTGAGGCACTGATGCACCCGTGACTTCATGCCACAGTGAAATCCATTTTTATAATCAGAACTTGCTAGCAGTTATAGAAAACAAATACTTTTCTGGCACTTGGTCAGAGCAGGTGCAGAAAGAATAGTCAGCTGCTAATATACATTCTATTACAGCTCTTCTAAAGTCTAGGCTTCGGGGATATGATCTACTGAGATTTTGTAAAATTACTGGAAACAGCAAAGAAAGCTAAACAAAAGCCTTAGTGGAGGTCAGCAATTTGGAGAGACTTCACATTTGTAGGATTTTTGTCCTCTGAAGTTCGTCTTGCGGGTTGATAAGTACTTATTGCACAGGACTTTTTTGACATCTCCTCACTACTGAGAGTCTCTTTTGCACTGGAGCCAAGCCTCTTATTCATATTCTGCCAAACATGTAGCACAGGAGTTGACAAGCTGTGCTTACACAGAAGGTAGATAAGAATAAATTAAATTAGATCATTGGCTTCATAGCAGATGGTGGGTTAATCCAGTTTACAAAGCAAGTTCTGAAAAAAACGCTTATATATTTGTGAATATTTACTCAAGTATGCCGCAGAATTGTGGAGACTGAGTTAGTTTATCTGGAAGTGTCAGTTTGTTTTATTTAAATGTTGAACAAAATAAGTAATCTGGCCATTTACTTCAGAGGTAAAGACCCAAGCTTTGGTTCCGAACAGGGCTCAACTGGTTTCACGTACAGCAGTAACGTGAAGAACCAAAAACCAGCCTCTGAATAGAGAAAATCCCTTAGGCAGCATAAAGTCACACTAGCTTTTCATCTCTTTGTTCCATGAAGGAAATTTATGGGAAGGGTAGAAGATTTTAATTTATCTTTTTCTGCAAGAGATCTGTTTTATACCTAATAATTATTTTTTACCTAAGAAGTATAATAAATTAGCCAAGAAAAGCTCTGTACTATGAGTAGAATCTTCTGTATTGGAGAGAGAGAAGTCATTTAAAGTTACCGTGAGCAGCCCTGGCCAGGGCAGGGTGTCTGAGGAAGAAGCTTAGTTTCACCATAATCCTGTAGCATACTCCAGTCGGCTCCACTGACTATAGAGTCCTCCAAATTTAGCACCTGCAATAACATCCATAGTGCATGTTGTAAAAAAAAAAAGTGTATGTCCACTTTTGTGTTACAATTTTATATGAAACTTTGAATTAAACAGGGTTATCTAATAAAATATAAATGAAATATAGATACGGTGGCATCCATCGTATAAGCTCTATCTCCAAACATTATGTAAAGAGGGTCAAATTTTGCCTTCAGATATGTTTTCCTGCCTCCAGATCACCTCAGTGAAAGCAATGTACAACTCTGCTCGTGGCAGAATGCAACTCATAAATAACACAGAGCAAAGTAATAATGTAACGGTAGAGGAGGGAATATACTGGAGGTTCAAGCAAGCCAAGAAAGAATATCATTTCAGATGAGCTTTGCAGTAGGATGGAAGGACCAAGGGAACAGAGAAATCAAGTTGGAAGTTCAAGAATGCCAGGTAAAGAAGCATGGTTGCTACCAGCAGGGAGAATGTTGGCACTCAGTTTTCAGACGAGAGGCTCATTAGGCCCATGAGGGGATGTTATGGGCTGATGCTCCTGGTGACTCACCGCAGCTCCTCCTAACTTAAAGTACGGATTTTGCAATTGTGAAGCATACTGGTGCTGCTAACAAGCTGTTGAATCTCCACTTGCCAGGTAGTCCTTGGTTTTGCTTGAAACTGTAGCAGTTCACCAATGACCTTAAGCACCCTACCAGTAGCTGAGGTATTTTAGGGGCTGCAAAATAGAGGGTATCTGATTGCAGAATTTTTCTGGAATGCCAGGTAGGCAGAGCCAAAGTAGCTTTTGCTTTTTCTGTAATACCCGTGTAGTCATCAAACCTCAGAGGCAGTTTTTTGTGTTCTGTGGGAACTTGAGCTACATCCAGTAATGCATCTTTAGTCATAATGGTGGGGTTTGAGCAGCCAGCCCTCAAAAGTACTGCAGCCAAGGTCTTTTTGTGTAAACATCAGTCTGGAAGACTGAACTTTGAGGAAAGGGCAGAGACCTTTATCAGAAAGTGAATCGCCCTTATCCAGCCCAGTCCTAAGCTGGACAGAGTGATGGTGTCATCTTCTACTTGGTCTGTGGAGTCGGGACTTATACCTGAGCACTACACATGGGAAATACAGCTGAGAATCTTACAAATGGATTTATGCTGTGGGAAACGACATTGTGGCCCACTGTTGAATTCCACAGCATTTTCTGTGCCCCTTTGTGTAAAAGGGGAAAAGCAAAAGCCAGAAATTCACTAGAAAAATCAAAGAGAGAATGACTCAAAAGAGAAATTCTTTTGAGCTTTTTAATGAAATTCAGTACGTGCCTACTTTTATCTAAAGAGATTTGAGAGAGAGAGGTTTGAAAGTTTTATTTAATCTTATTTGGTGAAATATCTGTATATTTAAAACATGATGTACATATGCTGTAGGAAACAAGCTTTGTAGGAATTATGTATACACTAGGTAAAAGAAAGTATCACAGAAAGAAAAGAGGCAAGGTAAGGCTCTGTGTCTGCTAAATAAACATTTATTTTTCCCTGTAGTTAGCTTCTGAAAAAGGTATCTCTAAGAATTAATGGCTTTATTGGTGTAAGTGGTCTGGTTATTACCAGAGCGATACCTGGATCTGAAGGTAATTTCTCAAGAGTTATAGCTAACGTAATGAAAATCGGATTGATTTTAAGATTGCAAGATGACCAGGTTTCTGCAGTGATAGAAGTCATTCAGTTTAATTCAAGTAGACCTTATTTTCACAGCAATGTGCTTTGTTGTTCAAACACTCGGTCTTGCACGTTGTTTAACGTGAAGCTGGTCTACCAGTATCCCATGTCATCTCCCACGGACTGGAAGTCCAAGGCTGGCGGAGACCATCATTTCTACAATGCAGTTGGTGTTTCTCAGGGAGGAAGCTGACTGTCAAACATACATACAAATAGTTTTGCTAGCTTGCCAAGCTTTGGCACAAACTATAAAAACAAGAGCTCTTCCCCAGCCTGCAGGAAGACAAAGCAAGCAAACTATTTGAATTGGTGCGAATGGATGACAAAATGCATAGTGTGTGTAATCTGGAAAAGACATATAGTAAGGAAGAAGGTGCGTTACATATTCAGTCTTTGCTTTCTGACGTACCCTCTGCAGCACATGCAGATGCTATCTTAGGAAATGAATAATGGAATGCAACAATGGAAATAGCGTAAGAAAGCAACTAGATTATATTCATGATTCTGTAACCACTAAAAGCTTATTGATGTGTGCAGTTATGTTTTGCATCTAGTGTTGATCTGTTTCAAGTGCTGATATAATCATTTGCATTAGTATAAATGAAACATACATTCATTAGTTATCAATCCCACTGAAGTTTATTCCTTTTTGTTGTTATTAACTCCTTAAATCATAATAATGTCCGGAACCTCAAGCCAGGAGCAAGAGCTGCCTGCTCTAGAGATGTCAAGGCATGTTGATTTTGTTGTACCTTCTGTACGTAGAAGTGATCTGTCTTGCATTAATAAGCTCAAAGATCAGAGCTTAGGTCTGTGTGATTTGACTGCAAGACCCTTTTCAAAGTATTAGCATGGTCCCTTGACGATTTCAAGCCCATGGAATATGAAGCAATCCAGGCAAGTCTCTGGCTTGAGATCTCACCACTAACTGGACTAAGCTTCTAGTATCTCTTCTGGGGAGTGGAATTTACTGTCCAGCGGTGTGTCTCCAGAGCCCAGACCTGACGGTGAAGCAGTGGTTTGAGAATTCAGTAAATTTGGCTCTCTTCTCCTGAAGCCAATATAAAAAATATAAATGTGTCACAAATACTGTCACCTCACTAATTTGATAGAAATGCTCTCATTTGCTTGATTTGGAGCATGTATCTGTGGCTGGGTGATCCAGGAGTGCACGGATCTGGAATTAATGATTGTAGATGGGCAGCTTTGCATTCCTGTGGTAGTTTTGGCAAGCCCTTGCCAGGAGCCCGTTGAAGGCATGGGGTTTTGCTTTATAATTTAACTTTTCAGCATGCAAGGGAGGCTTGTGAGCAAACACACAGAAAATAGATAATGGCTCTAGGTTTCCTGTTTGTTTGAGATTTTTTTCCTTAAAGTATGTGCAAGTGCAAAAGAAAACAATGTACTTTCTAAATATAAGACCCATTCTAGATCACACTTACTTCTGAGGGTCTCTGAGGTTCCTACATGATTCAGGAAGAGCAAATATATTGCCTTTTAGGCTCCCACTGTGGGCAGATCCTACTCAGTGCAAATTGCTGCATGTGGCTAAAGAGCCTGCTATTCAGGTTTTGCTCTTTATGTGACAATTTCAGCTTCTCTGTGGGGAGGATCCTCAATCCATATTTTAGTGGGTCGTCAGTTCTCCCTGCTGAGTTACTTCAATGCTAAGGCAACCTCTTCCTTGGAAGAATTTGCCCTCCTTAGTAAGACCTAGGTAATTGTCTAGAATGACTGCAGTACTATCATATTATGCTTAAAATAAGAGCCTCTGTTGTTGTCTTTCTCCTACCATCCTTCGATGCCTCAGATCAAAAACAACAGAAAGGAAAGCAGAAAAAGTGAATGGCTGTGCAGGCAAAGTGGAGTAGGCAGCCCCTGTGTATAGTAATAAGGATAGTTTATAACTTCATAAAAGGATTAATTTAGTAGATTTCCCAGTGCATACATAAATAACAACTATATTTCTGTTAATACGTGTTGTAGAATAATTGCATATATTTTAGATCTAGAGCCAGTTTTTTATCTGCAGTGTCATTCTAGAGTAAGTCTATGGAGTCAGTGTTTTTACTAATGTTAAACCTAATTTAAAAGATTTGAGAATGCAGTGGGCATAGTTTCACTTAGAACTGGGTCGGAAAGGTGAGAAGTTTTACTTGATGGCAGTGCTTTAATCAACAAACTCTGAGCCCTTTGACAGTTGAAAGCTGAGGGACAACATTGATGTTGTCTGTCACGCAGTGTTAAATTCATTCAACTGTTATCCTTTTAATTGTAAGTATTTCCATTAATTGCAGTAGAAAATCATCACCCTGACCTGGCTGAGCTACAAAAGAAAGTGTGGGAACTAATTAAACATTGAGTTTTAAGGTAAAATAGCAAATTGCTCATTAGACCCCTTGAAATTCTGATTTATTACTAACAGAATGAAGTAATACTTGACTTTGCAGAAACTGGGTCATAGCATTCTTTCTTACTCTGACTGAAGGTTCTGTAGCTTAGACATCAATTAATTGGTTTTCATTTTTTTGCAGCAGTACACTTGTTTGGTTTAACCTGGCAACTACAGCCTGTTGAAGGGCAGCTATATGAAAATGGAGTTAGTAAAGGAAATAAAGGAACAGAATCCACGGATACTACTTACTCACCAATCGGAGGAAAAGTTTCTGATAAAACGGAAAAAAAAGGTATGTGCGAATGAGAAGAAGACAGATTAGAATATTTAAACATTACTACTGTTCAGATTCTGTATTTGCTACAGTTTGACAGTATTTTGAGTTCAGGTTCTATCTTCTCTAGTATAATTTTAAAACAGTATCAAAAGCCGATAACCAGACTGTTTCCTTTAGCAGAACTCTCGCCTGAAATTAGCAGCTGAGCCAAGCCATTAGGAAGGTAATGTTCAATAGCAAAATAATCACCCTTCTTTTGTGAGAGAAGAGAGATTAGAGCGTTTGGCTTCTGTCTTAAGACAGAGGAGGTGAGACCATATTCTCCTTACTCCTGTTTGTGCAAAGGGCTTGACGCTGTGCCTGTCTTGCAGACCAAAGTCAGTCTTAGGCAAAGTGAAATCCTTTGTACTGACAGGTCAGAATATACCGAAGGGTAGAAATCTTACTGCTTTTAAAGGCATCCAGTTCTTGAAGGCGTAAGCTAAAATACAGCATCCTGTCACATCCTGACTTAACCAGTCATGGTGAATCAGCTCGCAGGAATCTACTGAGGTTTCACAAAATGCCTGAGCCAGTCTGGCAGCTCCCTGCTGCCAGGGGGACAGTCCTGCTCTGTCCCTGCTCTCTCCCTGTGCCGCTCCCTGCGTCCCCGTGCCCACTGCAGGGATCGTCTCGTGCACGACCAAGACACGTCAGTTCACTATGGCAGCAGAAAATGGCTTCATTAAAAAATGTGAATAGTCTTCTGCCATGTAAGTGGCTGAACCGGCTCTTCTGAAGGGGCAGAGAAGTGCCAGGGGTGGCATAGGAACAGAGCGGATTGTGCAGCCAGGAGTGTGAAACAGAGCAGGACGGTCTCTGAGATGTGCAATTCCTTTCTCTCCAGTCCTGTCATTTAATGTTGTTAAGTCACCTACACCAATATGGCCCATGCTTCCCATTGACCACCATGGTGATGCTTTCTGACTGTAAGAAGCTGATGGCCCTCCCATTTCTTTTTATGATACTCAGAAAAAGTGGATAAATCAGATTAGGTCAGAGAAAAGTGAAGGGGAGTAGAATATGAACCCTAGTCTTTCCAGTTGTTAGGAGGAAGGTAAAACTGTACTGAGAGCTCTGCAATGACAGGCGATTTCCAGAGCTTTCAAATTTTAGAGCAGAACAGTGATCTGATTTTGTGTATGGCAGGTAAGATCTATGACTCTAAATATGAGACAAGGTGGGACATTGTTGTACCAGTCCCTCCAGAAGGAAGATTACATCTCACAAATCAATGTGGCACAACTGGATAGACATCATATTAGATCAATGAGCAATAGAAATATATGTAAGGAGACAATGATGTTATCCGTTATTTCGTCCCTTAGAACGGATCGGTATGAATTGCAGTAAATGTTTTATACACTTTTGTATGTTCGTCCTGGTGCACCATGGAAAGTATCTCAAGTAGTTCTTCTCAACTGCATTAAATCATTTTGTCAATATATTACAGATTTAATAAAAGGTCTTCCAAAGCATTTGGCTTCCAAAGGAGGATGTGCAGCAAAAACATCAAAAACATCAAAAATCTTAAAAATCAGATGCTTGAGAACAGAGAAAAAAATATATGAGTCAACAGAGACTCAATGTAGTAGGTAAAAAACCAAACCGCCTGCCTTGCCCCAGGCAATCCCAATGTCTTGTGTAGCTACACAATTCCCCTGCAACGCTAAAGGATGAAGGGCTGTGATAGCAGAGCCACTTCACTGAGGGCTTATCCAGCAGTTTCAGAGGTCAGTCTTGAATATAGCTAGACTGTTGTCCCACTTGTCCCCTTTCACCTTTTGGGGGTAATCTGTAATCCAGGGTGTGTGCTAACAAGGAGTAGACACTTGGGAAAACGCAAGAAAAATCATGTGGACTTAGTACATGCATAGTCTGGCTGTGGCTAATTTCTGCTGGTTTTCTTTCTTTCCATCACTTTGAATTTATATAAGTAATTTGATTCCTGGTGCTCGTACCAAATTTACCATGTAGATGTGCTGGGAAGGAGGATTTGGAAACAGACAACTCCTTTCACTACAGCAGGATACCACAGAAAGTTGGTACTTTGCCTGTGAACTTGAAGCCTCTGATGCAATTTTGCAGGGATAAATAACTACTGTCAGATATTGTGACCTCCCATTTTCCCAACTCAATGCAGCAGCACAGAATGCTTTTCCAGACTTTGAAAGCATATATTTTAACTAATCTTTTAATGAAAATCAAGTTTACAAACTAGCAAGTCAGATTTCTTTGAGAAGTCATTTTATAACACACTGACCCACGGCTAAGAGTTAACATTTTAATATGTAGTAATGTGATTAAAAACTCAGACATCCTATTGATGCTGGTATTTACCAGGGGAGTACAAGGAGATTGATTGTTTCAGGATCAGTAATAATCAGCATATGGGTACTTTCTTGTGAAGATAATTGGCACCACGCTGTTCAGAGTTTTATTTTCTTGAAGCCAAAAGAAACCTGATTAGGAATCTATCTTCTGTTTTAGACTTGCAAGGAAAGTGTGCTTAGAAAGAATAGGGAAGAATTAGTACCGGTTGGCAAGATTGGGAGCTGTACAAGGAATTGAATACAGATAATTAAATGATACTTTATCATAAGAAAAATGTCATTATGAGAAAGATGTTTCTGGAACAAGAACGGAACTTGTATCGCAGCATTGTAATTTTAAAAGCTTATTTCGGACTTTTTCAAGAAACAGCAAGGAAGTATACGAGGATAGTCTGTGAATAGTGTATCTTCAGATGCCTTTTTTATACAGCCAAATACCTGCTTAGTTCAATTAAGCATAGAAACAGAGCTAGATTCTTTCTCTATAAATTAAGCACGGTGGCTCAGTGAATATGAAAACATCCACTTCAGACATGGCTCTTACAGTGGCCTTTTCACGCTGTGTGGTTGTCTGAAAAAATAGTGTTTGAAAGGTAGAGATGCTGCAACTGCATACTTTCAGTAGGTGGTAGATAATATATATTTTTTCATGTTACCATTGTGAACAGCAGCATGCACTTCTTTCCTCTGTAATGAGATAGAAGTAAATCTAAGTGAATCTGGTTTTTTAAGGATTACATAAAATTATTACTAAAGCAAAGGCATTTTTAGCCAAATGTGGAAAAACTCAGGGATGTGTTGTTTTAAGCCTAGCAACACTAACGTGGTATTCAGCATAATTTGGTAACATCCGTTAGTGAAAATACTCCCTGACTAAAGACGCAATGCTTTTTATTTTCAACAAAGAAACAGGCCGTCTCACTTCAACACACTAAGAAGCAGTTACTGTATTTTAAAGGACCTTGAACACCGACCAATAATGCCATTAACTTCAGAAATGATACTGTATCCTTGACTTTTTACTTAGTACTCTACCATCTTGTAATTGAATCACATTAATTACCATGTGTCAATATCACCAAAAAGTTCCTTAGTGTTTTACTTAACCCAGGGTAATTGCTTGCAAAGAATCATTAAGATTTAATATCTCTGGAGTACTGGAAATAAGGGAAAAGGTTTTTAAATTTACATCAGCCAAGTAGGATCTTGTATGGATTGGGGTGGGAAGGGATCCACTTTCGTTGTCCAACATAGTAAGTTTAATTGTCTTTTCAAAACTCAACATTCAAGATTTTTTCCATGAAGCGAATTGGCCAGAAGTAGTCTTACCTTGAACATTGTTAAAGCAGCAATTTGGAAATATTTTAACTCATGAACTCAGTAACAGGTACATTTTTAGAGTATTAGATTACAAGTTCTGTGCTCTGAAAATAGATGCTTTTATGTGATATTATGATAAAAGTCAGCTTCTAGTTCTTGCTGTAGGTTTGGTGACACAAAGCAACTGTAAAGCTGGAAGATCCAGTACCCTGAGAATTGCTCCTGCCTTGTAAATTAAATCTCTATTCATTAAGAATGCTAAGTACTTCCTATACTAGTTAAAGCCTATGTAAGATCCCACTGAGGATCTTTGTTACTAATACGTTCAGGAAGAAGCTGGCCCTAGCTTTGCTACTGCTGTTTTCATTTCCAATGGCAATTTATAAAATTTCATGTACATTATGTTGCATTAGATATTTATATGCATTATTGTAAAAGGTGAGGCTCCAGTCACTTTGCTCCTCTTTATCCTTCACTGTTGTCGTGGTTTAACCCCAGCCAGCAGCTAAGCACCACACAGCCGCTCGCTCACTCCCAGCCAAAACCAGCACAACTGTGATACTGGAATGAAATGAAACATAAATGGATATTGCTGCTGAATTCAATCATCTTCTTTTGGCTCTTCCTCCGATGCAGTATACTATCCTGTTTTTTTTCTAGTCGAGAGAAAGTATGGAAATGTGAGTTAGAGTTTTGCAAAACTTACAATGGAATTAGCTCAGATGTTAGCAGGATTGGGTCTGTGATCTGCAGCATGTCAGGATGCTGATCGCAGACAGGCATTACAATACACAGAGATGGTGATACAAGCCAGCAAAGCAAGCCAGCTCCAATTTAGTTTGGCAATGATTTCTTTACGCATTCCATTTCCCTTTCTATTTCAGCTCTCTCATACCCATGTGTGAAGTTACATACTTCTGTAGATGTCTGCAAATTTATTGTTAGGCATTACGAAATTATGCCAGTTTTCTCTTTAGATTGCCTGTCCCTATCCTCATGCCCCTGTTACACTTTCATGCAGAAAGTCCAAGCCAAAACAGATGTTCTTTATTTCTCCAGGACTAGATTATCACTACCATAATAAAATCATTAGGAATGGTGATTAATGGAAATCTAGGCTTGGACACGGGCTCCGACCTACCAGGTTTGATGGATTTTCTGTCCTCACCGGTGTCCATTTGTGTAGCTTATGCAATGCCCGTTCGGCAGTAGTCTGAAATACGTGCCAGAGGAAGCTCTCCCGCTGCCTTCTCTCCGTGTGTTCTCAGTTGAATGGGTTTTGTTTGCAGAGCTGATAGGTGAAGACCGTGGTTTACGCAGCAGCACTTCTGCCTTTTTATATGCACTAAAGCGTTCCTGGATTTTCAGGGCAAAAATTCTCTGTGACGCCTGTTCTCATAAATATTGCATGCAAGTTTGTTTGTATTTTTCAACTAGTTGAATAAAAAATGCAATGGTTTCAGTGAAACGCCCTCTGTTTAGAGGTTGTTTTCAATATATTCCTATATATCTAAGGCACGTTTATACCTCGTGACCTATTATCTTCACCCACCATGAATACGCAACTGATTGTTTTGTTTGTTTCTGGAAAATTAGTGTTTCAGAAGGGACGGGCCATAGACACAGGAGAAGTTGAGATTGGAGCACAAGTTATGCAGACGATCCCCCCTGGTTTATTCTGGCGCTTTCAGATTACTATACATCACCCCATGTACCTGAAATTTAACATTTCACTGGCGAAGGATTCTCTGCTGGGAATTTATGGCAGAAGAAACATTCCGCCTACTCACACTCAGGTAATTAGCAATAATACTGATTCTGTCATGCTTACATTTTCAAACAGCAGTGGATGCAAATGTTCACAATACACTTTCAAAGCAGGGAGGGAGGAAGGGACTGGCTGTAACCACAAAAAGCAGTCTGTTTATCCCTTTCTTTTACTGAGGTCTAGCTCTACCCTCAAACCATGCTCTCTCAGAGGAAGGGACAGTGTCGTACCAGAAATGCCGGCAGTTGTGACCACTGTGATGTGACGGTCCGGGAGGCAGGACAGGTATACACTGTGCTGCTGTGTAGCTCCAGCATCTTCTTTGCAGAGCAGTAGGATGAAGTACCGGATCATTTGAAAATGCTTTAATCTTTTTATGACTTCATCAAAACAAACAGATTACATGGTCAGTATAAAGAGTGAATAGAAAAACAAAACCAAAAAAAAAAGCTGTTTCTAATATGAAGATTATTTTTGAGTGTTTACTCCTAGGGATTTTGCAGGAGAAAACCTGACTAAGCAGTAAGAATATGCAATATTGCTGGTCACATTCCACTTTTTTTTTAGGCTTAATTTGGAATGTGAAGCTGTCATTTCTATGGATAATAGATTTTTCAGCTTTCTTATAGCAGGATCACACTCCATAGAGTGTGGTAAACATATATGGTATCATGGAAAGATTGTTTAGAAGGGACCTCTGGAGATCATCTAGTCTAGCCTCAAAAATTATTTACTAGAGTTTTGATCTCAGAAATAAGCACCTTTATCTGTCATTGTCTTTAATTGAAGCTGGGTCTTCAGTTGAGCTGAAGTTGAACTTTACTGAAAATCAGAATGCCTAGAAAAATATATACATTTCTTGAACAGGGATTCATGAAAAGATTTACTTCTCTGATGCTTTGAGTTAACTGGTCTTAAAGTTGTCACCATCAACTTGGTTAGGTATTAAGAACTTCCATGTAAAAAATAGATACTTATTTGCATTAATAAAATTAAATATAAATAAAAAGTGTATTTAGGTTTTGATATACGATACTGATACTGATATTAAGGGACAAACATTTTAAAATCTGGTATAGAACAATAGATTCTTTAATCTGTTCTTGGCATTTGAGATGAATCACTGCATAACGTAGGCACTACAGCTTGGGAATTTTGGAATTATTCCCATTAAAGACATGTAATTTTTGAAGTAAATCTGCTGTATTTAGTGCAGCAAGTCTGAATTTATCCTGCCATATCAAACAGCAAGTTTTGATGCCAGATTTCTGACCTGCCGTAACGCTTTTTATATGGAAACTGAAGCTAAAGAGACTAGGTTATGCAACTGCTGTCCTCATTGGTGAATACTTAGTCAGTCAGGCAATTCGTCTTAAGATTTCAACTGTTTATTCCTGTTTGAATAAGACCTGCAGAGTAGATTCATAAAAATTTGTTAGGTGGTTAATTTTTGCTCGTTATTATTTCAGTTTGATTTTGTAAAACTGATGGATGGAAAACAGTTAATTAAACAGGAACCAAAAAACTCAGAGGAGCCTCAGCAAGCTCCCAGGAATCTGATCTTAACTTCACTGCAAGAGACAGGTTTCATCGAGTATATGGATCAAGGAGCTTGGCATATGGCATTCTACAATGATGGAAAGAAAGTGGAGCAAGTGTTTGTACTAACTACAGCGATTGGTAAGAATGATTACAATAAAATTGTTATTCTGATTATTATATTGGAAAGCTGTATTTGAAAGGAAATTATTGACCTTGATTCTGGCTTCTCTTAAGTATTCTCTTAAATATGTTTTATTTCATCTTAGTTTAATTAACCTCAGTGGAGCAACTTCATGTTTATGCCAATATTAGACAAATAGCAACATTTGTGTACTAAAGATGGATGTTATCAAATTAATTAAGTGTGAAGTTTTCATGTGTGTTAAGATTTTTATACGATAGCTTAAATGCTTGAGTAATTTCTGGTGTTATCTTGCTCAAGTAAAAGAGATTATGTATGTCTGCTCTCTCTATTTACATGGGAACCATAAATCCTACAAAAATTATCCAGGCTTTAAGTTCTTATTTTCAGTATTTTAGTCAGTTAGAAAATCTAAAAGGCAGCTTTTGTGGATTTGGTTGTGATTGCTGTTTGATGGATGGATGCTGTTCTTTTATACAATTTTTCGAATGCACCATTTTGATTGGAACACAGAAGGCAAATATAGGAGACAGTGTCCTGGTGGCATATCAAATCCCTGCTGCCCTTTTAATACATATAGGTGGACAAATGTTTGCAGCTCTAGGTGTTGTTAGTGAGCAGTGCTCACACGTAGGGTTTCTTTGGAATTTAAATTTAGGTAAAGTGTTGTATTTATGACAGTCTCGGTTTGCTGCAAGACTTTAACCACTATGCCCTTAAGTTAACCTGTTCTACCATATGTTTAGCAAGATGTCTTTACTAGTAATGGACATGCCATCTGCTCTTTAGAACAATTGGATGCTATTTTTACTTGATGGTAAAAACCTTGCAGAGCAGGACAGTATGATTCAAATACCAAGATTTTTAAGGACTTGCAGGAAAATAATTTAGAAACTGCGATAGAATTGTAAGGACTGGTTTTTGTTTAAAAGTTCGTGTTTGCTCTGTTCAAAAAAGTGAATCTTTTACAAGCAAGAAAAAATGCCATTATTCAATGCCATATGAGAAAATAATATTCAAGCAATTTATGAAGCATCTTCGCAGATGCTCTATGAAGAGCATAAAACCTGGCCAAACTCCAGTCCAGATCAGAATCCAAATTCCTGCCCCCTTGTTCATTTCTACTGTAAGACAGCAGTGTTTATACAGGAGGGTTTAACCAATATTTCACTGTTAAGTAGCATACCCTCTCAAAAAAAAAAAAAAAAGAGGAGTTAAATGCTGCGGTTTGGTTCCTGTTGTATTTGGTGAAAAAGAAGTTGTCCACCCCTTCTCTGGCCAATAAGCAGAACAGACTGGGTCTTACAGAGGAGAGCAACAAGAGCCACAGTGCAGGCAGGAATCCTTATACTTAATTTCAGAAATGGCTGCGAGAAGACGTTTTGGGGAAAAAGAGGGTTCGTGCTGCAAGAATCTACTGCTGATGCATTTGACAATAGTGCTAGTTATTGGGTTTTCAGAACCTGTGTATCTTCTTCTCATACTTTTCTTTCTATAATGGTGCTTGGTTGTTTCTTCGGGGGTTTCCACACAAAAAAAAAAATCCTTGAGCCATAGTGCTTACCCCAGACTGGGCTGGAGTCATATTTGACATCTCTGCCGACAAAGGAATCAACCAGGATCACAGATTGAAACACTCAGAATAGAGCAAGAGCTTGGATGCACCTCTGCTGTATGCTGCTGTTGGCTGTGTGAAGCAGTCATGCCCTCCTCATGAGTGTCTGTTAGGTAGTATTTCAAATTGCTCAATGTTAGTTAGGTATCAAATTGATTTTGCTGACACTTTAGCTAACGCTCTGATCAGACTTTCCCTTGAGGGAGGTAATTTGCATGCAAAATCTGGCATGCCTCAAGTACTTTCATAGACTGAATAAAGGCCAGCCCAAACTGGACATTGCATTGAGGGGAGGTAACTTTTCAAACCATTAATTCTTCATTTCAGGTCAATGTAGGGATCGTTTACCATGTGATTTTGGAAAACTGAGAAGACTGGCAAGTGTACACATAGAGCAAGAGAAGAGTAGATAGCGAACAGTAACATGAAAAATTAGTAACGAGCAGCATTATCTGTGAAAAAACTTACTTCTGAAAATGAGCTTGTTTTTGACTTTGAAACAGACATCCCTGTACAGGTTGTGGATATCTGATGAATAGATACATATCAAATGCCTGTTCTTTGGTATAAACTGATAGCCCGAAAGGAACATTTTTAAATAACAGTAGGAGTTTTTAAGAGGAAGCAGTCCTTATCTGTCCAAGTGCCCATAAATGAGATCAAAATAAATTTATTTCAGTTATTCATGTTAGTTGTAGGATGTGCTTATAATCCATCTCTTGACAACTTATGTTTGACTTTAAAAGTATATCAGGTTTGATTAGATTAAATATTCCAATGGTATGCCCTTTCTTGAGAAAAGTTTTTCCTCCCAAATCACTTGCCATGGACAGATACTTTTCAAAAGGATCTGGGTTTTCTTCTTCTTCCCCAACATTTATTATTTTGTGGGAAAGGAGTCATGTTTCCCCTCTTCCTATAGCCAGAGGTACTTCCCCACGTCTATTAGTGGATGTGCCCATTAAACAGTCTCAGTTCCCACTGTTCCGTAGCCCTCTCCCGTCCTGCACAGTACCTGCATGGGCTGCAGAGACCCTCAGTCCTGCTCTGGCCTGACAGTGACCTACTCCACATGGGAGCATCTTACCCTCGGATTTGCTTCATGTTCTTTACATAAACCCTATATAAATCAGTGAATCCACTGAATTCCTGTAGGAAATACATGTGTAAATTAAAAACAGCTAACCCACGTACAGATATGAGCCTGTCCCCAGATGTGTGAGGTTAAGTGGTTTACTATCCAAAGCTGTGTGATAAAACATGGGCAAGTTTAAGATCAGAATTGAAGGTGGCGGTTTTTTTCTTCAAATCTAGTTCTTAGTCCTTTATTGCATTGAGTTTCATCACTGTACAAAAGACTATTTTTCTTTTTTTTCATCCGATTGTATAGAAGTGGAAATCCTACCTTCCTCCAAGGAATTCAATTCACATGGTTCAAATGAACACCATAGAAGGCAATTTACGCTATAAACAGGTTTCAAACAAATTACTTCAGCAATAAAAGAAAGTGTTTAAGGTGGACATTTTTCAGCAAATACTCTGGTTCTTGCAGTGCTTTTAATGGTGGTAAATTTTACATGAACACTTACTTTAAAAGCTTTTTGGTGTAATATAAATGATGCACTTGTTATCTCGAAGCTGTCAAGACAAAATCTAATATTTGTAAGCTGCTTGAACAGGAATTCTGTTTTATGCTCCCTATGAATGAAAATGGGCCTTTTACTGCTTCTGCACCTATTTGTATGTTGAGATGTGTCCTGCAGAGTGAGGTGAAAATGCCATTCATTTTAAATTCAAGCAATTTGTATTTTTCTTTGTGCACAACTCTCTGAATAAACAGAAATCCTGGATGACTGCTCTACTAATTGCAATGGGAATGGAGAATGTATCTCGGGGCACTGCCACTGTTTCCCGGGATTCCTTGGTCCTGATTGTGCAAAAGGTAATCTCATATTAACTGACCCGCAGTGCATGACAGGGATCACAATTATGGTGTGTGACTGCTGGGCTTGCAAAGATTCAAAGTGATTAAAGGAGATTAAATTCCTTTTTCCAGCCAGATGGCAGGTACAGTACAAGCACACAAGTACAAAGTTTCTTTATGCTGTACTTGAGCTAAGATGCATCAACCACTTCTCTCTTCTTGACTTTCAGAGTTAATAGATTCCTCCATCCCTCTTTGCATCCGCTCCGTGATTATAAAATACATTTTTTAATAAATGTGTTAGCTTAGCATAATGTTTTCTGTTATTTAGAAGTGACACACAGTTTCTCTTTGGAGAAAATCCTGTAAGTCAGTCAAATGCTTCTGTGGTCTTAACTTGAATAGGGTGTAGAAAAGAAGCCTAAAGCAGCTTAGAGACTGTTTTCCAGCATTGGGGCAAAAAACATGCTAAAAAGATTGTGAGTGAGTTTATTTCTGTTTCAGATAGTTCTGTTGGTATTAACCATCATCTGCTGCATATGATGTCTGGAAGTTCTCATGTTTTTCCAATGTTTCCTCAAATTTTGGATTGACTTTATTTTAAGAGCTTTATTGGCTCAGAAATTGATACTGGATTGTAAAACTAAGTTTCCACATCGCTGGTTTACGTGCGGATCAGTAATGGCTAAAACTTCAGTAATGTTAAGTCTGCCTAGAAGAAAGCAGAAAAGGGCAGTATCTTGCTTCACAGGGAAGAAATATTAATCTTGTAGGCATCACTGCAAATTCTCTGTGGAAGCCAATCAAGGGGAGGGAATTATTTTTATCTTCTAAGATATTCCATTTCAGGTCAAAATTAAGGTATACGAGCAAAGCAGGCTGAGGAAACGAGGACATTGTATTACTAGCTCAAAGATTTCAGGTTGTCACAACCCTTGAATCAAATGGAGGATTGGGGGGCTGGAGTGGAAAAGCAATTTTACAGAACGATAAATGCAATAAATGTTAATCTATGTAAGTATGTAAATACATTAAAAAGGTCAATCTGCCACTTTCAGATTCCTGTCCAGTGCTGTGCAGCGGCAATGGAGAATATGAGAAAGGTCACTGTGTGTGTCGGAACGGGTGGAAAGGACCAGAGTGTGATGTTCCAGAAGAACAGTGTATTGATCCAACCTGCTTTGGCCATGGTACTTGTATCATGGGCGTCTGCATCTGTGTCCCTGGATACAAAGGAGAGATTTGTGAGGAAGGTTTGTGAAGTTTCCTTCTCTATGGTTACTGGGTTTGATTTTTGTCTTTAATCTCCAAACCTGTTTTAAGGTAGTTAAGAATTCCCGTAGATGTGAGAAGCTTACTGGGAAGCAGTACTGTTTTGCTCAAAAGCACCTTTACTGTCTCATAGAAAGTAATGTTAAGATAGAAAATTATCAAAGGTAAAGGCATTCAGGTCTCAGTGACAGCCAGTGGAAGCTGATCACATAATTTCCAAGATTCACATTTTTATTCTAAAAGATTAAAATTACTTAACATTGTCTAATAAGACTATCTAATAAATGTAGCATGGGCTACAGTCCTCTGAAATACTCAGTTTCTCTTTCGGTCCAGGAGGACTCTAGTTCTTGTATGATTTCTGTTCCCTCCCTCCATTGAATCTCAGCAGCAAGAACAGAACTGGGTGGAAGTTTTTTGCCTTTCAGCAAGCAGTGTATTCTTAATCCTCCAAAAATTTCCTGGAAAACATCCTAGCAAGCAAGGATTCCTGGGTTTTTTTGTGAAAGTTGTGAGACCATCTTGATTTGTTTGTCTGCACTTTTCTTCTCTCAGGCGCCGGATACTTTTTTCAGGAAGGGTGGCTGGTGTCCCCAGTCCTGCTTGCGGCCAGTAACCTTGGTTCCTTAGCACACAGTGTCAGAGAGCCTGCGCAGACTTTTTTACTTGGCCAAAAGCTAAGGCTAAGGCAGTCAGAAGATCATTTAAACAAAATATGATGTGGTTCTCCGAAGTAATCAAAAGATCGTAATCAGCTTTTCCCTTTCTTCATGCTTTTACATCTTAGCTTTTTCTGCGAAGAACATACTGACAATATAAAGGCAAAAGAGCAGCAAACAGTTTCAGTTTACCAGAGCATATTGTGTAATTCTGTTGTCATATGTCATTTTTACTGCGAGCCTGTGTTCAGGGTACTAAACTGGCATCCTTTAAGGCTTGGCTAATAAAAAGTGGGAAATTCTGAGAACAAGTAATTGTACTTTTGCTGGTTGTAGTAGCAATGTGTCTCTGCCCTCATCTGTAGAAAGAAGCAGTTGTCGTTTGCCTGTTAGCATTTCTGAGATAGCTCATCAGCTTTGACTTTCTTCCCCTGTGCATAGCCTCGGAAAGCAGAACTCTGCTTCATGCTTGCCCTGATTTGATGATTTTTCACTAGTCCCCTTAGCCTGAAGCTAGTGACAGCATACTTTGTGCTTCCTGCTGTATAGATTTTAGGTAATTCTTTTGAGTAGCACACAGAGGAGGCTCTTTATGTGGCTTGAATTCTCTAGTCAGAAAAATGTCTGGGATGGATTTGATGGATTTGACATACCTGGTATGGTTTTTAAAGGCGGAGGATCAAGAGAATGCTTCTGACATACTCAGTTGTTGGTAGTTTCAGCAAACGGACAAAACCAAGAAAACCCAAATGGGAAAAAGCAAGTAATACACAGATTTACTCACTGAGGCCGTGATGCCGAACAAGCCTGTAGCTGGAGAGAGGCTGACTGCTGTTTTCAGTTGCTTTGTTTCTTGCCATAACGTGATCCTGCAAAATGGTTGAAAAAATAATTGAGATAAATGTACCCAGACAGCTATTGAAACTAAAAGTGTGAAAACATTGGATTTTAAAAGTCAGAGACGTATTTAAATTTTTTAAAAAAGGTGGAGTTATGTAGAAATAGGGTGGATGAAACAAACCTGTGCAACCAAGTACAGTGGGTTTTTAGAGTAACAGTGTGTGCATGACATGACTGTTCAGTTTACTGTACAACATAACTTCTGCAATAGTGGAAGTAATTCTGTCAGGAATTCAGATTACATTATTGTATGTAATTATGAGTTAAGTGTTATAGCAGTATTGTTAACATAGCAGACATAGTAACAGATGTACTATCCAGGGAACACCAGCAGCTACATGTATTCATTGCTATGGGAGTCCTTTGAATTTGTCCTGTCAGATTATCATTACTAAAGGGAGTGATACTTTTTAAACTGTTTATGGAGTTCACTCAATTAATTTTAAAAGATCAGCAAAATAAAGAGCTGTCTCAGGATGAGAGAAAATTGCCGAGTATTTTTGTCCTATGCTTAGCAAGATATGCATTGTCCAGAAACACTTGATTCCCCTCTGTCAGAATTACATTGTGCTGTGCACAAGGCTGAAAAAGATACAACATAAATCTTGAAATAAGATCTTGAATTGGTGGCATAGCAGCTCAAAAGATAAAGCATCACTTCTTTATTCTTAGGTCAAAAGGTCCTATAAACTGGAGGCCATTAATCTCTAGATCTGAAGTATTTAGTCTTCCCTTACTGACGCAGGGAGCATCTCTTCATTCGTGTAGCACAGAATACTGTTTGTGAAGTTTACAATTCAATTATTAAAACAGTAGTTGTGCTGATACTTGAAAAATACATACAAGAACTGTCAAAGTGCCTCTTTAACATTGGTCTGAAGCATGATCTAACAGGAATCGGCTTTTGGCTAATTGTTTCCCATGCTCGGACCCCACAAATCCTCTTCAGCTCTGCAGTCTTCCTGCAGCCTCCAGAGAAGGCAGGCTGCCTTCTGCTTAAAATCTGTCTTGTTAAAGAAATGCTGGGGCTTTATGAAAGAATCTGCTGATTATACAGGACTAACCAGCTGATTTAAATTCTTCTACAGAGCTCCTGAATTTTTCACTAGGAATAGTTTAATCCAAATTGAGAACAAATTTAGCTCTTTGTCTGTTTGCAAATTGTTCATCAGTACGTTATGACTTTTATGAATCTGTTCATTATCTGCAATTGCCCAGCACATACTTTTTATGAGTGTGTGAGATTTTTTTTTTTACAGCAAGCATTCAGAGGTTCACTACTCGGGGTTAGTGGATCGCCATTTTTTTTGTATCAAATTTGCAGCTGTAGAGAGAGCTTTCCACAGGAAGATGAAAGAATAAATCTTTATTTTCCCAGATGTAAATGAAGCACAGAGCAAACACCCAAATGGAAACACAATGCACAATTGTAGAAGTAATTAGTAATTGCTCCAGTTCTTTCCCAGCCCTGCTACTGAAGCACAGACTTCACTGACTTGGACCAATAGATCTCTCTTGGGAATCTGCATTTTAAAAATATGACAATATCCTTGACAAGCAGAACCACATGATCTGTAACTGTCTGCATGCTTGCTTTTTTTCTTGTTTTTGGCTTATGCTTTTGCACAGATGTTAGCATAGACTTTTTTCCTTGTGTTTGTTAACATTGTTGCAGTTTGGGTATTTGTATAAAAATCACCAAATTAATCTGAATCCCTGATGTATTTCACTAGGAATCCAGGTGCAAGTTTTGTGCTCTAAGTTATATATTCCCTGCTTTCCAGAGGACTGCTTGGATCCGATATGCTCTGGCCACGGTGTGTGCGTTCAAGGGGAATGTCACTGCTCCACGGGCTGGGGCGGTGTGAACTGTGAGACGGCGCTTCCCGTGTGCCAGGAGCAGTGCTCGGGGCACGGGACTTTCCTCCTGGACACGGGACTCTGCAGCTGTGAACCGCAGTGGACGGGTTCAGACTGTTCAACAGGTATGCTGGAGATTTTATTTTTTCAATAATGCCTATGCTTTCTGTTTGAGTTGTGAAACAAAGTAGTTACTGTGCTAGTATGAATTTAAAAAACAAGATAGGGATGCACCAGGGGTGCTGTGGCATGGCACAACCGGCTTTCTGTTGACAAGGGTAGAAAGGCTTTTTCTCTGTGACAAGAATGTTGACTGCCTGATGTCGTGACAGCTAGAACAGTAGACCTGCAAGAGTGCAAGTGCCTCCTGCCATGGATTGGAGTTGAGCATGACTCTTGCCTGAGACGTTGAGCACTTATCAGGTCATGCAATGAGGGAATCCACAACTCTGAGAGAGACTGGGAGGATATAAAAAAAATAAATGCAATGACTGATGAGTAAGAAGGCTCTGTCAAAAAATCTTTAAACAAAAATGACCATCCATTCTCTCATGCTGGGATAAAAACTCTTTTCTTTCTTAGAGGACCATCCAGGTTTGATCCCACTGAATTTGATTAAGAGTTGAAATGGATTTCCTATATGCTTTGTACATTTACGTTTCGTTTTCTGGAAATGAATGCACTCTGGACATTTTACTCTGTAATGGAGCATGTCATTACCTATGTACGTACTACTATTTTTTTCCCCTATAAAGCTCACAAAACCGGAATCTCAGATGATAAATAGCACATCCCAGTACAGAATAGATGCAAGTGACAGAGTTGCTGAATACTATGGAATACAACCAGTGGTCCAAGTCACCAATTTTTCTTAGAAATCATCGTTCAAAAGAACACTTGGAACAGTATAAATTTCCATTCAGATCTTTAAAGTGTATGGTTATGATCTCTAAGTTGGGACTTATGAAATGTCCCCCTCCATGATAACTTTTTAAGCAACAAAATATTGATCTGCTAATAATTTTCAGTGTTTTTTACAAAGACCCTGCATTCCTTCTACACTCCAAAATTAATGCATGCAATTTCAGTCTGACACTATCGGATATGGTACCTGCTTTGATAAGAATTGACTTTTTATTGGCTTTCAGCAAAAGCCCGGTTGCTTGCATTTTTATCATGTATTTTATTATGTGTTAAAAATATTCCCTGAAGGTTAATAATACAGTGGTACTTCCATTAATGAAGCAAATAATTAGGAAAGGTATTAGCTATGTACTAATTTTTTACTCACAAAATATGCAAACTAATTCTGTTCTAGGACAATGTTATTGTAGCTCAAAAAGAGATGTTAATCTCCAATAGGTTGTCAGCTGCATGGGGCAATTAGATATTAAGTAAGGGAACAAAGAGCTAATAAATAACTGCAGTGAAGAGGCTTTTATCTTGCTAGGATCATAGTTTTCATGTTTGTCTCACCTCCAAAGCTGTTTTGATTAATTTTTAGAAGAAAAGTAACTTTTTTTCTTACCTCCATCAACCAGTAGGGAAAATACCTCTCTTCATCCCTACTGGCTTATCAAAGGATGCTTTTACAACCACCAACAGGCATCTCTCTTTATAGCTAGATACTTCAGATTTCTCCTTTCAAATATATCTTTCTTCATAGGTGTTAAACTAGATTCTGGATTTTTGTGGTAATACAGTGAGTGTTAGACTGAAGTATAGATGTTCATTTGCGCTTGAGACTTTCTTCCTAGGATCAGGGATTGCTGTGCATGCTGGAAGTACAGCTTGATTTTAGTGAGGAAGGAAAACATCGGATGAGTAAGTCAAGAAGGTCAGAATAAACGAGGTGTCATATGCGAATGGAAAAAATCATGAGGTTCTGTACAATGAAGAGGATGAAAAGGGTGAACCACAGACTGCTCGTCTGGAATCAGACAACAAGGAAAGCTTTGCAACTGGTAGACGAGCAGTCTCTCAGCCTGCCTCAAACCCTTGCAGTTTCCCGCTGTCTCTGTACCGCATCATTGTCAGTTCTGTGGAAATTTGCCTTTCTGTATCACCTTGAAGAATATAGGCGCCTGTCCTGAAATTTCTGCATTCCCCAGCAAATTCGAAATACTTTCAAAATAAAAGGATAAATTATCTTAAGTTTTATGTTTTTCCTAAATAGAAGTTAATATATCTTTAAAAAGGAGAAATAGCAAAGGTGCCAGAATGTTTTTGAGTACATTATCCCGGACACACTGTGGCCCACCTGAAAAGGGATGAGCCATCTCTGTGATACCTTCTCCTACCTACCTATCTTCAAACAATAAGAAATTCCATTTTACAAGCAGCAGACTGGAGAAAGACAGAAATCAGTGTGGAAATGGAGGAACAGAGATGAAGGGTGACTGTGTGACCCATGCATATCCTGAAGAATTGCCAATGTTTGGAGCCCCAGCCTGAGATCTGCAATAATTCATGGATTTTTGAGGCTGGAAAAGACCATGGTGTTCATGCTATTTGATTTTTCTGTAGGACATGTACCAAAAAAAATCATCCTTCAGTTTCCGCATGACACTCATAATTTCTGTTTAGTTTTTGGAAATTCAACCTTCTCACAAAGACTGAAAATGAAGGATAGTCTACCATGTCCTTAGGTAAATTGTTTCAATTATGCCTGACCCTCTCTGCTAAAAAGTGCACCTCCTACTCCCAGTTTGAATAGGTGAAAAGTCTTACAATTGGGTTTCTTTCCGTGAGGTGAAAGACCGTTAAATTCTTTGTCAAATTCATTATATTTTTTGTCCTTCATGTTTATAAAAAGAGCCAATATTTTAAATCCATTTGCTTCTCATAATGCTACATACACACACCTCTCTCCCCCTCACTCCCCCTTTCTCTGTCTCTTTCTCTCTCTCCCTATCTCTATCTCCACCTCCACAAGAAGAATAATGCCAGAAAAAAAATTATGTATTTCTTGGTTTTTGGATAGGCCTTTTGGGAAGTATGACTGACCACATAAAGTATGCGTTTTTCTTTTCCTATTTCTTCATTAAAAAATTACATCAAGGGAAATTCCAAGCTTAAATATTCAAAGGTCAAAGACAGACAAAAGAAGATACCTACATGTTAACTAACATCTTTCCTGTGTTTCTTATGAAACAGGTTTCATTTTTCATACTTAACAGAAATGCCATTTTGCTAAGGATGTATGGCCTGATCATTCAAGCAGTTACTTGCTCTTGTATATACTTGCTCTTCTGCACAGTTGCTGTACTAAAGACAATGTCTTTTTCTAATCTATTGGACTGTTCAGATCAGATTCTACATGAAATTGCACGTTGAAAATGTTTGAATACAACAAACACTGAACTGTGACATGATTGAATTAATTGGTTGGTAAGAAGTCGCTAGTTTAAAAAAGGTGAAATGTGGGAGCACATGCACAAAAGCACAGAGTAATGGAGTGAATTGGATTTATTTCTGGCCTTCCCTCACATGGGGCACGGTTTCTAAAGGGGCTGTCAAAATGAGGAGGCCATAGCTGTGATCCACCTAAATATCGCAGAGTCCATCTCGGAGGCTTCCATATAAGGATATGAATTCTGGCATTATCCTCTTTTTTGGGTCAGCAGCTAAATGCCTTATGTCGTCCATTGAACTTTTGCAATGCTTTTTCTCAAGAGCTCTTCCTTTTTCTTTAGGCCTTAGGTATGTTCTCAAGGAATTAATTTATTCAATAGAATAGAATAATTCGACAGACAACATCTGTACTACAAAGGCTGGTATAACTAGGGCAGCCCTAGTTTGTGTTCAGAGTTAAGGATTACTCTTCTATCCAAAAATAATTCCAGTGTTAGAGATGTTTCTTACACTGTGGCTGTGGAGAGAATCTGTGTGGCACTGAATTGACTACCATATAACCAGTCCAGAGCCCATCTGACTTACTGCTCTAGTTAAACTGTCTTGCATGACCTATGAGCTTGAGCATCTTTTATGTATGAGGATTAGTTGGCAATCGGGCACCTTTGTAGCATTGCTACACAGCATATGTAGCATAACAGCTATGAGCTGGGGAGAGCAGATGCTTGCTGCCGAAATCACTGACATCCTCTCCTGATGTGGCCATTACACCTGACCAGCTCCTAGCCAAGAGAGTGGTAATTCTGAAGTGCTTCAAGATCTTATTGTTATCATCAGAGGCCTGAGGCCAGGATCCTTCTCCAGTCTAGCATAGACCTGCTCACTTTCTTTGCACTGCTTTGTTTCCCAGACTATTTCCAAGCCCAAAAGAATCAGAGCCACAACACTATTATAGTTCCACATTGTCCAAGCCAGTTTTGGCTAGTCAGCTTAACACAGATGTCCAGCATAGGCTCTGCTCTGACCAGTGGACTGCCAAAACCCGATCTCACTGCACCACCTCCAGATACTCGTCTAGATCCAAAGTTCTCGATGGCCAGTTGCCATCCCTTGAGGCCCAGAAAATCCTCTTACAGAACTCCAAAACAGCTGTCAGGATATGTTTTCATCGTGTTTGAATTGGTTCTCAATTAAAACAGCAGCTCAGTATGGCTTGAAAGTTGTTCAGACATTTAGTATTGCTAATCCTATAGGACACAACCTATGTTGGCTTTTTATTCAGCCCTGTTAAGGTCCATCCTTTCAATATTCTTAGCTGGATATCTGTTGGCCTCTTTCTACCCTACAATATTGAACTTCCATGAAAAGCCATTTTCTTTTGTTAGCTCAGATTTCAATTTGCCTACCCCAAGATGACTTGATTTTCATTCAGCCTTTGCCTTGCTACTTATGCGCCTATTTGTAAAGGCTCTTCCTATCAGCTAACGTTCAAACAGAAAGATAATATGCTTCTGATTCTTTTGCCTTCTTCAGGCAGCATCAACTGAATTTCACTCTGAAAATATTGACAGATCTTTAGCTACACCAATCAAAACAACATTCGTAGGTATCCTTTCTACAGCCATATGTGACATCAGGAGAAAAAAAATCACTTACCTTCTCTCTGTACCTAAGATTTGGTTTATTATATGGACAAGGTCAAAGTGCTTTAATTGTCCTATGTGATTATGCACTGACGTGTATTTACCACGAGGGGGATGGATTAGCCTGTTTTGTCAGTCTGCCAACTGACTTGAACACTGAAGGTCAAAAACAAGCTATGGCTTTCACTGCTTCAAAATTATACCAATGTCAGAAATTTGTAGAGAAGCAGCATAGAGTTATTCCAGGTGAGTTCTTCCAAATGCTGTACCTTGGACATAGCTGTTATAATTCCAGTTGCAAGAATCAGCGCTGCAGTCATTATTCAAGTAATGTAACCGAATCTTTCATTCCCGCTGGCCTGAGCGGACATTGCTTGCTGCCTTTACCCGTGGTGTAATCTGCGTTATATATATACATATATATATAAAAATATATTTTTATGTATATAAATATACACAGAGATCCAGTGTTGTCTTCTACAGTAACTTTACTGAAGTTGTTTTAGTCAGCTGTCCCTTGAACAGCCATCGATCCCACTTTCTGCAGTCTTCACTTTGGAACGTACGAGGAATGAGGAGAGTTATGTTCGCTTTTGCCTAAAAGTAAGGGAGGCACAGCTGTTAGGGCCAAGCTAAGTTGATCGCAGGCAGAGGTCCACAGACATCTCCGAGGAGAGCTGTCTTTCCACCATTTTGATTCCCAAAGTGTTTCCAAGACAAAAAGAAACAGCAACAGCACTCTTACAGTCCTGCATTGTCCAAGACATTGACCCCAACAGTCACACCTACCATACAGCAAATAGGTTGTCTTCAAACATTGTAATGGCTTTAGCTCATGCTGTCAAAAAACCCATGTGATTTTATATCTCTAATCATTAGTTTGTGGAAAAACAAATGCTTCTCTGATGTAAAGCCCTGAAAATTAAAAACCCGTGATAATACTCACAGTAGAAATGTGAGTACTCTGTGTTTGAATTAATTCCTTACTATCTTGTTTATCACTTTGCTCATTTAGTTTTAGTTTTTTCCTACTTCAGTCATCCTTTGGCAAGTTGCACAAAAATGCCCAAAGACATTTGGCCATTACCAATTTAGCCATCTGACAGTAGACATGCCCAGGAGAGATGCACGAGAGATTGGGTTCCGTTTCTCATTTAGTCTCCCCCACCACCACCACCACCCGCCAAAAGATGTGAATAGAGAATAGGAATTTCATAGTTTGTTCCAAGTGAGACTGATTATAAAATATTTTTTGTGAAAACTACTTGTGCTGGAGAAGGTGATCCTTGGAATATTTCAGAGTCTCAGCGTCTTTACACGATACTGAATCCAGTTATGATTGTACGTGAAAATCCATTATTATTCAGACCTTCACCATACGGCTCCGTTGACCTGTGCAGTGTGGGGGTGATTTACTGCATACATGACAAAATAATACAGTAGGGTGGAAGACTGATAGTGCACTATTTTAATGTCACCAGGACTTCAGTATAGTCAACTTTCTTCCTACTGTCTGTGGATCTTTGTTGCTTTATTTATAGGCTGTCATCCAAAATCCTTTGATGTTAATGAGTCATCTCCCTTTGAGGCATATAGGCAGTGCTTTTCCGAAAGACAAAATCAAACTTGTGAGTACTGACTACTCGCCTCAGGTAGAAGGGAAGCTCTGGCTAATTGAAGGTGCAGCATCAACAAACTGAACAAAAAAACTCATCTTTTGTTCTCAGATTGACACCTTTACCATGGAGCCTTGAGATTAAGGGAGTGACATTTCAAGAGAAAATGGATGACAGAGTTGTTCAGTGGGGCTTAGCTAGCATAAATTAGTGTAACTGCAGTGATGCCACCAGTGCAATCCCAGTGTGTTTCAGGTGAGAATCCAGCCCCGAGTCGCTAATTAATTGCAGCACTATGCCTAAAATATTACAGACTGAAAAGTAATGAAATCTGTGACAGAGCTGATGCCTGTGACACCCTGTCCTGTATTCGTTTCTCTAGACTCTATTCAGCCAAAGTAGGCCAGTTTCCATCCTCCTTACTTCAGGACATTTGTCATAATTCCACTGAATCCATTTATACCACGGAAGCAACCTAATTATGATTGGGAAAAGAATACTGGCAGTTCTTAGTCACAAAAACATTCATCCTAAAATGATTATGTGGAGATGGTATATATTTAGCATATCTATTTTTGGTTAAGCTCTCTCTAGCAAGATCGGTGGTAATTTTACAAAGGGTAAAAATGGAACAGCAGCCTCTTCCTTCAGTATCTTGCAAAGCATAAAACCTCTTTAAAACTGAAGTGCTTTGAAAAATGCAAAATGTTGTAATTGTTGTAAATTGATATGTGCAGAGTAGAGTAATTTAAAAATCATTAGAAGTATGCATTTTTTAAAATGCTTCAAAAAGAAATGAAGGCATAATACAGTATATTAATATAGTTCAAGACATCTCAAATTGGTTTCAAAATTAAACATCAAAAACTGCAACTTGAAAAAATAATTAGGTAAAACCATTTCATCGCAATCAGAAAACTCTTCAGGTTTAGGAAATTGCAAATTATGGGTGTCAGTCATTCTGATTTGCCAAGGACAAGGATATTCACTACAAACAACTCGCAGTAGTGAAAATAGCCTTGAAATTTCCTCAATACATGATGTAATCTGTCATGCGTTTTCTATGGACTGCTCTGTTCCATGCTGGTATTTTTACTCTGCTCCCTATTTTAGACAAATCTCAAGAACTTTTTAATTACACTATAACCATCCTTCATTGTTTTGTTCTGAAGAAATGATGGACTTACTTAATTTCATCTAACTGTCCTCTTTCTTTATTTTGTGAGGAGCTTTGACTATTACTGCTCTGCTAATTAAAAGGATGATTGAAGTTTCCCCTGCTGTACATTGACATTGTAGAAAGACTCTTCTTACTACTGTATATTTCATTGAAAGGAAAAAAACTGTGTGTGACTAGTTTGATTTGTATCTCCTGTAGAGTTGCAAGAGTTTGCAAAAAGATAGCCGGTGAGCAAGATTTCTATTAAAAACTTAGTAGTTAAAGATTGGAACATTTAATATGTGTTGCTGGAGAATTTAAAACATGAGAAATTTAAGGCAGTGAAGAAGCACTCCAATAAAAATTAATTTTCCTGCATGTTGAAATCATTCCAGAGGGAACCAGAAATACCTGATGTAGTCATGTATTGATTTAAGAAACAGGATAAGTCAAGGGTATGAGATATACAATGAGGAAACTTGGGATGTTTTTCAACTGATTGCTGCTTATTTTGCAGATATGCCAAAAATAATAGCTCTTTCCTTCCCTTTTTCTTCCTAAAAATTAAGATTCTTAATCTATTGCTGTCTGCACATCATTCAGCAATTATTGGAAATATCCCTCATTTAGATGTAAACATAATTTACTGAAGTCAGCTTTTGTAAATCCTGGTCTAATCCACAAAAAGGTATTACTTATTCCACTGGGTGGAACGCACAAGACCCAATTTCGGATGCTTCTATCCTGGCAGCTCTTCCCTTATCCAGGAGCAAGGTACCCGAATTGCTCTGGTGACAGTAATGTGGTCCTGTTTATCCTACCTTCTAGGTTGCTAACCTCTCTGTATGCATGGCATCGCGTCTCTATGGGGAGTCCGTTGTGTCCAGGAACTGTCCACTTCAATGCGTTTTGCGTTAGGCCAGCTCCAGTAGATCTGTTGGAGAGATCCTTAGGCAACACCCATGTAAGATCATGCAGATTGTGAAACTAGAGCTTAACATAAAGATGCTATGACCTCAGTTGGGTGATTATCTAGTAGCAAAACCTGGCAATTAAGTGGGATTTTAGTAGCAATTCAGGTGCCAAAGTGGTTCAAGCACCTCCAAATTAGGTAAGCTGAGCAAAGGGTTTAAGGGTCTAAATTTTGGATTTAGACATTTAAAGTTGTAGTTAAGTGCCTGCATCCCTTTTTGCATCTCAATCTTATCACCTACGTGGTAGTCTATCTACTAGACGGTGATTAAGAACCATAGTAAAACAACCGACAGGATATAGTATGGAAAGGACTTTTGTGAATACTCTATGTCCAAGAAAATATCAAGATGGAAATTCTGAATATGAAAGGCTTGTACTCCACAAGAAGTAGAGAAGTTGTGGGAGCGTTCTGCTGGTGTTGTGGATGCTGCAATGGAGGGGAAAAAACAGCCTAGATGGACAGCAGAACAGTAACGACATACAAAATCCTCAACTTTTAACTTGCTAAGCCAGGTCCAGTGATGAAACTCTGACAAGTTATCCATACCACCAGCATTTAAAGAAGGGTTCTTGTGTTAGGAGAGAACTTCCCTTCCTCACAGCTGGAAAAGCACAAACGGGAATTGCTAGAGCAAGAGTACAAAAAAGCACTAGAACAATTAGAGGTTTTGTCCTTCAGTGAATTTCAGAACATCTATTACGCAAAATGTGTTGCATCAGTCCCTGAAAAGCAGATATTTATAATATTTTTTTATTATCGTGGTAAGAGTTCTACAAAAATAGCTATCATTTCAATATGCTTATGCAGCAGATCCTATGAAGTTTAACTTACCTCTGAAAGTAGGAAATTGCTGTTGATAAAAGTCAAAATCATGGGAACTTTCTTTTCTCCTACATACTGCGTTTTTAAGCTTTTTGATTGTGTAGATTGTTGCAAGGGTAATATATGTAGACACCTCAGGAATTCCTGGTCTCTGCCCTCTTTAAGGACTTCTGCTTAAATGTTTAGGCTCAAGTAATACGTTTTAAATAAAATTAAATTTATAGTAATTGTGCAAGAACATTTCAATGGTGATAGAGCAAAAACTCCCTGTGTATTGTAGCTGCAGTCTACATTTGGGCATGTCGCTCTTCAGCTTAGCAAGCCTTGGCTATTTTATAAACAGATTATTAAAATCATATCTATCACCTTGTATCCAAAACCATTTTCTGATGGACTGCAGAAAGCTGATTGTTCGCATGGCACATTTGTATTTTCAGCTCCTACTGTGGTCACCCACGCACTCATTACAAAAATGCCTTGAAGAAGGGTGGCCAGGCTGGCTGCGGAGCGAGAAGTGGCAGGGTGTCTTTGGGCAGTGTGGGACTGGGCAGCATGTCCTGGGGATGACAGAACTGCCTCAGCAAAGCAGCGTTTGCAGGGGCGAGGAGGGACCAGGGAGAAGTGATGAGTTAGTGGAAAATATAGGCAGCGTAGAAGGAAGACAGCGAGCGAAATAATAAAGGACATTCGTTCCCTTAAAATCTACAAAGCAGTATTGCAGTTGTACCACGGACACTGAGGAGTGTGATCGCGGTGCTCGCTTAAAAGCCAGGGTCCTGTGCCCAAGGTGCTGCTTCTCCCTGGTGCAGGAAAAATGCAAGTCATGAGCTGCATCTTTGCTTTAGCAGCCACAAGGCAGAAGAGCTGCTGCCAGATGCGTGTTGCTATTTCTGTTCGTGCTGCTGACACAGAGGAAGTTATGGTTTATTTACTGGGAGCTGCTTCATCTCTCTCTGTACTCATCTTCACAAACGCAGCAAGGAACATAGGCATGTTTGCTCCCCGCCCGTGTGAGCAGCGTGCACAGTCACCGAGCCCTGTATGACTTTGGCTACTTGAGGCTGCACTCCTTGCTTTTGTGAAAGAGCTTGTTATGCTTGCGTGTTGAGTTTGTCCAACAAACTGCTTATTTGTGCTAAAAAGGGAGGAAGCAAGGCCAGCCTTTTCAGCTGATTTTGCTTTTGATTGTGAAACTGAGGTGATAGGAGCTGGTAATGACCTTTAATTTCTGATATTAGTTGTTACTGTGATACAAATTGTTTGTTGGGAACATGGAGTTCCTAAGGCTTATTTTTAGTTGATCCACGGTTTGTGTCTGTCCATGTAGTCTGGCTCTTCCCTGAAAAAAAAAATAGTTAAAATGGAAGTATGTCCTTTTAAAAACATCCAGTCCTAGCGTTTTGATGTAGATTCTGCAAGTCACTATCCCCTTTCCTTCTGAGAGCCAGCTCTATGTCCGATTTGGGCAGCAATGGCATCTGTGCCATTTTGGGGCTGGCATTGCTTTTACACCGGTGAATCCAAACAGATGTTCCTGTAATATGTTGAGAAGTAGTACCAGTGTCCGCCTTTTCAGCATTTTGAGCTCTTCAGAGATATGATAAGTAAAATATATCTTCTTTACTGAAGTCAGCAGGTACATCTGACGTACAGAGCACCTGACCTGGGTGAGGTCACTTACTGGAGCAGTTTTTGTGAGTGGACCCATATTCAAAGGTCATCCTGTAAGCCAGTGAATTAAAGATGGTGCCTAATCTTTGCAAATAGTGCTTAAATAAATCATTACTTCTTTACTGAATATTACTAATCACATTTACTAACTAAATAATTGTGGAAAACTTTATGCTCTGAGCAGAGCCCTAGTCAGTGTTAATAATAGTACTTCTGTGTATCATGAAAGATTTAGTGAACCCCTGCTGAAAACAGGTGTCTCAAAATCTTTATTTTCTTTTGATGCTGTATTAGTTCAGGCTGTACCTGTGAGACAGCTTTATTAAATGTACCTACTGAGCCATCTCTTTGCCTGTTTCCTTTTCCCTTACAAAGCCATTTGGTTGCTCTTCGTGTTTCTCATTGTTATCATAGGCCTCATGCCTTTCCCGATTCTCCTGGTCTGTCACTTACTCAACAGGTTTCCCATTTTTCCTACACAACTGGCTTTTCAGCCCGAGGAACTGCGGATTGCATTTTCCCCTCCGTGAGTGAACACAAAGGCGAAGCTTTCATAGCTCTCATCTCACTCATTACTGCTCACAATAGATTGTTCTGGACTGCTTTCTTACTAGTCTCCTGATCAAATAAAATATCGAACAAGGTGGACGTTGCACGGCATTTCCTTTTGTGGTTCTCAGTGTATTGTGAAGGATTTCAGAGCTTGTTAGTCGGAGTATGAATCTCCAGTGACGACTATAATCTCACTGCTTTACAACAGGTACAACTTCAAATCAAACAGTGGAGACAAATTATAAACCAAGACCAAATTTGACAAAGAAACTCCACATTTACTTGGGAAACACGGTATTTAAAAGATGTCCTGGTCAGAATACTCTGCGATTCTCCTCACCCTTTTGTCAGTCTAACCTTCCTTGCTATGAGGTTACACTTCTGCTCGTTTATTTTAAACGTTTCCCACAACAGCCTCGTCCGACCTGCCAACCTGTGTCATCCCTAAGCAAGAGACGGGTTGTGCAGCTGAAGTCTCTTGTCTGGCAAGCACAGCAGAATTGTGTTCTGCTTTACACCAGTACCGTGGCTGGGTAAACAGAGATAGACCCAATGGCAAATGAGTAATCCTTTTCAGTTGTATCAATTTTCAGAGCTTTGGCTGCCTGAAATGAAATATCTGTTAGTATGTTTACCATTACCAGTCCAGATTCATCAGGCTCTATTGATTAAGTTTTTGCACTGTAAAAATACCATTTTGAACCACAGCGAAATCGATAAAGGGTGAGGTTTTTTATTATATACAAATTGGATTTGGATCAGAAAGAAAATATTCTTCATCAGATGAAAAATAAAGCTGAAAAAGAAAAGTGTGATAAAAGATCTAAGAAGGGGAAAAAGTTTCTCTGTCATTTCCCCCACCTCTGCTGTATTTGCCCTTTGGACCTTTCTGTCTGTCTACTGATTACTTTTCTACACAAATAAATTTTCAAGCAAATTGAGGCTCCCGGTTTGGAAAAGATACTTTCAAATAAGTGCTGCATTATCAGAAGCTACATTACAGTTTTTCAAAAAACGCAATTACATTCCTATATTTTGAGATACACAATAGTGTTAATGGCAGCCTTCCTACTAGAAGTCAGAAGAGGTATTTATAGAGTACTTAATGCATCAGAAATAAGTTCAATGAGATGATGGTAGGATTATTTCCAGAAAGGAATTAAAACCGTCACTAGATTCATGGTGAAACATTCTGAGTAACAAACAGTGAGGATATGGCATTTTAGTTCCAGTGATTTTATTTTATGTGTTGTGGCCTGTGGTAAGAAGATAAGAAAGGTAGTTAGGTATCTGTGAGGCAATACGTCAGAAAGGTTTTCTGCATAAAGCTTACAGTAGAAAGGTTTAAAATGAAACAATGTTTGGAGAATGGAGAAGTTTTGGAGAAGGTTTGCCTTTGGTAGAACTAGTTGATCATTGTGCAGTAATTGTGTCTGAATTACCCCAAATAATAGTCAGGGCTGTGTGAAGTTTAGATTGCCCCATTTTGTTTTGAAGACACTGTTCAATAGTACTTTTCTGCAACTCTTGTCTGGCTGAGAAAGCCCCGAAGTACCTCATTGCCTCCCGGTAGAACACTTCCTGGGATAATGCAGTTCACAACATGAAGAAGAGCGCCAGGACCGAAACTTTATTCAATTAGAGTGATTTCAGCCGTGCTGAATTTTTCGATTGCTAGTGAGACCACCCAAAAGTTTATTTACTGGAATCACCACTGATTTATTTCATAGCAAAACCAATAGATGTACTGAAGAGAAAATAGGAAACAGGGTATCAGTCATGTAATCGTGAGGGAAGGGGGGTACTTAATACGAGCCCAAGTAATAGAAGACATCAAGAAGATGCAAGAAAAGAACAATATTTAAGGAGTTCAAGGAATGTCCACATGTTCGTGTAACGCACGGAAAACTGTAAATAGTTGTAATATCTTATGAGCCTCTAACATCTTTCAGAGCCAGAAATGAGGGCAAATATGATTTGGAGAAGGACCTGTTTTCTGCCTGAGAATTTTTCCAAAATCATTCCTCTTCTGCCTAACATAGCTTTATATGCTTACTAGAGTCTCTTGCTTCATGACAGTGTCAGAAGGGATAAATATCAATAGCCGAATAAATTTAAACATTCTAGTCTGATAACAGACTGTAATGGAAAACTATTTCAGACACAAATGTCTCAGGTTGAGTGAGATGACTCTCACGCTTTGTGTCTTTTGTTGAGATGGGCCACCAAGTCCCACTTTGTGCAAGAGCAGAATCTTTGGAGATGACTGTGGAAATTATTTTGGAGGTATTTGTAAGAACAAATTCAATGCAATAGTTTTGCAGTGTTCATGTAATTAACATTAAAGTGTTGCTTTGAATTTATTCACACAAATATAACAAACCACTCAAACTCACGAATTGTTGTGGTATTGCGAGATGACCTTTAATATATTTCATTGTCAGGTGTAAGCGTGCAATGCAGGGAGAGAAGGACAAGAAGTATTGCAGCAAGAGAAATTTAGTTTGAGAGAATATTTGTCTGTGAAGATAGTCTGGTGGTGCTGTGGATTACCTAGTCCTGTGTAGGTTCTCTGTTGCTGGGAGCTTTTAAGGGATGCCAGGTATGATTTCATTTGGAACAAGGAAGAACAGATGATCATGTGAAGTCCGCTGCACCTCTATTTTCTATAAATCTACATTAAAATAGGTAAACTGGGCTATGCACATAGATACTTGGCAGAACTGTGTTATTTTAATATTCTGACAGTAGAGCCATAGAAGCTTTTTTTTTTTTTTTTGGCCAAACACTTGTCAGTCATTCCGTGATGATCTATCATACTGACTTATTTTTGGTTGTACCAAATTTCACGTAAAGTTCTATGGCATTTTCTCATAAAGTGTTGCTTGGTGGTGTGAAGGATAGGGAGAAGGTGTAGCAGTAATTGTTGGGGAATGCACCTTTGCTGCCTCTTCCACGCAGGAACCTGTTTTCTGTTTGCCAGAGAAAATGTGTTCACAAAACCTGGCAGCTGACAGCCAAAGACTTCAAAATTAATGGTTTGCAGACACTTCCAAGTCCCTTTGATTTCTAGATTGGGCTAGAAGAGCAGGTGCCACTGAATACTGGCATAGCCCATGTAATACTCCTGTGTTGCCTTTGTAGAAAATCTGTCCCTAGGTGACGGTTTGTTGGCATAGCTGTGGTGGGCTAAGAATGTAAAAAACTGCACACCGAACTGCCATACTGCGACACTGCTGGAGAAAATGCAGTTATAACATCCAGATTGCCAAAGGAGTTTATTTAAATCGGGAAAATAACATAAGCTGTACCATAAAAATAACATCTCTTCTAGTACGGATATGTAAAACTTGGTATCTACATTAAACCTCTATAGCACGCTCTCTCAGGTAACCTTCTCTAGTGGGGACAACTTTCCATTAGGTTTTACTGAAAAAAAAAAGCTCAAGTGCTTTGAAACTCCTAAAACTTTACATTTTTGAACTTTTTTGTGGTGTAAAAAATTATATTAATAAAGTCAGTTGCTGAAAATGAAAGCTAGAACAGAGTTGTCTCCAGGACACAGCGGGAAGGTAATTTAAAAAGCTCAGGAACATTGTTGAGATTATCATGCAAGCTTATTAAATGCAATGTATATTTAAATTGAAAAAACATTCTTTATTAAGCCTAGATAGGTGATTTTTTGCTGCCTCCAGCAGTTAAGCTTATTGGGTGAAAGTCAGGATAGATTAATTTCTAATCTTTATGGAAAACCACTTATTAAAAAATGGATAGCAAAATTATGAATATGATACTCAAGGTTTAGACTGTGTGTAGAACAAGGCTCACTACTGAATGTGAAGAAAAGTAAAATGAAAGTGTTTTCGTAGTAAGCATTTGACCACTATTGTTTACATATAGTTTTGTAGTCTTAGCGTGATTTTCTGAGTTATTTCTGAAACATGTCAAATTAACATTAAAATCTGCCCTTATCATTACAAATTATAAAATATTTAGCTTTAATTTCCCTTTTCATATCACATAAGTAGAAACTTATTATAAAACACATTTGAAAGAACTCATTGTTGACTTAGGTAATTAAAATTAAGAGTGTGGAGTGAATTTTTAATGGTTTTTAGATTAGCTCAGGAATGATCAACATATTTGTCTCCTTCTCAAGAATGTGTACAAATAATGCTTCATAGCTCCCATTTGCCTTCTTCCAAGAAAATTAATGAGCATTCAGAATTAAAGACATGTCAGTAAAAATTCTAGACTGAGTTGAACGTTTTTTAAGTCTCTTATTCATTAGTTGGTTTAAGTCTAAGAACTCTGAATTTTAGATTTGATAAAGACTGTATTTCATGACAGTCTGTAAGAAGCAGCAGGGGTCGGCTGAGGCCAGCTCCCAGCAATTTGCCAGCACGTTGCTTGCAGCAAGTCTGCAGAGCTGAGCTTTTTTTTAAATAAGGAAATTAACTTTCCAGCCCTACGCTTTGAGGACCTTGTTTTAATTGCAAAGTGTACAGGTACAAAAACTGAAACAGGCCCATGAATTACTGTGAATCAGGGTGACTCTGTTGGTTTCGTGGGAGCCATGACAATCCACGCCTGCTGAGGATCTGGTCCGCTAGCCGCAGACCAGCCTTCAACCCACCACGCTCCACGAGATCTGCCTAGAGCTCAGGCAGGCAAGCTGGGCAGGCGTATATCCCACTAAGCAGGGACGAGGAGGAGTGGGAGAGAAGAGATGGCTTTTACGTAAGCCTGCAAGCCTAAACACCAACACAGTCGAGGGACCTAACGAATGGTGTGTGTTGCACTGTATGTTGTGAGAATGATTGGCAGTTAATGTAACAGCATAACTAAAGGCTTGTGATAGAATACCCCTGAGCTGACTTTTCTAATGCAAACTACAACCTCTTGTCACCTGCCTCCCTTCTTACCTTAAATAAGTCACCTCCCCCTTGCTCTGGTCCTTTGCAGTCTGGTCTGGTGGCACAGGTTGTGGCTCCTCAGCAGGACAGTCCCCGTCCCGGCTGTGATCTGCATCTCCTCCCTTGCCCTGCCTGTGCTGCTGCTTTGATCCCTCAGTGGGCTGGTTTAGCTCAGCAAGCTGTCAGGTATTAACCCAGGAAAATAAAGTGAATAATTATCTGCCAGTTTGATGATCTGAATCAGCTCACCACAGATTCAACTAAGCTCCAGACAGAGCCAGGAGGTGGATGGAGAGGAGGGGGAGTGGAATAGCTGTTTCAATCAGAGGAGAGATCTTCGACCGTCTCAGTTGCTGCACCTACCCACAGCTCAAAGCCCCGCTGTGCTGCCCCTTGTGCATTTTGGGGTGCTTCTGAGTGCTGTAGGACCAACTGCTATGGAAGGAGGAAGATGCTCCATTGAGCAAAACAGTTGCATGATATCTGACTTGCTGTCCAACTTCAGTGCTGGCTGAATTTTGACCACATCAGCTTTGTTTGAAGCTATTTATCTATTTCAAGTTATTGTTTTGTTTCCCATTGCATTTGGTCACCATCCACTCACTCGAGTGTCTCATTTTGTCTAGTCTGCTGTGGAAACCCAGTCTCTCAATACAAACACAAATGCTGATGGAGCTCCCTGCTATGCTGATTTTTCTGTACTTGTTTATCTACAGGAGGAGCTAAGGAATTGTTTTGCATTTGAAAACAGGACAACCTGAACTGATAACGCTTTTTTTAATCTTAGTTGTTTGAAATAGCTGTGGATTAAAGCTGCCGGTACTACCATGGCATTAATAGGATGATGTTAGGCTTGATTTCCCTTGCTTTGCATGAGAAGTCTGGGGAAAATCTTGGATTTGCATGGCAGAAGAATACATTATCACAGTAAACAGCATTTCTGAAGCCTCATATTAAATCACCGAAACAAATGTCAATCTCAAGATTGGCCTCAGTGACCATAAAGTATGAGTGGGCTGAGCAGCAGGACAACGAGGGTAACTGAGGAAAGTCCAAACTAAGAAACCAGTTTTCATTACCGAATTGGTTTTGATTTGCATCAAAGAAGATTTAGATTAAATATTTGGGAGGAAAAATGCATTACTAGAAGGAAAGGCAAAACCTAGGTAAGATCACTCCGGCATTCCTTTGCAGGAGCAGGTTTGACACACACTTTTTTTGTAACACTTTTTACTCAGTTACTGGTATTTGGTTACTGTGCCCTGACTTGCTGCTGGAAATAAGCTGTGAAAACTGAATAACTGGGCACAGAACAACTAACCTAACATTTCCTCGCACAGAGACAGTTTGGGGTCCAGGACTTGTGCCGCTGTGCGGTCTCTCCAAGACAGTGTGGTTGGTATGGAGGAAGCCACTGTATTCTAATCGGCAAAAAATAAAGGAAAATTTATTTGGCTGTGTATGATCTTATGTGGGAAAATAGAATTAAAAAAAGGAGCCTTGTGAGTGAAGACTATATACTGACTGGCCTAAGATATTTTTTTATGAGATAGGAAATCTTCTATCTCCACTTCATTAATTTGATTGAACTTATGAGCTTAAATAGTGTTTAAACATTTTATTCCTTGTGTGAAATGTGGGGAAGACAATGGAAAACTTTCAAGCATTTTAAGATCCATTTAATTTTGGGGTTGTAAAATAGGAATATGTGCAAGACCTATGTCCCTATGGTAGGGATGTGCCTACATTGCCTTCGGCTCCATGCTGCCATTTCTTTTGTGATCAGACTGCTGGGCAGACAGACAGAGGTGAGGCAGGCGTGCGTGCCACGTGCAGGAATGTGTTCAAGGTTTTCCACAGCTGGTTCTTTGATTTATTTACAGATAGAGAAGTGGTCGGAGCTGCTAGAGCTGCTGACATGATCGGAAGCTCTATGTATCACTTTGTTTCCCCACTTCAGCCGTTCCAGCCTACATTGCCACTTCTGTATACTGACACCTACAATATTCCCTGAAGTTTTGGCATCAGTTGAGCTAAGCCAGTCCCACAACTGCAAAAAACTATGTAGCAGAGACTCAATCCAGAAGGGTCAGAAAAAAAATCTACTCCACTTATCCCAGCATAGTGTAAGCTACAGAATATTTCTTAAAATGCTCTTAACAATCTTTGCTACTTACAGTAAAATACCAAAAGCAATAATTATAATGAACTAGAGGGAGATCAGGAGAGATCAAAGACGGCGTCCCTCTAGCAGCCTAAGTCCTTCAAGTAGCAGGTAATTTGTTAGATTTAATTCTCAGGAGTTAGCCCATACCCCAAGCAATAAAGATAGGTTAAAGTAACACCAGTGGTCCTCTGCCAGTCTGGCCTGGGGGTGACTCTTTTGTGATCCCAGATCTGGTGGGATCAGTTTACTTCCTGATCATGGGAGCAAGTATTTGGGCAAGTTCAATACCAGTGAAATAACAGAGCGAGTCCCCCCTGTAGTCCTCTGGGCGGTCTCCCAGGTTTCCAAGAAACAAACAAGTAACAAAACAAAAATGCCAAGCCAAATTATGCAGCAAGGGGGAAGAAATCCTCCCAGTACCTGCAGGCAGGCAGTCCAAGGCATGAAGCATTAGATTAATACGTGATCAGCAGGCAGCAATCGAGTCTTTCTAAGGGACAATGCCCCAGGTTCAGCACAGTTTTTCAATTTAGTATAGAAGAGCAGTCTCTCTCCTTGTCTTATATATTCTTTTGCAGGAACATCATCAGATAATTATGTTTATCTTGTATTCCAGTATAACACAAGCCCCTCTCTCAATAGTAAAATTAATTATTTTTTCCGTAGCTGATTTTGACTTCCTCAGGACAGTACTTCACAGTTGCTTTTACTGAATTTTATCTTGGGTTCTTTACCGTGCCTTCTGCTTCTGAAGGTGATTTTGAGTTTGACCATGCTCTTCTAGTTTGTCACTCACCGATTCTTTCGATTGTACTCTGTGCCGTCACCCCGGCTATTAACGAAAATAAGGGCTAGACCCTATCTCGAGGCAGCGCCTGGCACGTCTGCCATGTCACTGTGCAGTTCCGTTTCTGTGCTGTTTTTTTCTTTGCGTTAAAATGATTGGACTTTATAATATTTCAATTTAAACTTTAAAAACTTTGCTTGGTATATACAGTGACAGCATTTGTCACTACAAATGCTTTTAAGAATGTTTATATACAATAGTTCCAAGATATAAATGATCATTGTTTAAAATCTGTCAAGGGAAAATCTTGCCACAACTAAATATGTAACCCTGACATTTGAAATCAGAGCAGACACGATTATTTGGCTTACGCTTGTAGTGCTATCAGCTGCTTTCCGAGAGGAAGAAGGAGGAAACATTTCTGTGGCAGGTTAATTGCAGAATAACAAGCAAATTCTGTCTCTTGACACTCATTATTCTAAATAAATTCAAACTACATGGAACCTTTTTATAATGAAGCCATTCTTTTCACAAAACAACTTTAGTCTAAGTGGAAGTAGAATTGCAATTGGCACATTGTGATGTATTGAAACAATTCAGGACTTTCATTCCACTTCACAGTAAGTGCTGTTCTACAATGCCCAGGTAGAGAAATTGTTCTGAGTGCAATGAAGGAGGTACTCCTGTCTTCCCGAAACAGCTTTTCTGGTTTCTTAGCAGTTGACTCATGAGAGTCAGGAAGGAAAAAAGGTTTTAATCCTTGAAAGCCATTTTAGAACTAGGCAGATCTGCGTGGCCTGTAAGTCATGTAATACTGTATACTGCCGTCAGAGTGGGGTGCTTAGTCTTCTTCTTTCTCACTGTTATCTTCGTGGTGGCTCTTCTTACTGCAAGTGAAGGCCATTTTGCCATCACTGCAAATGTCTGAGTATCTCAAAGACTTTTGCTTGTGTGTATTTAATGTACCACTTTATCCTTTAGTTCAGCTCACTTGCAATATTTGAGTTTATAATAGATGTCAGAACTGAGCCAGTGGGACCTGGGAGCAGATACAGCATGCTGTTATTAAAGGCCTCAGCTGAAATCAGTCAAAAGATACGGACTTTTTTGTGTCATTGTTTGTCTGTTTTAGACCCATTGCCTTACCATATGCAAAGCCGTCATTTTTGCAGTCCCCACCCCAAACAAATAAATGATCTTGCAAGTAACTGCTAAAGAAGGAGGCAGCCAGATTGTGTAAGGTCTGTACTGGGTGATGAAATCCCGTATTTGATCCAGTTGATGAGTGATATTAGTATAGAAGTGATTAAATTCAGTATCGGTGCAAAGTCTATTTGCAGTAGGAAATCGCTGTTTCACGCTATGTATGTTTGTAACCCTACGCAGAGCTATGTACCCTGGACTGTGGCAGCCATGGTGTCTGTTCGAGAGGGATATGCCAGTGCGAAGAGGGCTGGGTGGGACCAACCTGTGAAGAACGTACCTGCCACTCTCACTGTGCTGAACACGGCCAGTGCAAGGACGGGAAGTGTGAGTGCAGCCCTGGATGGGAAGGGGACCACTGCACCATTGGTAAGGGCGTTTTGTACCTCTAGAAATAAAATACATAAAATCTTAACCAGTTATACAAAGATCTGCCATAGCCATCAGTCTGATCCAAGTCATTTTGGAAAAACAGAGACCCAGAATCGGGCCAGGTATGAAAAGGTGCCTCTGCGCTGACGGTGCACCCTGCTTGTCCCACAGAAGAGCAACTCAGTGCAGCTTAGAGGAAATAACATTGATGAATTAATTTTTTAAACAACACACAAAAGAACGATCTAACATATCTTTGGGTTGTGTTCATATGTGAACTTTGAGACAGGAAGGAAAAAAATGTTTAAGAAATAGAAGGTGTAAGGGGATGAAGCTATTATTCAACTTAAGTCATTCTTGCATTAAATCTCTTGCCTTCATGTCTGAGGATTTACATATTTTACTTATTACTAGAGGTGGTTTTTCTATAGCTGGCTTCTAACAATATTCCTAATAAGGTAAAGCTTTCAGGTCTTTTTAGAAGTCATTACTCTACTGTACAAATGTAATAGTTATGTTTTTAATGAAATACAACAGGTTTTTGCAAAGTCTAATAGTGTTTCTCCCTAAAATGTCCCAGAGCTAGATTATTCATAAAAATTTTAATTGTTTATAATAGCAGGGTATCTAATTTTCAGAGATAAGCAGCATAAGCTTTCACGCTTGCTTCTTGAAAAAAAAGTAGAATGTTTTATCTTTATCTTGATCATTTTAAGATAATTCATTCACTGGCACTAGAATTTACTAAATCAGATTTGCTAAATCAAGAATTAGGTTTGTGAAGGAGGAACGGCCTAATTTTCTAAAGATTAGAGCAAGTCCAGAAAAGGACCCAAATAATTAAAAAGAGAAATAGAGCTGCTCTTCGTCTTGTAGGCACTGCCAGGTACGGCCCAAGCTGTCCTCTGCACGCTTGTCATCAAATGGAGGACAATCACATACGCAATGTGTTTTGATCCCAGTAGCAGGAATAGATCTGACTGCAGCGAGAGGGACGCTTGTATCTAACCAACAGGTGGCAAGCAAATGGTGACTGTATTTTCATTTGGGTACAGAAGTTCAATCCATCTCAGTTTTGTTCTTTTCTTTTTTAAGCTCACTACTTAGATGCTGTTCGAGGTAAGTTTTTCATATGAGCATTGTGAAAGAATAATGAAAAGATACAAAAGTATTGGGAATTGTGTTTTGTGTTACCTGTTCTGTCTGAGCTTCTGTACTGCTAAGTTGCCAGAATAGATAAAACATTTGTTTATGGAGATATATATACACACAGAGAGCGACTTACGCAAAAAACATGCCGTTTGTAACAAATAATATGCTCAACTCCTTTGCAAAGTTGTAGCAATGTAAGCATGTTTCATGTGGCCATCTGATATGCTGTGTTAGGCAAATCGGTTTTTTGCTCTCACTTACCATTCCAAAGTAATGACAGAGCTGAGGACTTGCTCAGAAAACTTTGTGTTGATCCTGTCTTCCATGAGAACAAAAATGTTCTTTGGTGGTGTTTTTTTTTTTTGTCATTTGTGCTTGAAATAAGTTTCTTTTGATAGAGAAGTACAGTTTTTGAAAAGCTGTCTATGCTAGATGTGATAGAGTTCTCTTCAAATCATTTGATACAAGAGTTAAATTCTCTGTTGTTTTGTGTCTGGTGCTGTTCATTTGATTTCCATGCCTTGCCGCAGGTCCTGCCTGTTCATGTCAGCGCAAGTCCCCGGGTCTGGCAGCAATCCCTCGGTCCTGAGGGAGCAATGATGCACATTGCCCCTTGCGAAAATGCTGCTAGCTGAACTATCAAAGTAACCAATATTCCAGAAAGACCTGGCTGTTTATTTCGTATTTATTATTTTATTTCTTCAGAATTAGATAATAATAAAATCATGTAGGCATTCATTTGATTACATTTATAATCTTAGAGGTAACCACACACAGCAGCAAAATAAAATGATATACACGAAATGAATTAACTCAGCAGGACAGTGAATTGAAGTGGAAAAGCAACCCCGCTACCCAGAACAGCTCTCACATCCTGCCCTTTCCCCCAGCTCCCCGGAAGAGGCAAATAATTGGCTTTTATAGTATATCTGGTGGTTGCCAACCTCGTGCTATTTTAGAGCAGCAACTTCCAGAATTCCAGTGTGAGAAAACGGTGCCACCCATCTCCAGCTCTTCCGAGCAAGAGGGTCAGACTCTCCAATCTCCCTGTTTGCAGATGTGATTGATAAACCGTGCCGAGGGTGAGGGGGAGAGAGATGATGTGTCTGGTGTAAAGTTGCCAGGAAATGTGCTGCATGCTGGGCTGTAGGTCACAACCTGACAGACCAGTCGTACAGATTCGCTGACTCGCTGGTCAGCTCCTCCAAAGTCCTTTTGGAGCATCTCGGGGCTGCCGAACACATATGCAGACTGAGGCCTCTTCTTTCTTCCTCAAAAAAAATGTTCTCTGATAACACGTAAGTGTTGATGTTCACTATCGAGTACAGAAGGGCTTTCAGTTGCTCTATGTCCATGCTGGCAACAAGAAAGGAGCCTCTTAGAAGGGATGCCACTCGCGCTGTTAAGCTTATTGCTGAGCTTTATCATTGTCCTTTGGCTCCACGTGGGACATGGTGAGGATTTGACAAATGTCTGAGCTGGCACTGAACTATGCAAGCAGATGGACATGAGCGTACACATCCAAAAGACAATTCCTCTCTCACTCTTACAGGCAAGAGATCTAGCTGAGAATGTCCAAATTACTATTGATTCAGCGCTTACAAGTATATAATCCAGAGGATGCTACAGTCGTCGTTCCAGTTTTGATCTAGAGTCAGAGCCACTAAAGGGCAAGCGTTTGTCATATTTGAATCGGCTGTAATGTAAAGGAACTGGAACTGGACATTGGAAGGAAATGCTCCCCATTTGCCTTCTGTGGAAAGAGTTGTATTGTAGCATAAATCAAATTGGCTTTTTCTCAGTCAGCTGAGTATTTATGAACAGAATAAAAAGATCACCTCCACTCCCTGCAATATATACATATATATATATGTAGGATTAAGTCCACAAATGCCAGTTTGTCATTTAAATGATATTTTCCACGTATATCTTTGATATAAATGTTGATTATGTATTTACCTTCCTTTGTGATCTACAACTTATTTTTCAGTAAGTAGAGAAAGAGATGGACACAGTAGACTGTTAAATATCTTTGTGTAAGTTTACTCATTTTTTTCCTGCCAACAAAATGTTACACACTAAAAAAATCATCATTCCTCACTGAGAAATGACTTTTGGGCAAGCAAAGGGAAGGATGATCCTTCCCTTTGCTTCCATGGGGAAGCAAAGGGAATTTTTCCATCTTTGGCCAAAAATATAAATGTCTTGCAAGGAAGCTGTGATCATTTGAAGGCAGCAAGTATAATACTATATGAAAGAATGTTAAAGAATAATTGCAACTGTAAAAGAAGAGAAGAAAACTCCTCCATGAAGGTTTCTTTTTTACATTTTCTCTTCTAGATGGCTGCCCAGGTCTCTGTTATGGAAATGGGAGGTGCACTCTTGATCAGAATGGATGGCACTGTGTGTGTCAAGTGGGCTGGAGTGGCTCGGGATGTAACGTTGTCATGGAAATGGTGTGTGGAGATAACCTGGACAATGATGGAGGTATGATACATGATTCATAGCTCTTTGTTTATTTGTCACATCCTTGATTGTCATTTGAATCTATAATTTTGGTGTATGTTTTCCTTTTTATCACAGAATATCAACGTTTGTCTGTGTGTTCAAGATAGTTGTTCCACTGACTTCATCTGAAGCAGTGCAGTGAGGGAACAGACCCTTGTGCTAGATGTTATTCAAGGAGAAATTATGTATGTGCCGTGCCTGTCATCGCAGTACTTGATTTTTTTCTTTAAAAAAACAAACAAACAAACAAAAGTGTAACAAGTAATTTCTTCTATCTCCTTTTCACTCTACCTCATAACTCTGTCATCTATTTCAGACAAGACAGCCAATGGATACCCAAATGAAAAAACCTCTGTGCCTGTCAAAATGCATCCAGAGTTTAGTCTTACGTTAATATTAAATGAATACATTTGCAAGCATAAAGCATTTAGAGATGCTTTTTTAATATTATTCTCTTTCTTAATGTTTCCACTGAGACGTAGCACAGTTCTTGCAATTATCTGGACCTACATTTGAACGATTGTTGAGTAAGCTAGTGTAGGATGTATGCAGAAGTAATTTTTGAAAGTACCATAAACGGAGCCCTGTACTAAAATAATCATTTGCTCTTTTCCACCAGTTGAACCAGAGCATTTGGCACTGGGTGCTCCCTACCTCAGATCTCTGTAGTCTTGATTCATTCTAAGGCTGTGGAAGTTTTAGGTTTGCTAAGAAAAACATAGTTCTTTCATAAGGTAGTCTCTGTCTCCTTTCATTCTAATACGAGAGCTAGTGCATTTTTTCAGGAAAAACATCCAGACTCTATTTCAAACTTACGAGTGGGAGAAAAGCCACAACATTCCTCACTGATTGTTCTCAGAGTTAATTATTTTTCCTTTCTATTTTAGGAATACTCATTTACTGGTCAGTCAGACGGACTATTGCTTTCCTCTCCTTTACTTACTACCATCCTTTACAGTGTGCTTGCCCCCACACTCGGAGCTGTGCAGCGTTCTCATTCAGACTGTGAATACATCTGCCCCAAGCACAGTTACATTTTTTTCCTTAGATTGTACACTGAGATGTATTGGAAATATATATTACCTTGTTGTGTCACACTTACAGACCATCTCAGTGTCTTGCGTGAGATCTCATACCTCACTGTAGTGTCGAACCTTAGTATAATGACGGTCTATTTTCTTCTAGGTCATTGATAAATTAAGCTTGATTTAGGGCCAAGAACTGAGATCGCTGTGGGAGCTCAACAGAAACATTCTGACTCAGTGATGATTCCTCATTTACAGATATATTTTGAGACCTTCTGATTTTGTATCCTGTGGGCTTTAAGACCATGCTGTCCTTTGGCAAAGGCTTCCTCATTTCTGAACCCCATTCAAAATCGCCTTATTCCTCTCTTATCCTTCCTTTTCCACCTTATTTCCAAGACGTCTAACCACCGTCTCTCGGCCCGCTCTCTCTGCTCTTCTGCACTGGTGTGTATCCCTTTCACACAAGGTCCCACAGCTGGCATCGCCGCCCCCCGCATGCTTTCCCATCTGTCTGGTGCTCTCCCCCGCTGTCCGAGCCACTGACTCACTCGCCTGCACTCTGAAATCTGTCCACAAAAACCCTCTTTAGCCTGTAATGTATGTAAAGCATTTTCTGATACACTCCGTGAACTGGCTCTGTATAAACTGCCCGGTATTGTGGTTTTGGGTGCTTTATATTCTGCAATAACAGTGAGTTATTGAAAGAGTTGGCAGTTTTAACTCTAAATCTCCTTGAATTTGTCAGTTTAAGGCAGACACTTAACATCATTTCACTGCAGGTTTTAAAAGTAATTTTCTTTTTCCTTTTTAATGGCAACATAACATGGACTAGGACAGCTCTGTTGACATTACAATTAGAGATAAGTGCAGAGAGAAATATTTAATTAATCTGACTACTACAGATGGGCTAAATGTAATTAAGTTTCCTTCACAATCAATTTTATATAAGAAAAGAAAATTATATCTACATATTAAAACCACTTCTCTTTATATATGAAGTTCATAGGACCTGATATGGCGCAAGCATAAATTAGAAAAATTCCCCTAAAGTCATTGGAGTTATACTAGTGTTACATTAATACGAAATCAGAAGCCGATTCCTAGTGTTTCAGGGTTTGTATACATACACAGCAGTAAAAACAGAAATTCGGAAGGAGACGTGACACTACCTGTTAAGTACTGTTTGCTGGGAGGTTGTGCCTCAGACTATGAGAATATTACCGTGGCGTAACGAGTTACTGTCCATCAAGCTGGATGCATAACTGGATTAGGTTCCTAAAGATGGAAGCTATTAACGTTTTCGCCTGCAGTTCTGGTGAGTTAAGAGCATGTGCTCGGTTGAGTTACAGAAACTCAGGTGACAGGTAGTAACTTCCCAAGCCGTTAGGATGTGGTCACATTCAGTCAGTGACACAAAGCCCAGGAGGTCATGCTCTAGACTTAATTTAGTGCCGTTGTATATTCCAAATCATGGTATTGTCACCTAGCAAAGGTCTTATTTATTCCAGTTGAGTTTTATCTCAGTCCTTAGGAGGTGTTTTGTGCTTCAGATTCGTTAGGAGTAAGTCACCAAAGAACAAAGCTGTAATAAAGTTGAACAATTATTATTTCAAACAAACTCTAATCTCAGGAGTTAGGCAAAGTGATAATTTTGTGTAGTTTCCAGTTGATTTATTATACGGTACTTTCAGAGACTGAAAAAATGAGATTTTTACTATGTAAAAATACATTCAAATACATGGTAGAAAAAAGATGTTAGAAAATAAAGTATTTTATTAGTTCCAACTGTAGGGATTGAATAATGTCAGTTATTTGGCATGAGGAAGTATAAGTGTTATTGTTTGGCCTGTAGTAACAGCACAAAAGCTTTGGGAGGGAGGAAGTCCTGAATTCATTTTTTAAGGACTGGTATGTTAGTAAAAAGGTAAGCCTCAAGCACATTCACAGGCATCCCGGTTCTGCAGATCTGAAGTACCGAGTTCCCCATCAATGCAGTTATCCCTGGTGGTAAGGTTAAACACGTACGGAAATATTTTTCTGCGCGAGGAGAGTACTGTTTCTTTTAGAGCCCCATTAGTTTACGCTGTACTTGTATCCTGACTGTACCATAACTGTCTTTCCCATCCCATCTCATAACTCTCTGTTAGCTTTTTCCTACTTGCAGACTTAAGGGCATGTTTACCTGTTGAAATATCACTACAAATATCATTGGAAAGGTCTTAGCTTTATAACAAATGCACGACAGCATGGTTTGCACTGGCTCTTGTGGAGTGCACCTGCAGTCTGTTAGCAGCGTGATGTCCATTAAATAATGCCAAGAAGTCAAGCAGATGTCCTTTGCAGTGGGGCCTTTTGCTCGCCGTGGCTTCCCTCAGCATCGCATTATTCCCCATTTCTTATTCTCCTTCTTTCATCGTCATGACTGACATGATTTCATTTTCAGTTTATAAGATGACCATTCAGCTCATCTGAGCAGGTCATTTTCTCTTGTCCTGCCATTACTTTAGACTCATTTGGAAGCTTCAGTAGCTCCAGGAGACTGCTTGAAAGCTCTGCCGAGTCCTGCGCAGGCGAGTGCCTGTGTCCCAGGGCACGCAGGGCGCTCAGCACCAGCTCACAGTCACCCCCCCGCCCCGCCACAATTTACCTGCTCTTCTGACATTTATTTACATTGCTGCTGCACATGCGGGTCTTTGTCTTAAACTGAAAGTTGCAGCCTGTCACTCGCATTAATTTCTTTGATATGGATCTCTCTTTTAAATTTGCCTGGATCTCTTTTCATCGTTTTCTTTTTCTTTCATGAATCAATCTTAACTGTTTGTTTTTAAGGAAAACACTATTTACTACAAGCTTTGAATTCTCTTCCAAATATCCCTTCAGTCACTTCAGACAGTTATTGTAGCTTTCTCCAAGCTTTTCCAAGCACAAGAAAATATATGACTCAGCATAGCCTTGGGTTGATAACCAGTGCTGCTAAAATATTGATGTATTTCTGACCCATCCATTGGCAGTTTAATAACCTATCCATCATAGAGATATTGAGTCCATGTATAAGTAATATGCTATTATTACACAATATAAATAATACTGATGGGAATGGTTTTCATTGTTGCTGAGCAGCGAGGGCTCCCCGGGGATACTTACCGTTTCTGAAAATCATACCCTGATATATTTGCATTCTCCTGTGTGTGGAAGGCCAAACGCCACTGGTGCTCACTGGATAAAACACTCTGCAGCCTTTCCACAGGCACACTGGTGGGTTTCCAATGTCCTTATACAAACACCAGTGTTCCCAGTTAACAGCCTCACTGTCTGCTGCATGCCATGTATTACGGCTAAAATTTGAGAAGCAGTTGGATTAATGCATACGAGTAAGCGTTAGAGACCCATGACGGTTACTGCTGCTTAGTCTCTTCCGCAGTTACTCTTTGATTCAGTTTGCTTAGATTCCTGGCAACCCTAATTGGACTTAACTGAGCCTGTGGTGAAACAGGTCGGCACAGGCATTGTTTAATGCTTATTTGAAATCTGTGAAAGAAAGCAAGCAAATGTAAGTTGAAGACTCCTGTGGATTTTTTTTTTTCCCAAACAACAATAGTATTGAACAATTGATCATGCGAGTGTACCGAAAAGCTCAAACCCTTCAGGTGTTGAGAGCCATGGTGTTGAGTTTTTTAGGTTGTCCTGCATAAGGAGTTCAGAGAACAAAATCTGCTCACTGCAAGGAGAAGCTTAAAGCCCATTTTTTTACTTTCTTTGAAAATGTTCTGGACATCGTTCTCACAGCTCCATCGCTGGCTTGCGCTCGCTGGGATCAGTACAGAGGGAGCGGGAGAGCACTTACGCACACGCTCTCTGGGTTGCTCTGCAGCAGTGAAAATGCAGGTCATTGGTATTACTTATACTAAATATAGCATATTGCTTAGAGATGGATTTGATGGATTCATGTGACTGAGCAAGTGCATTTATTAGTACGTGTGTTTGTGAGTATGCCTGCATACATGTATATGCATGCACCATATAAGCAGATACACCGCTTCTTGTAGTATTCTAGGTTTGGCGTTAACCATAAAACTTCAAACCTACTGTAATTAACATTAGTAGTGTCTTCTCCATGTGAGACAAAAGCTCGAAGGGGTGAGAACTCTGCCCTTTTAATGAACTTTAAAGCAGAAGAATAGCAATTTTAAGTATTAGTGCTAACTATTTACGTTTTGCTTCCCAGAACCTGATGATAGTGGATGGTTTATTAAAATAACTAACCCAGTAACATGGAAGGTAGAGTCTGATTGAATTTGTCATTTCCAAAGCCAGTTAATAAAGCGTCTCAGTGGTTTAATAGAAAAGAAGCCGCTGTGGAAGTTACCGCATGCTGCACTGGTGAGCTGGGGAAGCCACCGCTGCCGAAATTAGACCCACTTTGTTCTTTGCTTCCCTTACCAGTGACCCCACCCAGTGCCTCTTTAATGTCCTCGGCTGTTCCGCTACCTAGACAATTTGTACTAATTGTGAACATGGATCCATTTTCAGCAACATGAGTTACTGTGATATTCCCATATTTGCAGTCATGAATTGCAAGTAATTCAACAGCAGATGAGAAGACTAGAAAGGCCAGGATTTGAAAAGTAGATGGCATGGAGCTGTTCATATCAGGCCCAAAATATGTGACTTGTTCCATGTTCTTGCTATTAGTGTATAGCTCACAAAATGCCTTTTTCTTTTCCAACTGTTATTTTATTTTATTGAGGATTTAATATAGATATTGTGCAGCGTATGGAAAGCTCAAATACAAAACATAGGAAATACAATCACTGTACAGCATTTGCCCAAACATGGTCAGTGAAGAGGTGTATTGCTGAAAAGTAACCAGCGGGGAGGTGGGTCCATAGCTCCACTGCCAATTTGTCTGGCTGCTGAAGGTGAGCATCCATGAAGAAGAGAGATTGCTGCATAATAGAGAATTAGAGAATGTGCTGTAGCTAGCACAAACTGAGCCTTCCATGACTGCAGTAGAAACATAGCTGAGGAGGAAATTTCATCACACTTGTGGCATTCTTTCCATCATCTTGAATAAGAAAAATATATATATAAATGTATAAGCAAGAAAATACATTTTGTTTGATGGAAAACATCGTGTGATTCCATGGATGCAAACTTCTGACACAATAAATATTAATATCATTCCTTATAGAAAGCTTCCTGAAAGCATCCCTTCCCCAGCAAGGAAATGGGAAAATCTTGTTCTAATTCTGTGAGCTGTGGCAATGCGGAGAGGAGTGGTATGACTGGGAACAGAGCAACTTGTTTTGGCGTGCTCTGCCTTTTCTTTAGGGTTGTTTAAATTATTTAAGAGTGCTCTGAAGTGCTTTTTATCCTCAAGTCAATCTTTGTGAATTCTATTTTAGCAGTAATATTAAAAATATTTTAATTGTCTAATTTACTTACAAAAACAAAAATCCCAGTTCATCATTTTCCCTTGCATACAAAACAAGGTACCTGGGAGGTGTGAAACCATAATCTCAGACTCATCAAAACGTGAATCACTTTTTATTATATAATCTGTAGTGCACCATGAAGGTGCCTGACTGCCTTTTATATAAAATAAATTTAAAAATGCTGATAGTAAACCAAAATCATTTACACCTCTGTAATACATTTTAGCCTGCACCTATGCTGTGTTGCATTTTGTGGTAATTGACAGTAAAAACTTCGGTGTAGAGGCTCCCCTGCTGTATGAATTACAGTTTTTGCTGTTTGTAGTAGTTTGTTCATACTCCTGACTGTTGTCTCCTGAGATTTAAAAGAAACCCTGCTGTTTTCTTAGCACGGTGAGGTTTTTAATAGTTGGTTCCTGATATGAAAACTTAACTAAAAAGTGTGACCATTGGTTGAGAATTGACTAATGTATTTGCAGCATTTTCAAGTGAATTAGTTTGATGGTACAGTTTATAAAAAAGATTTTTTTGTTTTTCTGGGTTATCCTCCTGTATTAAAAATCTCATTTCAAATAGGATTGGCTTGTTGATAATGTTATCCTCCTATGCACTTACTAATATGATTTTCATTATCATAAGCTGCCTCCATATGTAACTTGTGATTCTGTACCAGTTTGGTTTACCTGGTTCATTTTAATGGGTATCATGCAGAATTACAGTAGTTTCTTTTTGGGTGTTTGGTTTAGATTTTTTTCTTTTAAATGGTCTAAGTTAAAACCAAAGTCTTAAGTGAGCCTAAAGTGGAACAAAGATTTTGTTTTGGCTTAAGAGTTCCCTATTTGCCCCAAAATAGGTGTTTTATTCTTTTACTTCAGCACAAAGTGTGAAAAATATTTTTCAGTTTTATCCAAGTGGATTTCTTTTCTAAATTTTGTTTGATTGTTTGGAGAAAAGCTAGAAGTTGCATTATTCAGACAATTGTAGTTAATAATTCTTAAATACCTACACCCAGTGGCTTCAGCCAAATATGTGGTGTTAAGAGTCCATAGAGGAGCTGGTGCTGCTGCACCTCCCGCCTCGCTGCCTATGGAGCGTCTTCTCTGAGCCTGGCATCTTTCTTCTGTTTCATTCTGCATGGTTGAAATAAATTGTCACCTAATCAATGAAAAGATTAAAAAAATGCAAAAAAAAACCCAACAGCATGAGAGAGAGAGAAGCCATGAATGATAATCTGTAACCTAGAAGACTCCTACTTTGGATTAACATTTATATTTTGGTTAGCAATTTCTTCCTCTGATGACTTTGTAGCCGTTGCTCCCAAGGCTGTAAGTGGTTCCTGGCGTATCCAGTGCTTTGTACATCCATGGTGCTGTTAGGATAAACACCATTCTCCCCGTGGGTTCTTCAGATACGCTTCTGGGACTTCACCCACCCTTTTGTAGCCCTGGGAGCCTGGAGAGGCAAATGAAACCAGGTGCAAGTAATTCAAACCAAAATAACTGCATTAGCAAAACCTGGAAGAGTTTATAAGATGGTCACTTTGCTGACAACTAAACTGCAAAGAAAAGATGAAAATTGAGTCTGATTGGAAGATGGAAAACTGCTTTCCCTTTACTTGGTTTCTTTTTGTGTACAGCATGAATGCACAGTGTTTGTTGCCAGGCATGTAAGCTGAAGCGGAGAAGAATGAGGACTCTATTAGAGAAAGCAAAGTGTTTAATTCTTATTTTTATAGCTATTTCTTTTCTAAGCAAATCTTCATATTCTAATGTTTCCGTGACTTTTCACTTTTATTTCTTAAATAAATGAGAGAATCAGGTCAGCTCAGTTCCCCCATCTAATGGCTTGTTGACAAGGCAAAAATTAATCGGAATAGTTACTGTGGAATAAATTACTCCAAAATAGCTTCCCCGTGGATACTGTTATTCTGAAATTAGTGTGCCTTTTTTCGATTAGTACTCACTCTGCCAGACCAATGTTCGTCAAGTTTCCCAGGTAGACAGCAGTCAGCTCGTAGAAATTAGTACCTTCCAGAAAGTACCTTGACTCCTTGAACCGTAACCATTCCACCGGCAGAGACCAGCCCTGAATGGCTACGCCTAACCACATCAGAGCCCTCTGCAGGGATCTTCACCAGTATAAAGCAAAAGCAAGAGATTTCAATTTCTTTATCACCTTTTCAAGTCTAGTAGAATTCTTTAATATTTGCAGTCTTGGAGAATCTACTAGTAATTTGATGCTTTTCAGTACACTTCCTAAGAATATAGAGAGTTTCATTCCTTGGACAAAAAAGAGAAAACAATAAGAGGAGATATTTTTTCCTTGCAGTTCCAAGCCTGCTCTTCAGGTTTCAACCCAAAAAGCTTTTTTGTTTTTCCACGGAACACAATGAAAACTTCTCTGGTTCATATCGTGAACTCCTCCATCCAGTTCCTGTGTGGTTTTGTTTAGACTGGAGGCCTGTTATTGTTTCAGCTTACTGATTTCCTAGAGGATTTCAACAGCTTTCTAGGTTTTCCTCAATGTAAAGTGACTGTTACACTCAAAGTCAATAAGCTCAATGTTGCCCTGTGAAGTTCTTCTCCCACCGCTGGCAAATGCCTGTTGTCTCCAGGACTGGGGGAATGTGGAAAGAACTTAAAGCATGCACTGACCTGTAGCTATGCCAGCTTTGCTGGATCCGAGGGTCTTAGATTATTGTTGCTAGCTATCTGCAGTTGCCCTTGGCTCATTATCACAAAAACTAGCCTGCTCTATCTGATTTCCCAGCTGCAGTAGGCTAGATTTGTTAATATTTTTAGCTTAGCCAAGCAATTACCATGCTCAAGGTCAGGCAAGGATTTTCAGATTCCAGGAAGGCCCATTTCATTATACTTGTTTGTTCTGTAGAAGCGCTTTTGCTTTCTTTTCAAAGTGAATACTTTATGCTGTTATTTACTGAGCGTTCACACAGTGCAGGGTGCTCTATGGAAAAAAGAGCAGAGCTGGCTGAGGGTTGGTCTCGGACCCATTAAAGTCACTGACAAAACTACAGCAGCTTCCCTGGGAACGCGGTTTGCCCTGAGGAGGTACGGTTTTATAGGCACCAAAGCGTTGGTATGAACAGAGCATGAAAAGTCAAAGCATGACGTGAAAATATCTGAAAGTATGTTGATCCTATAGCATTCCTATTTTAACACAAGGGAAATCCATACAGTCATATGATGACTCCACATTTATTCAGACCGACCTTGCTAAAAATACAAAGAGATGTCTTCGTTGAAGGATACAATGCCTTATTCTTGCTTTATATGCATTAGTGTGCTTGTCAATCCAAGCAAGTTAGCAACGGGTGTTGAAGAAGATGGACATTTTGCCATACCTTATTAAATCTGTTTCTGGTTGAGTATGTAATTTAGGCAATTTGGATGTCTAAGCTGCTGATAGAAGCAACTAAATGCCAATAGCCCAACTCTAAGTTTTATTTAGGTGCTTAATTTAGATGCACTTCAGTGCATCTTTAGATGCACTTTTCATCATAAGTTTTGGACATTTAAGTAAATGAATTTCGCCCACAAATATTTGTCCATGAAGAAATGTAGATTTTTTTGAAAAAAATCAATTATTTCTCCTATTTTTCATACTTGAAAATGGATGGAGGAGGAATAGATTTATTTTCACTTTCCAAATTTGCTTTCCTGGTGCAAACATGCATGTAGAAGACTGTATCTGTCAGGTCACTTGGATAGAGCCTGCACCAAGGTGTGTATTTGTATATCACCAACTACAAAAGAGCGTAGTCATGATTCTGCCCTTTTGGATCATTCCAGTATTGCAACCAATAAATGAAAAGTAAACATCCTAAAGCACTAATAAAACTATTATAGGGCTTAAAATAGAAGTCAGACAACTGTAACAAGTACCTTTTTGTACTACTGTAGTGAGGATGCTTATGGGAGTTAGATAACTTTTCAGACTTCATTATTGCAGACTGGGTAGCAAGCGTGTAGCCTTCACAGGTGTGAACAGACAGTAGTGACAATAAAGGCCTCTTAGAGATACCAGCTGCACAGCGTGGATCACGCACCCCTTGGACTAACAAGTATTGTGTAGTGATTTTCTTCTTCTGCCTGTTCTGCAGTGAGGACAGTCCCGCTCCTCCCTATTCACTTAGTTTGTAGGTTCTGTTTTCTCATCATCGTGTGGGGATTTTATGAGGTGATACGGTGTTAATGACTAGAGAGAAATACACCTCCTGGACTAAGCATGTACGTTAATGCTTTGTTGAATTTGAATGTGTCATAATCAGCATGCCTTCCAATTGATTAAATACCTCCTGTGCTCTCCAGCAGTAAACACGGTGCTTTATTCTCAGAATCACTCAATTTCCTGAACTTTCCATTCTCTCCATTTTAGATGGCTTGACAGACTGTGTAGACCCTGACTGTTGTCAGCAAAGCAATTGTTACTCCAGTCCTCTCTGCCAGGGTTCGCCTGATCCCCTTGACCTTATTCAGCACAGCCAGCCGCCTTTCTCTCAGCATCCTCCAAGGCTCTTTTACGATCGAATCAGATTCCTTATTGGGAAGGAAAGCACTCATGTAATCCCAGGAGATGTCTCATTTGAGAGCAGGTGAGTTTTCTTTTAGACGAAAGACTTTTCTGAATATTGAGAACTGCAATGAAATTATTTAACTAGGAAAAAACAGTGACACCTGGATAGCTGAGAATTCTTCACCGGTGGTCAAAAAAATACTTAAAAGGAAAGCAAAGGTTTAAGTCCCAACAGCTGAGGATCTTGTTTATCAGATTCTTGTTACTACCTATCTAGTTCATAAAAGTGTTACAGCAACAAACTCTGCTACTCTTATTAACGAGACTTTGAGTGTTGTGGAAGGTAAGCTAGCTCGTCTTTGTAAAGTAAGTGGGGGGAAGCTCAGCCCTTTCTGCTGTAGATACATATAATGGCAAGAAGCAGAAGGATGAGTTGGATTCATATGCATTGTATTCAGTCACCTTTCTGCCGATAGAATTTGATTGGTGTTTACAGTGTAATAGATTCAACGTGTTACTTGGATATAATCCAGCCACCTAATTAACAAACTTTTTTGGGTTTACTACATATTGAAGGACCGGTGTGGAGTTTACCATTTTGTGCTGCGGGTTACTCTCAAGCTGTCATGCAAACAATAGAGCGATCTCTCAGTGTTTGTGAGATCGGCTTGCCCTTTAACAGGAAAAGACTGTGCAATAGGAAAGGGGCACTTACTTGCTCAGAAAACCTGGTAACACATTTTCTTGAACATTTGAAATATAAGGGCACATAAGTTTTTATGCTGTAGTTCACCTGGGAAGCTATAACTTACATGCTGACAAAGAGATCCACAAATCATTCACATCACCTAACTATTACCCTGTCAACTAGGCCTATGCATTAGATAAACCATGTTCCAGTAATAAGGACATAACAATTTTTTTATTTTCAGTACAGTACATAGCACTTAGGTTACAACCTCGACTTCATTCCATAGCTGCATACAAATTCAGTGCACTTTCTCTTCGTAACTTATTAATTTTTAATAAAGTAAATATGTAAACAGAGTCTTTATTGATCTGAAATACCTAAACATTTAATCACTATTAATAATGGAACAGGATGTTATGAATATGTAGAACAACAGGGCATGAAAATGAACTCCATGAGAAGCACCCACTGCCGGTGGCGGGTCTCTCGGGGTGTGTCTCGCTGAGGACCAGGCACTGCACCTGGTGCAAGGTCCTTGGCTGGCCGTACGCGCCGCGGAGCGTGCTGCAGTTTAAACCCAAAGTCACCAGCGAAAGGTTTTCCTCATCAAAATGCCTCGCGGTGAGGTGTTTTCAGAGAGGAGGTGAGCACTCAGGTCGCCTGTACAGTGTTCTGTGGCACTGCAAATGTTAGCAGCCAGATTGCCCATAATCCCATCAATGTGCTTTCATAGATATAAGGAACTGATGTTTTAAAGCTATCATTGATGGGATTTAATTTGGATTTAAAAGCTTTTCCTGAGTATTTTGTTTCCTTACCCTGGTATCTGCCATGCCTTTGAAGAACGAAGAGCAGCGAAGGCCCGTGTGTGAGCAGCAGCCCACCCTCACCATGGTCTGATACTTCATACCACTAAGGAATACGACGTGTGCTTGCATTGGTGCATTGCTCACACCCCAGCTCTCATTTCCTCCCACTGTAGAGAAATTACTAGTTAGTTTGATGAGAAGATCAGGGGATGATGAGGGATTCAGACGAGGCTGGCTGTATCTTTGGAATCAGGGCAGTGCCTGGAGACTTGCGCTGTGCCGTGTCTCCTGGGTTATGTCAACAGCAGTCTGCAATGTACTGGGCACCCCGAGGAGTTCATCAGTCCACACTTTGCTTGATCCTCAAGTCTTCCAGGCTGTTGAAAAATTGCTCATCCATAAGTCAAATATTATTAAAAACTGCCAGAATTTTCCTCAAGGATGACAGATAAGCAGAGTCTCAGAAGGAAGCAATAGCTTAGCTGTGCTGCCTCTGTTCAGAAATCTTCCTCCGACATTGTCAATCTGACTGTCATCTAGTGTCTGTTCTTCTCCTGGGAATTAAGATTACTGAAAAAAATATAGAAAGACAACTGTTACTACAGTAAAAAAAATCAGAAATCTGTGATCCTGCCTATCTGGTACAGACCAAAGAATGCTTGGGGGTTTTTAATCTCCTTTTGGCTATTGCTGAAAAGATGATATTAACTCATGGCTGCCGGCAATGCCACTTATTTTATAGCATTGGTGGTTCAAGAATAAATGTTGGAAGGATTGGATGAAATAGTGGCATTCATTTATTTCAGAGCACTGGCATTCATTCCCAATGGTGCTCAAATTTTGCAAAGCCCTATCTGGCTTTTTTTTTTTTTCCCTCCCTTTGCAAGAAGTCTCTGAGACCATTAGGAGGATTAAGGAAGAAACAGCTATCCAGTGTTTTCAGTCTTCTGATTCAAATGACATTGTGAGTGTTTTACTGTACCATAGGTCAGTGGAACTCCAATATGGGTGGTGTTTGCATGAATCTCACTGTAGATAAAGCCAAAGTGATGTTGAATGAATTTGGGAAAGCTATCAAAAAATGGTGAAGATTATCTCTGTCCTTCAGACTGAAAGTGTTTGGTCTCTGTCATATCCTGGCATTTTCAACATCATCTGAAATACTAAAATTAGTTGTTCTGACAACTGCTGGGACATCTATCCTTTTGTATTTGCATCTTAGACTTCAGCTTAGATCTAATTTTTAAACATTTGGCTTCTACAATGCTGTCAGGGTGTTGCGTTGAGCCATGGCTAAATGCTACACGAAAATTAATGTTAAGGAGCTAAATGTTTTCAAAACATATTTTGCTTTTATTGTGTCAAAGCTATGTCGTTTGTACTGGGTTTTTACAAACTCCCGACTTAAACTGTGAGATGCTGAAAGGCAGATCAGACACCTTCTGAATAAATGGAAATGTACTTGCTTACATCAGGAGTGGTTTTGACCTACTGCATGTAGCAGGGTGTAGCAGATTATAATGTTTTTATCAACTCCTGTTCTCAGGAAGGTTTTTAGCTTGTTTCTTTGCTGAGTATTTTTAATGCATGCTGCTGGCAAGCTATTTGACTGGCTGCAAATTGCCTACAAAAAGGGTCCAGTGTATGGTACTGAATTAATTACCCTTCAAAGGCTGCTTACAGCAACGTTGTCAGCAGGAAGAAATGAATGTACCTTACTAGCCTTTAGCTTAATTTCTCTGATTGAAGATTTTAATCAGAAATGTAATACAGTAAATGACATCTTCTGGTAATGCGGCACTTGCAAATTCACAAGTTGCTTGACAGAGTTCCACATCTGAGCCTAATGTCTCAGCCCGAGATACTCAGAGAATATTGGCATCTTAACACACAAAACAAAAGCAAAAAAATAGCAGATAAGTGCAGTAGAGCAAGGCAGAATGGTGGTGGAGTAATAAAATGCTTTACAAGTAGTGAAAGAACGCATCTAGAATTTTAAACTTCTATTTAGAGATGTCGAATTAAAGATGTCGAACTAGAGATGTCAGACAAACTGCCTGACGGCAGAGAGCTGAGACCCGCAGAGCTGAGATCCTCAGCTACCCGTGGAATGACCCATGAAGCATTGACAGAGAAATCCTACTCCTTCCAGGCCACCTGCAACCCGGGGGAATCTCTGCTTTCGCTCAAAAAGCCAACTGCTCCCTCTGGAGTTGCAGACTTAGTACAGCTTGCCAGGGGATTAGAAACATTTTTAGTGCATTTCAAAACACTAAGGCAGCTTATCAGGGACATGTTCCTTCCCAGCTCCTCCAAATTAGAAAAGACATTTTTGCACTTACTTTTCAAGTTAAAACAACTTGGACAGCCTTAGTCCGAGATTATGCAATCGTTGCAAGTAGGTGACTGTTGGACAGGTAGTGTGAGCTGTTATCCCCCACGAGAAAGAAAAGCAGGCCAGTCACAAGTGTGTAGAATAAATCTTAGAGGCTGAGAATAGAAGAGGGACGTGCAGCACATTGAGGAGGCATAATGATCTTTAGAGGTTTCTCTGTTAAAATAAGAAAAGCAGTGAGTGGGTCCACAGCTCATCTGGAAAGGGGGTGAATGTTGAAGCAAGGAAGCGTGAAGTGGCAGTTGAGTATGAAGTGACATCACTGCAGGGAACATGGTCTAAAAGCTCTGGTAAGGAAGGGAATTAAGTGAGGTCTTCTGGAAGCAGCAAAGCTGCAGGGAAGCTGCATGCCAGCCTGCCTCCGGGCATGGTGGTCCCAGGGCACTGGGAAAGGAGGGAGAACCTGCTGCAAAGTGGGGGGTTCTTTGTTACCTCCCCGAGCCTTTAAGAGTAGTGCTGGTCATAAAGGAACAGAAAAATGTTTTCATGCCTGCAGTAAATGCAAAAATTAAAACTAAGTCTGATCAAACAGTCAGAGATTTAGTAGGTGCTGGTAATTCAAGAAGAGGCCAGAGAGTGGAAGACTCTTCAACTTAGAGTAGGTAATAAAAAGACAGTAAATAATGAGGACAAATGTAGCAACACACAGGCAGGCTTAGAACATTTAAAATCTAAAAGATTGCAAAGACAGTTCAATACAGATAAATGTAGAATAATAAGGTTTATGAGTCTTTATCGCATACTGTAAATGTGTGTGGCTTGTAAAATATGACGAATAAAAAGGAGCAAGAAAGTTGAAAGATAAGTCTCTTAATATTATTTATGAATAATGAGAAGTAAAGTGAATAAGTAGAGGAAAGAAAGACTATGTATGACATAATGAAGACTTTGATGAGTTGTTATCGCACAAATCTGTGTGCTTGATAAAATACGAGGACAGAGTAGAGCTAGAAGACAGGTCTGCGTGGAATAAACAAACAGGAGTACAAGAATAACGTACTGAATAATGATGACTCTTAGGGGTCTCTCCCTTAGATCAATGTGTGTTGTAAATATATGGAGTGCACTAATAAAGGGATTAGAAAATGAAAGGCAGGTCTGTTGCCGTTAGAAATATGAGAAAACAATAGAAACCAGTAGTTTCTGCTCTAACAAATCAAAGAGTAATTGAACCTGGCTGGTCTGTTGAGTGAGTCTTGTGAGTCTGTTGAGACACACAAGAGCTTGATTGCCTTCAGTGGAGCGGCAGGTTTTGCCCACAAATAGGGTCACAACCAACTAAATGTAGAAAACGAAAAGGTCGTAAATCAGAACTCTGTTTTGCATACTGGCAGTAATGCAGCCTCTCCCATTCCTCTGGGATTTATCAGCATCTTTGCTGAAAATCAGCATCTTTCTGTGTCCTGGGAGCATGGAATTCGTATTAGCAACTGTGATGAATGGCGCACTCGCAAAGGGGTTAATTTTTACCAGTTGCATTTTCTCAGGTCATAGTCAGCCGGGTTTGATGATATCATAGTGATAAATTAGTGTCCTGTCAAGTGGCTTTGGAGAATGGGATCTTATGAAACAAGTCAGAATTTCCAGAAATTTATGGTCTCCAATTCGTGTGTATGATTTCATTGGATCATGATCAATTAATCTCTCAAGGGATATTTTTTAAATTCATACATAGACTCCTAAATAACTTTCATCTGAGGAGCTATTAAGTTTCTTTTAGACTACATATTCACTGCGCAAAGGTAGGATGTGTCTGTTGAGGTCTACCATGAACTTTCAAATTGAGAGAGAAACATAACAATGTCTAAATTTATGCTTATTGTTTATATTGAGTAATTAATGCCAATTACCTTTATAAGTATTTTATTGGGTTTGACCCTAAATGTCTTAACGTTATCAAAAGACTTTGCATACACTGTTCACTTCGTTATGTGAAACCACAGTTCCAGGAAATATGTGCAATTGTATCATTAGATCCCAAGACCTGGACCCATTCAGCCGGAGGTATGCTAACGTAGCGTACCTGATGGCACAGGGCAAAATACTGAAAGGTGTTTCGGTGGAACGTAGCTGTGTAAGCCCTTAGAAAATCCCACTAGGTCCTAATCTGCACCGTGAGGGTATTTTACATCTTATTCCTCATCCTTGATGAGACTTGTCTCCTTTACGCTTCAGTCTTCAAATACGTAAAAGGCTAAAGCTAAGAAAAAGAGAGTAATTTCTTCACCATTTCTGTGGGTAGGGTGAAAGTAACGGTCTTAAAGAGCAGCAGTGGAGATTCAGATTAGACAGTAGGAAAACCTTGCCATAAGTAAAGCACTCATCAGAAGCATTGGAGTGGGTTACTTGGTGATGTTACAGAGTTAGACAAGCATCTGTCTGGAGTAATGTAGGTATAGTTGATCTTACCTGGGGCAAAGGAGTGGACAAGATAAAGTCTTATATTTCCTTTCAGCTCTCATTTTGTATGATTCTGTGATCCTGTTAGCCTCTGATTAGACCCGCTTAGTAATGAGTTCACTTTCCTGTCCATTGGCTTTGATGCGTTCTGCTGTGCTGCCATATTTCAATCTCTTTACTGGAATGGGAGGATTTTTATGCTGGAAAGTGGGTGCAAGTCCAACACATCCCAGAGGGAATTTAAAAGGGCATAACATGTGATGAGGGAGTGAGAAAAATGTGTGTTACACTTGATTAGGCGCTCTCTGAATTTACCTATGTAACTTTCTGAAGTTCAGTGAAGACCATGTGTCTGACTGCTGCCTTATCGCATTAGTTCAGCGTTTTTCTAATAGACAGCGATGCCCTATTCTTAGCAGCAGAGAATGAGGTTTCATTTTCCTCTTTCACAAATCATCACCCCCTAGAGCTCCAGCAAGCTAAATCACGCTATCAGTGAAACCTTTGCAGTGCTATTCAGTGGCAGAACAAATGGTGTCCTGAAATATAGCCGGAAATGGAAATACATCCTCGATACACCTTGGAGAGTCTGTGTGTCGTCTTCTTGAGATAATGGGTTTTCAAATCAATCTTTTGGACTGGTTTGAATTTTCATTCAAAATCAACAGTGATATCAGAGCAGTTCTATCTGTCTGGGACAGAAGTATAGCACGGTTTCTGAAATCAGTGCCCTTCTCGCCCTCCTGATGTGTCTAACGTGTTGCCTTCTACTCGTTTTGTTACAGACGGGCGTGTGTCATTCGAGGCCAGGTGGTAGCAATAGACGGAACGCCTTTGGTTGGAGTGAACGTCAGTTTTCTGCACCACAATGAGTATGGATACACCATCAGTCGCCAAGATGGAAGGTCAGGCTTTCATGTATGGTCTTTCACTGGGTCCTGGTTTCGGCTGGGATAGGGTTAAATTTCTTCCTAGTGCTGTGTTTTGGATTTAGTACGAGGAGAATGTTGATAACACACTGATGTTTTCAGTTGTTGCTAAGTGCCCTCCTAGTCCAAGGACAGCTCCCGTGCCTACTGACTGAGCTAGGTACACAAGATGGGAGGGAACATAATCAGGACAGCCAGCCCAGCTGGCCAATGGGGTATTCCATACCATGTGACGTCATGCTCAGTATATGAACGGTAGGCGTGATCCAGGAAGTACCGATCGCTACTTGGTTATCGGTCAGCGCGGGTGGTGAGCAATTGCATTGTGCATCACTCATTTTGTATATTCTATCATTATTATTATCATTGTTTTCCCTTTTCTGTTCTATTAAACTGTCTTTATCTCAACCCACGAGTTTTTCTCACTCCTACCCTCGATTCTCTCCCCGTCCCACTGGGGGGGCGGGGGGAGTGAGTGAGCGGCTGCGTGGGATTTGGCTGCCTGCCAGGTTAAACCACGACACACTGGTTTAGATTTGCATAGTTAGGGCCACCTACCACCTTCTATCCATGTACAAAATTTTCATAGACATCGCTATTCATAGCATGGATTGAGGATGGCATCTGGCCCTCTGCTCTGGGAGCACATTTAGTTAGAGCTCTCTGTGGTAAAGGGACCGAAGAAGAAAGAGAAAAAGAAAAAACCTGAACAGAAACGAGATTACAGTGGCATTCAAACACCTGGAGTCAAAGCGTGACAGTACTGTTGTAACAGCACCTTCCTGACATTTGAATATTTTCACTAGTCAGGTTTTCCAGAGGATTCTCTGTCTTCCCTTCTTTTTTTTCTTTCCTTTCTTTTTTGTTGTTAACTGTGAATCTTCCAAGTATTTTATTGCGGTGTCAATGAAGTTAACTCCCTTAGTTGATCACCCGAGCCACACAAGTAAAAGTGAGGACAGGCTCTTTCCAGAGCCAAAATGGTTAAATTGCTGTTCCGCAACCAGTCCTGAACAATGCTGGCTTCCCTCACTTCCCCAGCCTTGTAGGGCTGAGTTCAGTTCTGGAAGAGAGATGAAGTTCCTATATATTCTATATTGCACTCCAGGGTTGGCCATCCATTTGCAATAGGGTCATGATTTGCTCCTGAACTTGAATTAAGCTGCTAAGGGCAGTTTAAGACTTCATTTCCTTGGCTGTGTTGTGAACGACAAGAAATCAGAAGCTGTCTTCCAACAGGGAAAGAGTGTAATTTGTCGCTGTTTCCACAATTATGGTTTTTTTGTTTGGCTTTGTCAATTTATAAAAGTAAGGAGCCTGCATATTTATTTTACCTTACTTTATTGACTTTCAAATCGCACTACTGAAAGTTAGTAATTATCATTTCCTTTTTATGCTAGCCTGGATAAAGTTGTTGCATTAAAATACGCTACCTGTATTCCGCTGTGAATGTAATCGGTGTCATTTGGGAAATGTGATGAAATATGCATAATTAAGTCTGACTTCTTATCACAGTTTGTTACCATCAAAAGCCTCCATAATAGATGCATTCAATAATACAGAGTGTGAAGTATCTATTTACATATTACCTTGTGTTGCCTGACTATGGGTGTCAGAAACTCAGGAAATTGAGACTCTGTGTATCGTGCCTTCTATGTCCCACTGTTCTGCGGCCCGGATATGCCAAAGGTTCTTCACAATAGCTCCCAGAGGATCACCTGCCTTATGTACAAGAGCTGATTCAGTTCTCAGGGCAATTAATCGGCATCTTTCCCAAAAATTTCATATCCTGCACAGGGGGGTCTCCTGCTTGGTGTACGCAACCTTTTCCTCCTGCTACTTTTAGAAAAAGTGAAAAGGATGTGTTAATAGAAAAAAGGCCTAACAGGCTTTAAGACTTCTTATTTTGCATGCTGTACCTGCATAGATTATGAGTAGCATCCCTTTTCCGGGCTAGGAATTTCTTTTAATATAAACCAAAGTAACTGGGTCCACACTTGTTACAGGTGACTCGTTAGTACCGATTCTAGTTGATAAATAGAGGGGAGGTAGGCCAAGTAACAGTGAAGCACTGTACCTTGCTATCGATGCATACAGGGAGAAAGCAGAGAGGTGAAGCTTCTTCGTGAATACCAAGATGATGCCAGGAAGATATGCTTGAATGATTTCACGTAGTAAATTAAGGGCTGTAATGAGCAGCATGAAGTTTTTGTTTGTGATGCATTGAAAGTTGTGGTGATATGATGATAAAACAAAAAGAAACAAAGCGTTTTGTTTTCTCTTTTCCAGTTTTGACCTTGTGGCTGTTGGAGGCATCTCTGTCACTCTAGTTTTTGACAGATCTCCTTTTATATCTGAAAAAAGGACACTTTGGTTGCCTTGGAATAGATTTATCATCGTAGACAAAGTTGTGATGCAAAGAACAGAGTCGGACACACCATCTTGTGACATCAGTAGTTTCATCAGCCCAAATCCGATTGTACTCCCTTCACCCTTGACAGCATTTGGAGGGTCCTGTCCTGAAAGAGGAACCATTATTCCAGAGCTACAGGTAATGAAAGACTTCCAAATTAACAATTTGTTCAGTTGCAGAACAAGTTCTAGACAATTTTAGAAGATGACACCAAATAGTGAGCAATTAACTGCTGTGATGTTATTCACTTGTCAGAATGATACCAATGCATCTTTCTTTAGTACTGTTTCACAAGATGCTTTTCTCTTTTTTTCTTTCTTTATTTTTTGTCAATATTTTAGGGTGCTTTATTTCTTACCTCAAAGTAGAAGAAAGCAGGGAGTCCTAACATGATTTATTATTGAAATCCTGATTTATTTATAGTGATGCACAAAACCATTCCTAGGTTACAGATAAACAGTAGAACTTCCCCATACATCAGTGTGAGGCACGGCCTCACAGATGCTTTGAAGACTCCTAGGGATGTTTCATCCATTCACATCTTCTAGTTCTTTATGATGACATCTCCAGCTATATTTTAGCTCCTTCTTTTTTATTACTCTCTTTCCAAGATAGAGCAATTTTAACATGATCTTTAGGATTGTTTTTATTTAAATGTCTTTTTTCTTGAAACTCCCTTCAGCATTTAGAAGCAATTTCTAATTAACCTCGTATTTAACTGTTCTTTTATTTGGGACTTAAAAGAGATTGTATGAGTCGAACACCCAACAAAATACAACGACACAGGTTTCAGATCATGTAAACCTCCATAATTTTTAGTATGTTGTTTGAGCAGTTAGAGTTCAAGCAATAAGGCCTTTTCTGGGTTCTCTTTAAATTTGACTGAGCAAGCCTGAAGATATTTTGGAGTCTACCTGTGGACATGAATATTTCCAACCTTTTCTCTTTTTCTCGTTTCAACCAGTTGATGGCCATAGTGTTGCTTCCCCAGGGCTCAGTTTTGGGGCCGATCTTGTTCAATGTCTTTATCAATGATCTGGACGAGGGGATCGAGTGCTCCCTCAGTAAGTTTGCAGACAACACCAAGTTGGGTGGGAGTGTTGATCTGCTGGAGGGTAGGAAGGCTCTGCAGAGGGACCTGGACAGGCTGGATCGATGGGCCGAGGCCAACTGTATGAGGTTCAACAAGGCCAAGTGCCGGGTCCTGCACTTCGGCCACAACAACCCCAGGCAACGCCACAGACTTGGGGAAGAGTGGCTGGAAAGCTGCCCGGAGGAAAAGGACCTGGGGGTGCTGATTGACAGCCGGCTGAACATGAGCCGGCAGTGCGCCCAGGTGGCCAAGAAGGCCAACGGCATCCTGGCCTGTATCAGAACTGGTGTGGCCAGCAGGAGCAGGGAGGTGATCATGCCCCTGTACTCGGCACCGGTGAGGCCGCACCTCGAATACTGTGTTCAGTTCTGGGCCCCTCACTACAGGAAGGACATGGAGCTGCTGGAGCGTGTCCAGAGAAGGGCAACGAAGCTGGAGAAGGGCCTGGAGCACAAGTCTGATGGGGAGCGGCTGAGGGAACTGGGGGTGTTTAGTCTGGAGAAGAGGAGGCTGAGGGGAGACCTCATCGCGCTCTACAACTACCTGAAAGGAGGTTGTAGTGAGGTGGGGGTTGGTCTCTTCTCCCAAGTAACAAGCGATAGGACGAGAGGAAATGGCCTCAAGTTGCGCCAAGGGAGGTTTAGATTGGACATTAGGAGAAATTTCTTTACTGGAAGAGTGGTCAGGCCTTGGAACAGGCTGCCCAGGGAAGTGGTTGAGTCACCATCCCTGGAAGTATTTAAAAGACGTGTAGATGAGGCACTTAGGGACATGGTGTAGTGGGCATGGTGGTGTTGGATTGACGGTTGGACTTGATGATCTTAGAGGTCTTTTCCAACCTTAATGATTCTATGATTCACAGAACGTACTAAGTGAAACTAATGAACATAAATTTAAGACTAACTGATGCACACTAGTAAGAAAAAACTGGGTCACATTACTCTACATGAGGTATTCCTGGGTCTTCTTTAAACAGCGAGGTACCCAAAGATGCAGAAGGAAACTGCCCCCAGTCCTTTTTTTGTCATTGGAGGGTCCTTAGAGTGTTAAGTTTCATTGTACAGTACTGGGAAATGAACAAAAAGTAACCCAGAATAATAGGAGAAAGAGATATATTAGCATGTATTAATGCATGAATATTTCTTCCTGCTTTTCTATTAAAAATGAGAAGAGATGTCAGATGTATGACAGAGGGGGCAGCTGGGATGTCAGCAGGAAAGAAGGGGAACACTACAAATCAGGAACAATAAAGGGAGCAGGATTTCCCTGGCAACACTGCATTTCATGTGTCGAAATGACAAGTGCTGGCAGGCCTCCAGCTGTACTGCAGCAGTCCTGTGACAGTGATACTGTTGCGATGTGTAAATAAAATTGTTTGGAAAGTGAAGTAATCTATTGTTAAACAAGAAAAATTGAAAAAGTGGGGAATATAAACAAAACAGTTTGTAATTTTCCAAGCTTGACGAATTTAAGATTGTGACAGGTTGGCTTGTTATTTCGGAAATATGCTAAAATCATTAACCTTATTAAGCACAGTCTAGTTTTCAGTGCTTTTGAGTGACTGCGGTGGCATCCTCCCAGAAGCTGCTCTCTTCTCTTGCCTGCTCTTCCTCACAGCCTGTCCCAGAAGAGCTCCTTTCTCTCAGGAGATCACAAGAGCTGAATCCCTTTTTGTAGCTCCCACATCATTCAAAAGGTCAAGGCCAAGTTTCTTTTTTTCCCCTCACAAGCTCGCAGTCTTTGCAGTCCTTCTCGCTGCTGAGGGCTTATCTTCGTTGCAGCCAGGAACTGATGCTACCCCACGGTGGCCACATCCAAGCCAGCTTTAATCCAAGTGATTCAGACAGCGGCACCGGTAGCAGTGCCGTGGGATTTGAACTCGGTTGCACACCCTGGGGACTTACCTGTTAGCTCGGTGACTCTGACACCCAGACTGTTTCATCCTCACTGCCCTGCGTCCCCAGCCAGCTTGTCTGCACCTTTGTATGCCATCCCCCGTCTTGCTGGAGCGTAGCCTCACTGCCAGCACTTCTGCACAGAGGGTGGTTTAGCGGGGAGGTTGGTTTTCTTTCTTAGGCCTCCCCAAGTTAGCGTTATTACCTCCAAAGCAGGATAGTATCTTCAAATCACAATGTAATATATAAAGTGTATGCGTGTTTAAAAGAAGTTTTTAACTGTATTCTGGTTAAGAACACTCGTTAAGTAAACCAAATAATAAAGCCAAGGTAAAGGTGTAGAGCTCATTTGTATGAGTATGTCCACAGAGGTAGTGTTTGCTCCTCAGTAGATAAGAGGAAAGCGTTAGAGGAAGAGGCTCTTTATCAAAACGGCCAGACCACCATCCCCTAAGTTGACAAAGCGGTTTCTGGCGCTGGACATTTTGTAATATGCCTGGCTACTGCCTTGCTGAAATAAACGCAGAAGACTTCAGTGTTTTAAGTGCTACTGGGTTCACATCATGGTTGTGAAATGTAAAATAAGCACCTGCTGTTGTTATAATTTTGCATTTTTCTCGGCTGTAGGTATAACAATGTGGTTTTTTCCAAGGTGGTCCAGGAGGAAATCCCAATTCCTTCAAGTTTTGTGAAACTGAGTTATCTCAGCAGTCGAACACCAGGGTATAAAACTTTGCTGCGCATTATTTTGACACACACGACCATCCCTTCTGGAATGACGAAAGTCCATCTGCTAGTTGCTGTTGAAGGACGTCTACTTCAGAAATGGTTTCCTGCTGCAGCCAATTTGGTCTACACATTTGCCTGGAATAAGACAGATATATATGGACAGAAGGTTTCTGGTCTGGCCGAGGCTATGGGTATGTAGAATCACCTTGATGTAAGCAGAAGCGCTCACACACATCAAGCCAGGAAAATGCAGCTTATAAATTTTGTTGCTGCATTTCCATTCTTTTAAATCAAATGCCTCTTTAGCTAAAGTGACTCATATGATTTCCTAAGAACATTTGTTTTCATGTTCTTCCAATGTCATCTTTCTAATTTAATCAATTTGAAAATCCCCCTTTCCCTCGGAGAATGGTTATGTACTAACGGCATTATATTCAGCTGTCTTTGTTTTTGAATGTTACTTTGAATATGACCTTTGGTGTGTCATTGTTTCTTGTCACTTTTTGGCTTTGACATTTAAAATGTCATTTCCACTTAGGGTTTACAAAATTCTAACTTTTAGGCATCCTTTCTTACTACATTTCACATCCCCAACACTTAAAACTTCTTGATTTGTTGTTTAAAGATACACGAAAACCGTCATGTGTCATAGGCTTTCTTTACCAAGCAGCACAAGCAGCTATTCTGAGAATGGCTGCAGAAGTGCTGTCTGCAAATACGTTTTATTTAGCCAGACATTTCATTAATTTCATGATTTAGTTTTTAAAAGGCTTGCTATTTTTTTAATTGAATTTGGGGTTATGTTGCTTAATGGACTAATCTTATAGATACTTTCCATTAAGATTATTTACCTTACCGGCAAAGCTTAGTATTGTGAATAAGCCCTGTTCACTTCCTTAGCAATTTTGGTTTGCTTTTTAAGTCAGGGGAATTATAGCAGGCTATGAAACAAGAATAGCAAGGGCTACATGGAGCCATCTACCCTTGCAAGGAATATGTCTCATTCCGTATATGAAAATGCTGTTGAGGGGCAGCCAGAAGCTCTCTTCAAGACCTGCTGTGTTGTCCATACAGGCTGCGTGCCGGCAAATGGGCCCGTGCAATGCCAAAAGGTGCCATCCAGGCTATGCAAGCCCTGCAACTCCCAGGGCATCTAGTGGGCTCCCAGCCGGGTGGTCTGTGAGGCAGCTGCGTGGAGAGGCGATGGGAGAAAGGAGGATTATAGCACTGTCCTAGTCATTTCTACTTAGAGGATGATGCAGACATAGCCATTGGTGTCCACAAAGGGTTATGAGACCAAAATATGGAGTGTGATTTACGTCATGCGATGCACATAGGAATATATCAGAAAACAAGGAGCTTATTCCAGGGTTGTGGTCCCACAGCCTACTTCAACAGATACAACTGCAGGCTGCTGCCAGAAGGGACGTTCCCCCATTCTCTCCTTACCCCTGGGCCACCACTCACATTCATTTGATCATGAAATGAGCCAGATCAGGAACAAAATCAGCTGAAAACTGAAGCGATCAGAAAATAAGTGATAAATTTTCAGCTTCATTAGTTTCCTGATCTGCTATGAATGCTAGTGCAGAAGCGCAGGTCTTCTCATTCCAGCTGTGGCTCACATACTACGTTGGCCTAAAGTGATCAAAACTCCACCCTTAGTGCAAGGTGTCCTGAATTGCTGCATCATCGTATCTGCATCTGACCTACCACGACTGGCTCACATCTGCAGAAGGGTGGACAACTTTTCGAAGGGGTCGGTCAGGTGCTGGCACCGACACCAGAGAGGGCTCTGAACGTCCCGGGTATGGCGCGTGGTGGGGAGCAGGAGTGCCCTTTTCGACCCGGCTGTCTCGTGAAACCTCCTGGTTAGGGGGCAAATCTAGCCCTACCCATGGCAGGTATAGATTCCTGCTAGTGTTTTGCAGTGAGGGAAGGTATTAAATGGGTTGTTGGCTCCACTTACACATATTTGTGCAAATCCAGAAACGAAAAAAAATTCCAGTGTGCCCTTTGGCACTCCCATGGGTGACCAGGCAGGGCCAGGTGGGTCACGGGTGCCACCTGGGGCTTTCCTCGGCACGGGTACACGTGCCCTGTAGTCAGAGTCTGTCACTGCACGGTAACACCGATGTGTTTGAGAGGGAACAGTTGAGGATGCCTGCTCCCTCTGCATCGTTTAAGAGTCTTCTGGTGATCGTGAAGTCCAGTACATAGCTGGACTTTAAAACAATTTAAATCAAATACGTAACATCTTACGAAATGATACTGTAGTTACAGATTCCCAAATTAGAAGTAGATAAGCGTAATATGTTTAAATATGAATAAAGCTTACGCAATAGTGGTGGATAACAACTTCTAAATTATTTAATTGGTGCTTAATTTTTTTTCTTTTCCTTAAAGTTTAGGTTAATTATGCTTCTTGCAAAATAGAAGCAAAAATCTTCATGTTTTAAGTGCATTGTTAGCATGCTTTGTTAGATTCCAATAAAGCTTTATTTAATTTGACAAACTGTAGTACTCAGGGACCTTTATCTGCATCCATTATATGAATTTTTGTCAAAATAATTTCCTCTGCCAGTATATTACCAATATTTAATAATGCATTCTGTTCAGTTTTCATTTTAATTAAATTAAATTGCAGCAGGTTGAAGTCCTGGAACTCAGGAATATAACCATCTGCTTTTGGTTTTACAAATACTATAAACATCTTTATTTTTCTTCAGGGCTATTGACAGCAATGATCACACAACCAGTTACAGAAAAGATGACTTTCTGAGCATATTTCCACACACAAGTGGTTCTGTTTAAATTTGTTGGAGAAATGTTTGCTGGTGTTTGTCTAGTCCCCAAGTCCCTGACAAGAGGCCATTTTCTCTTCTCAGAGTAACAACGGAGATGATAAAGTAACATTTTTTTGTTCTGAATAAAAAAAACATCACGTGGATGTTGACACACAAAACCTTGTGGTAAAGTGTACGTCCCCTTGTGATTTAACCCAGGAGAAGGAAGGATTTCAGTAGAAACCTCAATAAATGCTCCTGTATAACTCCATACATGCTCAATCTTACTCCTGCAAGCCCTTGCATCCCACACAGCAGCATGAAGCGTTCACCCTTCGGGTGTGAATATAAACCAGCTCTCAAGCAGAATAGTCTTAGGTCTTCGCTGTTTATTACTCTATTTGTTACTTCGGTAGAGTTCATTATGTTTGTGGTTCGAAGAAGTAAGATGCTGATAAGTACAAATATTTCAGGAGAGGTTGAAGTAGAGGTTACTGTCCTGTTTAATCGTGTCTTTTATTTCTTACCTGTATTTTGGCAACAGCCCTTAAACTGTGATGTGCTGGCACTGCTAACAAATTATTGTTCCTTCTTCTAAACAGTTGTATGAAAAGAACAGGTTTTTGGTACAGATGATTTCAGTAAATCTTTTGAAATCCATTTTGTACTTGCTGGCTGTTAGTGTCCAAAAAACATAGTCACTACAGTTCTCCTTCATGCAGTGAAATCTCAGTCACCTCAAAAAAGGGCTATAAATTAATTTGACCAGAAAATAACAGCCATGAGGGAAAGCTGACTGAGATTGTCGTTTCACTTCCAAAATTACGTTTTGCAAAACCTGCCAGTACCAAAATACTTATTTTTCAAGGGGCACTGCAGTCACTTGGTTGACTTTACAATTGTTATGCTTCGCCTTGATTACTTGATTACAAAACAATTGATAGGAATTTTTCATGGATGGTACATCAGTACCTCCAGTTAGATGTTTCAGGAGACCCTGCTTTAAGATCACGCAGATATTCCTTTTCGGAGCATAGACTTCATCATTGATAAATATGTATAAGTATACATAGAAACACGGTTGTAGGCACACATGAAGTGAGCGTATGTCCGCGTGTCTCTGATGAGAAGAGACAAAAACGCAGCTGTGCACAATAACTGTGAGAGCAGGGAACAGTGAACTTTTAAGAACTCTAGCGAGCAGGCTGGGGGGGCACAGGGAGTTGGGAGGGGACACGGCTGGGACAGCTGACCCCAACTGACCAAAGGGATACTCCATACCATATGACGTCATCTCAGCACATAAAGCTGGGGGAAGAAGAAGGAAGTGGGGGACGTTCAGAGTGATGGCGTTTGTCTTCCCAAGTCCCCGTTACGCGTGATGGAGCCCTGCTTTCCTGGGGATGGCTGAACGCCTGCCTGCCGAGGGGGAGTAGCGAATGAATTCCTTGTTTTGCTTTGCTTGTGCGCTTCACCTCTTTGCTTTCCCTATTAAACTGTCTTTATCTCAACCCACGAGTTTTCTCACTTTTACCCTTCCGATTCTCTCTGCCATCCCAGCGGGGGGGAGTGAGCGAGCGGCTGGGTGGGGCTCAGTTGCCGGCTGGGGTTAAACCACGACAACAGTGTTAGCTACAGTCCTGGAAAATGTGCCACTGTGGATCCATTGGCACAGATTCTCAGATGGTGTAAATTGTTATACCTCCCTTGAGCCAGGTACCAGCATGGTACCTTACAGCAGCTGGTGAACTGTCCTGTGGGTCTGTCACGGTTCACTGAGCCAGGCTGAGTGGCTTCGTATTATAGGTCTTTACTCTTTTCAACTATACACGTCTGACCCAGGACGGAACGTTTTAAGTGCATGAATGGAGTAAAGATGCTAACGTGTAGGTGGCAAGTGTGAGGTTGCTTCATAGGAAAAATCTGCCCTTTATCTTCTCTCTGCATTAACACCTAGAAAATAGCGTCTTCGGTTACTGAACCTTGATGGCTCATCCCAGCGCAGGATGTGGCTGTTCTGGAAGAAGCTCCATGCCCACAGCTGGGCACTCAGCCCAGGGAGTTACCCAGGAACATTGTCAGTCATCAGGGCGCCTGTAACAGAAAAATTGGACAGAGCGGCTGCTGGACCCTAGACTGAAACCTATAATGTTTGAAACACACAATATTTACAGTACTTAAGGAGATGTGATTTTTACAAATCAGAGTTTAGCTGCAAAAACCAGATTCTTTCTGCTAAAATGATGAAGCAGCTCTAAGTGAAGTTGCTGTAAGGAACAGCTTTCACTTTGCCATGAAACATTTATCTTACAAACACAAATGCTCCCTGCTATAGCTGGTCAAAATATTTTCATTGCATCCAGTAATGGAATTTAGATGGTATTAAAACTGTTTATGGTTCAAGTAAAATATACCTAAAGCTGCTACATAGAAAAAGTGAGAAGAAAATATTGAAAATGTCAGAAAACCCTTTTTTTATTTTTTTTTTAATTTTGTATATTAAAATATTTTTAAAGACATTTTTTATTTTGGAAAGGCTGAATTATCTCAGTATTTCCTAGATCAAATTTTGGGATTTGGTGTCAAAATAACATTCTTCCTTTACGAATGAGTTGCACTGAAATCTAAAAAGGTTAACTAGAGGAGATAGATAAATAACTTTAAAAAAAAAAGTTGGTATGCTAGAGATACCAAAATTAAATTTTGAAGAGTGTTTTTCGTTTTACTGAAGTACTAAAGGGAAGGTTTTTTTGGTCAGTTTGCACACCCCCAAAACCCACCATCCTTAGGGAAATTCAAGATTTTCAGTAGGTATTTTGGCCAGCTGTAGAGGGGAGCCATGTGATGTGCAAGCCTGTTAAGATAAATACTTAATTCTAGAAATTTTCAGCTTGGCAATCCATTTCTGCCTAACTGCAGTTTTTACAATTAAAACCAGTTTGTTTTAACATAGATTTTTTTCTATTTAAGCTGTTATTCAGGTAATTAGCAGAAATGCACTAATCAAGTCAGGAGTCACTGGAGGAGATTTATACTCTTAGGAAATCCATAACTGATACAACAGAAAATTTTCTGCTTTGAAACAGTAGTAACTATAGCTGTAATAACATACTAATCTCTTAAAACCCTTTTTGAAAAAAAAAAAACATTCAACAATAGCAATCAGGCAGAGGAAAATTAGTGGCATCATTACTTGACAGATGAATATCAAAACCTGGAATGAAAAATTACCTAGTAGTTCACAGAGGAAAAGGTAGACTGATAGATATTTAATTATTTGTTTGCAGTGTCGGTGGGATATGAATATGAAACATGTCCTGATTTTATTCTGTGGGAGAAGAGAACAGTAATCCTTCAAGGCTTTGAAATGGATGCTTCAAATCTGGGAGGCTGGTCTATAAACAAACACCATGTATTAAATCCACAAAGTGGTAAGTCCTTGCTTTATTAACTGGCCATGCAGAAGAAGAATACAAATTTTAAAGGAATTAATTGTTCAGATTTTAAGCATTACACTTCCTAATGTGTAATCCTCTTTGTTTGAACATGCACCCTCATTTATTGAGAACTGACCTGTAAATGCCACCTGAAAGGATATTTTTAACGTTCTGGCTCCAAGGTATTAAACACCAATATCACTAACTCTTGTGATCGCTAACACATTTCGGTCATTTGGATGGAAAAAGGGCATACTAATTTAGGTTCGGCATAGAAGTACCACCTTTCAGGTCAGTTCATAGTGTGCTATATTCTCAGTGAAGTGTCTACACCCCTAATTCATCCTATGACTAACATCGGGTGGTAGCATCACAGCACCGGGGAGACACGCCGTGAGGGAAAACAGGCCGGCTGAGTGAGAGGTAGCACTTCCAAAACCACGCTACCAGTCCGGTGTGCAGAAGCTTTTGTGGCTGCCCGCTCTGTGGAGAAGCACAGTGAGGTACTCTTCAGGACAAGCAATACGGCACCTTTTGAAGCATTAGGAAAAAAAACTGTAAATGCTTTTGGTGTCATAACATTAACCCTGCATAGAGATTCTTCAAGCATGGAGACTTGAATCTGTCTTCTCATTGCTCTTATTTTATTCCCAAGGGTTTTTCTTTTCTTCCCTTAACATCTATAATCAGGAATCAGTGGGATTAAATTATTAAAATAATACTTGTAGATAAATTATGGTAACTAGAAAAATATGGTTTTGCCAATACACAGAAATCTCACTGTCCGGGGGAAGAGAAGCTTGGGGTCAGATTTCAGCACTTATAAATCAGCAGAGTGTTGGATTCAGTAAAGTTCTCTCAATTTGCTCCAGCTGAGAGTCTGTCCACTAAAAATCTATTTCCATCTGCAAACTTCTGTAATGAAGATTCATGCACAGATGTATGGCTGTCAGGTTTTTACAAGTTCTATTGTTGAATGTGCAGCTACAGTATAAATATTCCAAATACAAAAGGTCAGATTTAGTTTGTAAATTATCTGGATTTCTGTTTTGATTTAAAATAGTTTGACATTTTAAACAGCAGTTCTTTCATACCCTGTCTTATTGGTTTGTATAGATTGTCTCTTTTAAATGCCAGCTATTGACATTTAACACAAAGAGAAATCTGACCTCAGTCAGCTCAGCCCCCAACTGTGAGCCCCATAGTCTACTCCTTAGTGCCAATTTACCACTTGCATAGTTTAATTTCAAGACTAAATTGCTGGCAGTAACTCCAATTTATATGACTATCTGCTAACTGCAGTGGTTACTACTATAATTCACCCCATAGGCACTAACATGTTCTGAGAAAGTGTACAATTATAATCTGAGCGGGGCTAAATCATTGCTTTCCTGAGCACCAGGAGTATGGTGACAAATTGCCTCCTGGCCCCATCTCAATGCCAGAGAGCACCGACCTGTCGGCCACACGCCACCTCCTCTGAAATCATCCAGGCTGTGCCCGCCACCCCAAGCCAGTAACAAGGATGGGGAACGTGCAGCTTCTTATACCTGCTCCTCTTCCTCGCGTGTTCCCACTGTGCTGGGCATGATCAAGGCTGAAGTCGGGGAAAGCTGCTAAACGTCTGTATCCCATTACTTGCAGAGACACAGTCTGGGGAGGGGAGGGCATAAGCATGTCTGACTTGAAAGCAGTGGGTCTCTTCTGTTCACAGTTTGCATGTGAGATCATCTCCAGTGAGGATGACTAAGCCCAGCCAGAGCTCAGTGATGTCTCAGATGTTCCTTGTGATTATAACGGGCTTTGAGCATGCACACCTGGCTCGTATATAACAACTAGAAAAGCAGTTAGGAGCAGAAAAACAATGACTATACCACAGCTAGTGCACACTTAACAGAGCAGCCTGTAGGCTCGTATTAAAGCAACAAAAACAAATAATGAACTGTGTTAACCAAAAGGATAAAAATAATGTCTAGTCTAAAAATAATGTCTAGTCTAAAAATAAATTTCTAGTCTTATCTAGAAACTAGTGAACTGCTTTTCCATTTCAGATATATAAAATGTACTTTAAATAAGGACAAGAATGTGATTCAAACTTAGAATTATACATTTCAGACTTATCTCCATGCCACCGTGAGTGAAATGAAAAGCACGAGTAGCCTTGTCGAGTATGAATATATTGAGATTTTTCACTTTTAATTAAAGCATTCCCTCTGTATGTATGAAGAGCTGCTCCTTTTAGAAGCATGAAACTTGCATCTGTTTTTGAAACACTGTCCCTGGATTAGCTACAGAAATAGCATTGGAATATAACATAAATGTCTTTCTAAAAATTCTCTCTTGCAAATTACAATTTTGTTTTCAAACTAAAACTAGAAGCACTTTGCTTGGTTAGTTAAGTAGTCCTGAAGAGCTTATATCTAACTTCAGCCAGTAAGCCTTGTCTTCGAGCCGCTCTGCTGCTGTGCACAACGTTCCTACTCAGGGACAGGGTGGATATGCTTACCTCCCTCCCCATAAAGGCGATTCATTTTAGAGATGTTACAAAATAAACTAAGTACAACAGAAAAGTTGTAAAAATAAATAGTCGCAATTTTACAGAATTGCACTTCATAGCACAGTCTAAGCTGTGAAGGTACAAGTATTGACATGCAGTAAACCACAGCAAGTAAAAACTGTGTTCTATTGCAGATGTAAGTATCTTTAAAAAAAGACAGAAAAAAAAGACGTCTGATTCCAGCAGCATAGGTGTGAAATAACATATATTGTTCCAATGTGTCACTGGAAACTCAGGCTTTTTAAATGCATACGGTTTTGCATCAATATGACAGTTAGGTTGACAAAGGATCGCATCCTGTTCTCAGCTATAATAAACCGTTCTTTTCCCACTTTTTTTTCCCCTCCAGTTTAGAGGTTTGATCACTTCTAATTCATGACATGATTAGAGTTTAATGTTTTCTAACACAAAGGTTTTGGTCAGTTTGGAAGATCATCAGGGCATGTCTCTCGATCAAGTACCATAAATACTGGTTCCTATATAGAGTCCTTTTAAAGACACCTATATCTCATGAATGCAAATGAATGTGCTATTAACCGATTTTTCGGAGTATTCTTTGAATTGGATTTTTCTTCTGATGGGCAAGTGTATTGATTCCATTTTTATTTATCTGGAGGAAGGAGGAGTAATTTTACAGAGACTTTATGCTTTACGGTAATTTCAGCCCCAGTGCAACACAGCACTGACTAAAATTAAAGCAGCAGCTCGAAAGCCTGAAATTAAGCACATGCTTACATTTATTGACAGCAAAACGTATTCTCCAGAGCCCTAATTATTTACTGGCATTTGTATGAGGCAGTTGAAAGATTACCTTTATATTGTTAATTTCGGACAAAGGGCAGCGTCTTCATTTAGTAGTATTTTTATCTGGTGTGTAAGAGAGGACATTGCCATTAATTTTACTAGCGTAAAAGCATCCAGGATGCTTTTTTTTTTAAGCCAATGTTCAAACAAATATATGTATTCTGTCCTCTATTGTTCAGAAATAAATTTTTAAAAATATAATTCCCTTCAAAATAGCTATGGCAACTCTCAGTAATTTCCAAGGAGAATTTTAGCTTCAGATTACCTGAGAGCCACAAAAAAATAGTTTAACAAAAGTTGGTAGAGACAGTACATAAATACATTTGCCATACTTTGGGAAAACTCGGACATGTCTCAACATGTACTTCCTGCAGTATCTAGAATATGCTCATGTCACAGTGTAAGAGTCCTCCAGAAAGTACATTCCATTGTGTTTATTCCTTTAATTGTACCACTTTTCTGATGAAGCACTGGGTTTTCCAAGGGAAATAAGAGATTTTGGACTGTGGTCTAAGAGACTACCTGTCTTCCATTCAGAAATAGCCAAAATCATCCAATAACATGTCGTTTTAAAGGCACTTCTTAACTATATTACCAGATTATTATTTAAAATAAGCAGTACAGCTATCAGCTTGATAAAATACACGTTTGTACTGGTTCTGGTATCACCAACCTAGTCATTGGGAAGACTTTCAACAATGTATGCTGCAGAGCAGTGCTAAAATACTGACACACTGGAAAGTTGTTTTAAACTTTGTAGCAGAACTTAATACATTCTTGCTGGTAAGAAATTCACTTGTGCCTCAGAATTACTCCTTGACTCTTAACTTGGCTTTGCTGCACTTGGCACCATTTTTATATACCATGAAGGACTCGCATTTAAATTTGAATATTGATTTTGTACTGCCACTTAGTGCTCTTTTGTGAAAAATGCATAGTAGTGCTGCTATTAATCTCCTTTAATTAAATATTCAAACTGCCTAAGAAATTCCTCTGCTACCTAATAAAAATTTATGAATAAAATGAATATTAAAGTAGTAATCCCCTAGAAATCAGATAGCACTGCAATTAACAGTCAATTTGTTAGAGCATTAACCAACCATGAGTTCTGCTCGTGATGTTGGCTTTTAAAAGAGCCACTAACCACTAATTGACAAAACGGTGATGGTGAAGCCTGGGACTGAACCAAAATTGGAAGAGGTTAGTGCAACCCTGTGACAGTTTTTAAAAGATCCAATGTTTGTTGCTGGTTTGGTAATCTGATTTTGTAGAGGACTGCATAATCCAAAACTGTGGAATAGTTTAAATGCTATACATTTGCTTTTTTTGTGTCTGTTTTCTGCCCTCCCCCCTTAGGAATTGTACACAAAGGAAACGGTGAAAACATGTTCATTTCCCAGCAGCCGCCAGTCATCGCAACCGTGATGGGCAACGGACACCAGAGAAGTGTCTCTTGCTCCAACTGCAACAGTCTTGCGCTCAACAGCAAACTCTTTGCCCCGGTGGCTCTTGCTTCTGGGCCTGATGGTAGTGTGTATATTGGTGACTTCAATTTTGTCAGAAGGATCTTCCCCTCTGGAAACTCAGTTGGCATACTAGAATTAAGGTAAAAAAATAATTAGCTTTCTCTGACTAGTGTTCATTATTCTGGCTGTGATATGCCTGTGAAAACTACGGTGAGCCTTTTTTCACGTGTGACTTAAAGCAGCAGCCACATTTACCTACCTTGTGAGCATGTCTCATTGACTGTCGAACAACCTCATCAGAAAACTTATGCTTACTTTAAAGTCATAGGTTAAAAAGGGCATCTTAAGCAGCCTTTAGAACAGGTTTTGCTTAATTAATTTCTACAAAGTGCAGAATTAATACAGCTAATTTTTGTTCCTGTGAGATTTTTCATACGTTTTCTCAAAAAAAGTTAAAAGATTCCATGAAGTGTATTTTTGAAGAGAACCCCATAATTCAATAGCAAATATGTGCAGTATCATGTCAGGTCACAGCATTATGGCTGAAGATAGACTTACCATGTTTCAAATTAATACAATTAAATTGTTCCTCATCTGTAACAGAGGATATGACTGACTTTAAGCAGGCAAGAGCAAACCTGGCATTGCAGGCTGACATGTCGCAGGCTGGGCCTGTGCCACCATTAACGACTGCCCTGTAATTATGACTCCCATTCCCTTTCAGGGCCAGAGCAGGAAAGATTTCGGACACTGATACACTAAATTTCTCTTACTTAACACCCATGAATCTCAACTAGCTAGCATTGCTGGTGATGATGATGTGTGCTGATTGTTCACAATTACTTGACAATGTGCAGGCAGTGGAAAGGAAGCAGTTTGAGAGAAAGAAATAATACTGAGTAACAGGATGAACAATGTTTTGTTATCGGAATACAGCTCTGTGAGCTGTCAGGCAAAGAACACAGTTTTGTTAAGGACTAACATTTCTTGTCTTTTTCTTTTTTTTAAACCTGAACTTACCTGTCTTACTAGGAATAGAGACACAAGACACAGGTAAGTAAAACACAGTCACAGTAATATGTGAACCATGTTCAAGGAAACAGTCTTACAAAAGTGGTTTTAGAAGTCTGGATACAGAGAAACACTCTGAATTTAATAAATATAAATGTTAATCAAATTCACCATCGTTTATAGTAAAGAAGGTTAGATTTGTTCCCTTTGAAGGGATGAAGTCTCCCTCTAAAAATCAGCAAGCAGAGATGGAAAGGTTTAAACCCAAAAGCTGCGAATGCATTTCATAGCTGTCATATTCACTTCACGTGATGTGTGAATGATCATAGATATAGCCAGCCAAGGAAACTGGAGTTTTAACAACAAAGAAGTAATAAAAAAGGCTTCAGAGTCACACGAGAGGACTGTGCGTTAGCAGTTCTAGGATACTACGAACTTTAAAATCTGCCACAGAGAGTGCACCGCAGGCCCCAGAACTGAGGACGCTGTGTCACAGCTCAGTCCTTGCTTCTCCAGCTAAAGCAAAAGCAAGTGGCTTCCCCCCTTTCCAGTTAGCGTTTTGGCATTGCAATTTCTTTAAAAGAATGAACGTTGTACATTAGGCTTCTGTGACAGACGGTGAGGGAGTCGGTTATAACAATCCAGCTGCAGAAATGACGTTGCAGCCTCCAAAGAGGTAGCAAGGCACCAAGGCACTCTGTATCCTGAGGAACAAACTTCTTAGCACTTCAGTACTTAAATGAGATAAATAAACCAGCACTAGTACAACCTAAGCTGAGAACTTCGTGGCATGGTAGGAGGCGGAGAGCGGACTGAACATGTGTTTGCAGGATGAGAGTACTGGTTGGAATTGCTCACTATAGCCACAAGAATGCTACTGAATACTATAGATTATTTGCCAGCCTACTTACAGATGATGTCACATCTCATATTTTAAAATGAAAACTTAAAAAGAAAGAATAATTCCTACTTGGTAAGTGCAAGGATCTATTTTTTTAACTGAAGGATTGTTTCCATTTGCCTTCATGCTAAACTGACCAGTATCTTTGTAAACTAAAGAAGAGAAAAGCAAATTGAACTTATTTACTCTGTAATGCATTCAGAACATGAATCAGGTTTTAAATTCAGGGGTTTCTTTTGTACAGTGGAATTTTTTTAATACCTGCTCACTAGTACTAGTTTCTTGAGATGAACTTAAACCTTTTAATTAAATCAAGTTGTGGAATGCTCAAGTACCTCACCCCTATTCATTACAGTAATAATTGCCTCTGTCAGTATTCTGTCCAAGTGAAATCTGTGGAAAATTGGAGGAAATCACTTGAAGTTAATGTAGTCTTTGAGGTTATGGGGGAGTACTCAGCAGGCCCACTGTACGCCAGTCTTTTGAGGCTGTAAAGGCCATAATCATGGTGGAAATTTCTAGGATGCTCAAAGAAACATGTAGAAGCAACAACTAAAAGGTTGTCAGAGGCTCGTGACAGTCCAAGCAGGAAAATGCTTCAAAATCCAGTTCCTCAACACAACTTTTAGTCTCCAAAAGAGCAGGGAAAAAGGGTTCTTTTTACTGGGACAAAGAAAATACTGTGTAAAAAGGGATAGAGTTTGGAGACCAGTAAACAGAGAAGGCCACTGATCTTATTTTTGACTGTTTAAAAACAACTTATCCTATTTGTTTTTCTTGTCATCAAGATTTTAATAAGAAATAACAAAGCTATTGAATAACTGGTAAAAATGGAAACTAGGCTTTGAGGTTACAGGGAAAAATTTTACTACGGGATAGTAAGAACTTGTTCTGGAAAGATTAATTGTAAATCCTAGTCTACTTGATGTAGTTTTTAATAGGCAAATGTAAATAAACTCAGATTTAGATTTGATTGCAAACTTCTGCAAAGATAGCAAGTATTTGATTTTGTTCCTTTTTTTACTAATACTCTTTAAATTTAAACATTTTAGTATGCAAGGCTTTAAGTATAAGCATCAGGAGTTTTCTAACAGCAGGTCTATTAAATGGAATGACAAGGATGACAGAAAATGCGTCTACAAGGAGAGTATATAATGACCCCTGGTTCTCTGCAGTTTCTGCATGATGAACAATATGTTTATTTAACATTTAGAATTCTCCTTGCAACTTTTTCCACAGAAGTATTTCATTAAGAAGTCATCTTTTGGCTGGCCAGTCTCTTCTGAGCTTACTCCAGAGAGCACAAATGATTCTTAATGTTATCAACAAACAAAATTTTATAATACTGGTGATACATAATTCAGCATTAATTGCTTTTAGCTGATCCTCTTACTCATGTTTCATCATACCGCTGTCCTCTCGTTCCCTATGTTTCTTGGACTGGGTTTCACATTGTTCCCCAACTGTGGGAATATCTCCTTCCTTATATTTCCGCCTTCTGCCTCTTACGGGTGTTTATGACTAAGGTCAGCTTTAAGCTAATCTAGCTTGTGGCCCAGTCCTCACGGATGCTGAGTAGTTTCTATCCCTTTTTGGATGGAGAATGAGAACTGAGAGAAATAGGCCCAAGCTCTATCATGTTTATCATGGTACAGCATTAGCCTTATCACTTATAAATGGAAATAAGATTTCAGCTGATCATCTGTTAGAAGTTTCTTAGTAATATATAGAGTACTCAGTAGATTGCTAAAATAAAAGATATTGGTAAGTAATTTTTACACTGTTTTGCAACGTTGCTCAGTGAGGTAGAACTGTCCAATAGATGATTCATAAAGCTTGGTATCTGCCTCAGCCAAGCAAAAACTTCATATTTAAAGAGGCTCCATCAACCTGAAATCGAATCAGTAAAATAAGTAAAATAAGTAAAATAAGTACTTATTTTAAGTAAGTAAAGTAAAATAAGTCAGTATCATCTCGGACATTACATATGTCCTGGAGCTTCTGCCAGTTCTTCAGTTCTATGTTATCTAGATTCTTCCCTTCCTGGTTTGTTGTGGCATGAAAACCCGTCCCTGCAGAAGGAGCTGTACCTGAGCGTTGTCAAACCCACCACAAACAGAACTGACAAAGCTGAGAGGAGTAACTCGTTTCCTAACTTTTTGCAGCAATCTTAAGTGTTAGTTAATTGTACCAATGTTAATAAAATGTCTCTTTAACAACAACAAAAAAAAATTTGACGATCTTTTTAATCTGCAGAGCAGTTAGGAAGGTCCCATGTAGAGTTACAGGGGATGCGGGCAGGTCGGTGTCTGCCCAGCCGCCTGTCAGAAATCTCCTCCTCCCCCCGGGGAAACATGGCAATGGTAAAAATACTGTCTGAGCACCACAACACGCTGCCAGGCGCTGCCCACCACTCCGCCTGTGCCTGTCTCCCACCATTTCAGTAACCAACTGTGTGATTTAAAGGATCTACACCTATCTGGATTTTGATTTTATTTTATAATGAGGACTACACTGCAGTCTCACCAGGCTCAGGACACTGGTGTGGTGTGCCATGTGTTTAGACAATTTCCTCAAACTGGAAATTAACTTTCCAGTCAAAAAGAACCAAAAAGTCTTACTGGTTAATAAGATGCAGCCCAGTTCTCCGATTAGAATTTATGATCCTCACCATTTAATTAACATATGTAAATATTTTTAAATAACATTTTATGATCTCAATAAGGCACTTCAGTGCATGAATTACGGTGCATTAATTCATGCCTAGTTGCACTGACAGTACTTGGCCTTCTGCCTTGCTCCTGACAATACAGTCGGCATGAATTAAGGCACCATATTTCACACCTTCATATTTCCTAAGGTTTAGAAACAGATAAAAATAACCAAGAGTGGGTATTTGTGCCCATGCAGAACAGTCTGTGATTCACTTTGCTGCAAGTTGTAGATTTGTTTTCAGTGCCAAGAGTACTAGGACTTAGCAGGCATAGAAAAACGACCTTGCTTTTGATAGTAATAATTACAACTAAGCTGAAGTCACTCCAGTTAGCTTTATACTGGGTGGCTTGGTACTGATGGACAGACTAACTCCACCAATACCACTCTCCGCATAAGCTCGCTACCTGGTACGTAGCTGGCTGGTCAGGCTCTGCGGCTAGTGCTGGTTCCCTCCTTCTCAGCAGTGGTGCTTGCGGGAGCTACATTAAAGCTGTTCTCACTTATGCCTCTGTCATCTCCAAATCATTGAACAGATGTCTTCAGAAGTGTTATGCTACCATGAACAGAGATTAAAAAGAGAAAACAATTTAACTTTGATGCTCTTCTCCTCTGTTTTAGTACAAGCCCTGCACATAAATATTACTTGGCCATTGATCCAGTGTCAGAATCCCTTTACTTGTCAGATACCAACACCAGAAAAGTCTACAAAGCAAAGTCTCTCATTGAAACAAAGGATCTGGCCAAAAACGCAGACGTGGTGGCAGGAACAGGTGATCAGTGCCTTCCATTTGACCAGAGTCACTGTGGAGATGGCGGGAAGGCATCCGAGGCATCTCTCAACAGTCCAAGAGGTAAGAAAAGGGCATATCTGAAGTACTTGGTGTTGGTCATCTGTCATTTCCTTCCATTATTTAGAAACTCAGATGCAACTGGATGTACAGAAATGGGTCTGAGGTGATGATTTAACCAACTATAAGCAAGCCAGATCATTTCATAAAGTTCATTCCTGTTTTTAATACAACCAGTCTTTTATGAGGGAGTAGCATGAGCAGCAGGCTCCAGCTAGCATCCTCTGAAATACGCTTTCCTTGTGTGGCGGCAACACTCGTCTTTTATTACCTTTCTATAGCAAGGTGGCAGCATTTAATTATATTTAACTTTTAAGCAAATAATATGGTTGCAAAGTCAATTTTTTATATTTTATGCGTTCAGGTGATTCTTGTAATGTTAATGGAGTTTACTCATACATATTAAGTCAGGACTGTTCAAATCAGACAGCCAGCAAAATCAAGTTTATTTGGAACTCTAGTTTGTCTTTCCTCATTACATGCACTCTGCAAAATATGAGCATCTCACCTACCACACGTGAAATACGCATTTTGCTGCAGCCCTCCTGTCAGAGTACATCCTGCATTGTCACAGGCAAAAGGCGCGCGAAGCCTTGAATCCCCACCAGCGCCACAATTAATCCCCCTGCAGCGTGCATCAGAACTGTGATAAAGTCTCTGGATTTGGTGCTCTAAAGCAGGTGATCACCCTCGACGCCCACTGAAATCCCTGGAACAAAGGGTACTCAGCAGCTCCCATGGCAGAGCCCTGAGTGGGCTTTTAGCATGCTCCCCCTCTAGCGCACCGCTCCCTCCTAATGACTAGCTCTAAGGAAGGGTTTTGATTATTTTTTGTGAACTAATAAAGGAAGGCTGTATATCAGTAGGAAATTAGAATGTATATCCGGGCAGAAACGTCTGTAAGACAAGCAAATAATCCTGGTTTAAGGCTTAGCCAGAGACACGTTGTAATTATAGAGTGACTTTAACATATCTTTAATGATGGAAGGTAAGCATGAGGTAAGTACAAATAAATGTTAATCTTCAGGCAGCTAATTAATGTAATGAATCAATTCTAAAAATAGTAGAAACAAAGGTTTTTAGATCCTTTAGCAGGAAAATGATCAATGTTTTATTGCTGATTACAATTGATTATATCTAATCACAATGCAATTAGTTGTTCCATCTTATTTTCTTATTGGGGAAGTATGTTGGTGAAAATTTGTAATATGCTATTTACTTTAAAAATACCCGTGCACAGCTGGCTTCCTTAACAGAAGGTCATAAAGAAATAAAGAGGAATAAAAGTACAATTCATGAGTTCTGGGGCAGCCAGCAAATATTAAAAAATTAACTGTTAGCAGACAATGGCTATACATATTGGCAAATTCAAGTCATGGCTCCCAGCTGCTTTTGATTTATGCATCTACTCTAAATTACATCCGTTTGAAACTGTCAGACTTGTTGTGTTTTGAGTTTGGGATTTTAATCTGAAGGAACTATGGACTGCCACATTCCCTTTTTGTACAGGGCCTAGCAAAATGCAGCATCAACCTGTAGTCACCAGCACAGCATGAACAATTAGCTGTGTATTATTATAATGACCTTATAAATGCATGTCCTTGTTTTCCTCTAAACTGTAAGAGGTTGAATAACCTTGGAAAGTAATAGGAAGAACTTGCCTGGTACCCATAGATCAATTATTTATTAAGAAACCTAAAAGTCTTACATACTTCAATACAGTTTTAGAGATTCTTTTGGATCACTTATTTTGCTTGTTATTGGAATAATTGTCAAGTCAGAAGATGTCACATTTCTACTGAAATAACATTTAAAAATATTTCTCCTAGGAGGCAGGAAACAGACAAAAAATTTATCCATGTTTAAAAATCTTATCCATGTTTAAAAATACTTGAATACAAAGCAACACAATGTTATGTATTTGACCACAGAAATAAATTAATTGCTTTTAATTTCTCATCTCTGACATTTTTCCAGTGCAAAAATAGGTACCTGATAAGGCAGATAAAGACAGAGTAATTGCCAAGAGATTATTAAATATAACCACTTGCATTACTCAATGACCAGACAAGATTAGCATTTATTTTTTAAGCTGATATGGAAAGATTTTTAGCTTTTTTTTCCCCATTTGCCTTCTTTTTTTTGTCCTGAGTATTCCTTTTCTTCCTGTTATAAATGAAAAATAAATTTACCTCTGACTTGGTAGAAAGGTAATATCGAAGAACTTGTTTAGTGGCTGTCTGACCTTGGTTAGTTACAGCTCAAAAGTTACATTCTCATTTTTGCTACCGGCTGCTTGTGACTCTGAATAAGGGCTTATCTATGACTCAGTTGATCCATTTGCAAAATTGATAAGAAATACCTACTGTGTAACACTTGTGAAACTTAATCCTGTTTGGTAACATCCTCAGCAGTATGTTAATAAGTGGAAATTCAAATACTCTTTCTTAATTACTTTTCTGAATGAAAGTTGCTTCAAATGCTGTTTTAACTTTTTTGAACTCTCAATGATTTTTCTATTTCAGTGGGCATGCAGGTTTTGGGAGAGTCCCAGATTATTATTTAATGTTTTAAGTCTTTCATCAACTTTTATTTCTCATTATCTTTATTTGGCAAGGCTGCCTTTGCCTAGTGACCAGGAATTAAATGCCAGACAGGAAAACATCATGAAATCACACTAATCAATTATGATTTGATCTGCTTTCCACAGCTTTTATTTTGCAGTTAACAAACACACGTAGCTTTGTTCGGTCTGTTCTCACTTCTCTGTGAAGGACTAGAGATGGGGCTCAGTGAACATTAATCTTGCACTATTGTATGTTGAGCTGACTTTGAAAGATGCTTTTAAACATGCATGGGTGATGTAGTTGAAATTTGAACTTCAATATATTATTTTTACTGCAACTTTCTTTAATTCTGTAGAGATCTCAGACTAATGAGTCATGTAATAGATGACCAAGTACTTAAGCAGAATGTGAAATGATACAAGGTGGGGACATAAAGTAAGATCTGTGACAAGCTGAACACATTTATTACGCAAGAAGATATTGAAAATGAAGAAGTAACTACACAAGATATTAATCATTGACTGAATTCCAATCACTTAAACTTTACCAAGTAACAGATTTTAATTTTGAGGTGAGGAATTCTGTTTGGGGTTTGGGGATTTTTTGATAACAAGTATTTATGGCACATCTAGTCACCAACACTAGCATTTAAACAATCTGGATTAGTATTTATAATAAGGCACTAAGGGATAGTGTCCTGATTTTAACTAGATTAGTCACCGAGTATTGGAGCAGTAAGAAGCACTAAAATTAATAGAAATACCTGGGAGTTGTTCTACTTAGCACTGCAAAGCCAATGCCTGGATCAAAGGCATTAAACACTTACCTAGCCTGCCCTTCTGAAATCAGTGGGTTTTAGACATGTAAATAGATTTGACTTTCCAAGCTTAATTGACAGAGGCAGTGAGAGGCTGAGACAGTTACCACATTTTTGCTGAGCTACAGTGTTTCCCAGTCAGCATACTAAGTGTCTTAGATTAATATCTGATTTCAATTACCTTGTGTTTGTGACTGCCTTAAAGCATTCACATAGGACAGCTGTGGTGGAAACACAAACTAAGTAACTTTTGTGAAAACAGTAAGTCCCTCCAATGATTGAACCCTAAGTGTCAGACGTGATTTACAACATTTGGAAGCCCAGGCACTAAATCCAAAGATGTAAGCATCTAAGGTCCTGCAGTGTCTGCTTTTTGTCTCCTGGGTCCAGACCAGTTTCTAGAACTAGAAGATAGATGCACACACTGTCTGTGCAAGCTGTGTGTATGGTCAATGCCTCAAGAAATTAAAAAGTGCACACTGAGTACAGAGTACTTGAATGCAGTGCAGTGACCTCACTACAGATGCAGCGACCTCAAAGTAAGCACGAGGGAAATGTAGAAGGTTGGAGTGAGTTCTAAATCCCACGCATAAAAATACCTTATACACAGTTGTAGCAAAGAACCTTTTTCACTCAGACCCATGGCCATGAACTAGCAACACAAATGAAAACTTATATTAAAAATCGGTTCTGCAGTGTAGTTTTATTCATTTTGCTTGAAATTACTAAAGAAATACTACTTAAAAAAAAAATCATGGTTTTGAAAATGCGTTCACCCCAGTAGCTTACATCCTGAAATAATCAGTCTTGTTGCTCACCATCTGCAGCAATACTTTCTAAAGTAAATAAAGCTGTAAGAACAACTGCTCAGATGAAACCTTTACATTTGTCAAATGACAGTAGCCTGTTTCGGGCCTGCCTCTGCTCAGCTACAAGATTCCTGTTACCTTCAGTAGGATGCAGACCAAACTCCTAATGTAGCCTTTTGTGAAAACAAGACACCCCATAGGGGTCTTGGTAAGTAATGATCATACTATTGGTCATAGGTAACGATCAATACTATTTATTCAGCAATCTTTGCTGTTCTGTAAATTCCTAAGACCTTTTCAACGCTTCTATATAATTCAAAAAGGAAAGCAGAATGGGATGAGATGTTTCATTAGCAGTATATAAAGTAAGAAGTACGCAAACCAGGGTGTTTTGCAGCCAAGAATCATTGTCATGTAAGCATCATAGAACCAGCAAAAAATTCATCTCATGCCATTTTTGACTCAGCAAAATTTATTCCATATTTTTCTCTTCAGTAGTCTTAGCTACCTATGATTTCAGAAGTCTGGGAATCTTGTAGAACATTTAAGGTAAACTTTTTGGACAGCAAGTTTTCCTAAATTTCATCCAACCTTCATCTGAATGCGTAAGTTATTCACTTTTCTGCTAACCATTGTCAGCAGTAAGTATGACCCCAGTCATCATATCTCAGACTGGAAGCAGGACATTTTCACTCACAGTCAGTAGTTGGAAATGCTGTTTGCTCCAACTCTAGTGTATGCGTCTAAGGAGAACAACACTCAAGTGCAAGTACTGAAGTCGTGCTCCAGCTGACAAAGGCCTGCTGAATATTTTGCCGCTAGTACTGAGACAGTAATGAAGTAAAGATGACAAAGATCACAGAGCAACAGACTGCAAATCACTTGAATCATATTTTGAGTGGTGTATTATGGTAACCTATAAATAACTAATTGCATAAAATTGCTTTAGTAGTTTCTAGATGGCAGCTTTAATTAAAAGCACCGGAGACATTTAGAAGTTTAGAAATGGATGGCATGTAAATTGCCCTTTTACCAACCATAAAATGGTAATTAACCAATTTGATTCACTTCTTCCTATTAAAAGTTTTATGAGAATCACAATCTCCTTCTAAATACAGTTTTACTTCAGCAGAAGGTGGCATTCTCTTTTATCAGTCCTCACCAGTAGTTTTAGATGATGTTTTACAAATTCTTCAGAAGTTTAATTAGAAGTTTTCAATGCAAAATGCTCATTTGCAAAGTTTTTAGCTGAGCAAAAAGTGTAAAGTAGAATTTCCAGAAGTGGGCAACATACAGCTCTAGCTGCTGTTTATTGTGCGTTCAGAAAGGATTTGTTCCCAAAAAGAGTTTCTTAGAACACAAGTGCTGGCTATGATGGGGGGGGGGAAAAAAGAAAATACCTTAATGGGGAATTTACTGTATTACTTTTAATGCATATTTTTAGCACTATAAGCTTAGCTCCGTTAATGTTGAAATGCCAAAATTTCTAGACTGAAAGATCGTGTGTATAATAATCATATGTATTTTGAATTTATACGTATGAGAACTACACACAAAAGTGATCCGTTTGCTTTCAAAGCATTATTTGCATTTGTGGTCGTGTACATGTGTGCACTAAGGCAGATCTGTCAAGGGAAATAACCCTTTAACCAAAATCACTCCTGAGAGCATATAACAGGAGAGGTTATAGTCGGCCTTCTGTGTTTATCATGGTTGTACTCAGGCCGTCTACTAAGTACTATTTTGTGCAGAAAACAGTTATAAAGAGCAAAACTTTTTCTGCAGAGTCTTTCTGGTGATGATACTTAGTAGCCATGTGTGATTGCACTAGCAGCAGTTCATTTTTAATGTTAGTTAACAGAAGTTAAATGGTACTGATTAAAAGACCTCTAAGAGTGATAAATATTGTTCCAGGATGTCTGTGCATAAATCTACTGGAGATAGATGTTCACACTGTTTTACATTCAGGTACAAAATCTAGTCCTATGTAAGACAGTCCCAGTGACTAAACATGACTAAAAAAAAACAGTCATGTACAACCACGTTACTCAGAAAAGCAGATTGTGCTCAGCCCTGAGTCAAAGAACAAGGCTAAATCCTTGCACAAGTTTATTTTGTCCTTACTCAGACATCAGTCTCATATCCAAGCAAGGTAAGTCTGTCACTTGTGCAATAGGTCACATTTGTGCCCAAAGACAGCGTCAGTTGGGCATACAGTTTATGCTATGGTTCCTTAAAAAAACAGAATCACACTGAGAGCCTAATACAAACTACATCTCATTCTTGTGCAAAGAAGAGATACCCAAAAATGACCTTTTTTACTCACTCATGGAGTGAGCAGTGTTCCTACTCGCACTCAGTGTAATTCATTACACTCAGCATGTGCATGTTTCGTCTCCGAGTTCCTCGGTGATTAAAGCACAATTGAAGTGCTGTGTGTGATTTGATTCTGCATTACACTGTACGTCAGAAAAGGATTAAAAATAAGCTCTTGGAGTACAGATTATGTGAAGCATCATGCAAGATGTGACAGGAGCATTAACGAATCCAACTCTAATGATGAATAAATTGAGACAGTTTAGCCAGAAATCTGTATTTTGTTTTCCAATTGATGCCTTGTATAGGGTATTTGTCAACTAGGCTTAAATGCATAAGTAATTTTTTCAAATGTGTAAAGTCATGTTGTTTTAGTATACGGGAGTAAGCCCTGGAAGCAGTAGTTCATTGTTGAACATATATATAGTGGTACTTGAAGAAACTGGCTTATTAGGAAGTACCAGAAATTTATTATCTTTAGTACAAATACTGAAGACGTAGGCTTGTTTATGCCATCACACCGGCATATGTACTTCCCTTGCAGATAGATTGCCTTTCTGCAATGGCTGGAGAGCAAAATGTACACTATTAACATTAAAGGATCCTTGGTCAGTGTTTGAAATCCATTCAGCAACACAGCTGAGTAGCTTTATTTTATTGCAGCATAATTTTTGATTTTTATATAACGGATGGTTTGCAGCCAACACAGCCATCTGTTCACAGGGAAATTGCGTACAACAGAAGAGGCACTTGCCCTAGTGATAGATCCTGGCCTTGTGTTATCCATGGCATGGATCCGGTCCAGGGCTGCGCTGCCCAGGTGAGAAGCATAGTTCCTCGCTTACCACGCGGCACCACCCCTCTGCAAAGGCAGACTAAGACACAGCATATGTCCTATAGCTCCCACCCACATCGGGGTTCTCATTTGAGCCTGTGAGCCACACTGGAAAGCAATTCAAATCCCATCTAATATTGCTCCACGATGCAATATCAGTGAGGTTAAAAACACCCCCAACAATCATAGCAGCGTGCACACCACAATAGTCACATACGGTGGTCCTTGCTCCTCACACCTTCCCTGCCCCAGCAGTCCAGCATGGCTTTTTCTTCTCAAAAGGAGTCGAGAGACTCTCAAGAAAATAGGAGGAGGCTGGGACTGAAGACACTTTTGTCTCCAACCTTCACCCATCCCTGAAGAAAAAAACCCTAGAATAATGTTCCTAGCAGCTTTTTCATTTACTAATAATCCCTTAGCACGCTTCAGCTCTACAGCGTAGGACAGAGCCCAGGCAGGAGGGCGGGAAGCCCTGAGCATCCCAGCAAGAAGTGCCTCAGAGCCCGGCTCCACCTGCTCTGTGTCCCCGAACTGCGATAGCAGAGTCAACACAGCCCTTCTCATTCTCTGAAGAGAAAATTTACCCACGTACAAACTAAACTGCAGATCCTGACTCAGGCCTTTGGGAACCGTTGTCATGAAAGCCTCTGCAGACTTCTAGCTGCGCCGCAGAAGGTGCAGTCCTTGCAGTGCGGTGTGCTCTGCTGGCTTCTGCCGTGTACCTTCCCTCAGAATAACATTTGGAAGAACCTCATCAGATTTATATATTAATTGTTTATATGGTCATCAATAACCAGGCCGGATTTCTTTTTGCTTTGACTGCTGCTTTAAGGGGGGATGTTTTAGCAGCGCAGTTTTATCAAAAGAGATTTTGCAGTTTGCTTCGCACACCTCGCCTTTGTTTCTGAAGAGGCGGCCAGCCCCGAATTCTGGCCTTATGTGTGCCCAGGTCTCTTCAGTGCAAAGTCTCTTTAGCGTGCGTGAGGGACAGACAGAGGTGCCATCCTTTCCCAAAAACTGGAACACACAGGTCACCCCCTCAACACCAACACAAACCCTTTAGCTTCTCAGATGCACTCGTTACCTCAGCTCACCTTCGAACCTTCAGCCTTTTGGATTTATAAATTGGACTTCTCAGAAGCAGCCAACAGCCGTGAGCTTGCCAGTCGTTCTGTAGTTTCCAAAAGCACCGTTAGTCTCTCATTAAAGAGTAAAGATCCTCCGAGGGAGCTGCTACAAGGAGGCACAATCTGCGAGCTCACAGGCCAGCGGGGACCCAGGACCCAAGATGTCTGCTCTTCCTTTAGCCTTTTTATAACCTCCCAGATTTCCCCCCAGCTGACCCATCCAGCCCCCGCCAGGTGATTTCAATCCCCCAGGTGACATCTGCCCCGGAGAATTGGACATGTCAGTGATCAGCCGTTTCACATAACGAAGCGACGTAGCCTAACCCTGTCCCCTGCGGCACTTCAGCAGGCCGTGGGCATTTTTTGTCCTGGATGGAGAGGGTGGCAGGATGGTGAACACCCCTCTCCTAACGGCAGTTCACAGCCAGATGAATACACTGAATTAAAGAATTAATTTCAACTACCAACACTGTGCTGACAGATAGCCTCAAAGCTGGACACAGTAGGAGTGCTAGACGTTAAAGTTAATTGCTGTGGCCTTTGGATTTTTGTTTGATGATACCCTCAGACCTTTGCAAGGTGCCTAAACATCACCTGCGGTGAAGGGGCACCTCTGGATGGGAACGGGGCGGTGGGGGCCATGATGGCAGGGTGTACCCGAAAGCCCGTCCCCCTGCAAGGCCTTTGCAGCCTCGCTCAGTGCCTCCCTCTTGGCCAGAGTGAGGGATGGAAACCCTCCGGCGGAGGAGGTCAGCCTGCTCCGGCAGAGGGGAGGGCCGAGCCCTCGCTAACCTCCTGGCCGCGACAGGAAAACTGGTGTGGACATCACTCCTGCCTTCTCTTAGAAGAGAAGTGGTCAGGGACAGTTTGTCCTGGGACCCTGCCACTGGGTGTTAACACTGTAAGAGAACACGTATTACACTCAAACGTGTAACTCAATCCCCAGGGATTTCCAACTGCCAGGTACAGATTTACTTAGGGGCCTGGGGAGGCTGTCCCCCCTTCTCCCAGCCCCGTGGGAGATGCATGTTCCCCATCAGGGTCCGGCCTCTGCCCCCCAGACTGCTTACTCTCCCTTGCCCCCGGCTACAATATTTAAAGAAATTATATTAACTATAAGGAAATGGAGCAGGGAAGTGAGGGAGTTCAGTCTGGGTTTTTTTTCTTTTTTAATGGTGTGTAGAATTGCTGTGTGAGATCCTGAACTGGCATGCAGACAAGTGTTTTGTAAACTCAGAGTACATGCAGCCTTCAGTTGTGCTAAATGCAGGGGACAAAAATCAAGAACCATATAAGCCGCTGTCCAAACCATCTGTTCAAGTCCTCTGCCTTTCATTTCTGTGTAGCAGAACATAAATTCATTATTAAAATAGCTTGACTGTGCACAGCAGCTGCTATAATTGCGAAGTTATGCAACTTTAAATGGGAAATTATGAAGTAGTTTAAAGCAAGAAATTGAGCGGTTTTGGTAGAAAGGATTTCACAAACCTAACATGAATAGAAGTGCTTTTCTAGCTATATTTTCAACATTTTAACATTACTTACAGTTCATACAATATAGAAAAGTCTAATAAATTGAATGCAGGAAGAACTGTGGAGAAAGTGTTAGACTGGGACAGACCAGGGCTGGGCATGAGTTGTGACATGGCTGTACCACACACTGCTGGTGGGAGACAGCAAGCCCTCTGTTCCCCACTGAAATACAGAAGACCACGATCTTTCCTTTGCATAGCCCTCTCATTTGTTTCGGGGTCCATCTCTCCTGTGCAGTGCGGTGCAGGGGTGCTAGAGCTACTGCAGATCCAGAAGTGGGAGAACAGCACTAGCTCCTGCTGAAGCCCACGGTTATCGTGAGGCTGTTCCAGTACATGACCATCATCTTGGGCAACACTGCACTGCAATACATCCTGCAGCACCGATATTCCTTCTGCCTGCTAAGCAGAGCCTGCTTTGCACCATTTGTATGTATAGCCTACATCACAAGGAAAGTCTCTCTCGCTTTCTGTGGGTGCTTCTTCCTTGCTCAGACACTCTGACAATTCAGACAGTATAGTAATAAAAAACATTTGCTTCTGCATGAGAATTAAGAAGGTGAAAATAAAGAAAAATCAATTGTAAGATAAGTTTTTAGAAAAGCTAGTCTCATCCCACTTTTTGATGGACATGACACAAAGTTATTGAAGAGCCTAATTCTATGTGTGTAGAATTACATTATAAGCAAAGCCTCTGCTGTTTTGTTCTGCTTCTTCCTCATATCTTCTTTCTTTCTCTAAGTCAAAGACAGTCTGATATACGGGTGTGATCTTTCCATATACAGTTTGTATAAGCCTCAAATAAGTAATGAGTAGGGAAAAAAAAAAGTCATACTCTTTTTAATCAGCAGAGTCTAAGAGGAGAGGAGACATTTTAAGCTCATACTTTTTAATCTAGGTAATGTCAGTACTAACACTCTTTTTTACCCTTTCCCTTCACCCAGGTATCACTGTAGATAAGCATGGATTTATTTACTTCGTTGATGGTACCATGATTCGGAAAATTGATGAGAACGGTGTGATCACAACAATAATAGGTTCGAACGGCCTCACATCAACCCAGCCATTGAGCTGTGACTCTGGAATGGACATCACTCAGGTAGACACCTGGTTTTCATGTGTTGTCACTTTTCTACACATTGTGGAGACAGATAACTTAGTTTCTTGTGCAAGGATTATATATCAGAATATGCTGGATGAATAAGATAATTCTGGACTGCACAGTATGGAGTGCATCTTCCATTCACATGATTATTTCAAGGTGTACCACATAAATGCAAAACTATACACTTGTTTTTTTTCAGGACATGGCATATGAATGTGTAGAGGGGCTTATATAAAGAATACATAATGCTTTAGAAGGTTGCTTGCTACTCTGAGATACATCGTCTAAGGGGTTTATCAGAAGTTTAGAGCGCTTTCCTTTAGTCCAGCTTTCAGACTGATTTGCTTGAACTACTAAATGGAAAAAATATATATTCTGTTTACATCTAAGTCTGTTCTAAATCGTGGAGGAGCATTACAGTAAGTAATTACATAATGGCAGTATTGTAGTGAAGCTACTGCATTTCAATACATTTCTCAAAGTGCTTCTCAGTTCTTATTTCAAGAGCAGGGTAAAAGAAATTGGACTAAAAGACACTTATTGCATCTCTAGTTTATGCTAAAGAAGATACATAGATAAACATGAAGAAACATGAATCGTACTCTTGACTAGTCAGGGAGCCACACTTACAGATAGCACAAGGAAGGGGTTGGCCTTTGCTAATAAACACTTGAATTAATCAGCGTCAAAATGGGGGAAAAGCTGTACTTGAAAAAATCTTGAGGCATTCAAGAACATACTAAAGTTATATTATGGACTGTGTAAGCTAATAACCAGGATCCAGTTAATTTTGCTTTTCATTTTCTCCCTGCCCTTTTCTCAGTCCTTCACAACTGGAAAATCACAGTTAAAATACACTGCGTAACAATGGTGAGAGCTTGTTCCTCGTTTTTAAGTAGACTTTGAGTAATAGCAGGTGATTATGATCTTGTATTCACATACATGAAGAATGTGGGGTCAATGTTTTGGGTAGCTTTTACCAGATTTTACAGGGACAAACAATGGAATCTTATGCTGCTGTCACAGAAGCACTTGGGGATCTTATTACTAGAGTCAAAACAGAAAAATTTCCATTTCACCTGTCACTGCACCCTAAGTGTTTGCAAATGTGGGGAGGGGAACCTCGGCTTCCCAGTTCTGGGATAGACAGGCCTTTGTATTCTCTCTGGTCCAGTAGACACGTAATTATTCCATGTAAAGCAGGACAGGGTCAGCTGGCTTAGTTGTGCTAAACCCAAGCTTAAACTAGCCTAGTAATTGTCTTAAGATCATATGGCTTCTGGGCATCTTGGCATCTGCTCTGGCGCCTCTTCTCGCAGGATAGCCAGTCCTGCAGATGAGCAGGAACCCACTCCAGCAAGCAGCGCTCCCCAGCTGGAGGCACTGACTCTCCGCTCCATTGCTACATACGAGCTGGCAGGAGCGATGCTTCGTGGAACTTAAAGCTGCCTGAAGCACATTTGCTTGCTTCTTGGATACATATAACAACTGCCTGGGGCATCAATAACCGGATTAGAGATCTCTGAGGTGCGGGGAATGGTGCCAGGTGCAACGTCTGCTCCCTGCCTTCTCCTTGTGATATGCGTCTCAGGCTGTGCAAATAATTGCTTTACTGGCCATATAATGCGTGGCTGTGTATTTATGTTCAAATTTTTGCTCATTTTGCTCAGTAACAAAATGTCTCACTAAATCTGAAATTGTGAGTTTTGATGGTTTTCAATTCCTTTTAAAAAATGCAAATACCCTTTAGCAAACAAGTTGCAGCATGGGGTCTGGCAAATGCGGAAATAAAATGATTTTTTTTCTTTTTAAATTAAAATGAAATTAAAAAGGTAAACTTTTTGGGCTGAAATCAAATATGCCAAATTTGTAAGTAGATATAAATAGCCCTAAAATCCCATTTTTTGGTAGGTTGGCTACTTGCCAGAAACAGGTTTAGTCTGCCTGTGTTGTCACACAGTTCCAATGCCATGGAGAAAGGGCTTCTGCAAAATCATAGATAAGAAAAAGCATATCATAGAGCAAATTCTTCTTTATATTGCTCTCAGGACATCAACATTCAGCTCGGGTGGGGCCTTCTTTTCATAGAAGCAGAAATAAACTTTTTTTTTCCATGAACAATCCGCAGCACCTACAGGAAACTATTGCTGCACATTTCTGAAAATTTTGCAAATGTTTCAGCATTCTGGGAAATCAAGATATGTTCTTACCACATAGATTGAGATAATTTTCAGCTAAGTTGTGAATGCATGCCAGTAAGTATTCTAAGCAACATAAATGATGCCATATTCAAGTGTCTCTAAAAAGTGGCCATTTTCTAAGTCCAAGTATCGTAATACTTACTGTATAATAATGATAGGTGAAGTCACATTGTTGACAATCTGCAGTACATGTGTATATATAGCTTTTGGAAGCATTTCTTGTTTGGAGGATTTGTTTTGGGGGAGGTTAAGTGAATCTACTTATTAAAATTTTTCACAAAATCCATACTTTTGAGGTTTTTCACATATGCAGTAAAACACAGACACAAAATAAATGCCGAGAATGCAAGTTCTGAAAAGTAACTGTATCAAATTGGCTCGATAGTCTTCTTCCAAAATTGTTGCTGATAACCAGAAAACTCTATGAAATAATCACATCCCCTTGAAGTCAAGCATGTTAATCTGAAATTATATCAATGAAAATAAGGGAATGATATTTTCTATTAGTCAGAAACAATTGTATATCCTTGAAAGACTGCTGAGTTTATTCCAGAATGGCATAAACATAAATGAAAAATGAATTTGGCCCATCTCCACTTAAATTGTTTTTTGGCTAAATTACAAATGGCATTTACATCAAGAGAATGTGGGTTGCTCACAAATTGTGTGTTTAGAGGGACTTATGAAATAGGTTAATAAAATCAATTCTCAAAGCTAAATTTGTTCTGACAATAAAATCAACGACTTGCTCAAAATCAATATTTCTTGATTTACCGAAGTACAAAAATGTACTCTTGAAGTAAACACATAGAATAACTGCCCATTGCAAAAACTGCCATAAATGACAAGCTTTCACTTTAAGGCATTCACTTTAATAAATGAGTTGATTATGAAAGGGTTTAATCATTTATTCCAATATCAGTTTTGATGGAAACACTTCTTATTAATCATTCTGTGTTATTCACCACCTTCTCATTCTTAAGCATCGTATTCTGCATTCATAACAGGGGGAGGGAAGAACAGCTGGGGTTGAAAAGATTGTGTGTTGTGGCAAATAAACTACCAAGCTCTGACTAATTACTTCGATCTCATACTTCACTGTTAATCTGAATTTAGGAGGAAAAGGACGTTTGGTTGAGGTGTTTATATGGTATGCCAGCGTTCTCAGTACTGTTTCAGCATCTACAAAACTTGGATGACTTTTCTTCTCAGCACAGATGATTTTAATGTTCTTCAGTTAGTTAATAAGGAGCAAATCTAAAGAAAATGGTTCTTCAGAGCTAGCTTTATGAATATATATGTGTATATACTCAACATTCACCATTGGTGCCAGGATAGCAGACACCTACATTAAAATCAGTTATTCCAGTATCTTTCATTCTGATAGAGCTGTCATATTTTTTGAAAATGCTGCCTCTGAAACCCTGAATACTAGAACATGAACAAGAGCTAAATTTTAAAGGCAAAACATTTTTCAAGAATATCAAAAGGTGGTGTTGGTCTTCATTTGTTCTGTGATTTTTAATATTCACCTCACTAATCTACAGAACCCAGAATCTGAATGCCGGACTTTTCAGATGAGTGCCCCTCCTGCTTGGTCCTTGGCTTCTTCTAGGTCTGGCTCCCATTCTTCATTTCTTCTTCGGAAGCTGTTTTGTTGTAGGTTAATTAAATGAATGATAAACCCATGTTGAACCTTATACTTTTGCATCTGAGCTGGAGGCCCCATGGATTGAGCTAACTGATCTCCCAGCTGTACGGTCTACTGAGTATCTCCTGTCAAATTGAAGCCCAGCTGACGAGAACAGAATTACCTGCTACATCTCCTACCTTCCCCGTACCCTTTGGATGGGAAGACTATTGTAGGTACTCTAAATCAGGGACATAAGCTTTGGTCTAAAATACTCCTCCTGACTTCTCGAATTACTGCACTGTTGACTGCTCTCCGAACTGGCACCAGCAGTGGGCTGGCTGGGGGGACCACCCCGCAGCAGGAGCTGCGGCAGGGCCTCCTGGCCACAAGCCGCAACGGGAGTGCTGAGGGAGGAGACTGGGATGGAGAATGAAAGAAGGAAAAGAGAGGGGATCATCATTCTGTTTCACTGCCTGATCAATTTGGGCTTGATCCTGGTCTAGATCAGAGGCATCTCTCGGTTGCTCTTTTTCTCAAATGTGCACACACTCGTAGTGTTTGCTGCATCCCTAGGGTATACGGAAATGTTTTAGCCTGGTTATTGGTAGCAAATGAGAGGACATTGTGTGGGTGTGTCTGTCTGTCTGTCAGTATTCTTTTCCTTGCAGTAAATCAAAATCTTGGGCCAATTTCAAACAAATTTGTAGAGGAACACTACCCTTCACAGCAATTAAATTCCTACATGTTCCATAAAAAATATTAATCCAGTTGGAGGAGGGAGACCTAAAGTGCCCTTTCAAAAGGAAATATTGTAGCATGAGCTTTCTTTTATTAAACTCCAGAGATTCCACTCAGGATCTAATAAATGCGCCATTCAGAGGAAAAGCTTCATTTGGTGCTTGGATCTTATTAAACTCCCAAGTCAGTCAGCCATGAGACGGAAGTCCTTAGGAAATCAGACTTCATTAGATCCAGTGTTCACAGAAGTTATATTGACGTTGTGGGAGGTTTTGTGTGAAAGTAAAAACTCTTCAGCTCAGCTTGAGCGATAAGCTTCGCTTCTTTTCTGCCTCCATTGCCGTGGCGATAGCTGAGGAGAGAATTAGCAGATATTTCTACCATCTTGCAATTTCATCCTGTATCTTTCCTCCCATGAGAAATATGTGAGCTGAATTTCCACCACTCTGAACCTCAAGTCATTTATATCTGTGCGAGTGGTAGCAGTTAGTATTTGGGAACTGTTTAAATCAATCTCGAGCACAATCCCTGCAAATATAGAGACCAAACATTTGCAAGGCAACAGAAAATGAATCCCAAGAGCTGTCTCTTAGCCTGTAACCATGGCCTTGTTCTCGTGCTGATGTCAGTCCCGCCAGGCACGAGTCTGCGCCAAAGCAATAGCTCTGGCCTGATTGATGGTGTTAATAACTGTCACTGCTGTGTTCCAAAATGAAAGGTCTGGTTTGAAGACTTTTTCTTGACATTTGCACTTCATCAGCCTTTGTTCAGCAGTTCTCCACGTGAGGGAACCATCTATATTGTGTTGCTTCACATAAACTTCAGTGACACTGCAAAATGCTTTGCTCCCATATAAAAATGCGACAGTGTTACTTATGTAGGCAATTTGCTTGCATAGGTCAAATTAAAAGGCAGATTTCTAGAACAGGGTTTAAAGGCGACCCACGCATGGCAAGAACACCATGTCCTGGACAGCCTACCTTAATGATGGAGGAGAGGGGAGAGAGCAATAGGTAACGCTGTTGATGACCTACTTGAAATAGTGAAGTAAGAGACAGAATGCTGGAAAGCGGGAGTAAAGATGAGCAGAATTGCTTGAAAATGTAGTATATATCTCAAAAATGCAAACGCTGACATTGCTCCCGCAGTCACAAGTGCTGCAGGCGCTCCCCACCAGCATCTGCACAGGCACAACATGCTTCAGTGGCATTGTGGAAGCCTTTTGAGCAGAACAAAAAGCTCCCAGGACATGGTGACCTCACTTGAAAGCAGCAATGAGGGCCTGCTCATCAGAGCAAGCACAGCCTGAACAGAAATTTCGCTGGGTACGGTTGGAGGCAGGAAGGGGAAAATGTGAAAGACAAAAATACGATCTGATGAATGGGTGAGAAACAGTGGGAGTGAGCTGCCAGCATACAAACCAAATAACTGATTCTAGGCTGAAGTACTTTTAAGCCAGATTGAGAGTAGGATATCACAAAGCAACTGCAGGATTACATGGAGCCAATTAATTAATTAGTATTGCAGGTCAGAGGAAGACACACTATCCCTTTAGGTGTTTCTCTACATACCCGACAGTATATACTGCATTCTTGTAAAAGCAGAAAGGGCAAAACGCTTTCTCATTGGCTTTTTTTAACACTAGATGCATAATATTCTAATTGTGTTAGAGCGCTGCATGCCATCAAAAAGCAACAACTTTGTTTTCACTGTAGCAAAGTATTGCAAAACTACCCCTGCTCTTGATTTACTTCTAGTCCTCTGCTGGTGTGAGGCTTTTGATACACTGTTCTAGTTATGTGTAATTAATGTTTCATAAATATTCCAAATCTCTGAACTGTGTTTTTCAGTGCTTTGCAGAAAGATGTTTTATGTGTATTCATGAAATGGCTGAACAAAAAGCACACAAAGCAGAAATGACAATTTATAGGCCCTTTAATTTTTATTTGTGGTCTCTTCTTAGAGGAGACTTTCAGAGCTTTTTTCTTTTTAGAAAAGATCTTTATTATTATTTTTTGTAATTTTTGCTGCATGAAGGAGCCCAGAAAAGCTGTTGGGTTTTTTTCCTGGTATAAAGTTGTCTTATTCTCTGGTTCTTTTTACTCTGCTGCTTAATTTCATGTTCTTTCTTCTCTGGCTTTGCTGGAGTACCAGAGAAGCTAACTAGCGTGGAAGTTGTGGCCCCAGCAAAATCAGCAACTGGTGATTTCGGTTAACTGAAAGGGTGGTGAGTGGTGAGTGTGTAGCAGGGAGCAACTGTATCCTAAGAGAATGTATGTGTTTCTGAAAAATAGACCAAAACAGGTAATGGACAGAGCCTTTACTGAGGCATTTTCAAACCTTTTCAAAAATGAGGCCCCCCCCCCAATTTATTAAGTGTTAATCTTTGGAAACCATAAGCCTATACAAAATAATTCCAGCCATCATAGCATATGCAGGAACGAGCAATCACTAGTATCCATACTTTGAAGCAAAACCAAGCTGAAAGCCTTTTTAAAAAAGGATCTTCAGGTAGAAGATAAAATAATCTTTTCCCAGGAGTAGAGGAGAGGTTAAGTAGCCTCTTTTTAACAGGAACTGAGAGAAAAGAGGCTCATAGGATTAGGACCTCAGGTGGAAAAAAGTCTGTGAGAGCTCATGAATCAAATTTGTAGGTGTATAATATGATTTTTAGAATATCAAACAGAAAGCAGGATGGTTTCATCACAGCTAATTTATATTCTAATCAAATTATTCTATCACTGAATTTGAAATATTAGTCATAGAAGCGAGATACCATGCGATGAAGTCACACTGCAATTTCTTCCTTAAAGCCCAAGTGCTCTTTTTATATTGGTCACCTGCAAAACAGCAATTTATTTCAATTATCTGCCATAAATAATGCATTACTACTGAGGAAAAGACTATGTACATTTTAATCAACTCTTCCAGCAATTGCATCCTTTTCTTTGATTGTTGAGGCAGGGAGTGTTAGACACGTGATGGTGCAGTGAAGACAGACCTCTACTCACGACTTTTCTCTTACTTTGTGCTATACAGAGCTAGATTTAAATTGGGTTTTTTCATCATTTGTCTCTAACGAGAAACTGCAAGAAGGAAGAAACTCCTGTAAGAATGGCTGGCAAGAAGGTAGCAGCTCACCCCTGGGCCTAGGTGCCCTCAAGTGCACCTTCGCGACTAACAGAAACCCCCACGCTCAGCAAATGCCTGCGCGTGCACAAAGCCCCTGTGCGTATCCCCCCAGCAACACCAACACATCCAAGCTGCGCCGCCACCCCCGGGCCTCCTCCAGCTCGCCCACCGTCCTCTCCTGGCCGGGGCCCCAGCGCATCGCCCAGCTCCCCAGACCCCTGACCCTCTTTTAGCTCTCCAGGGAAGGGGTCCCCAGCTGAGAAGCCTGGCTTGTTTCAAGGCTCTCCTGTCAGTCTTTCCCAAGCAACCAACTCATCTGGTTGCTTCACTTCTTATTCTTTATGCGCAAGTAGCCCTTGATTATCTCTCTCGTTTAAATATGGTTTCAGTACGATGGAGTCTAGCTGATGAGTTATTTGTGGCAGAGGCCTTTTATCTGCTGTGCTGAATTACGCTGCTGAAAATGTTTAGCGCAGCTTTGCCAGACTGGTGGGAGTCTGCAGTGGCTTGAGATATATCAGTGACTACACCTGACTTTTTTATCTGTTGAGGAGACATCGTGGACAAAATGTATGCATGAAGAATATATATACACATAATATATACCTATATATGCCTATATAACTATGTCTATATGCATATAGGTATATGTGGTTTCTACGTATACTGCAGAGCTACCATAAGTAATTGGATAGTGAAAGCTGGTCCCTGACACCCTGGAGTCCAAGCCCCAAGAAGGTCTGCTGAGAAGGGAATGTAGATGTTGATGCAGAGGCAGGCTGAGCAGGCGAGCCTTTTCTTTGAATCCAGTTGTTCATCCACAAGGCCTGCCTGTGATTTAAGAAATGTCTGCTTTGATGGAGGCAACTCCTACATTAGCCTTTTTTTTTAAGATTGTCAGGGCTGGTATTGTGTGTATGTTGCTCTCCTCCTCTCACCAACCAACCTTTCACACATCCGTGGGGTAAAGGACCTCCCACAGATGTAACAGGTTTTGTGTGTTATAAAGTGAATAACAATAATAACTGAGCTTTACGTGGAGCTGTCTTTACTGCCTCTATTCCAAGCCTTTCATATTGCCCAGTGTATTCTGGTTTGGGCGTTTGGAAGCGCTTACAGCATTAGGGGGAGGGAGACCAACTGGGCTGGCACAAGTCTGGAGTTTGAGTGCAGGGCAGGTTTGAGGCCAGCAGTCACCAGGGTGGTGGTGTCCTTCCTGCAGAGATGTCGCGCTCTGCTGGGGCAGAAGGTGTTGCATTGACTGGGTCAGGGGAAGATTGTCCTACATCTTAGGGGAGTGAGGACTGGTCTTTGGACTCCTGGTCTGTCTTCATGACAGCACAGATCAGGAGAAAGCTTACAGAAATAAAGGCATAAAACCAGTGTAAGTGAAAAAAGCGATATAGGCATTTAATTCTCTTGTCAGGTCATTGAAATTTTACATAGCTGCGAACTGCTGCATTGGAAAGCTGTAAAAGCAAGTGTGGGTATGGTTGTATGACTGAAAGCATTGCACTGCAATAACCGGCGGGAGGGGGGTCAAAAAAGGCAGCAGAGTGATACTTCTGGCCTGCAAATTGCTCCAGGTGCTAAGGGGAACCGGAAGGTCTGCAGATCCTGTCAAAACACCGCTGTAATAATAACAGCTTACAAAGGGCAGGACTTTGAAGCATGTCAGCACGAGGGAACTCTGGAGGGTGTTGTTCCCTTGCTGCCTGGGTACTTCTTGAGTCTCAAAGCTGGTTATAAGCAAAGACTGCAAAGGTTTTAGTACCAAGAAGTGTTGCTTTGGAGGTATTATTATTAGGACTAAGTTTGCCCTGAGTTATGCTTACAAGCTGCTGAGGTCAGGCAAAAGTAACCTGTGACAACCACAGAAAGTAACGTGGCAGGAGCTGCAGCCCGGGCAATGACAGCTAAGAACGCCTGTTTTCCCCTCTTCATGATACCGGCTTTGCTTCAGCATCTTTTCTACCCTTGTTTCTGCCAAGGAAAAAAAAAAAGAAAAGACACTGTGTCAGTGGAGGAAAAAAAAATGCAAATGTCAAGTCAGAAATTGGTTGTATCCATTTGTAGTGTGCCATACAGAGGTTACATTTATAGCTGTGCTTCATGGAGTTTAGGCCACAGAGAGAGACGCAAACAGAATGATAGAGAGCACCATTTTATGCTGTATGTTACTCTGACAATAACACTCACATTTACAAACAAATTAGCTAAAAATGTCTGAAGGACATTCAGCTTTTACAAACTGTGCCTCATCTCCTGCTGATAGATTCCTTTGGGATGGGTATGGCATGCAAAATGATACACTGCCTTGGAGAATAAATTTATGAAGTTTAGCAATGTAGGTCACATTGCAGGAAAATCATAAATGTCTGAACATCACTCAATAGCCATTCAATCAACTGCTCAAAGCAAAATGGGAAACTGAACAGCGTGTAGCTGTCTCTGGTGAGAACTGGGGAAAGTCATGATATGATGTAAAACCCTTTAGGTCTTCCATCCATATGTATTTCATTTTAATTCTATTTTTCTTGCCAGTTCAGAGTTATATTTCTGTGTCCATATCAATAGTGACAACAAAACCAACGTGTTTTTGCTATTACTACCATGAACTATAAGAAGTGCGTTGGGTGGCTCATGAAAGGTATGCTAAAAATTTGGGGAATCAGGAGAGATCAAATGGTTGAAACTTGGTATAAGTAGCCTAGTCATAAGGAACTAATTTCATTGTGAAATGACTCTAGTATGCTCCCATCCAGAAGGATTTATAACTTACGCTATTTGCTTCAGTCTTGTTGGATTTGGTTTGAAGGAACAAAGAAAAGACGACGTTTTAAAAGGGCGTTTCTAGACCTAGCACTAAGAGATTCCTGTTGCTTTCTAGATCTAGAAAGTGCAGAGAGCCCGAGATACAGAGATTTAGAACTTTGCCAGAGATGTCGAGAGCCTTTCTGAAGACATCTAGCACCTTTGTAGATATGGGGCCTTTCTAGATCTAGAGCTTTTTGGAGCCGGGCGGGGAGGCGCATCCATAGCTTCTGAGCGTGTCTAGAGACTCACTAGATCTTTCTCCTGGGATGCTTTGGAAGCCTTTTAAAGCTTTTTCTCAGAGCCTACCTAGCACTTCTCCAGAGCCCTTCTGCAGCCCTTTCTAGCTCAGCAGGCTTTTCTAGATCCAGTGCCCTTATGGGCCCTTTCTGAATACAGAACTTTCCAGGGACCCCTTCTAGGGCCTCCTGCACATCCCTGTCCCCCACCCCTTTGTTCTTACTGTTTTGCTTTGTAGTGCTTTCCTGAGCCCTTCTAGGTCTGGAGCCTTTCTATGCCTTTCTAGATCTAGAGCTCAGCTACTGAAAATGAAAAACTTTATTTAGCTATCTGATTAGGAACCTGTTGGAAACCTAATTTCAGGTGCACTTTTAAAATCTTTGTCTAGAGCCTTTTTGAAAGGCAAGAAAACCGAGTGCCTCTCCTTTTACATCCAGGTTGTATCCATCCCAGCCTTGAGATACATTATTTAGTTGAGTGGTATTTCTTTAATTTTGCTTGAAAAAACATTAGTCCTAGACTTTATCCTTGTAAGCTTTTCTGGCACAGTCTGATAATGCATATCCAAATACACATCACAGCAGTAACCGATGGCCTTAGCTGACATAAATTTAAAGCAGAGTGCCTGCTTACAGTCTCAGACTAGAATCAAACACTCTCCAGTGCGTTTTCTTGCAAGTATCTAATCAATGTAAATACTCACATAAAAGGATTGCTGCATGGAATGCAGTTGTCTTGTTTGTTCTGCAAAATGCAAGATGCCTAATTTTTTTTATTAGCTATTTGAAGTCTAATAGCAGTATGTGTTTGCTTTCAATGCAGCATGACAGCTAGTTAGATTTTGCTCAGTTGAAATATCTATTGTGTAAATATTTGTTAAAAATTAGTTGCAGAAAATCATGTCGTGATAACAATTAATCTTGGTGCTAATTTCTGTAAAAGTAAGGACTCAAATTACTTCAGTTGCTTTTTCTGCCTAGAATTTTTTATATCCATGTGAAAAAAAAATGTATAAAGATAAAAATCAAAATTTTCTATAGTTGTTTTGCTTTAACTCTCTGCTACAGTTTAGTAAAGAATTAGTTTACTCTTACAATGGATTAAAAAAAGCTATTACTATTGAATTGTGTATCGTTGTAGGTATTTGCTATAGAAGATGCCCTGCCATAAACATGAATTGCAGAATATCTATTTTTCCCATCCTTCTTTCTTTCACTTGCAGAAGTTGTGTTTGTGAGTTTAATGGTGTAACTCTTAAGGGAAAGCTTAAATCACAGAAGTTAATTTGCATTTTCTTGTGAAAGCTGTGGAGTTAGCATTTGTTCTGATCGTTGCAGGAATGTGTTTTGCAGCCCTGATCTGGCTGAGGAGGCGGTTGTGGCTCCAACACACCCGACTGGCAACCTCCTGGCAGCAGCTCCTCATCCTTCGCTTCCCCCAGTCTCACTTTCTGCCCAGCCCTGGGGTCAGGGGAGCGCTGCCCTGAGGAGCAGGGCTGTTGTCGGAGGCAGTTTCCTGGGCGCAAATCTGTAGGAAGTTTTAATTTCAATAATGTAATTTAAATCTTAATTTTCAGTTTGACTCAGGATTCAGGGCAGAGTCAGAGTATTTGAGTGATATATTCACAGTGGCTGGTGTTGCTCAAAGGCAGGGCTTTTGCTTTCTTTGCTTTTTTCAGTTTTGGAAATTTCATTTCTATGTATCCTCTCCTCCTCTCAGTTTTCAGGCCAGATGCTTTTATGAACCTCAGTAGTTATTGGAAGCAAAAGACACCACAACGTACTAGCACCAGCATCCACTGTTCTCAAACAGCTTTTAATTACTGTCTTAATTAAAGCTTTTCAAGATCTTCCTCCCACCTTTTCTGCATTGGCAGCGCACTGCCTTTCTGTATCCAGAACTTCTGAGCCCAAAATGGAAAGATGAAGCCAAAACTAGTGACAGATTTATTAAGATTTATGCAGCCTTACTTTTGTGCCGCTTTGTCTGACAAGCGCGGGACCTGGAAGCGCAAGTTAGAAAGTGAGGCAAAATGGAAACAGTCCTGTTGTTAGCTAGATTTCACCTGGGACCACCTGGTCCCGCTCCCTCCTTTTGGCCATGCAAATTAACTGCAGCGGCATGTTTGGAGGACATTTATTGCCACTCCAGCACTGGAGACGTGTTTGGGTTAGATTCAAATTCATGGTCTATTTTGAGATGTTTTAATTGAAGAGCCTAAGATTCTTCCTCTCAGAGGTACCGGCCGGCTCGAAATACTTTGTTAATTCTTTCTGAGCATTTAAAAAAGTATTTCTTTCATAGCCTGTATAAACCATGGGTACCATGTTTAAACAGACTTAAATGGCTTAGGAATCTAAGTCCCATTTATTTTCATAGTCAATGGGCTTATGTGATTGTGGATAATATTTCCTCTACTATTACATAAAGATGGTGTGAAACTTGTCCCCATAGAAATCAACTTTTCCTATCAATTTAGTAGACCCAAGATTCCTCTTACAGTCTTTGAAGTTGTGAAGCAGAAAAAAAATCATAAAAAAGAAATTATGAAACAAGAAGAGAGCTGGAAAGCGAGAGCATAGCGAATCTTGTGGCAAGAGAAGCGAAGACAAGCGGTGAAAACCGTTGCGGTGGTGCCTTGCCTTCACGTTCCCGCGCTGGGTCCCTCATCCGCTGGCAATAATTGATGGCAAAGGCAGGTTGGCGGGGAGACAACCCGAGCCATGACGCCGGAGAACTGGTGGCCTCGGACCTCTGAGCTGCATCTGTAAATGTGCCACAGCTGCTTTCCCAGCCCAGGGCAGAAAACAACGGTCATTAGGCTGTTTAACGAACTCATTTATTTGGGTTTTTCACTGGGGAACGATGAATGCAGAGAGGGCAACATTTGTGAATTTTAGAGCAGGCACTGCTACAGCTGAACTGTATAATTCTGAATTTTATAATATGCAGTATCAGGAGCATGAGAAACAAAGGCTGCTTCGGCGTGGGAGGAGGCTGTAATCCCACCACGGGGAAGGGTTCCCCAGTGTCAGACCGCAGGAGCTGAATTGTGTCTCTGTGTGCCATTAAGAAAGAAGCTAAGCTGCTGAGAGGAGCTGACAGTGTCAGTGTCAACAAAGGAAAGAGCCCAGAAGTGAGAGCAAACTGACAGAAAATGATGAAAAAATATCCGTCGTTGTCAACTGTGAGAAAACAGAGAGAAATACATGTAGTGAGACATCCTGTAAAAAGTTCAGGAAAGCAGAACTGGTCTCCTTCAGCCTTGTAAACTATACGCTCACTCCTGATGTGCGAGTCCTTCCTCGGAGCCATGTCTCTCGCAGAAGGAAGGAGAAAGAAGGGTTTGGGTAGGAAGAGAGAAAAATGCTATTTGGAAGGACGTTGTGGTGAGTAAAAGGGTTTGGCTTGAAAACAACAGCTGAAGTGAGTATAAGTAAGAGGAGATGAAAAAATGAAGTTAGCAGCAAAAGAGAAATATGGAGGATGTTATGATCAGGTCTGCAAATGCGTATCGTAGAGCTGAACAAAGGCAAAGGTAGCATCAACAGAGCACTTGAAGCTGAGCATTACAGAGAGGAGGTAATCCATCAGTCAGGACTATCAGAAAAATTTTGGCCTGAATTTCATGCTACGACATGAAATTGAATAAAAATATACCAGCAATGCATGGCAAGAAATGAAAGCAATGGTGAAGCCTTTTTAGGGATTTATGCAGCTTCTTTTAATCCATGATAAATGAAACTTATCCCAGTGAAATTTACCCCCGCAACCAAACAGTTAAGCTCTTCAAACCTGCATCTGCAGACAAGGATAAATTTTTCCCTCTTTACTTTTCTTACTTTGATATGAATGGTAGAATTTGTTTGATCTGATTTGTTTAAAATAGTACCAAAATGCCACAGCCATAACATATCATGCAAAATGTGCAGAAACTTTTAGCCACATGGTCAAAACCAAAAGTGAAACAGTATTCTTCACAAACTAACACTTAAATGTTAGTGTGTACTTCTGCAGGCGTGTATGTTTAAGAAGTATAAGAGCGCAGGCTCTCCTATCAGTGCTACTTTGCAAAAAATGTTATTTAGTTAGTTGTAAAGCTTTGCTGTGGGAAAAATATTTAAATATTTCAAAACCAGGTAGGTAGGCAGATAGAGAGTTATACAAGCACATGCATATTTTGCAAGAAAGCAACAAAGAAAAAAAATACCATTTGGGTCTGAGAGCTATTTAACTACCTAAATGTAGATCTCCCAGTGAAAATTCATTTAAACTGAAGCCACCTTAGTGCACTTTGTGTTTTCCAGAACAGTTGACATGAAAAAATGTATTAGAAAGCCAGACCAGTAGGTGTTAATTTCGCACTTCTCAAACCAGAGATTGATTATTAGATATAGCTGGAGCCTTTATCTTGACAGTTAAATGCTGAATTCCCAGAAGAGTTGACATGTTAATACTTATATGCAAAAGGTCTCATTGCTCAAGGGTTCACTTGTTTCGGCAGTGATTTTCATTGCATATACTCAGTGAACCAAACCAGAATTGTTACCTGAAAATTTCAATCTGTGAAGAATGTGAGGTACTGGCTGCTACTGAACAAACCTTGTCTGTTTGTTTATAATGGGATAATCGGCAATGCCATTTCTATACACTGCTCAAAAAAAGAACCCATCAAATATAAGAAAAAACACTTGCAATTGGCCCCAGTTTGAGTTATAAGAAAAATATACATTAAATGGGAGAGGACTTTTTACAGGAGCTTATGAAGTACTGCTTCAAATTAAAAAGTGTATTAACTGATTTCATATTCTAATCCTAACTGAGGTTTTGTCTGGAAAAACTTTTTAATAGGCACAGTCATACCTGATAAGAACTGAAGTGCTTCTCTGTAATATGTTTATTGGCTCTGAATGAAGCACAACTGATGGTTTGGTCACAGAAACCTGCCAGAGGGCAGCTTGCTTTAAAAGAAAAGAAACAACCAGTGACTTTCAAGGTAACAGTGAACCTGAGGGTGCAGTTACACTTCAGCTTAAGCTGATTTAGGTGATTAGTTTTTAGCCAGCAAACTGTCCTGAACCTGCTCTCTGTAGGAGCACATAAACACTGGCCTTGCTGCTGGGGGCTGCACTGGGGGAAGGGACGGGGTGGGACTGCAGCAGCCCCAGCTTACACCAGTTTAAGAAGCCTTGAAGTCTCATTCTGACAAGAATGATGCCAATTTTTTCTAAATCTGTGAAATTCTTCTTCAGATTAGGAGTGCTCAGGGGTTTGTGTTTGTATGTATGTTTAATTTCAATTGGCCTATTTCACCTTTTTTCCCCCCCCAGTTGCACTAGCATAAGCTTGCAGTGAGCAGCAGCTGGTTTTTGTGCTGCAATCTCCAGACAGGTACATGCTAGCTTTAATATTTCACCTGGGATTAAACCATTAATACATCCATGACCGCTTTAAACCCAGGAAGGAGAAGCTGTAGCCATACCTTCTGTGAGCTTTGCAGAGCAGAGAGCTAGGCAATGGTTCTGGTGTAGTAACGAAAATTGTTTAGGTGTTTCCAACTAAAATTTTGCTTACTTTTGCCATAATGCAGCTAGATTTACAGATGTGATCAGTATGAAAGCAAATATGCTTGCAGTTAACAGCTGTTAAGACTAAGCTTTAGGCACATTGCTGCAAGTGAAATGGACGGTTGCATAAAAGTTTATTCTATCTCAATAAACCAAATCAGCCTCAAATCAACCAGAGAAAAAGTTGTTTTGGCCCAGACCAGTCCCTGTTTATCTGCAAGACACCAGGCATGCCCGCACAGTGGGAGGAATTCAAATTACTCACTGGGCAAAGGCAGTGTGGCTGGTCCACGAAGGAAACCCAGCGATTAAGTCACAGCAGGTACTATGCAGAGTCATTATGGCAAAAATAGATAGTTTCAGCCCAAAGTTTTCATCACTAATAATCTAGTTACAGTTAATCAAAGATTATTTTTACAGCAGAGCAATCTGTGAAGGAGGCCGTTAACGTTGAAGGTGTCTGTTTCCCATTAAAAGTAATCCATTTACTTTGATAGAGCAATCAAATGTTCTGCATTAAAGGTACACTGCAAATATGTTTTTTTCCAAGTTTCCTGAAGATAACCTTGTAGAGATTTTTACGCTAACTAAAGAGTTTTATTTGGTGCCCCAGTGAACTCTCAGTTGAAGCATGAGCTAACAGCAGTGTGTAAACCAGCCCTAGCACAGTGGGTGGAATCTGGGCAGTCTCACACACACACAGAAATCAGCACCTTTATGGGAGGAATCTGTTTCCAACTGTTTCACCACATTTATCATCATTTGGAAGGACTCTACCAGCTGGTTCAGAAGAGATCTTGAACCCAACAGCATTAGTCTTAATGCCAGTTATTATGCTGTCTAGTAAAACGGACTGGGCACAAGGAGGAATTCGATTACTCCGTGTGCCTTCATAATCGTGTGGTGCACCACGTAACCACGCAGGGCGAGACACGGTAGCCGCAATGCCCTCACTTTATTAAAACATCAATTATCAAACCAGCAATGTACTTCTGGAAATGAGATTATTCAGGAAATACTGATGCTTGAGAAAGGGAGAGACTTGGCCTCCAGCCTGGTTCCTGAGCTGACCCCAGGCGAGCAGGTGGCTTGCGATGGCCACACATTCCACCATATGTTATTCCTCACTGCTGAGCATTGTATTAGCATCTGCAGTCTCTAAATTCATAGATCTTTTAATTAGCACAGCGGAAAAATGAGCAAAACCAGCAACAAAATCAGTAAACGAAATAATAGAAGCTTCTGTGACATATAAAGCATATAAAACCGTTACATTTTAGCCTGGTATTTATTCTCTTCTGGTGATTGAAATATTTAGTCCAGAAAAATTCCACTCAGATAAAAGCAGCCATCTCTTCACGAAGGATAACAAGCAAAGCATCCTGAGACAAGACAAAAATAGGCTGTCTTGCAATCTCAGTGGCTCAGTTGTTCTCTGACCTTTCCATAGACAAGCTGCAGTCCAAATCCTCCACTGGCCATTAGCTGGCGAGAGGGACCAGTCTGCTCTGTTGCTGTTTCCCAATTCAGCGATCCTGCACTGCCTACTGAGCTTTCTCAACAGGCGGAATTTGAAGCTCTGGCCAGTACATGCTACAATCACAGGCTACATACTGGTTGTATTTCAGGTTGACAGGCTACCCCACCTTTATTTGGGAGCATGTTTAATTCCTCCAGATCCTGATGCAACAGGCACCAGATGAGTGAGGTCATTCTTCTAGCGTTTCCTCCAGCGTGGTTTGGAAACTTTGCTTGGTTGGGACTCTCGCCTGCGTGGAAAAAGGCAAAAAGCTAACCTTAAATATGAAGAATTTACTTAATCTATGACTGAAATACTGAATTCATAAAGCAAAATCATTATAAGTAATTACGACTTGGCTATTGTATCATGTGAAGTGTGATATATTGGTGTATTATTATGTTACAAAGAATTAACGAGCTTATATTTCTTATGGCATATAAGTCTCATTAAAATTTCTTGGTTTGTAAATAAATTGTGGAAATGTGTCATACTCTTCTAGTATGCTGTTTTCCTTTGATACTGACAGTCAATTAAAGTGTTAGGACATTGACAACCTCTAGCTGTTTTCCACTCTGCCAGTGTTGACTGCAACCTTGAAACAATAACATTCAGACCTGGAAAATTTTCTGGCTGATGTTGCATGACATAAAGTGTGTGTTTTTATTTGCATGACTGCATAGGTATAATAAAGTTCCCACCTTAATGGACTTGTGCAAATACCTCTCAGAGGGTGCTAAATTACTTTTCAAATCAAGTTTTGTTCCACACTGGACCTGGACCTCAGTAAAGCGTATGCTCGTTGGCTTCTTCTGCCAAACCCAATTAAAGGTACATCCTAGAGAAGCGGTTCTGGGCGAATCCACTGAGTGCCTTGACGACATGGTGATCAGAGATGGTTGAGTGAAACTGCCTTACTGTCTTAATCATTCTTTTTTCTTTTTTTTCCCCTGCCTTCCCCTTAATTTTTTTTTCCAGGTGCGGTTAGAGTGGCCAACAGACCTCACAGTGAACCCTCTAGACAATTCACTGTATGTCCTGGACAACAACATTGTCCTGCAGATCTCTGAGAATAGGCGCGTGCGAATTATCGCAGGGCGCCCCATCCACTGCCAGGTGCCAGGCATCGACCACTTCATCGTCAGCAAGGTGGCCATCCATTCAACCCTGGAGTCAGCCAGGGCCATCGCTGTATCTCACAGCGGGATACTCTACATTGCAGAGACAGATGAAAGAAAGATCAACCGTATACAACAGGTCACAACCAACGGTGAGATCTCTATAATCGCTGGAGCCCCGTCAGATTGTGACTGCAAGATTGATCCTAATTGTGACTGTTTTTCAGGTAAGGCGATGCTAGTTATTTCCTGTCTCTCATCTGTTGAGATCCCCTGGCACAGCTGCAGATTAGCGAAGTGACAAGGGGAAGGAGAGACGGGCAATGATTCCGTTTCCTTGGAAAGCCGAAAACCTTATCAGCAGCTCTTTGTGTATTTAATCCGTTGGATGTAGAGATGCGAGTCTTCCAGTTGGCACTGGAGGAACCTCAGGGTGGTCTTAGCTTTTCCTCTTTTGGAACAGAGATTACACGCTGTTCAAAATTAGCTCCCAGTCTGCCTTTCTGTGTCAGCTATGTTTGCCCGTGTTGAAGGTGGTACCGGCCCCACTGAGATTGCACCTAAGTGCTATGGGATCAGGCAGCCCTTCTCACCAAGCAGAGTACCAAGGTGTTTCACATCCAGTGAAAAACACTAGCTTATGCCTTCTCATGACTTGTGTCACACTGCACGACCAGCAAAATGATGCAAACACATAATGTTCAGAATTTCTTCTTTGTGTGTTTTAAACTGGAACAGCCAGTGCCAGGCCCGCACTGCACCACTGGACATTCTCAGCAACACAGCTCCTCTCCCCTGCATGCACCAAAACAAATTGTGGCTTTTTTTTTCATAAAAACGTATTTCATAATGGGACAAAGGACAGCATTCCCATATACAGAGGTGTGCAGTATGTTGTCATCTTGTCATCTGTAAGAACCACTGTGTTCAGCTCCATAATGTCATCATAATTCTTAAGCCTCTCATTTCAAGTAAAAGGTTAATTACTGACAAGAAAACATTAAGTATGTCAAGAATGGAGAGAAAAAAATGTAAATGGTCTTCCAGAGAAGGTGGGTTGCTGACCCAGCATTGTAATGATAATCAAAGCTTCACGTGCATTGCCAAGTGCTGCCCGCTTCAGTTACCGCTGTGGTAGACCAGTGCTGAAAAGAATCCTGTTCAGGGTTCCTATTGAGGGAAACTGCCCTCAGTGCTGAAAAATTAAAAACTGTGGCAAATCTAATGACTGTGCCAGTGCTGGGTTGGTGAAAGGCAGGGTCAGAAGACCAGCTAATTTGTCCATCTCCAAGGAAGCACAGGGTATGCTCGAGATCTCCGCCGAATTTCATTTCTCAGTCAGGAGAAGGGGAGCAATACAAATGGTAATGTATTTTTCTCCAAGAGTGAGGTTTAATATGCTTTCTTGCTAGTTACAGAAAATCCTGCTCATGTAAAGTTATTTTGATATGCATATACAGCCCGTGATAATGCAAATATTCTCCTCAAACCTTGAAATACACAAACCAAGTAAATTATCAAGTGATACTGGAAGGATCTGGTTTCTCAAGGCCCTTTTTGACTGTTATTCTTGTTTTGTTCTCCTCTAGTGTTGAGTTTTTAATAAGTATAAACTAATCTTTTCTTCAGTGTCATTTTAGCTGAATTACTGGGGTTTATTTTCTCTTTGTTTTATTTATTACACGAATCTACTTCAACTGCATGCCAACAAACAAATAGTAGGGAATGAAACTTCAGGTGTCGGTTTTTTTCTTTCACAATTTTGCCATCAATGCTTTCCTGAGCAGCAGGGTTTTGGCCTTAGCAAAAATGGTGTAAATTAGATAATTTATATTCTTGCTTGTCTTCACTGAGACTGATTTAGAATTGCACCAACCTTAGATGATACGGATTTAATTAGTTGGAAGAAGATACTGTTTTATTGACCTGTAAATGATACTGAGGAGAAGCAGTGTGTCAGGCTATGGGGATCAGCTTAAATATGGACATTACAGATTACTAAAATTACCATTTCTCCTCCAGGTGATGGTGGATATGCCAAAGATGCAAAGCTGAAAGCACCTTCTTCTCTAGCAGTCTCTCCTGATGACACACTGTACATAGCAGACCTTGGCAATGTTCGCATCCGTGCAGTCAGCCGAAACAAGGCTCACCTCAGTGACACGAATATGTATGAGATTGCGTCGCCAGCGGACCAGGAACTGTATCAGTTTACCATCAACGGCACCCACCTGCACACGCTGAACCTCATCACGAGGGACTACATTTACAATTTCACCTACAGCGGGGAAGGGGATATTGGCACCATCACCAGCAGCAATGGGAATTCGGTTCACATTCGCAGAGACACGAGTGGGCTGCCCCTGTGGGTCGTGGTGCCGGGGGGCCAGGTGTACTGGCTGACAATAAGCAGCAATGGGGTTCTGAAAAGAGTTTATGCCCAAGGCTACAACCTGGCTCTGATGACATATCCTGGAAACACGGGGCTTTTGGCAACCAAAAGCGATGAAAATGGATGGACAACTGTGTATGAGTAAGTCCATGACATTAAATGCCTGATGTAAGGAACCCTACTTTAAATGAACATTGAAATTTTTTTAGTCGGTTCTAGTAATTTAAAAAGCCACTCCGCTACTAACACTGCATGAGAAAGGACAAGTAGTGCTGTTGCACTACAATTAAACCCTACCATTTCTTAAGTGCCAAGGCCTCTCATATGTAAAAGCTATGTACGTAGTGCCCATGAAGCGTAGCAGAAACTGCCTGAGATTATACTTCATTTGCACTTTATTATTGTGAATCTGTTTCTCTAAATGAAAATATGATTGTGGAATTTTTTGTAACTAAAGAAGTAGAGGCAAGTTGTGATATGAATCAGGAATTTGTAAAATTCCTGAGGAAGGCAAAAAGGGGAAGATTAGCATATGCATTGGAGAAGGGAGTGTTGCAAAGGAAATTGAGAATTTCAGTGGAAGGAATATTCAAAGATGAGAGTGGACTTGTCTCTGTCAGCAGGGGAGGAGGATATATAATAACAAAAGGATATGTAACAGCAAAAGGCTATATGTAAGGGGAGTAGGAATGGCCTCGTAAGCAAGACTTTCAGGAGACCTTTGACGGGACTTCTGAAGAGCAAGACAAGACAGTTAAAGATGCAGTCAGAACATCCCAATCTGGTCCCAGAGAGAGAACAACGCAAGAGAAAGTTCATTTTTGATTTATAAAGAGGTGCGATGTATCAGGATTTCTCATTATTTATAATTAATTGTCATAATCCATGTTTGAGGATGTGACAAGTGATGCATGGAAATCATATGTTAACATTGCAGTATTAGTTCAGAGTCTTCAAGGAGGATAATAATGCCTGCTTTCCGTGGAGCACAGGAGTTCATGGTCAAAAACTAAAATGAAAAGCCATCCAGGTGAGATATGAACAGAAAACACATTGAGGAGAATTCAGTTACTGCATAAGTCACCTGGAGAGGTAGTTGAGTCACCATCGTTACAGGTTTTTAGAATTACGTTTTCTTAAAATGGAAGTAGGATAAAAGCAGAGAAAACTGCTGCCTAGTGCGTGGGATTTTTTATTCAAAGGGATGTTTTTCCATCCTGCCCTCTATTATTCTGCCAAAGACTAAATTGATAGGGTGGACATAATTATAAACCATTAGAGAGGGCCATTTTTGACAATACGTGGGAAAGCAAAACCATACAGGGCCGTCCTGGTTCAGTTCTCATTATCAGGCATCTGTTAATACAAATTTATCTTGCAACAAGCTCACTGTTGTCCTGGTGCTGTTTAAACACTGCTCTGTTACCTTTTATAACCAGAACTGACTTAAAATATATGCTTCTTTGTAATAATTTCAACACTGAGAGTGATCCATTTAAATCCCAACTTAAGGATGGCGTCAATCCAGACCATGAACCAATGACACTTTCAAAAAGCTTTTACAGTAGCTCCAAGTCATGCCTATTACTTCTTAAAATGCTGAACACCATGCATTGTTGCAGGGCCTTGATTGTTAGAGCATGTTAGAGCAGATTATTTTTAGTCATGTGCTTCTCAATCTTGGTCTTCTTCCTCTGTCCCATTGACATCGAGTGTAAACCGTTTCACACAATTGTTGCTTGTTCCCGTTGTCTTTTGGCAGGTTGTTTGTTAAAGTATGACTCAAGCATTGTAAGATCTTTTAAAGGACTTCACCTGCTTGCAAGTGCCTCCTGTTGTACGTAATACAGATTTCTGCACAAAGAGATACCTGTGCCTTGAAAGGATTGATATGATGTATATGATTAACGCAAAGAAATTTTGCTGAATTAAACAGTTTTTCATACTTTCATAGCTTTAACTGCAGGCTAGGTAACACTGTCCTCACTGATGCTTCGAGTTGTCCAGGCTTTGCACGACTGTGCACTTCTGCCAGACTAGATCAGTCAGGAGAAATCAACAGAATTACAGTTGTTAGCATTACAAAAACAACAGCAGAATTAAATAGGGAAGTCATGTCATTAATATTTATGTTCAGTCCAATATTTTAAGTCATCTTCATAATATATTACAGATTTCTGAATGGCTGATACGCAGAACATCACCCAGTCTGCTGCAGTCAGAGGGGCAGTTGACTATAATCAGCGCTGTGCTGAGTAGATGTGCTTTCAGGAGGTGCTGCTCACCTTCTGCCATAAATAGGTCATGCGGCATGATAGTCCTTAGTTATCCTTTAACCAGACATTATTTTCCAGACAGGTCACATTCTGAACTGACACCCGATTCCAGTTTGAAAATTAGATTTGTTCTGAAGGGGCTACTTATATGTGAATTGCTTCCGACTCCTATATGAACATAGTATTGGAGCTAAGAGAATTATCATATGAGCAACTTTCAAATTGCTTGGAATCATCTTCTCTGCTTAAGCTAGATTTCACATCCAAAAGTTCAACCCATGGCACTGTCAAGCTGAAATAGGGATGAGTTTGTTTAACAACACGTATCACACATACTTGGGAATATGAGCAAAGATAATGAACTGTTCAGAACATCTACCTGTATGTCAGATTCACTCACAGAGGGAAATTATTAAGAGGTAGAAAACCACCTACAAAAGTACTTGTCATCCATCTACTCTAACCTGATGGAATGGAAGTACTGAAAGAGCTCTTGCATAAAATTATAGCTAATGTACAATTTTCAGTCATCTAGATTTTTTTAATATTGTATCATTAAAGCTGTAAAAGGGGAGGGGGAGCACTGGGCCTCTATTAAATCAAGGACAAGAAAACACCTGCAAGAAACAACTCACTCTGAAAAAATTAATTAGACCGCTTTCCCTTTGAAATTGTATAACTCTTAACTGTGCTACACATAGAAATGCAAATGGATTGTGAAGCTATATCCCCAATGTGTGTTTCAAGTATTGGTGAGCACTTCCTCATGTGAGTACTGAAATCAATGCAATTATTTGCATGATTAAATGGTCACTGACATGATTAACAGTGGCATAACTGGGCCCAAATTAACATTAAGAAATATGTCATGATTCTGCCCCTATTAGTATGTGTAGGACACTGCTCCGCCAGAATTGAGTCCCAGTGTGCTACTATTCATCGTGTGAAAGGTGGCAGAACCTGCCCTCGGAGGGTTGGGTTTCTTGGAGCAATCTGGAATAAAAAAACCCCTTTAGATGGTCATGCTGTGGAATCGTTACTGAGACACTATTCTGCACGTTCTCCTTGAAGTCAGTGGGACCATCTACATGAGTGAGAGTCCGTTGGCGTGTGCTCTAGTCTCACTATAATTCAGTACCGTAGCTGGCCAGCCATCCGGTAACAGTTTATTCCATTTCCAGCTACACAGGGCGTTTTGTATCTCATCAGCAGCACTATCGGCAGCAAAACTGGACCCTTAGCGAAGATGGATCCCGAGTCTTGCGCACAAGTACATTCCAATAAACTGGCTGCATTTATGCCATAAAAATGCATGATTTGGGGATTTTTCTATGGTACGGTAGAAAATCCAAATAACCTAGCAAGCTGTCCTATCTGTTTGATCAAGCAGTAAATGAAATATAACTGCCCAATGTTCATGGAGTTTTCTAATGATGAAAAGTAGTGATCTGAGCCAATTTTAATCGCTGGGTGTGGCACCCAGTCAACTTGCACAGAACCGGTGTAAGAGTGGAATGTAAATAAGTCGTATGATGTATGTCAGGGCAGTAGGAGGTGAAAGAGAGAGAAATTATATTGTGTTTAACATTTGATTAATTTATTTGTCAAAAAACACAAGATGGTCACTGCTTCATTCTCCAGTGTTTCATTTGAAATGAACAGCTGCTCTATTTTTCTTTCTCATATTGGGGGGAAGAGAAAAATTACTGATTTTTTTCACCAACAGTTCTTGTGACAGAAAGATTTTGTCTGGCTAATTAGGGGGAAATAAAGATCCCAAGGAAATGATGCCAGCACATTAAAGTGAAGGACATAGCCAGATCGTCTGCTGATGTGAATTGGAAGAGCTCCATTGGAGGCAGCAGAGCTTTGCCGGTTGATACACCAGCTGAGGATATGTTTTGTGAATGAGGGGAGACAGTTAATAAAACATGAAAACTTAATTATGCTTTCCTACCTGCACAACTAGGCTTCTATTTTATGAACATGAGTTGGTTTTACTCATGCAAATACACTCTGCAGTATCAGTGAGGTGTCTTGGATGAATAAAAATGTGTTAGCATCAATAAGGTTTTTAAGAGGAAAGGCATTAATATGAAACAATATCAAACCCCAAGCAATGTTGTGCATTGTTTTCCGTGTGAACCATCAGAAAGAACAAATAGATCTGTAGAACTGAAAAGACCTGTTAGAAACACTGCTCCAGAGCTTTTGAATTAATTATTGACTTTTTCATAACATGGCCCGATTCACATAAAGTACCTTAAATGAAAAGAATTTCTTTAGCACTGATGAAATTTAGGTGAACTGAAATGTGGTGCTCTAGATTCTGGTGTTGTTACTTGTGATGAGGAGTTCCTGCTGATTCGAGTAGGCCCATGGGAAACGTAACACAAGAGTAAAAACCATGTAGGCAACTTAATCGCTGCAGATTCCAATCTAATTTTATCGCTATTGTTACGCTTTAGATCTCCTTTTTAAATTCACCATTCATATTATGTACTTCACACATCAGTAACAAAAGGCAGTTTTTGAGTGTTGCAGAATTTAAGAATTGGTTTTATTTAAACTTACGGGTAAGAAAACGCCCTTTTGGGGGCGAGTTGGTTGCCTGAATGCCGAGTGACCTCCAGCGGCCGCCCTCCCATATCACATCCCAGCGGGTTAAACCCCGACCCTCTGTGCGCAGCGCTGAAACCTCTGGCAGAAGCTGAATGATGGAGGTAGCATCTCATACTATTCCCAGTTGCATTGTATCCAGCACCACTGAAAAAGAGTCCAAGCAGGAATTTGGATTAGGGAATGAATGCATTTTGAGTGAATAAATGGACCAATTCTTACCTTTTTACTTCTTGCACAGTGCTGACAATGCTTCTTACTTTTTTCCCTTTTTTTTTTCTTTTAGGAGTATCTACAAGACAATAGTGATGTATTTTCATGGCTCTTTAACATCATGTCTTGCAGGTATGACTCCGATGGCCATCTGACCAACGCGACCTTCCCAACTGGGGAAGTCAGCAGTTTCCACAGCGATGTTGAAAAACTGACGCGAGTGGAACTTGATACTTCAAACAGAGAGAATGTGATCACAGCCACAAACTTCTCAGCTACCTCTACAATATATACTTTAAAACAAGGTAATTAAAGCATTTCTGTTTTTTCTTCCCTAATCATTACCTTTCAAACCCTAGACATTATTGCATTCTTAACTGTTTGCCAAAAAAGATATTAGATTTTTTTCTTCCTTGCTTCAGTACAAATAGCTAGATACTACTTATAATTCTCCTGGGGTACCAATTAGAAACAAACCACAAGGGAATTCTTTTCCTCTTAGAAGAGTCCCATGAGTAGATTCTAGTTATTGAAATCTCTGATGTCTCCAGGCATGGAGAGAGATGACCCCATAGCACGTAAATGTGCTACTTTCTACTTCAGTATCTGGAGACTTAGACTGACCTGTAATACACTGCGCTTTGTTATTCTGAGGAATACTGCCCAGAAGAATGACATGCTCCACTGACGTTTTAGCACTGAAATGCCTTGTTTGGCCAATGCTGTGAATTCTTTCTGTGTCCCGGTGACAGTGCTTGTAAGAAGGAGAAAAGCATGACCCACCTCTGCTGGTGACTGCCTTGGGGGTGGGATTTTGACTCAATCCCTGTAGATACCACAGTATTTCCCTGGCAATATCATATCTGGAGAAGAAGAATTTATTCTCTGCCTAATGGAAGTGCCCCAGTGTCCTCCTCCAGATTTTGCAGATTCATCACCAAAGTTCTGGTTTTATGCAGTTTAATCGATCTGGGTTTTTTTCTCCTTGTTGATTTTTTTTGTTGTCAGTGGATTGTTCAGGCTTTGAGAGAGCAGGTGCTGGGAAATAGCTCTCTGATTTCCTTCCAGGTCTGCTATAGAAAAGCTTTGTAACTCTGAGCAAATCACAGGACTTTTCTTCCTCTCAGCTTTTGATCTATAAGAAAAAAATAAGAAGAACTCACCTCACAAGATACTCACTCATTCCTCTTCACTATTGCATTGCAGAGACAGCACTGAATAAGTGGAAATAATTATATTGTTGTGTCACCTGTTAGGCTTTGTCCACGTGACCCCATCTGCTTTCTGCTTCATCTACTGACTGCCTGATTGTATGTCTGTCTTTAAATCTGAAACTCCTCAAAGTTGGTATGTTACAAAATTCTGTTTCAGGAAAGTGCTAGCCCACTATGGGCGGTGCCAGAAACGGACAGTTATTATTATACCTATCGTATTTATGAATTCATATAATTTGCATGTTTCCACGTCTCTGTGAAACTATCACGAAGCACCCTGTGAACAACCAGTCAGACATGGTATCCTTACAGCTGAGTCACAAACTCCCTTTTAATGTAATGCCTCTTATCTTCACTTTCTGACATACCCAACTGCTTTCCACATGCTCACATCTCAAGAGCTGGACCCGTTACTTCTGTGTGGACCAGCTTGAAAAAAAGGATGCTTTTCATAGTCCCTAGCTGGTATGAATTCAGTTGCATTTAAGGGTGACTCTTCCACGTTGTCTCTTCGCCCTAAACATTCGGGCTCATGATGGAGTTGCCCCCTGGCAGCTGAGCCACAGTGACCTCCCGCATGCGTATCCCTCGCGGGACCAAATGCAGGGTGATGTGGCGCGGCTCTGCCCGCAGCGGAGGAGTTGCAGCGCCCAGGCAAGAGAAGGGGAGCGTGCAGTGGCTGTATGCCTTTGCATCCTTTCAGTGGAGGCCTGCTCTGGACCCTCCGCCTGCTTCTGGCAGTTTTGGGGAGGGGGAGGAGGCTGTGCTAGGTCATCCCAGCTGCCCCCAACAGCCCTCTGCGGCACAGTCCTGAGCCTCTGGAGCTGCTCGCTGTGCCACCGTTGCTGACCCATTCATTTTTCTGCCAACAACCGCTTCCCAGTGGGTCTCTGGCACCAGGCTGCAGGCTCGTGGCTGACCGTCACCGTGCCGCTACCCCAGGGTCCTGCTGCTAATGGGGAAGAGGAGGAGGCTTTAGTACGGTGACACAGGGAAGAGGGACAGAATGGGAGACTGGCCATCATCCTAGACATTTTGCAAACAGCTTTCATGCTTGACTTCAGATACTGACTGCAGTCGTTCAAGCAGTACGCTATCCTGTTAACAGATCCCAACGTGCTAAAATCATCAGAATATCGGTGGTCAAAACCCAGCCCATGGGTTTACATACTTTTAAGCTGAAAGCAAAAACTCTTTATTCCTGCTGCAGGAAACCTTCACAATGGAAACCATCAGGCCAAATGTAATAAAAAGCTCTTTGGACATGGGAAGGCCTGGAGGTTGCAGTTGCAAAAATCACAGTTGGTGTCTGTGCAGCTGCCTGTACCCTAGGGACAAACAAAGCCCTATCGCACCTAACTTTTGCTTCGTAAATCCAGAGATCTGAACTTTCCTCTGTTCCCTAATTTTGGTTGTTGTTTTTTGACAGATAACACGCAGAATATCTACCGGGTCAGCCCAGATGGGTCTCTGAGAGTCACCTTTGCCAGTGGAATGGAAATCACGCTTAACACGGAGCCTCATATTCTAGCAGGGGTTGTCAGCCCCACTTTAGGGAAGTGCAATATCTCCCTTCCTGGAGAGCATAACTCAAATCTCATTGAATGGAGGCAAAGGAGGGAGCAGACCAAAGGCAATATCTCCACGTTTGAGAGAAGGCTAAGGGTAAGGCTTCCTCTTGTGTAAAGTTCCCTTTGAAAGCTATTGAACTAAAATCATGTTGAAATGTTCTACTTTGTAAGAAGAAGCAATGGAAATTTTGTATCAACGGTGGGCCCCAGCCATGAATTTCAAAACCAAACTCCTCCAACAGTCGCAGGGATGTTTGATCTCTGTTTGATTTTGGTTGTGAGACTTGACAAGACATAATTACTTTTTTTCTTCCTCTTCTTTTTCAACCAAGAACTTAATTATGGCTTTGGAAGAAGCTGTGAGCAAAGGACGATGCGTAGTTACTCTGGCACAGCAGCAGAGTTGGAGCCACATTTTGCTTCTCTCAGATCTATTGACCCTCTTTCTTCTGGGGGAAATAACAAGTGCCAGCCTCCGCCTGGGGCAGAGGGTCTCACAGGGCACTTGGGTGGCCCGGCCAGGGCCTTTCCTGCAGGCCAGAGGGATGTAGAGCCTCCCTGTGTATCCAGACAGGCTGGGTATTCTGCCCTCTACCACACGCTCTCAAACCCCCTCACTCCCTCTGGCTGGGTTACACTATGGCTCTAATAAATAATTACTTTAACATTGCATCCATGGTTTAATTTTATCTGTGAGGAGAACTCACAGATTACAATGACAGATGGTCAACAGTCAGCATTTAATTAGCTAACACTAAGGCTCAAAGAGACTGCTACCTTGCAGAACCATTTTTTTTTACGAAATCAGTTCTGTTTTTCACATCAATGCTCCTTAAAATGCCTGTACCAGTAGTACGACTGGGAATTTTGGCCTTAAAAATACTGCATTATTAATTACAATCTTTCTGGGTAGGTGTTATCTCTGAAGGTACATCTGTTAGCTCTGAAAATACAGAGACGGTTATTAAAATCTCTGGATTGTCTTTTGGTTATGAGATACTATATCTTTTTTAAAAGTCTATCTTCTGTTTGGTTTTCAACTGCTCTGATCAATCAAAAACACAAGACTTGGATGACCGGCCGGACTGGCCGCTGCATGTGAAACACCTGTTTGAAAGGACTTCTTGCAGATTTGACGGTCACAGTTACTTTATTAGGATCTTGCAAGCGGGGAAAAGCGTCATTTAGTTTTTCTTGCCTGTCTTCTGACTGCCTCCTCTCTAGCATAGTGCGAGTCCTCATAGCCCTGTCTGGGGAGGCAGCTGAACTTATTGCAGTGACAAACGTGTGTTAAGATGGCAGGATCCAAACTATGACCTCCGTGGCTCACGTTACCTAATCAGTTGATTTTTGTGTGATTTTGTGCTTAAATACCTGCACGGCACATTTTTCTTTAAGGATCTTATGTAGTAAAATCTTAAACGGAAAGGATGTAGTCAGTCATCTACTCTGCTTACATTGCCAGGGCCAAGTTGTTCATGACAGTTATATTTAATGTAAGTACTTCATCCTGCACAGTTTTCCTATTATGCCGTTTATATTTTCTATTGTTGAAATTGATTGCAGGTTCTTTTAACTCATTTTCACTTGCTTCTGCATGATCCTTAATATTGCCTGCCAAAAAAGGGAGGAAATTCACAAATTGGTCAGGATTAAATGGATTCTGGCTGGAGGCATAAAATGTTCATTGAAATACTGCAACACTGAAGGTGTCCAGAGCTCGGCTGATTGACCTGCCTCTGGATCAGTCTGTTGGTGCATAGAACCACTCGTGTACTCCTCCTTCACCTTCATCCAGTGAGAGGATGGAAGGGGAAGGTGAAGTGTAAGAACAATTTTGATGTGCTGCACTCTTATATTCTCTGTCCTTCCAAAAGTATCCACTAGCATCACAGCAGTTGACCATTGGGTTGTTATTTCTGTAAACTGTGTCTTTTTATACCTACCCAAGATCAAGGGGGCTTATGGATTGTCCCTGTCTACTCAGAAGGACAAGTCAGCTGCCTGTATTACCATGTTTTCCCCTCCCTTGACTGTACTGTGCTCTAGGACCACCTGGCTGAGGGCTGTCAGGGCAAGGCTGGAGGGAACCTGGTGGGATAGCACATTAAATGAGGATTTGGTAGTGGAAAGGGGGAGAAATACTCTCCGCATAGGATACACCAGGTAAATAGACACAGGAGAAAGGGACAAATGGACTATCGAGGCTGTTACTGCCAGTGAGGAGGACTTTGGAGGATAGGTGAGCTAAATGGGTCCTGGAGTTCAGCTTAGCACTGAGAAGTTTGCATGGGATGCTGATGGAGTGGGGAGTCAGTGGAGGTGGAAGGAGCTGGAACAGTGCAGCTGGCGAGGAGGGCAAAGGAGCGGCAGAATTTACCCAGAGACAGCTATCTTTCCTTGGTGATTAAAGGAAATATGCAGGACAGCAGGAGCAAAAATGCCATCATACAGTGTGTTTGAAGCAGTAACCCCAAATAATGAAAGGGATTTAGGGCTTACTGTTGACAGGTCCTTGAGTACTGCTGGGAAAAAAAAATGCAGCATCGTTAGAAGCCCTTATGCTGGATGAGGTTCTGGTGAGACCTTCTGAAAACTTCTGGTGTGTTATTTTAAAAAGAAAGTTTTTAAACACTTAATATGCCATGACTGGCATAATAGGAAGTGAGTTAGAAAGCTTGCAATGTAGGGCAGAAAGAACTATGCTGAACTTTGAAAATATATGTAAAGCAAAGCTCTGGGGATTGGACCAGTTCGCAATGGAAATGAACAGACTTGCAGGAGCCCTCAGTTAAAGAAAAAAAACAGCACAATGGAAGAGTTTTCTGAGGAAAGGAAAAAAGCATAGAAATGAAGTTTAAAGATGTTACTTAGAGATCAGTCCTGATACCCTCATTTAAACGAACAGCTTTGAGTGCCAAGAGGTATAAATTAGAAGGCAGGTAAAGGATGACCTAGTTGAGAAGAAGAAAGCTTTGCCTTCTCTGCCTGCTCCTAACATTTTTAATTCTTAATCGCAATTAGCAACCATGTCACTCTATTAGTGTTATTTCCAGTTTTGGAAAGAGGCCACTGTTAGCACGTTCTGAATAGTTCTGTAATGTTGTGTTTTAAAAAGTGGGATTTTTGCATGGTGCGAATTCCCTGCTCTAGAAATAGAGCAGAAGTGAGTAAGTTAACTGAAATGCTAGAACAGGCTTCTAACTTTATCTCGGTATCTAAATCAATGTGGGAAACAGGAATTAATCACAGGTTTCCTTTAAGTGCAGAACTGCCTGCCCTGGCGCTTCCTGAAAGTATATAAAACAGTCTGTAGGCATGTACGCATTTTATATTAATAATAAATCTATGTACAATCAGGCATTTTAACATCAATCTTAATCTAGCAAGACTTCTTTTTTATCAATTGAACTGCTATTTTAATTGACTTCTAAAAATGAAGCAAAGGCTGTTGTTAAAACCAATGAGCATGATGCATAGTAATATACTGATTAGAATGCAGCTCTGTTCCCTCCTGTTTTTTGCATAACTTAGAGGAACTTGGCATTGGATGCAGTCCAGGTTTTATAACTGAATATCTACGAAATTGAAAATTAAATGCTTGGCCAGTCTTACTTATTTTTGCTTTTTTTTTTTTTTCTTCTAATAACAAAAAAGGAAGTAACTTACTGGCCTCAATTCAAAAGTCCTGCAGATACAGGCTTTGACAGCTATGTTTATTATTGCATTTAGCAAATGATCTCCCTTTATTTACCAGCCTTACAGCAAGTTCTCATGGTAGGACCAAATCCTCTGCCAGTTTGTATCAGCTTACGTTGACTCAAATCAAAACGGAATTGACTCAAATCAGGCAAGGAAATAATACAATCATCTCATCTGATTTACACATTGTAGACAGTTTAGGTTTGAGAATGAAAGTCAAGAGAAGTGCACATTTATGCAATTATTTACACTGCAAAATTTCTAGCTATAAAACTAACGGAAGTACAGTCAACAAATGTTTAAAAATATATAATAAATATATCTTTTTAGGCCCTGCTAACACTATTACTGAAGTCAACTGAATTTTCTCCCCATTTTCATCAGCTGAAATTCTGACCTGACATTGCTTTCAGAAACCAGTTGTCCCTGACTTGTAACAGAGCCCGTGAGCTCCAGCCTCTGACAGGGGCTCCTTACTGCATTGTATGTAGGAGGAGTTGTCTTTAAGAAGCCACTGGGATTTGAAATCAGCTTTTCCGTGACAACGTTGAAATGAAGCCTGCTACCCATGTATCGTCCTGTCTTGCCTTGAGAAGGGTGTTAAATTTAACTTAAATCTAATATAAGAAAGTAAACAAATGAGACATAAAATGAGACATAAAATGTGTTAAATTTAACTTAAATCTAATATAAGAAAGTAAACAAATGAGACATAAAATGTGAAATATAAGGGAAGTAATGGCATCCACCTAAACCTTATTTTAACTCTGTGAGCTTTCAAATACTGCTGCTATCCACTTCGCTGCTAATTCTGCCTCTGTTTGGTTTCCATTCTTATTTCTTGTATCGTCCCTGAAATTTAGATTGCAAGCAATTTGTATTCAAGACTTTCCTTTCTCCTAACTGCATTCTACAAAAATAATAATAATAATAGCAATAAGAACATTAAATATGTACATAGACAGTAAATGAATATGAGCCAGGGTGTATCCCCTGCTTGCTTATCAGCTATTTTACCACCAAGAGGATTTGTTTTCAGAAATTGCAAGAAGTTTGCAAAGAAATATATTATAATAAACTTAATCCATCAGACTGTATACAGGCAAATATAGTTGAACTGAACATCACATTTTACTTGGGCTCCTTAACTATCGTTAGAGCATAAATTGTAATAGTTACAGCAGTCTACAGGGGTATATAGGTATTTTATAGCTATTGTAAATGAACACTATTAAAGTTAGACATGTGTGTATATAAAACCCCAGGAATGGTAGTTGAAGAAAGAACACCTGCTTCTTCTAGATTTTCAAATTATTTTGTATCTAAAAACAGAAAAGGGAAAGAAAAAAAATGTTCTTTCTAATCACTGCCACCATATGATCACAGCTTGAATTATTAAACAGGTATTCTTAACCATTTACTTTTCGGCTACGCCTCCAGGACTCAGCGAGGAGCAAGCACTGTGCTGTGCACTGTGCGAACACCTGCACTGACATAGTCTCTGCTGTAAGGAATTTATTAATTGGAATAGATTAATACAAGTGATTAGATAAAATGCAGTAGATTAATACAATGAGCGCATTGAGCATTGATCTGAAAAAGACAAGTCAATGAAAAATGTCTTATGGGTCCCTAAATTATATCTCTGATTTAAATGGAGTTTAATAGTGATTGCCCAGTGACTGAATGATGTAAGGAGGAAGATGATGCAAGCATATATATAAGAATATATTTTGTCTTCATGTATCTGGCTCAGCTTTGAACTTGATTTCAAACTGAGAATTGGGCTGCCCCTCTCCATTTTCCTGTTGGACCATAAATGTTAACAGATCGTAGCACGGTCCCTTTGTTAGTCTGTCGGACGCAGTGAGTTTAAGAAATGTTGCAGGTCCAAATGTGGTGAGAGAGCTGCAACACGGATTACGGCTGACAGCAGGCACCGCTGCCGCTGGCTTTCATGAGCTCTGGGAGCGGGGTGGTTTTGTGAAGAAGTATGAGGATGCTGGTGAGCGGGGTCTTCGGGAGCTGCAAGCACAGCTCCTCCCTTTGCAGCGTCGGTATGCGACCTGGCGTGGGCTATCCCAGAGCAGCAGCCGACCTGTCAACATTGACGGAGCTTAAGAGAGAGGATGTGAGATGGGATATCTGTGTTAAGTTGTGGGCTTAACTACACATCTTTGGCTGGAATCAAAAAGCCCGTCCACAGAGAGATGAAAGTTGAGAAGAAAGAAGGAAAACTTAGGAAGAGGTGAGAGCAGAGGTGAGGGTTTAGCACATGGAAATAGGAAGCATCCTGTAATGCAAAGTATAATAACACTGAATGCAAGCAGCATTTTGTTTCTTGGTCCTCCGGTTTCTCATCTGAATATTTTTCTATTTTCTTGTCTTTAAAAAGGTCTAAATTCTCCATCATAATGTTAAACCATTGCACATTTTGATTAGAGCTGATACAGAAATATTGTGTTGTGTGTAATTAAGATGCACTGTTTTCTTACCTTACTGTGCTTTGTGTTTAGGCCCACAACAGAAACCTGCTCTCCATTGATTTCGATCATGTCACCAGAACAGGAAAGATTTATGATGATCATCGAAAATTCACTCTTCGGATTATGTATGACCAGACAGGACGCCCAATTTTATGGTCACCCATCAGCAAGTACAATGAGGTCAATATCACTTATTCACATTCTGGATTGGTCACCTATATCCAAAGAGGAACCTGGACTGAGAAAATGGAGTATGATCCAAGTGGGAACATAATTTCCAGAACATGGGCAGATGGTAAAATATGGAGTTACACATATTTAGAAAAGGTAAATCATTTAAAAAGTGGATTGTTGTACCAAGGCAAAAATATTTGTTTTGATATAGATATTATATTGTGAACTATGTTATAATGCTACCTCTTGCAAGAGTATTTAAGACCTTTTAAACAGAAAATGCATACAGTTACATAAGTAGATAAAAATGTCTCTGGACATTCTTAGACCTACATGTCACCCGTTCAAACCTGCCATAGTTAGTTCTGAAGAAAGTTATCAGCACCTCAGATTTGTTTAATGGGTAGGTAAAAATGACTTCTTAGTCTCAGTCCGAGTTCAAGAGAACAAAGGATACTCTCACTGCTGAAAAACATGTTGCTACTCTATGTAACATAGTCAAAAATATAACAGTCACTGAAAGGGAACTTTTTGCTTCCCACAGACACAGTTCTTTTAAGCCAAAATTATGAGGCAGTGAGTACAAGCTTGCACCTATTCAGTGCTGCGCTGTAAAAAAGGGATTGATCCTGTGAGGAGACAGATTACTTCAGTATTTATGGGGGCCATTTGGGGGGGGAACATTAATATGAAATGAGTTACTGCTCTGCCTTTATAGTGACTTCATGTCTAAATTGCCTGAGTATAGCAATTTTCATTTATGTCTGTAGGGAAATTGGGAAATGGTAATGGTCACAAAATGGGGGAATAAGTGTTGTGCAGACTAAGGAAGAACAGCATCTCCTTCACCTTTAGAAGCATCTCATTTGGTCTTGTCTCTCAAAAGCAAAAAGCCCATCTCTATTTTTAAAGCTTTCAGAACTTAGTGTGAAATTGTATTCAAACAGCATCCTTTTAACCTTTTTTTTCAAATAGCAACATTTTGGACTATCCGACATACCCTGAGTTTGCAGAACATTTTCTCTGAACAGGGAAAGGCTAGGAGGGGGCAGGTGAGGTAAGACTGATAAGGGGGTATTACACGCAGGAAATCCAATGACTTTCAAGTTATTTCTATATTAAAAAGTTCCAAATGTGTACTTTTAAGATAAACTTTGCTGTACTGATTTTGAACGTATTTAAACTTGATCCTCAAAAAACTTAAACCTAACCCAGAGAAACAAATGATTTAGACTGGAGAATGCACAAAAATGTGATTCCTTCCTCGTCTGCATGCAGTACGGTTCTTGTATGTGTTAAGAAGATTGGCAAACCCTAGAAGCTTCAGTCGCTTGGTTCAGATAAATTTGTCAGGGCTTCTTTTGTCTGTATGCTCTTCTGCAAATTGCAAGTAAACGGGCATTTAGTACAGCTTTCAAATATTTGGGTAATGTGCCTTTTGGAGGAATCTTTTTTTTTTCTTCGGGCCTAATGGACCGTAATTTTGGAAAGATGTATGCTTGTTACCTTTCCAAAGCACTTTGCCTGTTCTTAGTTTATGATAAGCTTATAAATAAATTCATATAACTTAAAACTGTTCTGGAATTCTACACAAGGGGCCAGATCCTCATCTTGTAGAAGCAAATGGCAAAAGCTTACTGGTTCAGGTAGCAGCAGGCTTGGGTTATGCTGTAACTTGTCATGAAAATTATTGAAAGTCATACACACCATGGACATAATCTCCCAGCTATTTAATGTACTTTCCTCACTGTTTGTTCCTTGTGCCAAAGAAAGATGAATTCATTGTCAAAATTGGACATTGAAGTATCATTTTGTGGCTCCATTAAAGTCAATAACTCACTGTGTTAATTATGTAATGATTGCTAAAGGTTGTCTGAAACCTCATAAGACCCAACGATTCCTTTTATCAAAAAATCAATTATATAGTTCACTTCCAATTCATAGTTATGTAATTCTTCATTTTTTAGCACTTGATGAGTTAATTGTACATCCTCAAAAATCTCTACCCCTTCCCAAATGACCTCCAATAATTCAGGGTTTAAAAAGCACTATGATAGTAGAACTGTAAATAATTTTTACTGATGAGATTCAGTTTCTCTTGTTTTGGGCACTTTCCTCGATTAGTTAATGGTGTTATAAAATCTCCTGAATTCTCCAAGCTTGCTTCCGAAATCCTGCCGCTTACCACAGACAAAATAGATGAGCGGTTGCGTGTGTATGTTGGACAGAAATGACATCTAGTGGTGGTGCTCAGCATTTCTCTGTGTTCCCAGTAGAGCCCAAGTAATTGCCATTGGCTGTTTGTCTGGCTATACCATGCGGCATCAATCATTACGTGGTTGACCAGGCTCTGGTTGCTTTTATAAAATGACACCTTTTGGATGTTTTATGAGCTACCCTCTGAAATCCTTTAAAACAATTAGAACCCAATTTGTGCAAAGAGTTGAAAAATCTATTGTAATATTATTAGGATGAATTGGGAATTAATTTTTTTTCTCTTTATGGTATCCTCTAATAGGCTAGAGAGGATACTAAGTCTCCAACCCTTGTACTGTCTATCCTTTTACTATCTTGGACAAAAGTGGAAAAGCCACAAAGTGCTGTAAAAATGGCACACAGGGGCACTAAAGTTATATTAGAGATGTTTCTGATCTTGTTATTCATACGCTGTCAACGGCAGACAGCTTAAAAACAGGCCCGGGAGCAGTATATAGAGAGAGGCGTCACATCAGTGCTAGGAGAGAGTTCAGCCAGTGGTTTACTGCAGACGGGGGACTCCTGACTGAAGGTGAAAACAAAATAAACACTCTGCGTGTTAGAAATGCTTGGCAGGCCAGCAATAAAGCGATCAGAAAGAGCTCGGTGCACAGGTCCGTCGTCACCTGTTGGCAGAGGATAACTTGCGAGTGGCATATGTTGGTGCGCGCTGGCTCGTGTGCGGGTGACAGATGTCCTTCATCAAGGGCAGGAAGAAACACACCTTGGGAGGCTGGGGGTGCAGAGGGGGTGGCCAAGGCTTAGCCTGACTTTGGTCCTTGGAATAAGCACTCGGGTTATTTGTCAGAGCAGAGTGGCTCAGGGCCAATGTTACTTCACACGTTGCAGGGCTGAGCTCTCAGTGTTTTCTTCCCAGAGAAGATTTTTGAGCTTAGAGGGAAAAAAAGCCTTTTTTTCCTGATTTCTTTCCCCAATGCTCTATGAAAAAGCAGCCACACTGTTCCTCATAAGACTTTGTTTTGCATGATGTCTCAATCGTGCAGAAGCCTGACAAATTTGCTTCTGTGCTTGTTCGGTGTGGGCTGTGGGCTAAGAACTGTGAGTGTCAGCGCCCCAGCTCAGCTCAGACAGCGTGGCCAGGGCGTGCAGTGCCCTGGGCCGGCCAAGCCGCTTGCTGGAGCTGGGGGAAGGCTACCAAGTTCCCCCATACATTTTCACTCTGTGTTTTCATTATGCTTGTTTCAACAGGGACAGTTTACCAGTGGGCTTGTGCTCTGTGACACCGTGACTTTGCACGTGACTGGTGAAAAGGTTTACAGAACCCAAACTTTAAATTTGCACAGAAAAGTGTCTGCCATGCTTGCACGTTCATCTGCCAGACAAACAAATCAGATTTCATTGACCAGTCACAATTAACCAACACAGGGCAAATATCAAGTACCTGTGTAGAAATTATATTCTTTGTAAACATTAAAAAACAAAGAGAGAAGTAGTCAAACCAAAGAACCTGCAGACTATTTTCATCCATCTGCAAGCATGGAGATACTATGACCTCTGGGGCAATGTGCATTTAATGGAAGACATACAGAATAAGGGGTAGGTGTGTGATAGAGAGATGCAGAGTGCCCATAAAAGCTAAACATCTTGAACACACCACTGAAAGTTCCCCCTTTCCACCTGCCCTAGAAACATCTGCTGGTGCAGATGCTCTGCCTGTGTGTGAGGAAGAGGTTCCCTCTGGTTTTGCTTCCTGGGAGGATGACCTAAATACTTCAAAGCAACATAGCAAGTCAGCATGAGACTGAAATGCTACTGAGAACCACATCTGCCTTCCAGTTTGGAGGTCCTTACCTCTAGACTTACTATTATTCTCCTCCTGTTTTGTACCACCTTGCTGGCCAGGTCTCCTGGAGCTGAAAGCTTCACTTGGAATTGTACAGACAGTAAGAGCAAACTACAAGAGCGGATGATTGTTTCAGCGTTTCCTTAACCTTCAGGCACTCACTAGATGAATAATCATTTGCTTGATCAGCCACTTATACTGCCATTCCTGTTTGATTGCAGTCCGTGATGCTCCTGTTGCACAGCCAGCGCCGCTACATCTTTGAGTACGACCAGTCCGACTACCTGCTCTCGGTCACCATGCCGAGCATGGTGCGCCACGCCTTGCAAACCATGCTGTCCGTCGGGTACTACCGCAACATCTATACCCCTCCGGACAGCAGTGCGGCTTTCGTACAGGACGTCACCAGAGACGGTCGGCTTCTGCAAACATTATATCCTGGGACAGGACGCAGAGTCCTGTACAAATACACCAAACAGTCCCGACTCTCCGAGATTCTTTATGATACTACTCAAGTCACGTTCACCTACGAGGAATCTTCTGGGGTTATTAAAACAATACATTTAATGCATGATGGGTTCATCTGTACCATCAGATACAGGCAAACAGGTTTGTGTAACTGTCACTACTTTGCTAAAGTTTTTGGCCCTGATCCTGGACTTACCTGGCATGAAATGCCATTATTTTTATGTCTACAAGTTCTTATATTTTATGTTTCTATAGAAAAATATGTTTGTATATCTCTCTGTCGGTGTCCATAGGCATATATAGCTGTCCCATTTGAAATACAGTTTTCTTTTTATTGCTTGGTATGGAATAGCTCTTACAATGTTTGATTGTTTTTATTCCACTGTGTGGATATTTGCTAAATACTAAATCAAGTTGTTTTATTGTTTGTATTTTCAAGTTTCCCTGTTTATACCATAATACAGCATAAATTCAAAAAGGCTGTTTATATGAGGAAGGAAATCACCACGTAAAATAATTCAGTTTAGAATTATCTTGTAAGTAAATAGAAATCATAATTATGAATAAAATAGCATTCATTTAAATGAATGTTAATAAAATATAAATATTTTGTTGAGCAAGCATTGATAAAGGTTTGTGAGAGAATAATCTAACATATTCTTAGTTAATGGTATTTTCTGAGACAGTGAAGTAGCAATAAGGCTTAAGGGTGTATTTGAGTTCATCGCCTGTCTGTGCTAGATCTGTAGAGTAGGTATACTGTGGACATCATTCATTATTTTTCTTGCCTTTCTTCTTTCCCCTATTTGTTTTGGACAGGTCCGCTTATTGGTCGCCAAATCTTCAGGTTTAGTGAAGAAGGCCTTGTAAATGCCAGATTTGACTACAGCTATAACAACTTCCGTGTCACGAGCATGCAGGCCATGATAAACGAGACGCCTCTTCCCATAGATCTGTACCGTTACGTCGATGTTTCTGGCAGGACTGAACAATTTGGAAAATTCAGTGTAATTAATTACGATTTAAACCAAGTTATAACCACGACTGTGATGAAACACACCAAAATTTTTAGTGCCAATGGTCAAGTGATTGAAGTACAATATGAAATTCTCAAGTCTATCGCTTACTGGATGACCATCCAATATGATAACATGGGTCGTATGGTGATCTGCGATATACGCGTAGGTGTAGATGCCAATATAACAAGATATTTTTATGAATATGATGCTGACGGTCAACTTCAGACTGTGTCTGTGAATGATAAAACCCAGTGGCGCTACAGCTATGACCTTAATGGCAACATCAACTTGCTGAGCCATGGAAACAGTGCGCGCCTCACTCCTCTGAGATACGATCTGAGAGATCGCATTACCAGACTTGGAGAAATTCAATATAAAATGGACGAAGATGGTTTTCTCAGGCAAAGAGGCAATGAGATCTTTGAGTACAACTCTAACGGTCTGCTGAACAAAGCGTACAACAAAGTGTCCGGCTGGACTGTGCAATACTGTTACGATGGTCTTGGAAGACGAGTTGCAAGCAAGTCAAGCCTAGGACAACACTTGCAGTTCTTCTACGCTGATCTCTCCAACCCAATAAGAGTTACTCACTTGTACAATCATACTAGCTCGGAAATAACATCCCTATATTACGATCTTCAAGGTCATCTCATTGCAATGGAATTAAGCAGTGGAGAAGAATATTATGTTGCTTGTGATAACACTGGAACACCTCTAGCTGTATTTAGCAGTCGGGGCCAAGTCATAAAAGAAATTTTGTACACCCCATATGGAGAGATCTACCAGGACACTAATCCAGATTTCCAGGTTATCATTGGTTTTCATGGAGGGCTCTATGATTCTCTTACTAAATTAGTTCATCTGGGTCAGCGGGACTATGATGTCATTGCTGGTCGGTGGACGACACCAAATCATCATGTATGGAAACACCTGAATGCTGTCCCACAACCATTTAATCTCTACTCATTTGAAAATAATTACCCAGTTGGCAGAATCCAAGATGTTGCTAAGTATACGACAGGTAAAAGTAACATGTTTCTCATGAAAATACAACTTTTGATCAAATTCTGGTACGGATTCAAGACTCCAGAAATCTTCTGCATGTATCTAAAGTTACTATTTGGCTCTAATCTTACATATATTAAAGTCATTTCTTTAATAGGTAACATCTTAGTGAGCTCGATCTGTTTTCCATAGCCTTTATAGTAACCAAGAAAATAATTAATAGTTGTTTCTGCTGCTTTTCTAAGTGCTAAAATTAGGGGAAGAACAGAGGCAGCTTAATTGGAATTTTTTCTATTATAAATACATAGAAGGTACACTATTGATTTGAGTATAGCTATGCTTTGTAATCAAATAATTTGTTTGCTACAATAGATGCTGTAACCAGTACTGAAAACATAAATTGATGTGAAATCGTTATTTCTGCATAGCTGGGATTTCTGCAGACTACCCTCACTTTTTTTAGGATTTATGTGCCTTATTGCCAGCATCCTTTTCTTGTTTTGTAGACATTGGAAGTTGGCTAGAGCTGTTTGGTTTCCAGTTGCACAACGTACTACCCGGATTCCCAAAACCAGAAATAGAAGCTTTGGAGACAACATACGAACTTCTACAGCTTCAAACAAAAACGCAAGAGTGGGATCCTGGAAAGGTTAGCAAAAACTCTGTTCTGCTGCTTCAAATACTAAATGAAGGAATTTGATTAGAAAATATTGGGGACCAAGGAAACAATGTGACTGTGTCTTTCAACATAATAGGCAAGGCAAACAGTCTAACAATGCTAGAAACTTTAATGTTGTCACATTATGTACAGGCATCAGAGCGGAGGAGAGTTTTAAGGAGAAGCTTTTAGGAACACAGTGAAGAAACTTTGCAGCTGTTTACAGAGAAACCATTCAAATTTGTGGGGCAGGATAGACAAAAGGATAAAGGTGTTTGACTGAAAATTGAAAAAGCTACAAAAAATAAATAATAAGTTAAATAAGAAGTTAAAACCACAGATTTTTCATCTTTGTTAGCAAAGATGCCACAAAAGATGCAAAATCACTGAGGGTATAAACAGCTTTACAAGTCTGTAACTCTGCATAATTACTGCAGGAAAAGAGAAATGTTGCTATGGAGGGAATCTGTAAAACTCAATCTTGTTCCAGGGCTTATTTTCAGTAAAGAAGAGCCATGCAGCAGCTAGCAGGGTCTAGCAATCAATGTAACTGCAACAGGACCAACTACCGATATTCTGAGCAGGTGTTCGTGTTTTGCGTTTGACCATGCGAGCATCTGTTAACAAAGAATTACGATTTTGCAAAGATGAGAGAGAAAAGATGCCTTTCCTCTAATGTAGTCAGGAAAAGGAAGAATAAAGCGTTGTGAGTTCGTGTTAGTAGCATTTAACATGCTGCTTTTCCCATGCACAAATGACTGCACAACGTGCAGAGGGCTGTAGGGTCAGAGCTCCTTCCAGGTGTAGGAGCGTGTCCCTGTAAAATTGTCATTGAGATATTAAAGAAGCTATTACAAAGGCACAGAAAAAGTGTAGTGATAAGTGTAGTGTTAAAAGACAAATAGATGGTTGGAGTGAGGTTTTTTTAGCCTCAATGGGGAGCAAGATCTACAGATCTGATGTACTTGCGTGGTTCCTATTGTTCTAGTGTCTTGAGACCTTCACAGCCTGCTTTCCTTAAAGAATGGGCTGTGAAATCTGTTACTGCTATTTTACAGAAGACGTAATTAGACACACAGAGACTAAGCATAGAATCACGTGAAAGAGCACAGCTTTGAGTTCAGGTTTCCCCACGCCTAAGAGTCAAAAGACCAGCCAGTAGAGTAACAATTCAAGGGGAGGGGAGGGGGAGAAGAAAAAAGAAGAATAAATATGAAAATAGCATTTGTGATAAACACGTTTTCCATTTGTTTTCTAGAAACGAAAGAGTCCAAGAGACAGAAAGCCATACCTTAGGCGATTAGAAAGCATGCGCATATACCCAGGCTCTGTAGATGTGCACGATATTTTCCAAACAAATTGAAGATCCATTCTAAGCAATTAAGAGATCAGTAGGGTCTGTGAGACACTATAATGAACTGCAAGATGCCTCACCTGCAAACTATCGGTATTTTCTTTTCCAGACTATCCTTGGTATTCAGTGTGAGCTACAAAAGCAACTCCGAAACTTCATATCCTTGGATCAACTTCCTATGACACCCAGGTATAGCGATGGCAAGTGCTATGAGGGAGTGAGGCAACCGAGATTTGCAGCTATCCCTTCAGTATTCGGAAAAGGCATCAAATTCGCTATAAAGGATGGTATAGTGACAGCTGACATTATAGGCGTGGCTAACGAGGACAGCCGGCGCATTGCTGCCATCCTCAACAACGCTCACTATCTGGAGAACCTGCATTTCACCATAGAGGGCCGAGACACGCATTACTTCATCAAGCTGGGGTCTTTGGAAGAAGATTTGGTCCTAATCGGCAACACCGGAGGACGACGCATCTTGGAGAACGGCGTCAACGTCACAGTGTCGCAGATGACTTCTGTGATCAACGGGAGGACTAGACGCTTTGCTGACATCCAGCTCCAGCACGGCGCGCTGTGCTTCAACGTTCGCTACGGAACGACGGTGGAGGAAGAAAAGAACCATGTCTTGGAGGTAGCCAGGCAGAGAGCCGTGGCTCAGGCCTGGACTAAGGAGCAGAGGCGGCTGCAGGAGGGGGAAGAAGGTATTAGGGCATGGACAGACGGAGAGAAACAGCAGCTTTTAAGCACTGGGCGGGTACAGGGCTACGATGGATATTTTGTTTTATCTGTGGAGCAGTATCTCGAACTTTCTGACAGTGCCAATAACATTCACTTTATGAGACAGAGTGAAATAGGCAGAAGGTAACAAAGAAAATCTCTGCCTTTGCGTCACCAAAGACTGCCTGTTTTTAAACGTAAAATGGTTTATTGTATTGGTTTTTCTAGATCAGAACTCTGTATATATAAATATAGAGGAAAAAACATATCCAACTGCCTTTAAATGTGACAGAAGATGGTATTTTAATATTGTTCGTTTAACTCTTTGAGAGATGACAGTGACGATTTTTAGTTCTTGTGTGGCAGTATTCAAAAATTTCAGAAGCAGCGTCCTGACAGCTGAGCAGCGCGACCTGCGCGCGAGGTGCCCGGGGTGACGCCGCACATCCCTGCGGGGTAGGGGGGAGCGCAGCGTGCTCTGCCTTCTTCTAAAGAAACACGACTTTTTTGTTGTTGTTGATTTAATATTTCACCAATTAGTTAAAGGTTACAGAGCCTGATTCTGCAACCCGTGTTTACTGGGTAGTTTTTATCCCGGTGAGATCTCCCGTAAGTTCAAGGGATTGCGTACAGAAACCAGGCTGTGATGGGAACTCCGTAGTTGCTCACCAACCCCGCACGTGTCATTCCTCACAGCTATGATCTAAGGGATTTTCTAACCTGGGAAACCCGACTTGTATTGGAAAGGCTGTCCCGTACGGCCTTCAGCTTTGCTGGGCCGTAGCCACCTCTCGGCCGCGCGGCGACGAACGCCACGTTGCGTCTGCTTTTGCAGGTGGGGGCCTGTCTCCCGAGGTTTCCCTCGGCACTGGGTTGTGCCGGGTGGCCCCGCGCTGCTGGGCATCAGCCAGGCGTCAGGGGTGGCCAAAGAAGGGCTGTGCGAGCACCGCAGGCGACAGGAGCCGCTCCGCTGGCATCAGCGTGCTCCAGGCTGGGCTTTAACCCGGCGCGGTTGGGACAACCCTCGTTAGCCAGCTGGGAGGGCGCACACGGTGCAGTAACAACAAGCCGTGCAGGATCGGTCCTGTCCGTAGTCGCTGGGCCAGGACTCGTCTGTTCACAGAGCATTTGGAAACTGCAGTGTTGTTGGGTTTAGGCATCGTGTTCTTTTCATCTCGAATTAATAATCCTGCTGTATTACTCATTTTTTCGAGTCTGAAGAAGATTGTTGGGTTGGGAGTTGATGAACCTAAGTGTGGATAGTAAATATGTTGATAAACGTAGAACATTTTGGGGATGACTCTTCACTTTTCAGCTCAATATCTAGAGCACATAGAAAAGCATTATATTGCATGGGCAGAAATTCTTATTTCCCAAGGTATCATGCGCTGCTGGCACAGTTATTTCATAGCAGAGTAGGTGATCCTTCTTTCAACTTGTCCTTTTTAAAAGACCTGATTATCGGGAGGGGAGGGCACACGGGGGGGGATGGGTAAGCAGATTTCCTTTATTGACTTTCAGAGGGAGCTAGAAGTCTTGTTATAGAGCCTGTGTATCCGTAACAGTGATGTTATTGCTCATTTCTTTCAAAACAGACATAGTAAATATATTGAAACAATTTCTGCTCATATTTACTGAAGCCAACAAAGTGCTTTCTTTGTCTGTCTTCCTTTCTTTCCAGTTTTCTTTTTTCCCTTGTTTTTGGGCAAGTGGAGCAGACTGTACCAAAGTTAGCGATGAGCCTGAACCGGCACCTGAGACCCGAACCCCCCGGGGTTTGGACTCAGGTCTCAGCCTCACACCGTTAGCGTCTCTTCCCAGACTCCTTCCGCTCCCCCGGGAGCCAGCGCAGCTTTGGGGGTGCAGGATCAGGCCGAGCGAGAGCCTGGTCCTTAAAACCACCCCCGACTCCCCAGCCAGGGGGAACTGTGGACCAAAATTTGCACAAACACATTTTGAGCGGGCTCATCGTTAACTAATGTACAGAATTGGGAGCTGACAACATCCAGGTTTGACAGCTCCGATTGCCGTAATTTTCCATACAATCATGGAGAATTTGAATACCTCCACACCAGCCTAAAAATGGACCTTCAAATCCTTGAGCCTCTAATACGCTTTTAATCAACAGAAGAATAATTTATGAATTGTATATAGAGAGTGCATTCATAAACGTGATGACGTATTTTATCACTGATCCGAGATGTCAATATTAGAGTCTATTTTACTTATATTTTAAGCAATTATACTTTTTTGCAATTCACTAATGAGGTATCATTTTCAAACCGCTTTAAATATCCATTATAAACAAATATTTGAAGCTATTAGAATTACCTTGAACTGTGCATTTCTAGTATGTAATACATATTTAGTTAGCTTGTGCCTTTAGTTTCTTAAAGTTCTATTTGTATTATATGCAGGAAATGCACTTTGTATTACCTACAGCTGTGTTTTTTAATACTGCCTTGATTACTGTTGTTCTCATATTATGCCAAAAGGTCAAAGAGTGAAATGTGTTACGAGTTTGTCGCTGAAAGTGGATTTGGCATTTTCCCAGTTCCTGGGTGCAGTCTAAGGTACATTTTTGAACAATATTTCTTATGAGATTATGGATGTATAAAGAATCACATGACATTACATGGCCCGGTTACAAAAGCAAAACAATGCCTTCATCGTAACAGTTTCAGAAATTTGGGAAACTAAATAAAAATGTCGTGTTGAGATGACAGTACTAAAGAAACGAGTTATTACTGAAGGAGCACTGGAGACTGGAGTCGTAGCTACACGTGGGCCAGCCAGCAGTGGTTCGTGAGAACTATAACAAACAAATAGCTTTGGACCATCTTGTTCATGAACAACCTCAGATGGAGGCAGGGAATAGTTCAGTCTCCATTTTTTTTCCTAGTAGTTAGACCAATTTCTCAGTGCTGTTTTTTGTATTTTTTCTTTTTCTTTTTTTTTTTTTTATTTTGCACTATAGCCTAGAGACCCAAATGAGAAAAAGCAAAAAAGAAAAATAATGGCATGGAAATTTATACTGTTATTTAGATCAGATAATTTGATGCTAGCATTCTGCACTGCAAACAAGGTTCTGAAAGTGGAAAAAATAAAATAAAAAATAAAATAAAATAAAATAAAATAAAAACCACTATTGCACACTATCCTGTAGCAAATACCTACCATGAGAAATACGTGCTATATTTTTTATGACAGCCAAACAAATAGTGTGTACAAGTAAGGTTTCCTTTGCTTTCATATTTATTTAGCAAATCTAGAACATTTCAAAGGTATAAATATATATATATAGATATCTATGTAGAACATAGCCAAATAACTATATATGAACAGGTCAATGTGCATCTCGATATACACATCCTCGCTGTTCGGGTCGAGCTCCTCTCAGCTGTGCCCCAGCCTCTCCCCCTGGCCGGGGCGCTCCCCAAGCTCTGCCCTCCCAGCCCGGCGCTCCCCTGCCCGCCGAGCCCCCGCTCCGCCCGCGGCCGGGGCCGGGCTTACGGAGCAGCAGCTTTTCCAAGGTGATCAATGGCGATGCGTGCTGCTGGAAGCCAAAGGTTCCGAAGGGGAGGTTGAGGCGGAGGAGCTCCTGTTTTAGCCTGAGCAAAAAGAGATCGACAGATCCCTGGCAGGGTGGTAGCTTCCTGGGGGGGATTCGCCCTAGCGCGGCTGATCCAACGCGGCGACACTCAGATCGGGCTGCTGCCGACAGCCGTAAGGGTTTTCCCTGTCAAACGCTGACTGTTATTTAAACCCATCCTTGAAACAAAACATTACCAGGTCGAACGCGCCCTGACTGTCAGAGGAATCGCTTCTCGGCAGAAACTGGGAACGGTGGAGTCGGACTCGCTGTGGATTTGTCCGGGCATTTGTCACCTGCCATTATTTGTCTAAGGAAATGTGTTTGACAATTTCCAGTTTTTCCTTAGATCTCGTGGTGGACTTTAGCCTTTTAATAAATGTTAGTATATCAGATCGTGTCCTTGACAGTATTTTACTTGTATGAACCATGATAAAACATTAAAATCTTCATACTCTTCAGGCAGAAGTGTCAATAAACGAGAAAGAGAAGCATAGCATACGATATATGTCAAAGTAACGTTCCTTTTTAGCTTTCTCATCAACAGTAAAAATGTTTACAATGTATGCCAAGATCTTCAGTTTCTGTCTAACACCAGTTAGAGGTTCTGATCTTAACAGAAATTGTGTTATAATGGCCTCAGCCTCGTTGCTAGGAAACAATAGATCCCAATTTTTTTATTCCTGCTCTAACTCCTGTGCTGAATAGTGACTGGATACTGTACAGGTTTATGTTATATGGCTGCAGTTAAATGGTCTGATGCATTTTGCTCTGGGTTTCAGACCAGAAGCATGCATTTTCTACAAGAACATCCCAGCAACACGCTGTAAATATTAAAAGTTAATATATTATGTGTCGATATTTGAAAAAGAAAGTACTTTGACTATTTCATTTTTAAAAAATAAAGGTGCAAACTGATGGTGTGTGCTGTTGTCTTTGTTTACACCATGTATTTGGGATATTCTGGTCGTGTCGGTAGAAGGTGCTTCCATACAGCTAAATGAGGGCTTCAGACAATATTGGTTGATTCAAAAGTTGGGGGACAGGGGGTTGCTGGCAAGATTTAATTTTACTTCTGATTCACCAAAGTTCATGCATACAAGTGCAGGTTTCACTGCAGGTGAAATCACAGCCAGTTTCTGTGCACAGGTTATTACATTTCATCAGAACAAATGTGAGAGAGAAAAAAATTCTGCTAAATGCCTTTGCACTCCCGAGAACTGAGTGGGCGAAGTCAACGGTGGTGGTAGGGGCCGAGGAGCAGAGTTTAAGTACCTGCACGTTCTGCAGAGCTGCCTCAAATAGATGATGATGAATGACTGTGTGTATCAAAAGTATGCGCGTGTGGAAAAAAAAAGCCCAGCTCATGCAGCAGAGAGGAGGAGACAGTGAACCGGAGGGGCAGAAGGTGTGTTTAAGGCTAAAGGAAAGGTTATGTGGTGAAAAACAGATTGGAGCAGCTGGGCTGGGCAATAACCCAGCATGAGGGCTGAGCCTGAAGAGCTGCGTTGGATGGATAAGAAGGAAGCGAGGCCAAAGGGGTGCTCTGGTAGAAAAGAGAAGAAAGCCGGCCTGGGAGACGGTAGTGACTTAGTGCTGCAGGAGGTCTCCCAGGCCTCCTAAGGGGAGGGCTTAGCGGAAGCAAAACCAGAGCTGTGGCAGGATTAGTTGCTGCAGAGGAGCGGCGTTGCCTTTGCTGGGGAGAAGGCAGAGCAGGGAGGGCCGGGGACGCAGAGTCCCCGCGGGGAGCTGCAAAATCAGCCGTCAGAGCCTCCCCCCGGGAAGGGGGACGGGGCAGAGCAACCGCAGCAGCGCGGGGCCGCGTCCCAGCGAGGCTGCAGCCCGGCAGGGGTGGTGGGAAGGCAGAGGCAGGTGATACAGACATTACCTGGGAAGTCCTGCCCTCAAAATGCGGCTGCTGCTCTCTAAAAGGATCTGTAGCTCCTCACACCTAAGTCAATGCACGAAATCTATAAAATTTCCGTATTGCTGTTCCCTTAAATAAACATCGACTCCTTGTCCCACAGGTACCATGAGCTTCTCTCTCTGTTTCCACCTTGTTTAAGCCTACAGCAATTCCTGAGCCTTGGGTACCCAGCAGAAACAACACAAACAAGCCTCTGTCTTAATAATTTACATCAGAAACTGAAACAACATTCTCAGCTTTAAACAAAAATGGCAACTTCTGGCTTATTTTATGTATTTTTTAGAAGAACAATGCACTTCTGGAGTTAACCGTAGTCAAACCAGTTATCCTCAGCTCGCTGCACCGCAGAGCAGACAAGCGGCTGCTGCTCTTGCACCCGCAGCACTGACAGCCTCAGCCTTTGCTTGAAGTCGATAGGACATTTCTGTAGGAAACAGCCCTTGGGCAAAGTGCTTCCCACTGCCAGGGGGAAGCAATCATCTGCCAGGGACCATTTCCAAGCACACCCTTCCCTGCTCCCAGGAGAGGCCAGGTAAACCAGGAGTTTAGACCCAGCACTTAGAGAGCAAAAGGGCTCTCCCGGGAAGCCCGGGGGCCCACGCGCGCTCTGCAGCACCCAGCAGGTCGGGTGGCTTTGGGGAAGGATGGTTTGCAGGAGCACAAAGCCGGAGAGGAATGGCCAGGGACCGGCCGTCGCAGGCGCTCAGCAAGCCGGGAAACTGAGGCTCAGAGGAGGAGGGAAAGGTTCAATGGGGACAAGCGACAGCAAACCAGCCGGTGCTGCGGGTGTTGCGCGCCGTGCTGGCGGTGGGCAGTTCCACGCCTCCATGGTCGGCGTTTGCTGAATTATGTAACGATTATAAAAACAGCTTTTAAATATTTTATTAAAGAGTAAATCATGCTGGATCTGCCACTGTACGGCACCGTATTAACATAAGACCCTTGTTTCAACCAACAAGTATGTAACGAGGAGGCGCAGAGCAACACATGCACACACAGTGTAAAATATGAAGTGACTGGTCGGGGGGACGGGACATTTCACCGCAAATGAAATTTGGCCTTCATTTAGACAGAAACTGAGTCACGAACTGAAATTGTCACAACTTTGCAACAGCGTTGCCCACCAGCCCCTGTTAGGATGGGCCTGTTTATTTATTGCATTTATTCCCGTTGCTGGTTTGCAAGGAACTTGTTGTGCTTCACTGAGAATGTTTTATTGCTTGCACTTTCTCTCTCTCACACGCACACACACGCACAGTCACTTATACAAGAAAAAAAAAGGTAAACCTCCCAGCCTTATCAAATGCCGCTCGGAGCAGCGTAACCTTGCTGAATCCTGCACTTGCAGCCCATTTAGCTCTGTCACTGGTCGCATCTACCTTGCCTTTAGTGAGGTGAAAACAAGGCAGGATCCAGGCTACCAACAATTAAGTAGATGATGTTTTTTAACACATTAGCAAAGAGGCTCCCCCGTGTAAGTATCCTATATGCAACACAAGCATGCGCTGGGGCCCTCGCAGGGAGGTGGCTGCTGCCTCGGGAGCCGCCACCAGCCCCACGCAGCCGCGGTGCCTCTCACCCTGCCACCGAGCCATGGCTTGGCCGTGTCTGCTGCAATTTGGTTTGCTTTCCCGAGCCTGTAGCCTGGGGTTTCTGGAAAAAGCCTCTTTACCTCTTAGGAAGCGGTTCCTTCCTTCCTTCCTTCCTTCCTTCCAAGATGTGCAGAAGAAACTGGAAGTATAGGTATGAAATATTTAACCAGAGCAACCCAAAGGTTGCTATACAATGTTTAAAGCTGTATTTTTTAATATATATATTTTTGTAGTCCATTTCCAATCACTGTTAGTCTTGTGCTTTGGAAGGGAGCACGGGAGAATCACCTTTTTTGGATAGCCAGGACCATTTGTGCAGGTTGAAGTGTGACTAATGGTGGCACAAACCTACCAGCCGGACCAGATGCATCCCCCCGCAGACCGCGCACACAGAGAGGGCTGGGCCCCGCCTGGGGTCCCTCCCAAAGCTCACAGGAGCTCACGCAGGTCTGCCTGGCAGAAACCCACACAGAGGGAGCCCGGACCATGCCTACCACCCTTTGACTGCAGTGCAGACACAGCACTATCTCCTGAAACAAGAGGGCTGTAGGACGTCCAGTCTGTTCAGAAGTGTTCCCTGCTGTCTGCCAGCTCAGGCAGGACAGCGCCGTCACGCTTGTTAAACCCCGCCTGTCAAAGGCATGGGCTCCGAGTTCTCCGGTAGCCCGGTGCTAACCCTGCACAGCTGAGTCCTGTAGATTCAAACCTCTCCTCCAGGAGCCCAGGAGCGGCATGGAAACACACACGGATAGGTAAAGAAAAGCAGAGAAACTGTCATGCAAAAATAATGTATATTTTTAAATTGCATGCAGGGGTGGTTTGTTTCAAGTACAGAGAATATCTAAAAGCAAAGAACGATGTTCTCCGCTTCCCTGGTTGTTCTCGGTTACTCAGTGCATTGCTTAAGCTTTTGATCATTTGTGCAAACTACAAATTTTGTACAGCCAGGCAGTGGTGGCCAGTTCTGCCCAGTTACAGGGCAGAGCGCCTGGTATGATGGGAAATCAGTTAGTGGGGGTCCTCATGGTGCCACTTCTGGAATATCTTTAGGAGCTGTGTGAATGACAGTCTCGCGGCCCACCCAAGGCAAGGACATCTTAATGTAAGCAATTTTCCTAAATCTATAGAAGGGGACTTGCCCAGTTCTGCATAAATGCCAACCAGAACAAAGCAAAGCAGAATCCAACGTTAAGTAATGTAAAAATAATAACTAATTGTTAATTAGGAACTAATCTTGAAGTGAAAATTATTTTGTACTTGAGAGCATTACACTATTTAGTAGTTGATATTTTTTATCCTCTCTCTTACAAAAAAAAAGGAAAAAAAACCCTAAATTCAAAACATTCTGAAACTTAAAACTTCTAAATTTTGAGCTAGAAATTCTATGAAATACACATTTCTGCAAATGTTACAAGAAAACTCATGGAGTTGTATTAACTATCATATAAATTGTTCTGTTCTAGAGCACGGACTAGAGGAGACACTGGAAGATATGCTTATGTCACACTTGGGGAAACATCTTCATGATGGCTGCAGGTGGAAGTCATGGCCTTCATTTCTCCCTAAGAAAAATAATCACACAGATATGAAAGGATGAACACTGCAAGAAAATGGACAGATCAGAAGGTTTGTACCTACAAGGTGGAGGGCGCTGGGGCGGGCCGGTAGCCACCGCTGGTATGGCACTCAGCAATCCATATTCAAAATCCATTTTCTCATCACCTTGACAGGCCCTGTCCCTAGTGAGCACCTGAGTGCCAGCGTGTCGATCACACGGTAGCAAGGTTAGGGCATATCTTTGGCAATGCCACCCTGATGGCTAGTTCAGGTCAAAGATGCAAATGGGTCTAAGACCTCCATCCCCGCTGCCGTGGAGGGCTCTGCTCAGCTGCAGCTGAGGCTCCCTCCGCCCCACGAGTACCTGGGGGGTATTTGGCTTTCACGTGGTTGACGACTGGGTGCTGCAGAGGCGTTACGATGCCTTGGTCGGGTTTCTGGAAGGCCGAAATGAGGTTGTGCACTTTCCGAAAGAGCCTCCGGTGGACCCCGGGTGCTGTCTGCGAAGCCAAAGGGTGAGAGGTGAGAGGGGATGCTGGATGCATCTGTGCTGGGCTCGGGGTGCTGGCACAGAAGCCTGGTCCTCAGAAACACACTCACCCCCTCAGGGAAGGAGCCAGCCCTTCACTTGGACCCCCTGATGTGCCAACTTAAAATGAGTCAATGAGCCATACTGCTCTCCTCCTTCCCCCAGGGCATGGCGGCCTCCCTGCACTGAGCGGCTTCCGGCAGTGTGGTGATATAAGGCTGGAAGAGGGACGATTTCTTAAGCACTACAAGAGGAACCCAGAGCCTGCCATGCTTATTAGGCAAATTCCCAAGTGATCTTTCACTATTTCTGACTCTGATTTATTGCAGCCTGGGATTTAAGCTCCAGCCTGGGGTTTATTGGTAAGATACCTCCAGCCTGGAAATACCAGTAAGACAATCTAGAGAGCTACCTGGCACTTACCAGGGCCGGGGAGTCCTTACACCACTAAATTCAGGCATGGACACAGCCTCTTTGCAAGCCTTTCTCTGAGCATTCAGTACTGGCTTATGTGTTCACTGAGTATTCCTGTCTCTCTCTTGTACAAAGGCAGCAGCAAAATGTTACCTGTTTATTAAAAACGGGATTTTTTCTATCTTTCTACATTAGCATCTTTTCAAACACTGTGAAATGAAACTGTGCCTGCTTTTAATCAAAAATCCAATGTTTCTGTTAAATCCTTCAGGGCATTCTCGTAGTAACTCCTCCCCACCAAAGTCACGGGAGGACAAGCATAGTCCTGCCGGCATAGTCCTGCCCGAGGGACGCTGCTCTGACCCAGCAGTCATGGGCTAAATCCTGCCTCACTGGCACCAGCCGGAGGCTGCGCACTGGCTGCGATTTCACCAACGTTGTTTTAATTTCCCTGCCACGTCCTTGAAAGATGGGTGCGACCTGAGCTATCCAGCCACAGGGAAGGAAGCAGAGACAGGAAAGCACCAGCTGCAGCTGGAGCCTGTTTTGGCCTTGGAGGCACATTTCGTGGCGATAAGTTGAATTTAGGCTGCTGTTTCTAACAGCTGAGGCCAGCGTGGTCTTAGCAACATTTACTTAAAGGTTTCTGTTTGCTTAAAAGGAAGGGTTGGTATCATGGGTCTGTAGCTAGTACCTTTCCCTGCAGAGGATGTATTGAGTGTCCTGGGCCTCCAGGACACCTCCGCTGTGAAATACAGATAAGGTTTTCCTAAAATACAGCAAGGGAAAGCCCAAGAGCTCTACGTAGGAAGCCCGTGGAGGTCATGGGGGAGGAGTTGTCGCAGGCCTATATAACACCAGAAAAGCCTCACTGCAGACGCTGACGTTCCCTGGGGCCAAAGCAGGCTGCAGCCTCGCTCAGGGAATTACCCTCCACAGGCGGGGGTCCCTGGGGGTCCTGGCATCCTTCCTGAGACACCAGTGCTCGCCCTGGCACGCCGGGTGCTCTACCATCCCCAGCCCGCCCCGAAAACCCTCCTGCTTGGGCAGTGCAGATCTGCAGGATGCCTTACAGGAACGAATGAGCGAATTGTTCCTGGGTACCATTCCCAAGGGTGACACAGATAATTATTTACTCCACAGTAACGTGAGTCACTTTTACTCCCCGATCTGCTTCTGAGTAACCCCAGGAATCAGTCTTGTCTTCCAGAGCACTGCAATCACTTCGATTATAATAATGGCCAAGGAATTATGCCTGTCTAGAAATTATTTAATGTTTGTAATCAGTGTTCATTAATGTGCAAAGAGAAAGCTAATTATGAATTAATACACAGAGTACATCCAAAGAACAAGACCTTCATAAAAGAAATACAGGTTAGCGTCCTGATTCCATCAACCCAAATACTTGTCTGTATGGCAAATGGTGTTACTCTGCACTTGAATTACCAGTTTCTTATCAGATGGGTGAAAATATATTTTGTATCAAGTTTTTGCTACCCTATATATGTTTTGCACCAGTGATGAATTAATCTGGAGAGAAATTAACTTTAATTAACATTAACTGTAGATGATTGAAAATAATTTCTTTAAATATTCTGACATTAATGGTACGTGAGATAGAAGGGAACTGATTGTGCTTGTCAAATTGCAAAAACACAATATTTTTGCCATTTAAAATGATGCAAAAGAATGCACTATTGCATTATGCAACAGCTGAAATGTAACAGGGAATTAATTTATGAGTTCAAGACTGTCAGAAGTGGCACCAAGACACATTCGTGATGGGCGCACTCAAGATCGATTACCTTCAATGAAAATCAGACTATGCAGAAACATGAATAATTTGAAATCAATACGAACATCGAACAGGATGTAGAAATTTTCAGAAGATAAGGGAGAAGTACACACCTCAGCACTCCAGGATCCAGTTTCTGTCTTGGACACTCTGTAGGTATAAACGTAACCCTGATGCCTGTGGGAAAAAAAAAAATCAACCGTTATTTATTACACATTCCTACTGTCAGGTTTCAACAAGAGGTACACACTGTTATTCATTTGCTAACCTTTCCTTAAAAATAAATTCACCCATAAAGGCTCTAGGCAGATTAAAAAACTGAGATGCAGGTCAGAAGCAGTGTTCAACATACTGGGTTCTTTTTGGATGAGAGGGATTGGTCTGACTCCGATCTAGTTTAGCAATATTCAGTTATTCTAGTTAAGGGGTGTTGCTTTCATTCCTGCCTCAGCATTTTTATTATTTTTTATTTCATTGACCTCCTTTTACTGGCACACACCAGACATACTTTCCCTGGAAAAAGAGAAGGTGTATTATTGGCAGATAGCATTACCATATTGTGATTGATTTACATGCAGATGTTCCCAGAAGCAATAGCATGAGTGTAATTTATTTGGAAAGCTAGACCCAAAAAAGGGAGGTAAATTACTCTTTGCCTTGCCCGTACATTCCTAATTCTCAAATACTGATAAAGGAGACTTATAAGTGTGTGGAATCTTCCTTCTTTTTAAGTCTAATTTGAGTCTTTCGAGAATAAGGATTCATACACTAATAACACAAAACATACTCGTGTCCAAGGTCAGTCTTGCAGTCTTCTTGTCAGTCTTCTTTTACAAACCCAACACATGAATGATTTACATGGTAGATTATTGTGCCGGTATCCAAAAATTTAACCCAGAAGCAGAGACAATTGATAGTAGTTCCATGGGTGCAACATTAATTTAGATGGTATCAGATAAGAAAAATTGTATTTCATACTATATAGATTTACATGAATACATAGCAGGAGTTTAGGGAACATTCCCTATTTCAGCATCAATTCTTATTCTTAAGAAAGCAGAAAAATACTGTATATTTCTTTCCAATTATACATGGTGTTATAGTAGTTACTACAAAATAGCAGAAACCATCAATGACACAGATACCGTATGATTGCAATTACTTACGCTCCGTGTCATGGCTCCTGGATAAATTCTTGTTAAAAAGTCATTACAGCAACCTTTACAAAGCGTTGTCTGATATAATTTACCCAAGCAGGATGTTGTTAACAGTTGTCACACTGCTACAACCCCACGAAGAGGGAGCAAAAATGCCTGTCGTGATTAGTGAGCTCTCCCCCCGCCACTCGACTCCCACTGTGATTAAATACGGAGGCGGAAGACACAAAGCCGTTCCCTCCCGTCGGGGCTGCTGCGGGGACAAACTCTTTGTGCAGCAGCTGAGGCACTGCCCTCCTCCTCGGGTATGGGAATATGCCTGACGCAGCCCCACCATCCCACCACAGCTTCACGCACCTCTTTGTGTTAACCAAGGGAGTGTTTTCCCCAGGGACACGACTTTCCACCTGGCACCAGCTGGACATGAGAAGTGGCCAGCCGTGCTCACTTCATGGAAACCCAAGGAGGAAGACAACCGCTGCTACCCCGCTTCTTCCCCCAGCAAGCTCAACTGCTGCAGTCCGTCAGGGATTTGGACCGGCCTAGAAAGGGCCCTTGGGAAGAGGTGTGAGCAACCTGCTGCGGCTGCAGGAGGAGGGAAGGATGTGGAAGGACAATGCTGTTCTCCTGTCCATGCCATGGCACCGCAGTCACTGTGTTTGAAGCCACACCTCAAGCCCGGTTGCTTAAAAGCACATCCCTCTAAGCCACTAGATATGTTCATGTTCAGGGAATCCAATGTCTCCCATTAGGGCCCTTTGACAATCTTGTACCATCACGTCCTTTCTTAAAACCTCTGAGAGCTGTGCCTGTGTTGTCAGCTTTTCATGAGTAGCTGATGTTCACATTAAGCTTTTCTTTTTAGAAGTCACGAGGGGCTTTCCTGCACCTACATATGTAGCGCACCAGCCAATATATGCTTACTGAAGCTAGGATTTTACAGGCCATAGTGTCCTGGGAAACACTAGAGAGGTCTTGGCATTTTGCCCCCTCTCTTTGAAGTGGGTATTTGACCATCTCCACAGTGATTTTTTTTTCAAGCCTCAAAACCAACAGAATCAGTACGTAAAAATCTAAAACTCACTCTCTTGCCTCCTGTTTTTAATAATACACTGTGCATATTATCCATGCTTGGTTTTGGTTGTCCCAAAGCATTCCGACTGCTTCAGTCTCTTTAAAATCTGATTTTTCCACAAATGGCTCAGTTGTCTGGAAAGCTACCATCCGTTGTTTCTTTCGTTGTTTTCTCTACCTAAGAGATTGCGTGACTTGAAGTGGTTGAGGGGCTGGGGTGCTGCCCTGACTCTGAAATGTCTGATGGCTTTCAACACTCTGCCAGAAGGGTTTACTAAGCTGGACAAATTGAAAAATAGAGGTCAGATAAAGCAATATTCAGGGCCAAAGCAGGGTGAGGTATAAGATAGACACCTATCCTGCATTTTTTAAAAAATTCTACTGTAAAATATTTCAACTGAGCCCAGAGAAAACACAAAGGACAGCTCAGATTAAAAACCCACAAGATACAGAAAAAGGAACAAGAATTTGGGAACATGGATGCTTTGAGCACAGCGTGGAGGATGGGAGGAGTATGACATTGCTATCACAGCCTTGCAAGGGACAAGTGAGAGCTCTCCACTCACCTGGCAAATGTACACTTTTTCCCAGAGGAGGAAAGACTGAAAGGCCTGAAAAAGTTCACTGTGTTTAAGCTGAAAAACACAACGTTATCATCTGTTGTTGGCTCTGAAGCCATCAGTAAACACAGCCACTAGGTAGGTGGGAGATGGCCCAGGACCACCACACCTGCTTCTTCAAAGGAGGAGGACGCATTTTGTTAAGAAGGTCAACAGCTAGATCTTCCCATCTAACTACTTTCCATTGGGATCTTTGTTTCCACAAAATGAATTACAGCTCTTCTGATACGTACTCTCCCAACGAATATGATCTTATCAAAACTTTCTGTTAAGCAGCAGGAACTTACTTCATTACCACTTGAAAGTGCTTTTTACCTTGCATGTGCGAGTGACATGATTTTGATGAGCTAAGCGGGCACAGCCTCCCGTGAGAAAGGTTTTTATGATTTAAACTACCCAACATTAACTGAGATCAGTGTGGACTGAAGGAAGATCAAGGTTTTTTCCTTAAAACAAAAATAAAATACAGAAATTAAAACTGAAATCGTATAGAACATTACCTTCCAAAGAGCAAAACACATAACACCGGGCAAAAGCAGATGGAAAAGTGCATTTACTGGAGCTTAGGCCTCAGGCGATGAGAAATTCCCCAGCCACCATGAGGGGACAGCTCAGTTTTCTACATTTTACTCAATTCATGGCAGAAAAAAGCTCCTAGTGTGACACAATGTTCCTATATGTGGTGCGGCCACATAGCTAAAGTCAAAACCCAAACACCATGTGTCCTGGGCATGGTGCTAGTCACGTGGGGCCTTTCACACAGCTTATGCTTTGAGGCCATTACCTGGTGAGATGCAGGCCAAATCCACCTCTCAGTGACCTAACTCCTCTCTCTGCCGGGCAAAATCAACAGGAGATGGACACATGTCACTGAGAGAAGGATTTCAGAGAGCAGTGACACTGGCGTACCAGCATACCTTGGAGGAGGACCAGCTCTTGACACCCAGGCAAAGACCCAAAGAAGGGTTCCCCCATCCCTTCATCTGGCCCGAGGACGGCCACAAGCCTCGCTCACAATTGCAAAGCTCCTCTTTCATGCCAACGAAGCTCAAGGGACAGGAGCAATCACGAATTAACAGCTTGATGAACGAGGCCCTATAAATTTTTGATCAAAGGCAAAAAATGCCAAAATGCTGATGAGAGGAAGCAGAAAACAGCCATTGCTGTAAGGACAATATTGGATAGCACTTACGAAAGAGTAATTTGGTCACCACTGATGATATTTTTATGTCATCTCACTTATTTTTTCATCTCCATAAGAAAGAATGTGCTATACCAGCTGCACTGGTATAACTGTCTCTGCACTAGCACTGTCTCTGTTGCAAAAACATCACCGGAAAAACTTTGTCAAAGGAAAATGTAGAAAAAGTTGCTATTACAGGAAACAGTCCACTTTATATTATAGGCTTTTTTCTTTATAGCTAGATAATTCCTCCCGAAGAGCTACAAAGGCATCATTCACAGATGACATACTGAGACAGCATCTGTCTACCTGTCCTCTCCACTCCTCCTTTTCAACTGTGATCAGACTTGTTAAAGCCGCATTTACTTTAACAGGTGAATAATTACAATCTTCTGCACCACTGAAATAGCCAGAGGATATTAGCCGCAGGCTGCAGATTAAAATTAACCATGACATTTCAGCTGCACGGTATATTTTAAAATCATTTCCAAATGTTTTGTATCTCAGTTGGGAAATTTTATTAAACTCATTTGTATTCATTTCTGGGTCTAAAATGGAACAAATATAAAGGGAGAAAGACAGAGAGACAAGGGAAAGCCATGTCAGCAATAAATGACATCAATTTTTTTCTCTTTACATAGCTTTCTCTTCTGATGTCTTTGCACTATATCAACCAGTTCTTCTGGTCTGGTATATTTGCATCCTGACCTTAACTTGGAATTTTACTTTACAATATTGCTTAAGAACCAGACAGTGGTGGTTCTTACATAGGCATTATATACTCAGTTTCTTCTAACTTTGCCACATTTCAGCCTTTCAGACTGGAATTTTGTTTCTTAGGTGTTTTGCCTCAACCTTATTTAGGGATGGAGAATGCAGAGGTGCCAGAAAAGGGGACATATTAGGCAGAACAATGCTTTTCCCACATTAAAAAAAATAATCTTCCAATTGTTGGGGGTTTTGCCCAGTTTTTAGAGTAAGACATAAAATTTGTTTGAAGGAAGGTATATCTCTCGCAGTCTCCAAGAGAAAGCAGTGGCGGCTCTCTAGGCTGCAAGAGAGACGCTCTCTAAAGCGTGCTGCACCGTGCCTGGGCTGGCTGTACCATGGGCGCTCAAGCTAAGCAGTGTCCGCTATCTCAAGCCATGAGCGATGCACGGAGGTTGCCTGGCCTGGATTAGCAGGGCAAAAAACAGAAGGTAATTTAGATTGGGCATCTTGGAAAGGAAGATTAGACTGGGTGGGGTGGATATGGAAGGAAAGAAAAGGGGACCCGTGTCTACGTAAGCTGGGCAAGGAAACAGCAATGAAAATTGCTGGAGGGGTGAAAAAGCCAGGAATGGAACATGGGTGGTTTGGAAGCAGAAGATGTATGAAACAAGGAAACAGCCCTCAGCAATGCAAGCAAAGTCAGCAGGCTGTAAGAGTAACACTGGGTAGTCTCAAAATCCATTCCCATGCCCCTCACATTGGGAACATACCTCACAGAGGTACTGCAGACCTGAGCCTCCTGTGTCACAGTTTCTCTCATGTGAAACGGAGTTAACAAACTGAGATAATGCTTAGAAACCACTTAATACTATGGAGATGAGTACTACTAATGCTATGGAGATGAGCACTACAGGAGAGCTCATGGGGGACTCAGTACTTTCGGAGTGGGGGGGTCAAAGGCACTCAGCAGATATAACATAGTAAACATGAGGATCAGGTTGTAGCCACTTCTGCCTTATCCCAAGGTGTTTGATGCAGGTTGCGGATCAGGTCCTGAATGCCTGGCCAGAGGGACAAACCTCAGGCAGCATCCCAGTGGGGAACCCTGGACTGGGAACGTGGGCGATGCCATGGGCACCACAGTGGCTGCAGAGGTGGGAGATGGCTACCATAGAACAAAACTCATGAGGTCAGGGGAATCTACAGCAGTGCCTGGGAGTCTGCACATCCCACGCGTGTGCTCATCAAGGTCTCCCCTGCCCAGGGTACCCCTGAGCTTCACGGCCTCCCCCATGCGACAAAAGTTACAGCTGCCAAAATGACGAAACAGTCAACCCAGCCATCCACTTAAACTTCTTTCTTTTTCTTTCTTTCTCCTTTTTAATTGTTATATTTCTGCTTGGTTTATTAGTCATGGAAAGGCCAAAAAGTCTTGTTATTTAATGTAGGAGAAAATCCTGTTTAAGCTTACAGCTCCTCACTCTGTCCTGGGATTTGCATTTTCTGGTTGACAAGCAGCCTGGTTCCTGCCTTATTTAGGTCTCAGACATACAATCAAGGTACAGCAACTTAGCAATTACCACCCATCAGCTAACCCAAGCTGAAGAAATAGCACTCACATTGAGATGATGTGCAAGATACAAGCTCTATGTCAGCAAGATTGAATAAAATAGTTTAAATCAGTGTTTACATCTGAAAAGCCCAACAGTTACTGTAGCTTAACTCACAGCAGCACTCTATACACACCCCCTTGCGTTTACACTTCTGTCACTGATTCCCCTACCACACTTCTTGTGGCAAAAATTTACCCATGGTACTGAACCAGTAACTAGTATTAGCTTGCCGTAATGCTGTGGCATTATAAAGCAAATGCATTATCTTGATTTTCTCTTCTGAAAAAAGCTTGAAAGAGCAAGTCAAATCTTGTGAAATGTCTCTGAATTTCTGTGCAGATTTCTGTGGAAGATTGTCAGCATCTTTACCACTTGAACACTCCCAACCATCAGTAGAATTACCGCTGATTTACCTAAAAATCAAGCAGCGTAGCCTTTCTGGTCTGGCACAAGGTGATGCCAGCCAAAAGCAATGTCTCAAAGAGGAATTTCTTCAAATTTGGAAATAAAATGAGAATTTATTCAAATCTGAGATGCTAAATAGAAGAAAATTACTTTATGATGGGCAAGTAACTAAGCTTCATGAATTACTGTGTCCTCTGGAATAGTATCTCACAAAGGCAAAAGCTCATGAAATAAGGTTATCATCTGGTGAAACTTCTTTCATCACTTTAGGCAAAACTCACAAGAACTGCAATAGATAAAACACTGTCAATAGCCCTGTAAATGTTACTGTTTCCTATTTCTATGAAACATTTCTCAGTTTGTTTGGGAATAATTTAGTGTAGCTCATTTTCAGATTTCCTGTTTCTCTCAGAGCAAGATAAGCACAGTCTGACCATAAAATCCCTGAAGCTGAAATCACTGCTTCAACTAAATCCTCAAAACTCAAGCCTACAAAACCAGGGTAGACCTAATCTAGGTTCTGTTATCTAAAGATTGTACCCATTTTGTCATTTACAGGTTTATAGCGGTTACCCACCGTTCAGGCTGTCTACCTTTCTAAAATCTTTCCAAGAAAAGCCATTGGAAGGCCATTAGCCAAGTTATTCTTAGTAAAGACAAAGCTCACTCTGATAGCAGGGAGCTGAAATACTCACCGCAGTAGAATTTACCGTTGTGCTGTAGAAGACTTTTTTCAAAGCTGAAAATAGTGCGTGATATTTACAATGGCAACCTTGAATTGCGGGGCTCCTCCTCAGAGAGAAGCTTTTGTTCCAAATTACATTTTAAATGATGATGATTATTATGTGCAGTGTTATAATAAATGCAATTATTCTGCCATTTCTATCAAAAATATTACATGGGAAACAAAAGAAATGCTAAGCTGAAGCTGGCTCGTGATCCTGTATTACACCTTCATGCTGTACAGCTGATACATCTGCCGCATCAGAAAGTTTCGGCACGTTGCCTGAACTTGTGCACTGTGGTTATGGTTACAGAAAAAACAGCACGCGTAAAATCTGATAGGACTGCTGCCTCTCCCCGTTGCCATTACTGTTGCTTCAAGAGCTCTAAACAGCTCTCTGTTCCAGCTTTTGATTATTCTCCACAAATTGAATGCAGCACAGTACATGAATGGCTGGTTTCAAACAAATAATCTGAAGACAGTTTGACAAGTATGTCATGTTTAGCTTACTTAAAGGTCTGAAACAACTACTAACATTCCAAGTATTTTCAAGTATATGAATTTTAAGACTCAAACTACGAATGGTTTATCTTTGCCAATTCAGGCATGAGCTGCTTGTTTCTGCATGTGTGCTCATATATCTGTAAAGGAAAGCGGTGCTTTCGGCACTCAGGCATTTTATTTATACATTTTTCAGGCACAGTTTAAGAGGCTGCTTCTCAAACTAGCTACCGTTATTGGGTCCTGTGTCCCCCATTGACTTCATTAGAAGCGGCGTGCACAGAGGATTTCTGAGGGTGCTAAAAACGTCAAACGGGGTATTGAGCAAAGAGGAAACCAGACCAGTAAAGAAAGCTCCCTGGAACAATCAGGTTTTGATACTAAAACCTTGGCATACTGCATGTACCGTCTAACACGTTTACAGGTAAAATGTGTACATTTTTCAAAGCATATGCATTTCTTCTAGCCCACTTTTCAGGAACAGCAAAAATCTTCTTGCAACCCTAAAAAATTTCCAGGAAAAGATTGTGCTGCTATGTTGACACATTCAAAACATGATCTACAACATCCTTGAAGTATATATTATCAATTTAATAATGATATTCATACAATGAAGATCTTGGGAGCATCTGGTATTAAAAAACTTTGCCAAAATCGGCAGGCAGCACCTCTGTTTGCAAGAGTCTCAGGGGACACTGTTGCAATTCAAAACCTTTCTACTTTTCCATGCATAGTTTAATTGTGGTCTTAAAATATTTATGAAAGCGGGTTCTTTGTGCTTTGCCACAGCCACACCAAAAAACATTCTCTCTTTGAAGGCTTGCAGGCATGCCATGTGCACACCATGACTTCGGACAGCGGAAAGCAGCATTGAAGGAAGATAAAGCAATACTTCAGGAGAAACAAGGAAGAAAGCAAGCAGAGTTCCAACGCTCCAACAACAGGGGCCTGCCTGCTGCAGTTACCTGTCTCGGTAGGTCAGGTTTTACGCTACTACCTGTCTCTTTTATGCCTGCCCTGTAAAATCAGTGTCAGTTGCAAGGGATTCATGAAGTCTTTGACTCTTCTCCTTTTTAAGGTCAGGGCTCCACTTTTTAATTGGAAAAGCTGAAGGTGAATGAGCCTGACCGTGAACGCTGCTGCCCTTATTATGTGCCTTAGGAGGCTCAAAGACTGGCCAAATACATCAGGGCTTTTTGGGGGTGCCTGAGGGAGGAAGGGGGGGTGGTGGCATTACAAACTTATGCAGTTTCTTGGAAAAAGGAGGCATTGTTTGAGGCCAAACAGGACTTACCAATTACTGAACCTGGAGGTGGAAGTGCAGAGCGGCCACCTATGTGAGTTCAAGCTGATGGGAGTATTGTCATCCAAGTATTTTTTTAATGAGTTTTTTGATAAATGGCTAATCAGAACTGTGCCTTTTAATTTTGACAACTCCCGTCTTCCACCATGGTAAAAAAAAAAAAGAACCCTATGAAGGCTTGGATCTGGGGAGCTGGGGGTTTTTAGGTTTGTTTTGTTTTACTTCTCCAGGGAAGTGCAGGGAGAAGGGAAAGAAGGCAGACTGAACGTGTTTTGATTTTGGAAAACTGGACTATTTTTCCCTTTTTCTTTTCTAAGAGCAATAGAAACATCGCTGGCAGTATGAAACAGTTTCACTTCTGTTAGAAATTGTCATTGGAAACATGAAAAATTTTTTGTTTAGCTCTGATACTTATTGCAATATATCTAATGGCTGACCAGCTTTGTTTCTCGTGTTTCAAAGATCACTTCACTACTTCCAGTAAACAGATGTTTTGCCTGATCTTGATATATCTAGGTATTCCTAGAATGATCTTCAGCACGGATTCTGAACCAAAATGTAAATTTCTGAATAACTTTGTTATTCCTAATAATTTACATTATTTATTTAGAAGGAAGTATAAAAAAACAGAAAAGTACTTACTCTTTCTTTTGTTTTCTTTTTCTTAAACAGCGAATACAGCAACTGCATGTGTCCCTCAGTTTTTACCAAAGCCCTCATGCACATACATGCTTGCCACCTGTTTCATCTCTGTGCATGATGTTCGGACTGGAATTCGGGGGGGTTGGGTCCATTGGTTTATTTTGCCAAAGCCAGGCTTAGCATTCTCCACTGAATACATATCTACATCTCTTATCCCTACTTGCTCCTCCAATCTCTCCTCTAAGGTGCTCTGCTTTGGTAAATTTTGCCTGTCAAAGCACTTCTCTAGTTTATGGCCCACATTTCTTTAAACTGTCATTGCTATCTTCAGTGTGAGACCATTTCCTGGTATCTTTATGATAAGTGTCTCCAAAGTTATTGTGTGATATGTTGTTTACTGTATCTGATATTTCTTACATAATGCTCTGAATTGAAATATTAAGAAGTATTGGAACCAAGGCTTAGCTCTACCATTTTTCAGCCACCTTTCTGCCTATATCAGATCGTACTCATCATAACATTTTTCATTTAATTTTTTATCCGGATTTATCCAAGATGCTATTGAAAATTTCCCATATAAAAATTTATTGAGGATCTATATTCTATAAGAAGCCTGCTCTTATAACATTCACCAGTAATATATTTTGCTTATCATATATATGTTTAAATGCAACATAACATGAAGACATAATTTCCAGAAACAATTAGGTAGAGTTCTGTTTGTTACTGAAGTCTCTTCTCTTTTCCTCCAAAGACTGCAGAGCTTCATAGTTAGCAATCCTTTCTCTTCTTCCTATTTTCATTTTATATATTTTATTTTCATTCATGAAATTTCTTCCGAAGGATGTAAATTACCACTAATATAGCAAAAAATCCCAACTGATTGTGTGCAGATGAAAGACCTTGTTACATACCTGCACCCTGATTTAGACTAATGGTGGACTAATTTTAGGATTCTCTATTTTATTCAGCATTGTAACATTCTGCCTGACCCTTTCTCTAATACCTAATACTGAATGACTTCTGAGTGTTAAGGAGATATATCGCCATTTCCTCTGATGGTTATTTAAAAGAGATTCTGCTTTTATTGCCTACTCCCATCACAGGAATCATAGCACTCCTTACCTCTTGCTATGTCTATTCCATTTTCATTTAACTCAAGATGCTTCTTATTTCCCATTTTTCAGCTAACTGTTAAGGTATTTGTTAGCAGTAGTGCCTACCTTGGTTCACCTTCTGATTTCATGAGAGAAGAAGAAATACATCTTCTACCACAAAGATCTTCCCTGAAAAGAAGGTTGTGTATTTCTGCATTGCCTATAACTTTCTTGCATGCCTCCATTTACTGGTCTACAACAGGGGAATAATGCACACCCAGGGCTTAATTACATATTGTTGGAAACATATTCAAGACATTGGGGGAAAACCTGACTTAGGACTCTTCTTCCTCTTCTGTTTTTTTGCCAGTACTTAAGTGCCTTTTGTTAGCTAATTTCTTGCTGGCCCTAAAACGGTTTTCTCTTGTATTCCTTCTATTGAAGTAAGGAGCAACTGTCTGTTTGGCCTTGGTTCTTTCAATGCAATGGTACTTCATCGTACGATGTTATCTCTCAGGACTTCCAAGACTTCTGCTTTTGCCAAAAGTAGGGTGATTAAATTGCCTCATTAAAACGAGGTCCTATGACTATAAAGTCCCCCAGCTCTCTCAGGGAAACCTCTCTACCCTCTCTCTGACCATCCCATCAGATCTTTCTCCTTTCACCCTATTTGATGAAACATTACCACTTAGTTCGTTAGCCATCAGTATTTCATGTAATTTACAGGTAGTTTACTCCAAGCCCGACGCCTCATGGGACACACAGCCTGCTGGAGAGTGTCCTGAAGCAAAGGCACGTTCTGGATGACAGCGATCCACGCTAACCTTCCCGATGACAGGGGACGCTGGGGATGTTGCTAAGTGCACCCATGAGTGCATTAGAGAAGCAGAAGGCAGCGGGTGGAAAGCAAGAGGATTATCCAGCACAAAGAGGCAGTGCACGCCATCCTGAGTCAAGTTGCCTGGTTCTTCTCCATGGCACCTCGCTCGTCCTTCCTACATGCTCCAGGCCTGCTTTCGCTTTTTGTTTTATGCCCGTAGGAAGTGGGGCCTCTGCAAGGCAAAACCTGCTCCTCTTCGCTCGGCAAAGGACCCCACACCCTTTATGCACCCCTCTGCCTTAAGTCAAGGTGAAGGAGCCAAAAGTCTCACACGTGTCTGCGAGTGGTAATATCAGGATATATTTTGTCACTGTTATGTGGGAACGCCCCATACTGTGGATGCAAAGGTTGGAAATCAACTACCACCTGACCAACCCTTCCCGGCACCCCGCTCCCAACCCGCTGCCCTTGGCTGCCCCGCACCCCAAAGCGGCAATGGCAGCTGCGCGGGGCCGGCCGCACTCACAGCACGCAGAGGCAGTAGACTCCCGGGATGGTCTCGCTGTCCCGCAGCAGGTAGCTGCCATCAGTGCCCGCCGCCAGCAGCAGCTTCTCCCCAGCCTCACGAGTGATGCCCCCGTGGTAGATGGGCAGCGCGTCCATGCTGGGGCCGTCTCCCGCTGAGGGCAGCTCTCCCTGTGCACCACGCTGCCTCCGACTGCTCCTCAGCCGTGCGCTCCCCTCAGCATCTCCGTCTCGGTGGCAGATGTAAACAGGATGTGTTCACACCTCTGAAGCCTCCGCACAGAGCGAGACAGCACTGAGGGAAGAGTGAGGAACGAGCACAGCTTTTTTGTGGTTTTTTTTTCCTTTGCCCCTTTTTATTTTCCTTTTTCACAGGCTGTAACATCCTCGTGGCATCGCAGCTCGTGCACAGAGGTGTCATTTCGCAGCCCACCCTCGCCCATGAGGCTCTCTGCTCGGCAGGGACGTGACATGATGAAGCGCACGACGGCCACAGGGCTGATGATGGCCGCCCTGGGCCGGGGCAGGGAGGCCAGGACCGTGGCACCATTTTCAGTGGCTGCCACCAGCCGCTTGTCTCCTCTGGTGTTAACCCAACGGGGGACAAAGAAGGGTGAAGCAGGACCCCAAAGGCCCTCTGCAAAGCAGGGATTATTTTTAAACCTCTTATTTTTAAAATCTCCAGGGGTGAGAAACTAAAGGAAGCAAGCTGGCCTCGCTGTCCCCGCCCTACCAGGCCACTTGCCTCAGGCCGCGGGTGCCGAGCACGGCCCCTGCTCTGCGGTGGCTCGTCCAGCACCCACAGAAGCTGGCCGCCAGCTGATTTACCTCATGAGCGGTTATTTTCATAGGCTTTGGTGGTGTTTAATCACTGTTAATGCCATGGGTGCTCATTATTTCTGCTTGAAGGCAGGCAGCAGCCTCGGCACAGGCAAGGAGGCCCCCTCACATCCTTCCTGACGCCATCGGTGCCGCTGCCGTCGTGTGGCGCGCGAGTGGGCAGCCAAAATCCAGAGACATGTCTGAAAAAGCCATTTCTCTCACCTGCTGTGGTCCCAGACATTTCCTCAGTACGCTTGTCACTTGAAAGCTCCCATATGCACGTGCTTGCAAACGGGTCTGTTTGCAAACAAGCTGAAAATGTGCTTTTATACCCCCATAGGTATTTCCACCCGTGGAAAAACCGAGCCTGTTTCCCGGCGCTGAGCGGCACCGCACGGCGGTGACAAGGCGGTGCTGCCCCTGCAACCATGGCCACCGGCCTGGCCCCTTCGGGCTGCAGCGGGCTCAGGGCTGAATTCACCCCTGGCGCGAGGCCGCTGCACTCCCCTGATGAGCCACGTTCTCACACCTGGGGGTAGGAGTAATAACTCACTAAAATATAGCGATAAGCACGGGTCATGCTTATGATTGATTTGTTTTAAATTGAGTTTGCTAGCAGGACAGAGCAGAATGAAATCGTCTCACCCAGGTGTTCACAGAATGCTGTGTCCTGGTTGAAGGTAAGGATGGGTGAAAAAATAGCTCTCTAGTTACACACATTTCAAGAACAAAAATTAAATTAAAAAACACCAAAAATAAGGGCTGCTCTTTTTAAGTTTTAATCAATCAAAATGTTTTCTCTTGATCATTTCACAGTGCGTGTCTTTCAATTCTGACCTTTAATATAGTTTTTCCTTGAAAATATTTTTTGCAAACTAGCTTTAGCTTCTCCTTTTGAGGGATGGGCGTTTCTGCCCAGTGAGTCACAGGGTAGCTCGCCCATGGGGCACCGCCCCAAAGCCACTGACAGCAAAGCTGCAGCTTTCGGAGGCACTGTGAGCCTCTTGCCCCACAGGGAGACCCCGGCGAGCAGTTGCCTCCCTGCCCCACGCCTGAGGGGCTGAGAAAGCTGCAGAAAACCTCAGCTGAAGAGGGACTGAAAACTTCCACCACCGTGTTTATGGCTTTTCTATATTGTTATGCAGGTGTTCATTACCCCGTTTACGCGAACCTGGGGACTCAGATATCCTGCTCGGTTTTTTAAACCAGTTGTTAAAGTATTTGCACAAAAAGGTAGAGCTGCTGCCTGCTGCAAATGTGATTAATGTGGATGGCGATAAGGTGTAAGCAAAGCACTCATAAAGCTGCTGCCTATTTCTTCTCCTTTTCCAAACTACCTGTACTCTTAGGGATTTCATCTAACTTTCCCATGTCTTAACCTATTCTCAATATTAAAGTTGATTTTAGAAAAAGTATGTGCTTAGTTAGCTGGAGAGGAAAAACAAACAGAATCTTCCAATTCTGCAGACCTCATTGCCCCACTCATCAGATTTCAACTAAAGCATAGGTAGAAAATCATAAAACTTCTGACTGTGAGATGCTCTCTTAATAAGGGAGTCACCATATTACCAGGCCAGCCTGCATACTCCCAGCACTTTGATGAAGCAGTATCTATTACTGTAAAAGAGCTGTAAACACCCAATTTCGCTTTTGTGGGTAAGGAATCCATAAAACTCCAGCTACTGAACCCCAAAGCCCAGGCTTCCATACAAATCCCTTTATGGCCACATTGACTAGGGGATACGCAGCTTTTAAGAAGTAATGGAAATGCTGGATTTTGGAACAAGGGACACTAAACAAGCATTGAGGCACCAAGCAGGATAAACCAAACCAAAGGACATAGGTGCTTTCTGGGCTGAGAAGAGAGAAACCATGACACCGCCAGCACAGCTCTGCACCGTACCACCAAGGCTGGAGAAATCCTCCCTTCTCCCAAACAAGCCATCTTCACTGCAGCTTTGCACTGCTGGCACCCAGCCAGACTCACACCGACTGCTCCATTTTTTATTCATTTGATCTTATGCATCTAAAGTGTTGTTTGCCATCCTATTTCGTACCACTGCATATGCGCAGTGGGGCTGAGAAGACAAACTAGAAAATAGAGCAGCAAGCTCGGGAGAGTAGGAGAAACAACAGAGAACCAAGCCTCCAAGGGGTGCTGCTCCTGTTTGGACTTAGTCCCTATTGCCTTCCACTGAAAAAGGTGATTTCTTTAAGCACTCTGAGCCTTGCCCTGTAGGATGCTGGACACTTCTCTTGTTTTATTTGGAGAGTATTCAGCATATTGTGGACACAACAGTTTTGTGCCTTCCCTAAATCAGTTCAGCTAGCAGTCCCTGCAGTATACTATAAAAAAATTATCTAAAAAATACATGAAGGAAAGGAAGCACTTAAAAGTGCTCTGAAACATTTGGTTGTGAAAAACAGGCTTAGAAAGATAGGCCTGCATAGACCTCTTGGGTCATCAAGTCTACTTCGCTGCTATCTTAGCCAAACACATCGTATAATCCCTTTCTGAAGCTCATTATACTCCGTCTTAAAAGTAGCTTGGGGTTTTTTGTTGTTGTTTTTTCCACTGTTCTCATTGGAAAGCAATTGCAGAACATCACTATTCTGTTGTTTAGAAATCTGCTTCCAATTTCCATCCTAAATTTATTCATGACCAATTTATACTCATTTGTTCTTGTGCCAATGTTGTCCTTTAGTTTAAATAGATGTTTTCTCTTCCTGGAGCTTATGCCCATGTGGTATTTATAGCGGCCTCCCTCAGCCTTCATTTTGCCAAACTCCTCTCACGCTTAAGGCTCTCCCTTCCCATGGTCACTCTAACCATCTTTTTCAGTAGCTTCCCGAAAGTGAAGTGAATCATTTGTGAATAGCATGCACTATCCTGGCTGATTTCTAACATGTGCCTCATATACCGCTACCAGCGTTTCACTACCCTGGTGAAAATACCTTGTTCTGTGTCTTTCCCCTCCTTATTCTTTTCTTACCTATGAGCATGCAGATATAGTAGAAACCTGGTTAACAAGACCCAGATGCATGAACTTGCACTCAAATCCTTCTGAATTTCATCCCATTTATCCTATCCTGATCCTCAAGGTCACTCAGTTCTTCCTAAACGAGTTTTATTTGTCTCTGCAGTCTTAGTACCTCCCTCCCTTATGCCATTGGTAAATTCCATTAGCACACGCTTATTTTTCATGGGATCATCATTAATAAAAAATGTTAAATAATATCAGGCCGAAGACTGATGCTTGGGAAGCGCTACTACCTTCCCTCAGTACTGATCTTCTCCTACTACTACTCACTTTCTTATTCACTTTTCAATTTCTGTACTAATCTCCCATTTTAGCTAATAATTTCCCACATGGCACTGTACCAAATGCTGTGCTTAAGTTTAGATAATTAGCTCTAAGCACTTCCTTTGTCTAGAAAAATCAATGATGATGGTATTTCAGGCACCGGAACTTGTAGAAGTACCTGAGAAGTGGAGGTAGGGGAGACAAAATGAAATTACCTTAAGTTTTTTGAACACCTGCAAAGATTTGGGCTGATTTTCATTTTCAGATGAGCTGCTTCATTCATCCCTAATGATGACATTTTCATACGTTGTTGAATTTTATAACAATTCTGAATATTGTAACACTAACGCAAGAGCATCATTAAAATTCTCAGATATTGATGTTTGACTGAAAATAAGAATGACCTTCAGGACCTTTATGAAATTAATGCTACTGCAGAACTGTTATAGGAAGGCCTTGTATAAAGGGCTATAAAGCAAGATAAAAAGTAAAATATCTGTATTGGTAGTTTTGCTGATACAGCAGTATTATCGTAAATGCCATTCCTGTAGAAGTACTGAAAAAGCAGCTTCAAAATCAGCAGCTATTGCAATGTTTTTGAAAAAAATATTTAACTGGCAAAACGCCACATTAAAACACAGCTAACTAAATATTATTTTCATTATTTCGTGTCACTTTCATTTTTAGTGTAATCTAACAAAATATTCAGAACAACTGTATAAAACGGTATCTGCAGACAGAGACTTGCTACTCACATAGGAAAGTAATGCTGAGATTCAGTAAAAAGTTGGTTATTCTACAGAGTACCTGCAGAGTCACCTTTATCATGTTTCCTTTTTGAACTGAAATGAAAGAGGTTGGAAAAAGCAGGCTACAATTAGCAAATGTGTAATTAGCTGTAAGGTTTTGAGCATCAATATAGAAGGAGAATCCAAAGAAATTTTGGCTTTAAGTTCACAGATTAGCGTGTATTTCTACAGCCTCCGTGTTAGTCATGATATTCTATGTATGTTGCTTGCAAAAAAAAGGAAAAAAAATGGAAAACGGTTATAATAAATAAAGTTTGGATGCAGGTGCGGATTCCAGCTTTATACTCCAGGATACACACATCGTTCAGATCTCATTCGCTTTGAGAAAGGCCAACCTGTAAGACTGGGCAGAACTGGTCAAATGTTTGGGTAGATGTCAGGGCGGCTGCAGATCCAGGCTTTTGCCCCCTTCAGATTAAACATATAGCCCAGGGAAAATCTCCTTACCTCAGCATATTAAGTTCGCAAGTGGCACATTAGCTACCGTGAGAATTTCTGTACAGTGCTCAGAACTTGAAAAAATAAACTTTCTCATCACCTGGAAATCGGGTGTTTGGTGCCATCAGTCGGAGTTCATTCTGGGGGAGGACTGAGAATATGAAAGGTTATGGATCTTTATGAATGAAGCTCTTTATACTCATCAACATTTGTCTTCTGAGCACAGGTAAATACACACATACCATAAATGACGACATTTCACTGAACTTTAACAATATTATTTCCTCTGTGTGGTCTCACTGCTTACCTGTGTAGTTGTTTTGAATGCTTTGTGAGTGAGATAACACTAAAATTGAAAGCTACATAATATGGTAAAATTCATAATAAAAGTTATCTCTGTTTTAATGCGGTTTCTTTTAACGGTTAATATTTCGTACTTCATCTTTCTCCAGAAGCATTGCAACAGCTGGCTATTTTGCAGGTGCATGTGCATTACCAAGCAGAGATGCCATTTGCGATAATGTCAGCATAAGCAAAACTACTCATAGAAGCTTGCATCTTTTTATTTTCTGCTATCACTCTTTCAACAACCCTTTCCCGTAAAATTCGGCAATGCACGGGTAGTCATAAGCATTAGGCACCCAGCTGCTTTGGGGACCAGGACCTCCATGTCTTTATGATTTAACTGAATCAACTTCAAAGTCAACGGGGCTAAAACCTATAATGACACTCTCAGGGTGGAGTAAATGTCCACGCTGGAGCTCTTCCTGGATACATTCCTGTGCGAGCAAGTCTGGAGTTGAATATAAGCTTTAGAAACTAGATTTCCACACAACACACTCACAGTAGTTAAAATTGATTTGCTGACATCCTATCCGAGTTCCTAACGGATATTTATCTGAATTACAACAGCACCATGTAATTAGGCATAAATAAGGGCCTTTGTTCTGGAGGGGAGGAAAGTTTATCAATTCTGAACCATATGCAGTTGCGTGTCTAATCTCTGCCTGCAATTATTTCAAATGTACATCCAGATGATAGAATTTATATTCATTCTGAGATTCATTGAGTTTGAGGCCAGAAGGGATCATTATACCATCTGGCCTGACCTCCTGGATATCACAGGCCATTACATTTCCCCAATTACCTCTATATTGAGCCCTGTAACATGTGTTTGACTAAAGCATAACTATTTTTGACTAAAGCTTATCTCCCAGAAAGGCATCTAGTCTTGATTCGAAGCCATCAAGAGGAGAGAATCCACTACTTTGTGGGTACTTTGTTCCAATGGCTAATCACACTCACTATTAAAAATGTAGGTCATGTTTCCAATTTGAATTTGTCTGGCTCCAGATACCATCCGCTGGATCTCGTTATATTTTCAGAGTTAAGTTAAAAAGCTCTTTGGTACCCATTATTTTTTCCCTGTGTAAGTGTTTATTCTCTGGAGTCAAGTCGCCTCTCAAATATTTTGTTTTGTTTTTTCTAATAGGCTTCACTGAACTCTGAAAATTCACAGGGTAAAGTGTTTTCTCTGGTCCTTCTTGTCTGTGTATTTTTATTTTACCTGATATCTATTTCAGCAGTGCCCAGCCCCTTCTCGTGGTGCCGACGATGCACACAGGGAGCGCGGGGGTCTCCACTGCCCTGGAAGCGCATACTGAATTGCTTTCCAGTTACAAACCTCTGGTCTATAACGAAGTCTCTCCTTCCCAGTACACAATTGTAGGGTGAGGCAAACTACACTATGCTGAAGTTTCATAAATACAGAATTTAGTATGTACCATTTGATCCCAATGGGACCAGTTTGTTGTATAATCCAAGTTTGTTTTATGACTGCGCTCACCTCATCACTCTGCATTATCAATTTGTGGTGATGCGCAAACTGCTTCCCCCGAATCCAAACATTGCTCATGGTAAAATAAAAATGCACTGTCTGCACATTCCTGTTTCCAGCTTGAGTTTCTAATATTTTGAGATTCCAATCATAAGTCTACCTATAACAGCACAAAGGGAAAAATATACAGATAGATTATTTTTTTTATTTTTTAGGTTTTAGGTTGTTTATTAATCAGGTTTAAACTAAATGTTAGAGCAAATAGTTCAGTACAGCCTGCATGTATTCCCTCTTTGCACTAAGGAGAGATTTTTCACTTCATAAATTGTTCAAAATCTATTGTGGTGACATGACATTGGTCTCAGTACAGAGGAATACACACACGTACTTCCACTCTGAGTATTTTCTGCAGTGAGCACACTGGCAGTGGACTTCGCTGCACGCTCGTATCACAAGCCAGGCTGTCAGCAGAACAGACACGATCTCAATAAGGAAAAAAGAACATATTCTGATTGTACAAATTGTTCTTTGAAAGTTTTGCCTTGGTATTTTGGGCACAGATTGCTTTTCTGGCCTACATCACAGACTTCAGCAACAAGAAAAATTACATTTCTGTCCTAAAAAAAACCCAGAACTGAAGATGTGTGTGTTTATACACGCACATATATGTGGTGCTTATGTGTTTTAAAATACCTGTACGTATTAAATTTCTATTTTTTTCTGACAGATCCTGAAAAATGTCCTCATTAAGCTTTCATCTTTTCCCACTGATGAAAGATTGCAATAGAGTTACTTTGCTTCAGCCCAGGAAAGAAAACTTGCATCGGACTCAATGCCAGGCTGTCAATACCATCAGATCATAAACTACACTGATAGCGAGATGATTAATAGTTCTAATCCTGTTCTGACTGAAAGCAACAGCAGAGCTGTCCTGCTCGTAGCGAGACGAGAGCAGGTGAAACTTCTCTCGGCAGACAACAGGAAGCGTGTTTTTGGAGAGCAGCAATCTTTAGGCAAGGACTACCCGGCATCCGACTTCTGGTTAGACCCTTCCTGCACTGCACGGCGCGTAGCACAGATTAGCAGAACCCTGCAGATCTGGCATCTCCAAGCAGCAGAGTGAAAGTCTGTGGGTGGATTAAACCCACGTCCTTTTCATTTCACTATTGATTGCAGACTAAATCAAATACAGTGAGAGGAAAGAGCAAATGAAATTGAGCTGGCCAAGACAACATCCTTTACATGCCAAGAGAGGCTCTTACTCCTCATATCACTGTCACGGCTCTGTGCATTTAAGGCCATTCCCTAAGGCAGATGTGGGTTTTTAAAGGTTAGAAGCTAAGAAGAGGATCCACATAACTCGAGGTCAGTGCTTTCAATCCATACCAGATGGGTACCCTCTGAGAGCCAGCACTCTCATGCAAGTACTCACAGAGAACCATTTCCCCCTTGGCTGGCATGCTTTGGCAGCCCCATTGGTTGGGAAGCCATGTCCCAAGCGTGGCTGAACCCTCCATGTCAGGGTCAAGGTAAGCCAGAAGGACAAGATGAGGAAGATTCCATGTGGTGGCTTGGTACTCTATTTTAAGATAAATAAAAATGCCTCGGGCACCAAGACACAAAGCCTGCAAGGCTGAAAGGAAAGCCTTTGCCTTTGCCTCCCTTGATGGGTCTCCTCGCCCGTGGGTTACACCCAAGTTGAGGTGGCAATGGCCAGTGGGGAGCCGGGAAAAGCTTAAGGCACCAAAGATGTCATCCTCCCTAGTGTCAAAGGGAAAGTTTTATTTGGAGATGAAACTTGCTGCCTGACTTGGCATAACATACCCATGAAAGGTTGCTAGCAGGTCTACATGAGGTGAGTCCCAAGTCCCAGCCAGGGTGAAGAGCCCCCCTGGGCGGCTGCTGCCCCTGGTTTTATTTGTATGTAGTCATTGTGGCTCCCATCGGGATGGTGTCTAAGCACCCTGATGGTGTTTGGGAACAGCATCCTCATCCTGACCTCCTTGCCCTGGGTGAGATCAGGCTCCCCTCTCCCAGGGACCTCATATCTGCAGGTACCAACAGTCCTTTTTCTGAGGGAACTGTCCTCTAAAATATAACTGAAAACCCTCACTTCTAGTGGTACAAGGAAAACGCATATGAAAAAATGAGAGACTAGATCGGTTAGATACATTTTTTGCCCAGTGCTTATCACAAATCCCCTTACAGCAAAAATGTTAGCTGTGTCTGAACAATTTGCACTCAGGCTTTCCAACCTGTAGTTCAAAAAATGTAAACATTGGGCCATTAAGATTTAATTGCTTTTTATATTCTCTGTGGAAGCTTTTACTATGAACTATTCATAAGCACGCTCAGGGCTGTCCAAAAAACGCATTAGGGCTTTGCTTACAGAGGAATGTGCTCAGGAACATTTTCAGGCACCAGGTTGCAGCAACCTGCCCTCCAGAGAGACCCCAGCCCCCCGGAGAGACCCCAGGCCTCCAAAGATACCCCAAGCCTCCAGAGACACCCCAGCCCTCCGGAGGGACCCCAGACCTCCAGAGAGACCCCAGCCCTCCGGAGAGACCCCAAGCCTCCAGAGACACCCCAGCCCTCCAGAGAGACCCCAGCCCTCCGGAGAGACCCCAGACCTCCAGAGAGACCCCAGCCCTCCGGAGAGACCCCAGCCCGCTGGGCAGGAGAAATGCAGTGGCAACAGGAGAGTCAGGGACCACACTGGTGCGTGGTGAGGAAATGGTGCCAGCCCTTTGCCACTCGGACCGTAGCAAGCACTTTTTTTTTTTTTTGCTGCTAAATGTAGGTGTTTGACTTCAATTTCCTGCTCTTGTTTGACAGCTAAAACAGGCAGAAATCTCCTGCCTGAATTTTTTTCCTGTCTCAAAGAGCCCTTCATCAAATATGAAGGGTTTTTCCCCCACGAAGATATTGTAGTGCAAATTTTAAAGCAAAACACAATTCCGATTTTGTTTTCATTTAATTAGTTTTTACATATATATTTCATAAAATACTTGCCTTTTGTGTTGTTGAAATGCCTTCTCTACTGTTCTTCCTGCAATGTTTTCACCCATCAGTTCTAGCAGACAGTAGAGTAATCTTGGCAGATTTTAGGGCTTCGTAATTTTTTTTTCATAACTTTTCAAAAATTTCCTCGGTTTTTACAAAAATTTTGGAGATATTAACCTAACTTCTTTATGATAGCATGTATGTACTTTAATCAAAAACAACTGAGAAATTACTGAGTGAAAATAGGAAAAGCAAATAAAAGTACAAGAAATGAGATAATTACAGACAGCATGTTTCTTTTAACAGAAAAAGGGGACAGTCACCGAAAAAGAAAAGAAAACCAATAAAACGTTTGCTTTTCCCTTGACTGAGCCATGTCCAGGTTACAAGCCAGTGGAAATGTTCCTCTTAACTTCCAGGCATTCGAGGTCAGATAATTTCATGGAGTATCACATTTTTAGCCCACTCCTTTCTTACCAGTTGTGCCCCCTTGAACGAGTCATGTCTTTCTTTTGTAAGAGTGTATAAATGCCCCCAATTTGACTAAGGTCAGAGTAGTAACAGTGTAATCATAGGCATGAAACCCCTTCCGATTCAGTGTCTGTAACACACTCATCTGCCTTAATCTTCAAGAAGAAAGAACCAATGCTTAAAAAAAGTCCCCGTGTTCCTAATTAGTCACAAGAAGGTGAAAGTAACTTTTATGGAGGTAAGATCATGTGCTTTCTTTACATGTATTTAAATGTCATTCTTCACTTCCAGTGGCAAAGGTATGTAGGGACAAAGTATTTATAATACCATCCTAAAAAAAAGGTATCATAATCCATTTGTTCTACACAGTTAATGCAGTATATTCACTACTGCCTTGATCAGGAGAAATCTAATAACATGAAACTAGATCACTAATTTTTGACCCCTTACTTCTCAGTTTCCTTCAAGGGGTAAAGAGCTGTTTTACTGAAGCCTTTTTAAATTACATTGACTGCAAATTATACAGTAAAACTCATTCAGAAGATCATTTTTTTATGGAGAAAACGTGAAATTACCTAAGCCTAGAGCAGCATCGGGGACAATGTAACGAGCCTTTAGTACTGCAATCCAAATCACCTGCTAGTAGATATCACCATTTCTCCAGAAAATCGCACCCACTAGTATATAATGTGCATCCACCTTTTTACCGCCCAGAGGTAAGATTTGTTTCCTTCCCTTCAGCTCATTTTCCCTGTTAGTACAAACTCTGCTTTTCCTCTGTCTCTCTTCCCCTCACTGAACATTACCTCCCACACCTTCACGGTGCTGTCTTCAGCTTCAAAGAAACAGAAACCTCCAGACAGCTATAAGAAATAAAGTCAGTCCTCCAGTAATAGCTCCTGGTCTAGCTGAGATGGTAGCATTACTGTATTTTCTCACTGTATTTAGCTTCCCTGGCACTTCCCCCGCGACAGGCGACGTCTCCCCTTCCACCGTGATATGCTGCAGCCAGCTGAGCAGGCACAGATGCGGGAGAGGGCGAGCAGAGCTGAGGCACTGTTGTTTTCTCTAGTCCTACCTATTTATCAAAGTACTTTTATGGTCCCTGTCCAAGCTCTATCTAAGCACTACAGGCAATTAAAGGTTGGCTCTACGGGAGAAGGATTTAATTTTGCAAGAGAACAAGTAGAACGTTGATGCCTCTCGTGGGTTAAAACAACCAACCAAGCCAATGCTGGGCACATGTCCCTCACCTTCCTGAGTATGTTTTGTCCAGTTAGACAAAACAGAGATCAAACCTGCATCCAGGTCAACGGATGAAGACTCCTGTACCACCACGACCTACGGAGGGAATGCACTTTGGGTAAAACAGTTCTGAGAAATATGTGCTTGTGATAAGATCCCTCCATGTAAGATGCAACATGTAGACTCGTACATACATTTCTAAATAACTTGTGTTTCATGTATAGATTTCAATCAACACAGCACTCATTCCAGCATGCATTTGTATACGTGAGCCTATAGCATTTTCAGTTTGCAATAGGTACTCCAGAGTCACAAGCTCAGCCTGATTTTACAGCCTGATCTGTAATGATCACCCAGCAAACCATGTCATTTTATATGAAGACCAAGAAATTATTTTCGCTATCAAACAACTTTATAATCTTGCTTAAACCATTCTTTTGTTTCATTTCTTCATCTTCCCCTCAAATAGTCTTTTGGTCCTTTTTCTGTGCAGGTCTTTTATAAAGATGAAATTAAACGCAATGTTGCAGCTCAAATACAAAAGATTCATCTGCTCTGGCTGCTGAGAGATCTTCATCTACAACATCCTCTTGATTGCCTGATATGCGAGAAGAAAGGACCTAAGGTTCCAGATCAACTACCAAAAATTGAATAGTGGCCCAATTATTATCCAAAATTTGGAAAGGTCAACAGCCCCACCCTAAATGTGTGGGGTTTTTTTCTTGAAGCAGCAGTTCAGGACATAATTTGCTGACTATCATAACCATAATGTTATTTAAATTGAGTTCCTTCTGAATGTAATTTACCGCCAAAGTTTATTGAGCTTATTTTAACACCATAGTGGGAGATTAAAAATTAAACTATCGTTTTAACTATTTTTATAAAGGTTACATTAGTACATTTCATTTCTTTATTGCTTTACTGAATGTCAAGGTGCAGAGCACTCAGTGAAGCCTGACAGTGACTAAGAGATATAAAGGTCATCTCATGTACATCTGCTTCAAAAGTTCAACCTTTGTTTTACCCAGAAAATTATTCACAAATTACTGCCTACCACAAAAATTAATAAAAGAAGAGGTCAACCACACACAGAGCACCAGAGACACTACAGGAAATTCTGACATGGGGAGACCAAACCCGCCAGTCCTCCGGGCTATCTTTCCATTTTAGTTTCAGTGGTGTTTTCAATTCGCACGCAAAGCTCACCTCTGCCTACGAGGAGCGATACGGTCCCGCAGCAAGGCGCTTCGCTGCTGCTGGCTCAGTGTGAGGAGTTTGTCAGCGCTCCCTTTGGTCTCCGGGGCCCTGGAATCCTTCTGAGGGCCAGAGCAATAATAAATATTAACAGGCAAATTAACTATTAACAATAATAAAATACATGACGGGGGATAACATAATAGGTGAAACAGTAATAAATTCACATTGATGAATGTGTCTGCCCTAGTCTTGCCCTGAGCACCCACACACGTCTTTTCTTTGTCATTAGTGTATCTTAAGATAATCATTTAAAAATGAATTTAAAATACACATCATCAGTTGAAAATATTTTTTGTCTACTTCAAAAGAGCAAATTTGTCATAGCAGGGTTTAAATTGAATTAAGAAATGAAGTATTTGGTTAACAGGGCACTTGACTTTTATTACAGATGAGTATATCACTGTTATTGCAGTTTTAATCTTCTCAGAGTTTTTCTCGGGAGCAGCTCTGAAGTCATTAGTACTTGGGGATGTTTTAAAATTCAGGAGGTGAGTACAAGCAGGGCAGGGGGCTCATTTCTGACAGGACAGGGGAAGAAGTATTATGGGGTGAATCCACAGCCAGCTCGGGTTCCCCCGCACCAGTGGCAGCACTGGGGCTGCTGGGTTTCACTCGTGAGGCTCTGTTATGAGCTGTGCAAGCCAAGCTGCTCACCACTGCATCAAGAGGCACCGCGGGGTCTGATGTGGGGCTTCAGCTGAAGGAAGAAGTCATCTGCGATGGCTGTAGAAACAAGTCTTCTGCCGAGAGAAAGATCATAGCCAACGTGGGCAGGGAAACACCATCCTCCTCCTTTTCTCCATCATTTCTGCCCTCCCTCCCCTCTGAGTCCTGCGCCTTTGAGCCCCCTACCCCACCGTGGCATCAGGGCTGTCCTGCAGCTCCGACCCCTTTGGCACCCATCGGCACAAGGCACAAGGATGGTTGCATGCAGCAGCCCTCCTGCAAGCCCCAGGAGCAGAGGGGCCATCGCTGCCAGCCAGCTGCCCTTTGCATGGGGCAACAAGAGCCCCGGGCTGACACCACGTGCCTGCAGCACCTGGAGCAACCAGAGCAATAACCTGCAAACGGGGTCCAGCAACATGCCGTCTATGCAGAGCTTCCCAAGCCCTGGCTTTAAAAAAAGGCTTTAGTGATAGCGTTCATGCCGTGGGAGCTGTACAGGGGTGAGATGCTGGGGCTCCTGGTAGGGTGAGCTTTTTGGTCACTTCTCCCCTTGCACCGTCAGCACGGGTGTAAGGGAGAGCAGAAACCAGAAACCAAAGGAATTCTGCGCAACTGGCTGAGAACACAATTCAGCAAAATGTAAAAACCCACCCAACTACAGGGCCAGGCAGCATTTCAGCTGTGCACTGTGGTCGTCTGTCCGTTCCCCATCGCGTGCTCTGACTGGTCCCCAAGAAGCAGGTCCCACACCTGGTTTTTTACGTGGTGTGATTTACGTTAGTTCATTTTAAATTCTGTTGTTATGAGGTTTGACACAAGTGCAAAAATGATCAACTGAAAAAACAAAGTGTTGCACGTCCACACGACGGGGGGTGCAGAGCTCAGGCCCTGTGAAAACCAGGGTGCCACAACCTTTTAGCACGTTCTGCAGAAGACGGCACAGGACTATCTCTAAGCCTTGCTTTCAGCTAAACCAAAACTGGGTTGCTCTTGTTTTTCTCCAGCGGGGAGGGAGTATATTGTCCTATATTTCTTATGATGCCTCTTTTTGGCCGTTTTCTTTCTATATCTGGCTTATCTTCCTGTTTTTCCTGCCTAGTCTTCTACGTGAGCTTTCCAGGGCCCCGGACATCTCTGTACATTATCAGATACAATAGCCTGCTACTCTTGAATGCGTTTGAACTTGAGAATTTTATTCTCAATTTGACATCCCAAGTAAATCAAGATAATTTTTAGATCAAGTCTTTCTTTTTGAATTTCAAATATATAAAAGTCCTATCAGTGAAACACACGGGCCTTGCAGAAATGCACGAGCCAAAAAGCTAAAATTCAGTAGGTGCTTTTTCTCCAGTACAATTTATTCTTCATTACAACAATGCAAAACACTGGAAATAAAAACGAAGAAGAAAAATTAGAGTCTGGTTAGCAAGGGGGATATAATCTAATACCAGCCGCTATTATACTTCCGTATGCTGCTTAATGAATCAATGCTGGCAGGAAAAAAGATTGCTGGAGCCTGAGGCACTTAATAACGGCGTGTAACATAACACGCATTTCCCTTTAGGTGTCACTCTAAAAAGTTGGTACGTACAATTTCTAGTTCTAATGTAACGAGAGCAGAGGGTGATGCTGTCAAGATGAGAAATTTTGGCAGCACGGCGTGAAGCTGCACGCAGGCAGACGGTTCGTTAGGCGGCCGGGCAAGATGTCCTGGCGCAGCGCTGGGGGCAGGATGGGCGGCCCGAGGCTGTGTGCCCGGCGGCGAGAGCGTCCTCCCCTCCGTGGGCACTGCCGGAGACCCGCCACCACCACCAGCTGAAGAGATGTCAGGCGGGTTTAGAAATGAGCGTGTGAGCTGCTCATGCAAGACCTAACTGAAAGCACGCAAGCGTCAACTGCTCCCATCAGAGCCTGCACAGCCTGGAAACAAAAAAGAGAATGAACATTAATAAAATGCAGTGCATGGAAATGCCTCCTGCTTAGCAGAGATGCTGCAGGTGCTGTGCGGCACAACTAATAGCATCCACCTGAAAAAAACCTTAGTATTTGGCCCCATCTTCACGTATTCCTCCCACCCTGGGACTTTTGACTTTTCTTTGGCCTCCTCCTGGCAGCTTCCCCTGTACAAATTCAGGACCCCGAGGATGCTGTGGTCACCTCTGAGGTGCCATCGTTCCTCCCCATCCGTGGCTGCCTCCTGGATGCCCGGCTATGCTCTCCAAAGCATCCTCATTGGTATGTACAGCCTGTAATCAGCAGTGAAATACTTTAGGATTCATTTCAGTGAAGGATGTAAGGCTTGAATTGTATTATATTGTCTGGTAATTAATACTAAGAAGAGATCCTGCACAGTGTAACAATAGCTATAAAATTGCTTCAACTACGTGGGATGCAGAGAGCATAAATGACATGATATGGTCATTATTATTATTTTTGCTTTTTTTACTTCTGCTAAATCTTGTAATATCCCTCATGAACTTACTTCCTTTCAAAATGACTTCTTGGCAGAAAATGGAACTAAATCTCTAAATGGGACATCACGTCATTTCAGAATGAGTCAAGGTCAGCCAGTTCATTTTTTAAGTACCCAGCTCCTAACTTCTCCCTGCTAGCCAGGGAGAAGCTACCTGTGCTGCTCCGCCTGCCAGATGCCATGTCTGTGCAAAGACGGAAAATAAACAGGAGCAAATGGGAGGGTGCAGCACAGTACCAGCGATACCAAGTGACCTGCTGTTGCAGGGGATCAGCTTTGAAGACTCATTTCTTACGAGGTGCAGTGAGAGAATCTTAATAATATTGCGATGGCAAAGGAGCATTGCCCTGCCACAAATCTCCTGTGCTCTTTCAAATACCAGTTCCACAGTGACAATAACCACAGCCGCCGGTTTGTGTCCTTTGACTATGAGCCAGATTGTACAATTAATAACGCATCCTCGCCCAATCAACAGAACGATCCGTCCTTGCCCCCCAGGTACTAATCATGTGTCAAGACAATTAATTGCAGCGATGTACTATGTGAGGAAGGTTGCCCTTAATGTAGAATGTGGCAATTTTTCTGAAGGGCCCAAGGCAACGATCATCTGAATATCCTCCCTTACAGTAACGCTACCCTCTCTAAATGAGAGAGGAGAACTTAGTCAACATGAGACCTAAAAACAAGCCTCCCTCTGGGTTCAAGCCCACGAGATCCGGAGCACCCCACCACCTCCCACTGAACAGAATCACGCTCTTCAGCAAAGGTTACAATTTTCCACTTAGATTGGATCAAAAGTCTCTGGATGGCTAAATCTAAAAGCTATCACCACAAGGGATTTTTAAGAAGATTTTTTTTTTCCCCACCGACTTTGCTAGTTCACAAGAAATATTTTCCTCGCAGAAGCTTGGTCCTGCACCACGGAAGGCTTGCCATTGATTTTCACAGAAATAGGATCAGATCTTCTATCAGTCACCATCTCGCTGGGCGAGTAATTGGGTGCAGACGAGGGGAGCTAGCGGGGAGCCTGAGGACATGGACTTTGGGCATAAAAATGAGTCAATATGTCAAGGTGCTCTTTGTTTCACTTTGCCTTCTCTTCTTCTTCTTTCTCAAAGTGAGAGGGGAAAATCAGACCAGGTCCGCCCGAGGAGGGCAGAGCCACCTCCAGCGACCCCCTCCCCACCTCGACCTCCCAACATCTGCTTCTGGCACCGCTCCGTACTGCATGGGGGGGACACCCCTTCTCGGTGGGGGGGCCAACTCATATGGCCGCAATTAGACAAGGAGCACCCACAACCCTTTTGCCCCATCTGCAACTGGGACTGCCTGGTTGTTGACAGGATCCCTCCTTCGGGGTGGGAAACAGCCCTGGCAGCGAGAACCACGGCAGAGGGCTTGGTGGCTGGGGAGTCGCTATCTCGCCACTGCCTCACCTTGTGTTTTGATTTTTCACTTTGACTCATCGCTCCCAGTCATCCTTGTCATCAATAAGAGGTGCTGGGGCACATTTTACAAATGCGTGTGCTTAATCATCTTGATATCTGAGAGGAGCCTTGTAGATAAGAAGGGCTGTTATCTCCATTTCACGGCGGCAACGCGAACCCTCCCGGGCTGCACAGCATGGCTGCAGCCACACAAGGCTCTGGGCAGCAGCGTGCAGACATCCCACTGCGCAAAACCGAGGGGAGAAAAGCCCTTCCAGTGCTGCAAGGGGTGCATTTAACCTCACACACCGCCCCAGGACCTGGTGAGTCCCACCAAGCCCTTCCACTACTGTAGACTCAAGATAACCTTTCCTCACTGTGTCATACCTCTCCTTGGCTCATCCTCACCAGCGAAGGACAGATTCAGCCTTCCTGGCTCCTTTGGTATCAGAGTCAGACCCTGCCTGGAAAGTGTTGCTCTCCTCCTCGTCCCGCTGTGAAAGGCCACCCGTCCCCCAGTCATCGGTTTCTTTCACGTACAACAAATTGCACTCATAATGGGAGAGCCCAGGCAGAATTCCCCCGAGAGTCTGAAATGACGTTTTTCAGGATCTGGCAATAAAACACCACTTGTGCTCTGTCTCTCATCTGTTCAGCCTTTCAGTTAAGCTTTCACCCCGTGCATTAGAGGAATGAGTCATCTTTACCATCTCTCATGCACTCCCATTCTCAGTACCTTGCCTTAATCTTGAGTTTTTCACTATCACCTGAAATATACGCTCCTTAATCTCTAATATTACTTTACGGGGGAAAAACACTAAAAAATAAATCACAGTTATAAGGAGAAGCTTCCAAAGACTCTAATCCTAAAACGCACTCCTATAATAACACAGAGGAATCTCCACGCTCAGTATTAAAAGGATAATTTTTCAGTGCATCCCCAGCTTCACAGATACACGCAGCTCTTCATTTTCACCTGCAAATGACTCCATAGATTAACAGAGAGACAAAACTCAATCAAGCATGTCTGTCATTGTGATTATGGCCTGGCTGTAAAGCAATTTCACAGAATGGGAGAGGACCATGATATACCTATCACAGCTTAAAAGCCTTCCTCACTGCACCAGATTTACATAACTTTATTCAGTGCTGTAGATTAAAGGTTCCAAAAAATCATATTTGCCCATAGGGATGGGAAACGAGCAAAGCGTCGACACTGGAGGTAGTTCATCATTTGAATTGGGTTTTGCACCTGCAGAATTCCCTTCTTTCTATTTGGTAATACCTTGTGGCTTGCACAGACCCAATGGCTGTAAAGGACTATTTGTGTATTTGTATCTTCTATCAAATAAAAAATGAAAGTAAGTTGGAAAGGCTGAATTAGAGACCCCAATATTTCAGTCTGACTCAGGCTCTAGAGTCCAGTGGGGGAAAGGTAACCCTTAACTCTCTTAGGAAAATACACCAAGCTCCACGCACTTCTCTCCGCCTGAAGATCTTCCAGAGCGACTCTAGCACGCCTTCAAAAATCCCCCACAACGGCAGTTTTAAAACCATATCTATCAATGCAGGTTGCCATGTCCGACCATTTTCAAATTATGATATGCCCTCAAATCCTAAATCTGACTTAAAGTTTTTTCAAACATTTTCTGAGAGTTTAAGTAGAAACTTTGACTTTTTAAATAAAACCTGAAATTCTTATTCTTATGAAAACACTAAATGATGTGTGACATCTCAGTCGTCCTGGCTCTGGCATGAGAGTTCATGCTTATTTTACTAGGAAATTAGCAGGTGTGCAAAAGCTCCTGCAAGTGCTGCAAAGCCGATGCAGCTGCAGGAAGCAAAACTCTCCTGCAGCCACAAGAACCTGCCCCAGCTCCTTGCTGCAGAGCTGCTGGGTTCGGGCTGCTCCAGCCCAGAGCACGGTTGGGCTTCCGAAAGAAAAAGAAAACTGGGGCAGCAGAAGTCTCTCCACACTGGCAAACTGAATGTTTTCTTTCAAAAATCCCAAAACAGCCAGCCCTGATTTGGTCAAATCAATGCAACTGAAGGCAGTGTAGAGGCTTTCGAAAAGCTGACCACATTTTATAAGGAATCAAGCCATTTTCAAAGAGAAAGCCACAACAATTCTTGGTGGCGTGCAGCTTGTTCCCATGAAGGCAGGGGAGAAACGCAGGGCCAGGGCTGCCTCTCCAGTGCAGCTGCTCAGAGGCACTGCCTTTTGTTCCTTATTAAGAAAACTCGTTTTTGCCCTTTTCAATACAAGATGGAAATCTGATGCCACTTCATTTCACCTTTTTCCAGGATCCTGATTCTGCAAGGCTAAAGCTGAGCGCTCTTGAATGACTCTGATGCTGAAACATGTTCATAAGTACTTTGCTGAATCAGGCCCTCTTAAAGTGTAAGGAGGAAGATATTCAAGCTTTCTAATCCAGCAGCACAGCAGGGAAACTGCTTGTCTCTGCGTGATTGTGTAATTGCTTTTCAAAGAGAGAAGCAAATTTCTCTATCCACGTAGCACTGATAAACCTCAGAAGTCACTTTGGTCTCCTAGCCTAACTTTCAAGATTATTTGTTATGGATAAAAGGAAAGACACTTCTATTTCCATAGCTGACAAGCTTTGCTTCAGGGCATGCATTTATTTTCCATGCTGTTGATCTCTTCCTCCCTGTATCAGGCTAATTCATCAGATTAATAAAGGACGATTTAGCTTCCTGCAGGGTGTTATTGATCTCTCGGGGAACGTGGCAGTTGTTTGCTACGCCACCTTTCCCCTGAGCAAAGGGAATGATTTTTAAATATTTCTAATGCTTGAAGGCTGCAGCTGGCTCTCACCAAGCAACTATGGAGGAGCAAAAGGCAGCAGCAGAGGGGAAATGCAAAACGTATCGCCTCGATCCCTCTGCTTTCCCCTGCCTCTGTACTCATCGGTGTGTCCAGGGCACACAAAGCCACAGCGAGGAAGCGGGAGCGAGCGGGGCTTTACAGAGACAAAGCTCATCTGGGCTGAGCTGCCACACACTTAATCCACCAGCGCCGGGGATTATTTGAAACATGCAGTGTAGTTCGTAGATTATAAGGTCGGAAAGGACCCCTGTGACCAGCTCCTGTAACACGCCCCGGCCGGGCCACCCCTCGCTTCGAGTCCTGCGGCAGCGAATGGCCCCCGCCGGCGCTGGGCGCGCGGGGCGGTGCCTGCCTGCGCTGGCCGGTGCACCCCCCTCTGCTCTGCGTTTGCCCACCTTCAGCCCTCTGCAACAGGGTCTTCTTCCACCTCTGACAGCATTCACCAGAGCTGCGTTTCCGTACGCCCCTTCAGAGCGCCTCTGGAAGGCACCGGGCTTTCGGCACAAGGAGCCCGGTCCCTGCCGTCAGCCCCAACCCCAGGACGGCCGCGGGGCCGAGCACCGCGCAGGCCACGCGGCAGCCCCGTGGTCAGCCAGGCACGACGGCGGCTGCGCGGCTCCGTCCCGCTCGGCCGGGCAGAAGCCGCGGTGATCGGTGCTCCCCCGCCTCCGCCCGGGGCAGCAGCAGCGGTCGTCTTCAGGGCCCAGAAGTGGACACATGCGTCAGAAATATTCACGTGGCGTCCAACACAGAAACAACACCGTCTCCTGCCCAGTGCTGCAATTACCCTCTTTATCCCACCAAAATTATTCCTGTACCTTTAGGCTACAGTGCTGGACGAGGAGCTTTAATTCACTGTAAGCTCTCAGTCCTTCCCTGGCTCCCTGCTTGTCTGGGCAGAAATCCCTGCCCTGCAAACACAGCCTGGCTCCAGGATGCAGGCCTTGGCGTTTGACCTTATTAAAAAACAAAGACTCTTTATTTGTGCCAAGCTACAAAGCCCAAATGCTCGGCCTCGGTGGCTTACTACCTCATTCTTCACCTTTCCTCTGGTTTAATGTCACCTATGAATGTTGCATTTTCTCCCCAAAACCGCTGACAGACGTGTTAAATCATGAAAGAGCAAGACCTGAGCCCCACCAGAGCTGGGTGGGCACAAGCTCGCCAGCCCCCCTGTTTGCAGCTGTGTTGTGAGGCTTGCGAATCCGCTGGCTTGAAATCCACTCTGTATATACTGTATTAATTTTACATAATTCTAATTCCTTAATCAATAGCTTTGAAGAATCAAATATCTCTGTAAATTACAACAACATTATTACCTTTAGCAGTCTAATTTGCAACCCCATTAAAAAGATATCAACTTCTTTTCTGTAACCCTACAGTGATGGAATAACTCTCCACCCTTCATTAGTCATACCCTTGCACGCGCTGTTACATGTTTGTCTAGGACCGGTGTCAAGCTGGGCCGTCCCCAGCTGGTTTTCAACTCCTGGCACAGCAGCAGCTTGCTTTCATTGCCGCCCAACTGTGATGACCCGAGCGCCACCGAAAATCGGTACGACCAGTTCAGAGAGCTGCGGGGCCACTACCGGCGACCAGTCCCCTGGACCCGCTGGTGCAGAGCGCGCAGTGGTGGCCCGTGCTGTGCCGCACGCGCGGGCTCACCGTGGGACCCTCCATCCTGCGGTATGACCGCAGCTGAAACTTGTTTTCCCCAAACGTGACACATTTATTGAATGTTTCTGCATGTGTCGAGTGCCTTTTCTGCATTATCAGTGGCTTTTCTGCAGAGTCTGGCTGGTACCTGACCAAATAAATGCCTTTTCTTCCCAATATATTCCGAAAATTACTAAGCTCTGTTTGTATCATTTTCCTTCCCATACGAAAAGAAAACGCATTTTCTCGAATATAGAAGCATTTTGGAGCCAGAATTAGACAAGGAAATGTTTCAAGAGAAGGGGTCGGGGACTGGTTTCTCCCAGCGGCGGGGGCTCGCCGGCAGTCTGTGCAGTTAAAGACGAATGATTAAAGACTGGATCCACCCCGCGAAGCTGCCCGTGTCTGACCGCTGCCTGCATCCCCGGTTCAGGCACATTTCTCATCATTACCCCTTAACCCCGCAGTTTCCAGTCCCACTTAATAAGGCTATGTTTATTCATCTGGCTTTTGGCATGACAGATAAAACAAAGCTATGCCAAATTTCAGTCCATAAATCCCAGTAAGTAGATTGGATGGGCCTAGATTATAAAGGAAAATAACTGCAGAGAACTTATTCTGGAAAAAAAATGAAGGGTCTTAAAACTGATTTGCTGACAGGGTAGACCTTGATGTCATCCTTCTATAAGTGGGTTATGATTGTTCTCACAAATGCAAAATGATATGCAAATATATCCATCACATCCTGCTGCTTCCAGTTTTATCTGCCTTTTTCCTAGTCTTTTTTTTCCCTTCCCCTGGCGTCTCCCAGAAGCTGATGAGAAGCGTACAAGGCCAGGGATGAAGAGAGTGGAAAAGGAAAATATTCTGCACTATACCTTTTCTGACAGGTACCAGTTTCCTGATGGTTTATGTCCGCATCACGAGACGTAGGGTTTCATTTCTGCCCTTGAAAAATAGATCAAAGACCATTGCCAGTATACATTCTTCCTTGACAATTTTTCACTGGTTTTGGAAAATACGGAGAGTTTATAGTCAGCCAATGTCCCTCCTACAGTGACAACTTTGCTGTCCCAGGTGGTTTGGAGCAAGCAGGACTCACCAGGACAGCCAAAAAGTCTTCCTCAAACCCAGACAGATTCACAGCATGAAAACCAGCAATGCTCTCCTACGGAAGGAAAATACTCAGTGCTATATGTTACCTTTAGGGTCCCCAGAACAAGACTGCGCCCAAGCTGAACCTCAGTTCAAAAATCATGCCTAGAGGTTGATCTGACAGAGCTGTACCCAGCGAGGCACCAGAGGAGCCTTGGCGAGGGGCCGGGAGCCCTGTGCCCGGCTGCTCTCCCCACTCGGAGGGATTTTCACCCACTAAAAAAGGGTGGGTGGGAGGCGGGGGCCGGGGCTGGCCCGTGCCCTGCAGGGTAGTTGGCACCCGGGCAGCCTCCGGGCAATGTGCGAGCGGCTCTGTGGGAAGCGGCTGCTGCTCCTAATTAAATAGCACAGATCCATTCCTGCTCATCAGGCTGACGGCGGTAAGCCCTTCTCCCGCCTCGGGTGCTGGAATTAATGCTGCTACGAGACAACATAAATTGCAGCTTGAAAATGGCAGATCAGGTCTACGCTTACTGCCATTAAAAGGCTTTAAATTGGTTTAGAATTGAAAAAGAAAAAAAAAAATCTACCATAAAAGAATCAGATATGGCTGTAAAGGGCTGAATGCAAACGACAGAGTGAAGTTGAATTCAACATGAAGCTGCTTTCGGACTTTGCGATGCACACCCGTGACGCCGGCCCTTAGTGAGCGACGCAGAGACTGGCTGTGCTTAGCAGCCAAGTTTTAGAGCAGTGTCAAATTAAGACTGGCTTTGAAATACTGGCTGTCTCTTGGACAACTTTAAGCCTGTTTTTGTAATGTAGCCTTAAGACAGGATCAAACTGCAGAAATTTTGGACACCCTCCACCCAGAAGGATCTAAGATCTGTGCTGTTAGTAATTATTAATACATGAGTAACCTGTTACATGACAGCAAAGTAAATATACTACATCCATATTTACATATACATAAAAATATTTATATATTAGGTGTGTGAGCTACAATAACATTTAATAAAGGAGTGACCAACTTTTCTGAAGTTCCTGAAGTTCAGTCTACACTCAGAATATTTCCCTTTCAAAACCACCAAAGAGTCATTGGGTAAAAATTTATAAATAATTTTGATGTAAAAGTCAGAACCCAGACTGCTGCTCTTGCAGGACAGCCTGACCCCACCAGCCATGGTCAGCCCAGCCCAGCCCTGCGAACCTCCTCCTGCTGCTGACTGCGGTGGCTTAGATGGGAGCAGGGCGAGCGCTCGTGCCCAGGGGAGCCCAGAGCCTGACAGCGAGGGACATCTCCAACAATGGGAGACGTGAAACCGAATCATCTTGGGCAGGAATAAATAATCAACTCTGGGTGTCTCACACCTGTTACAAACACTGGCTCCTCGTGCAAGGGGATGATGGACCAGTCTCGTCTCCTCAGTCTTTCAAAGGAGGGCTGTATCCTTCACTGGGTGGCCTGGTTTCGGCTGGGATAGAGTTCATTTTCTTCCTAGTAGCTGGTATAGTGCTGTGTTTTGGATTTAGTATGAGAATAATGCTGATACCACACTGATATTTCAGTTGTTGGTAAGTAGTGCTTACAATAGTCAAGGACTTTCCAGCTTCCCATGCTCTGCCAGGTGCACAAGAAGTTGGGAGGGGGCACAGCCAGGACAGCTGACCCCAACTGACCAAAGGGGTATCCCATACCATATGACGTCATGCTCAGCACATAAAGCTGGGGGAAGAAGGAGGAAGGGGGGGACGTTCAGAGTGATGGCGTTTGTCTTCCCAAGTCCCTGTTACACGTGACGGAGCCCTGCTTTCCTGGAGGTGGCTGAACACCTGCCTGCCAGTGGGAAGCAGTGAATGAATTCCTTGGTTTGCTTTGCTTGCGTGCGCGGCTTTTGCTTTCCCTATTAAACTGTCTTTATCTCAACCCACGAGTTTTCTCACTTTTACTCTTCCGATTCTCTCTCCTATCCCAGCAGGGGGGAGCGAGCGAGCGGCTGGGTGGGGCTCAGTTGCTGCTGGGGTTAAACCACGACACTGTGTTTTTACCCAACCTGTCTGGAAGATCAACACTTTTTGACTATTTTGCACTTCGTGAACCCTTAAACATCTTCCAGCTGAAGAACAGACAAGCTTGCAGTGAACACAACCCAAATGACCATTGATTTGCTCTCCCACCTACCTTTCATGGAAGGGTGGGAAGTGAAGGCAGCGCAGGGAATTTTCAGCAGGAGGATGATGGAAGTCTGGAACAAGATGCTGAAGCCACCGACTCTTTCTGCTGACACGGAGAAACAGGAGAATGGTCTCTCAGCCCCTCAGCATTTCGGTTCAGTGCTGGGGACCCTCTCACGTGGTGGCCATGCCGCCAGCTTTCCCCGCTCCAGGCTGGCCAGGGACACCCCTCCTTCCACAGCGGGGGCATTAGCAGACACCGAACGCTGCAAAGCACATCCTAGGGAGGATGGGATTCCTGACAGAGGCCTTGGGGAGCACTGCAGGATTAGCTCTATTGCACTACAGAAACAGTGAGCAAAAGAGAATGACCAGGAGAACCCATGAGACTTCAAAGGAGAGAAACAACAGCGTTACAATCCCAGTTCAGCACCCATTAGCTGGACACTGGTGTAACAGGGACAGAACGATTCTCATATAACATTTTCTTCTGAAACATTAGCCGCAGACAGAGATCTTTCTCTGTATGAATTATGAAGTATTATTTCATGTTTAATTGCATTGATTTGCATTGAAAGCTTTAAACATCAGCCTAATAATTATCTTAAACCAATTTGTCATCCAGAATACAATAAACCATTATCTATGCCAGTGCTTACAAGGAGCTGATTCTCCTGCATCAGAGGAACTGGAAGAAAATAAAAAGAAACACTTAAAATGCCAGAGTGTTCATCCAGGTTGCTGCATTTAGGGGAAAAAATTGTGAGACTAATTGCCAGTAAAGATGAGGGTAGAAAAAAACTTCAGAGGCAGCAATGGTGCTTATTTATGGAGAAATGTCCAAACGGTGGTCAGGGGCTGGCACCCACCAGCACCGAGCTGTCCTGGCTGGAGCTGCGGGCCACCCTGCTGCCCTCGCACCCGCCGCGGGGCTCCTGCGAGCCAGCGCAAGGGGACTTGTGTCCCAAATCCTCCTCTCCGGAGCCGAAACCAGCCCTGAGTAGGGTGGGTGCGTGGCGGTGGTTTGTGTTGTTGCTGGTGGCATCGAGACCGGCCGCCTTTCTACCTTGTCACTCCCTCTTCCCTCGTGCACCGACCAAGACGACGTTTCTGCTTTCAGAAAAAACATCAGCAAATATTTTTAATGAGGAAACTTCACACCGCTCCGGCCCCTGCCCTTAAAAAAGGTCTGACTATTTAAAACCAACCCCAAAAACACCTGGCTAGAGGCATGGAAAATTTTGGACAAAGCAATTACAGCTTCAGCAAGCTACGAGACACCACGACGAGGAGACAGCAACGCGAGATGCGTTATAGGGAGAGCTGTTGGGGCAGGGTTACTGAACAGGGCCCCCACCCAGCCCGGCTTTGCCGGGGGGGAACAGGCTGCGAGTCCCCGCAGCCTGGAGAGGAGGTGAAAATGATGTGTGCTCTGAGCCCCCAAAATTCCTGTGGGAGCGAGAAGGATGAAGCAAAGGAGAGCTATAACAGGATTTGAATATTTTAAACTCCTTTGACAGCCACACGCCGTAGTGCATTTTATCTGTGCGAGATCTTGCAGCAATTGAGCGCTTTACAGCTCCCGTCCCGGGGAGCAGACATTATGCAGTGCTTAGCTTGCAGCATCGTGCCAAATTTTACTACCACTGCAAAACTTCCCTCCCGCCCCGCCACCAGTTTCAGCATAATGGTCTTTATTTTGCAGAGTGATCTTGAAACATACACCGCGGTTTTTAGGGGCAGGATGAAAGCCTGAGGTGACTCACGGTGGTGTTCTCGGGGAGTGTTCCCAGGGCTGCCCTCCCCACCAGGAAAAGGCACGTCAGAGGGCTGCCCGTGCCCCGCTGCCCCGCGAGCCGCCGGCTTCGCCCACCGGAGGCACGGCTTGTGCGGGGCACACGCCGAGGGTGACAGCCCCTGCCCTGGACGCAGCCATCGTCACCCTGGGCTGCGGGTCTGAGCTCTCAGGCGGGGTTTCTTCCTCGGCTGGGAAGCCCTTCGCATCGCACAGATTGATGCCTCGGGATTTGTGTTTGCTTTTCTTGAGCCGCGCAGCCGCCCCGCGCAGCCGGGCAGAAGGCACCGCTGGCCCGGCGCAGGCTGGGGAGCAGGGCTGCGCCGCGCTGCGAGCGGGGTGGAAGCAGCAGCGCAGGAACATCTTCCACCGGGCTGGGGCCTCCTGCCTTCACCACAACATTCGTTCCAGCCTACAGCCCTTCATATAAAGTATCATCAAATAATTTACAGTAGGTGTCAGCTGCAAGCCACAGCCAAAGAGAAGGTTTATTTAAGATACCATGTGGATTGTTATACAAGATCCTGATGGATTATTCCTATCTGAGAATTTACAGATACTGCAGGAACGTGGCCAACAATTTGGATTAGTTTAGATTAAACTCAGACTGGGTTGTTTTTTCTCCCTTAGGAAATCTCAGCCCTAGGTCTACAGATTTTTTTTTAAAGGAAAGATATAGACAAAAACAACTTTTACGCTTTCCAGCAGGCACCTGAAGTGCTTTTTCCATCAATCACCTTTGATATACAGAGGCAGAAGTGTGCGTTACTTCATTAAGAGCACTCACACATAACTGGGTACATTTACATATTAATCAGACAGCTAAGCTGCTAATCTTTCTATCTTATGTGCATCTGTAACCATTAGTCAGAGCCGGGGTGCTGCTAAATACTCCAGGTACCACCGAGCGCTCTAAAATCAAGACGAGTGCAGGTGACAGGGAAAGGCTCATATTTACAATGCTCCCGTAGAGCCGAGCACCAATAGCTCTGCAACGTAATATAAATACATATATCTAACACCGGGAGCTTTAATCCAGCGGGAACCCTAAGCGAGGCACTCCCACTGCCTGAAGACCTTACTGGTTCCCAGGGAAAAGGCTGGTTCCAGTTCAGCCTTCTCCAGGCTTTTCGCTGGTGTCTGAGCGGCACAGGGCACCCGGCACGATGCACCCTGGGCACCCCGGCATGAGACCCTGGGAGATGCTGTGCTCGGGGTCCCCACGGGCGCCAGGAGCTAACGGAGCAGCCGATGGGGATTTCAACCAAATGTGCTGCGTGCACGCGTGGGCTTACGACAAATTAAAAGGAGCCAGTTTAGGTGTGTGTTTCTGTGTTCCCCTCTTCCCTGTCTTTCTGAGATACTGCTTTGTGAAACTCATCCGTGTGTAATGATGGTGAGGGTCGCTGCACACTGCTGCGCACCCCGTCTGCCTCCTCCTCGTTTTCTTTTTATTTTGGAAAAGAAAAGCTCCTCAAAAAAAAGAACCTCTCTGCAAGTAATGTGCCAACTTTAAGAAAACGAACATTTCTCTGGCCTGAAACCAGGAGGCGAGGGAGCCGTTCACACCAGCGCGAGTCGGGGCCAAGCAACACCGGCCGCTGCACCGCTTCGCCTTTCCCAGGGCCACACAAAACGCTGCACGGCCGAACCGGACGGGGAGGAACCAGGGTGAACTTTCATTTGTCCTATCAAAGGGAATAAAGACAGACAGAGAAGCAGCTTCCCTCCTCCCCAATAGCCCACGGCCCAGCCCCGGCGGGAGCGGGGCAGCCAGGGGACAGGGGACGGGGCCACCCCCTCCCAGCCCTGCCTTTCCCCCCCGGGCAGCGGCTGCCCCTGGAGAGCCCGGCCCCAGTTCTTCTCACTGCCCTGAGTCTTTCGCAAAGTCCAGCTGGTTTTCTGGACAAGATCTGGTTCCTGGGTAAATCAGTTGCAGCTAAAGGGGTCGAAGCAATGAGGAGATGTGGAAATAATGCTCTAAAGTCAGTAATTACTGAGATGAACTCGCATGGACCTCGACTGAGGATGCAGCGGCTCTACAATCGAGCTATTGCTCACTGTGGTGCACCCAGCACCCGAGTCAGGTGCAAGCGCAGTAGGTGCTTGGGTTTGTGTTTTACCTGTTCACTTGCCAGTCCAGGGTCTGCAAATCTGCGTCCTCAGCTCCCCGGTTCCCTCCCTCCACCGCCTCGCACACAGCTCTCAACCCGGCTTGCATGGCTCCAGGCTTTGAGCTGCTGAATTAAATTCTCCCCATCCTCCGAGAGCAGATAGCATCATGAGGTTTAAACTTTGGGCGAGAGCACGCCGCCCGTTCCTCAGCACAACGTGCCTCGCACCCGCCTTCGCCCCGAGGCCGGGCGCCCAGCAGCCAGGGCGCCTGGCGAGCAGGGCGCAGGGGCAGCCGGTGCCCATCGGTTACACACCTACGGCTGCAGACTAAAACAAAAAATACAAACGTGTAATAATTGCCTTTGCCGAGGAAGCGATCTGTGGTATCACTTCCTCTTTGCAGAACCATCACAGTTTACGTTTCCTGGGCTTCAATTAAACAAAGGAAAAATAATGTGGGTGGCTGCAGCAATAACACAGGCTCTGCAGGGCGCTCTGATGTTCGCTGCTTTGGGGCTTCAAGTTTTTGTTTGCCACTTTCTCCGGATTAAATGGATGGAAAGGTTAGCCAGACCCTGAGGAACGGCTTTGTGCTTTTGCCAGGAGACATCACCTGGGTTATCTGCAGCTCTCGGTGCTCAGTACGGCATCGGGCTGGCTTTGCTGCCCGTCCCCGGGGACAGTAACCAGCTGCACCGGCACCGCGCTCCCTGCTGCCACCCCGGCACATCTGCCCTGTGTCCGAGCAGCACCGACCCTCAGACCAGACCCCCAGACCACCACCAGCAAGCTCTGCGCTGCCCTCCCCTCCCCGGCCCACGCAGGCAGGAGGGTGCTGGGGCACGCGGGGACGCTTTGGGGACCGTGAGCCTCTGCAGAGACTCTGCCATCCTTCTGGGCCCACAACCCAGAGGTTTTGCCAATGGTTTTGGTTCTTAGAGGAGAGCCCAGATGCCCCATTGATGCCGTTACAGCCCTACACACCCCATCCCAGCAGCTGGAGATGTTAAACGCTCCTATTCCTCACCCCATGGGAACAGGCGGGTTTTGGAAACCACCAGCAATTCACGCTCCTTGCCCGGAGAGGCTGTGCGCGGCAGCGGTGCTTTACAGCCAGTGGATCTCTCCTCCATCTTTCACTGCTTTTTATAATGTTTTATTGATTGGTTTTGTTGAACTATTTTATCGATTGGAAGTATTTCCAACCTCTGCAGTCTGGACATAAATATTAAAGAGGAGATGAGGGAACGCAGGCTTTGTGATGGAGCCCTGGCTCAGCCGAGTCCGGCTGGAAACCCGGCCCTGGCCCAGCGGCCCTGATCAACCCAGGCCAAAAAGGGTTAATTTGATGAAGAGGGATGGAGATTTTAGGGGAGGGGCAATCACAGGCAGGGTAGAGAGGAGAAGGCTGGTGCGCTGGGGTGGGCTGGGATGTCGGTGGAGCCAAGGACCAGCTCTGAGCGCTGCCCCAGCCCAAAGCACGATGTGTAACCCCAGGGACAGTGCAGAGCAGCACAGCTCATGAGCCCAGGCTCCTCCTCATTCCCTCACCCCCAGGGTTTTTCCACCATCAGCTGGATCCACCATCCATGGTTTTATCCATGGACTCCCCACGGACCCCCCCTCCTCATTGCCGCTGCCTCTCACCGTGTCGCTCCCCCAGCACAGGCAGAGCCGGGCCACGCGCAGCCGGGGACGCCGGCAGCTCCCAGCGAGGCAGGGGGCACGGAGGTGGAAACACGGTGAGGCTGCTGTCTGAAGTACCACCCTGACATATTATCCTTACCGCACATCTCACCCCTGCCATCTCCTGCTCTCACCCCAACGGCAGATGGATGCTCTACCCGCTCCCACGGCCGCTGCCTCGCCACCCCCCTCCTCAGTCGCTTGCCTTGTTCGAACATCCCCGTGAGCGCCGAGGGGGACGCGGTGCTCGGTTAGACACGAAGGGTTCAGGTTGGCCTCCACCCTGGGGTGCAGCCCAGTAAAGCCTGGTTTGTCTGGCTCAAAACCAAGAGGGACGTGCCCAGGGTGAGACGTCATGCAGCTTCCTTTTGGGTCAGGATTATTTATTCTTCACATCGCTTTTAATAATGAGCTCTAATGAGTTTGGTTTTGACTTCTAGCATTTGCCTCTCCTATGAGCATGCGAAAGAGAAACACCACAACAAATGCAATGGGGCAAAACCTCCGGCCCCTGTAACGCCAAACCACTAAAAGATGGTCACGTCTATCATGTTAACGCAGGGAAGAACATCTCTGCTCCTTCCAGAGCAGCGGCAGTAGGCATCACCGTGAGGACGAGCTGGTTAAACCAGAGAGGAGCATACATGATGTAAGGACCCCCATTTCATACATGAACCATCAAAAAATAAATAAAACAGACCATAAAAAACACATGACTGCCCCACTTTCTCATGCAAACCCCCAGCTAGAAGGTTTTACTTTTGCTGTGGTTTAGTTGTTTGGTTTAAGCAGTGGAAACAACCGACCTTAAGATGAGCCGTGCCTCTGGCTGCTGCTTCATGTTAACAGCTTATATCGGTATCGTCGTATAAAATCCAAGCTCACACGAGCAAGTCGCTGGGGGTTTACCATGGGGTAAGCTGAGCGCAGTCAACCACGGGCAACAGCTGGCCCTTGGTCCTGCTTGCCTACCTCCTGGGAAAACAAGGCAGCTTGTTTCCACCGCAATTCTACAGCGGGGCTTTGGTGGCTTTTCCACCCCCCCAGCTCAAACCCTCCCTTCCCGCAGGAAGGCAAAGCTGAGCCTTTATTGAGGAAACCCCAATCTCCATTTCATTTCATCGGCTCTTCGCAGCCGCGGGGATGGGCGCCCTCCTCCACCAGCCCGCGAGCCCCGGCAGCGCGCCGGGGGGAAGGGAAGGTCCAACCCTCACCTGCGGGAAGGAAACGGCGTTATTTTTTAGTCATTGTTAAGCACAGTTATTTAATAGCTTCCAAAAGCTCCTAAGCTCTGGTCTTACTGCTGCCCCCAGTCCTCCAATTACATATATCACATTAAATTTGCACTAGCCACTGCTGGATGAAGCTCTTTTTTTTTTTTTTCTTTTTATCAGGAAAGAACATACAGCCAGAAAATGTAGTGGCAAAGCCAGCTGTCCTTTAGGCAGCCGATTTCACAGAGAAGCTACTCCCCAACTGCGCACAGTATAGATCTGATCTTGCAAGTGGTCCCGTGGAGACGTGTCCCGCTCCTGTGCGGAGCGGTGCCGGTATATGCCAAATCAATGCAATGCTACGGCGAACAAAACTCATCTTAACACACACGTTTTTTAGCCTTGATTGAGCCTCTTGAAATCAATGGAAATATTTCCTTTGCCACGTGTGGCTGCATGATGCTGATCCCTGTGGCTTGCGGGGCGGCGCGGCGGGGTCCTCCCCTTCGGGCTGCACAAAGCCCCCTGGTATTTAACAGCACGCAGGGGGGTCCAAAAGGCCCAACGCCGGGTATTGCCTCCAGGGTCAGCAGCAGAGCCACTTTCTTGTCCCGCTCCTTTTTTCCACCTTTTCCATTTATTTATAGAAATCATAGAATCATAGAATCATTAAGGTTGGAAAAGACCTCCAAGATCATCAAGTCCAACCATCAACCCAACACCTCCATGCCCACTAAACCATGTCCCTAAGCGCCTCACCTACACGTCTTTTAAATACCTCCAGGGATGGTGCCCCAACCACTTCCCTGGGCAGCCTGTTCCAAGGCCTGACTACTCTTTCAGTAAAGAAATTTCTCCTAATGTCCAATCTAAACCTCCCCTGGCGCAACTTGAGGCCATTTCCCCTCGTCCTATCGCTGTTACTTGGGAGAAGAGACCAACCCCCACCTCGCTACAACCTCCTTTCAGGTAGCTGTAGAGCTGCAAAATCAAATGCTGCAAAATCTCCTGCGGATTAAAGTCACCAAACCGTGACTTTAACCACGGGGACAGCAGACGCAGCGTTCCTCTTTCCCCTGCAGCACCCGTCTGTGCCCACGAGCGACCCAAAGCACGGAGGAAACGGCCCTATGTGTTCCTGGTGCCTGTGGGTGCCTGGGGTGCAGGCTCTTAGCTCCAGGCAAATGCAAGATTGTGGATTTTATAACTTCTTCTCCGTACTATAAGCTTAGTTGAACTATACTGCATTACTGCATGTTACTTCATTAGTTTTATTTAAATAATAACAACCTAAACGTTCCCCCCAAAAGGAGGCTCCTGTGATATACAGAAAAATGTGATTTTTTTGCCCCTTCTGGAGCCCAGCCGAAGCTCCCATGGGAAGGCCAGGCTTGGGGGGGAATAAATAAATAGAGGGATTAAGAAGAGTTGAACGGTTTTTTCTCTCCATCATACTCACGCTCCAAACATAAGTAAGTTAAAGATGCTAATAATAGGCTCCAGTGCTTGCAAACACCTTCAGAAAGTAAACAGTTTGGGGGAAGGACGGCACAGCTGATGTGCTCTTCTGGGCAGAGGGCTCAGGGCTGCTGCCGCCGTGCCCAGACCCTTCTTGCTCCTCCTGCAAGCTCTGATGGCAGCTGGTGTTGCACCCTGCCTAAAATATTTTAAATGGCCCAGCCACCCCAAATGTCTTGGCAGGGAACAAGGGGCTTGCAGCACTGCAGATGTGTCACACCGCTATTTCTGGGCTGTTCTATAAATGCGCTTTTTCTCTGGAAACAGCCCTCAGCAGTGCTGAGGCCAAACCTCTTCCCAGCACTTGACCTCTCCTTTTTGGAGCCAGCCCCTCTGTTTCCCTAGAAAATCCCCTCCTGGATTAAAAGCTACTTTTCCCCAAATACAGGGGCGGAGGGAGCTGGGGCAGCCGGGGCAGGAGCCCTTCCTTCCACCCAGTGCGCCCATTGCCGCAGCGCCTGGCCTGCGGCACATCTCACCCCACCAGCTGAGGTTTAGGTGCATTTCCTAGGGGAAGGGGCCCCTGTCACAAGTCTCCTTGGGGCAATTTTAGCACCTTTCCCAGTGCCAGCAGAGAAGCGAAGCCCATTCTGGGGGACAAGGGGACCGTCCCAGCACCGCTGCACCCCTTGGTTTGGGATTGTTGCTCTCAGGCCCTACACGGGCTCCGCTGCTAACCCCCAACACGCTGAAACACCCCTCCGCGCGCCACGGGGGCAAGGTCGGTGTGCTGGTTTGGGCTGGGGTGGAGTTAATTTTCTTCACAGTAGCTGGTATGGGGCTGTGTTTTGGATTTGTGCTGATAACACCGGGATGTTTTCGTTACTGCTGAGCAGGGCTTACACTGAGTCAAGGCCTTTTCTGCTCCTCACCCCACCCCACCAGCGAGCAGGCTGGGGGGGCACAGGGAGTTGGGAGGGGACACGGCTGGGACAGCTGACCCCAGCTGACCAAAGGGATATCCCATACCATATGACGTCATGCTCAGCATATAAAGCTGGGGACGTTCGGAGTGATGGCGTTTGTCTTCCCAAGTCCCTGTTACGCGTGATGGAGCCCTGCTTTCCTGGGGATGGCTGAACGCCTGCCTGCCGGCGGGGAGTAGTGAATGAATTCTTGGTTTGCTTTGCTTGCGTGCTTTATCTATCTGTTTCCCTATTAAACTCTCTTTGTCTCATCCCTTCCGATTCTCTCCCCATCCCATTGTGGGGGGAGCGAGCGAGCGGCTGGGTGGGGCTCAGTTGCCGCAGGGGTTAACCCACGGCAGTAGGGCATGGCAGGGGAGCGGGCAGCGGGTTCTGCGCCTCCTCCTCCTCCGTACAACCTAACGGAAGGCAGCTCAGCGGGCAGCAGACCATGAAGCGCACCGGCAGGGGCTCACCACGGGCTCACCAGACACTGCAACTGCAAAGAGAAAAAGCTCTCGCCCGGGGAGGTTTGTGTGTTCACTGCTTCCTTCATCACCCTCTGCAGCCTCCTGCCACCTCCTCCCTCTGGGACACAGGACACGCAGATTTACCACCAGGCAGCACCTAGTGCAGCGTCAGATTTATACAGCCTGAACCCTTATTTACACTTCAATTTAGTCACTGCTCGCACACAAACACAAATCACGTTGCTTTGCCAAGACATTCTCACCAGCGAGGTTGCACGCGCCTTCTCCCCTGGCATTTAAGGGTGGAGAGCAACCATACTAGCAGCTAGATATTAAAAATAAATAAATTGGGAGAAAACCAGGAGCTAGCAGCTCTGACTGAAGATGAACAAGTGTCTGGATTTTCAAAGAGAGAATGCTTTGACTTAAGCACACGAACGACTGATCACATTTTAAGACTGTTCATCTGCTTTGTACTTGAATTAGATGATGCACTTTTAAAAACCCCTCCCCAGGCGAGTGATGGGCCTTTTTAGAAATCTGGCATAAAAGCACAAGACAGACGTGACTCACGTGCCAAGCCATGAAACGCAGTGATCGCTCACCAAGTGCCTGGTGCTTTGAACGCAGTTTGAAACAGAAATGCAAATATCTATTTTTCATTAGTGACCCAGCTCAAACCACTTCAGTTTGATCGCAGAGATGCAGCGTGAACAGTTCACCACAATAAACGTTTACTCAAGTGCCTGAAAGGCTGGTGTATCCCGTACAAAGAAGGAAACTTTTTTTCCCCTAAAAAACTCACACTTTTTTCCCTCCCCCCTCCCAGAACTGTCAGGAAAGGCCGTGAATCCTTCCCACAGACTTCTCTCTCAAACCCAGAGGACTGGGGGTTTCCTCGCCAGCTGGCCGCGTCCTGGTGGGAGCGTTCACATCCAGGCTCCAGGGCACGAAAAGCAGGACAGATGTCTGCGGTGGACCACGTGGGATGGACAGACGGACACCCGCAGGACGGAGCCCAGCCCGGCGGAGTACGAGTGTCAGGAGGTAGGTGGTGGGGACTGATCTGCCCGTCCCTGTGCCCTGGGGACAGCACCCTCCAGCCTTCCCCACTCCAAGCCTTTCTTCCACCAACCTGCAGCCTGTCTCTCAGGAAAGACCTAAATCCTTTATCCCGCCTCTCGTGGGGTTGGGAATGGAGAGCTGCCGGCTGGGTCCTGGTCCCCACCTTCCCCGCACAGCCCTGGGTCGGTGAGAGCTTCGGTGGCCCCTCGCCCAGCCCGGGCAGCCCCCGGGCACCGCAGGGAGCGCGGCACAGCCTGCGGGCAGGGCGGGATGCTGCAGGGAGAGAAAACACTATTCTTCTCCCCAACAGAGAGGTGTTTGACTAAATCTATTTTTAAATCATCTCACTTCTTTCTTTTTTTTAAAAAAAAAAGATGCTACTCATTTTATTAGGTTTTTTTCCTTTTTTCCTTGTACCTGGAGGAAGCAGCATCACCATCAGCACAGTGGCGTCAAGTCCTTTCCCTCGCTGCCAGGACAGGGATGAGGAGGGGGCCAAGGTGCCCGTGTCCTGCAGAACAAAGCCCTGCGGCACCGAGGCAAGGTCTGATTAACCTCACCATGAAACAGCGGGTGTTACATTATGTGCCTTATTATACTTAATCCAGAAGGATAAAACCATTCATTTAGATTTAAGATGGATTCGTTATCGGATGTCGTGAAATCAGACAGCCAAAACTTCGCATTTGATCTGTGCTAATCTATGGTCTGTGCTGCTTGGAGAAAACATCGCAGCTCCTATCATCACCCTCCCGGGGTTCTATATCCCCATATGCACTTGCATTTTAAGCAGATCAATAAAACCTGCCAATCCCACAACGATAGGGTCTCCTCAGCTCGTTCCAGGTTTCAGGGGTTTGCAGAGGCGGAGGCCGCCTGTGTCTGCGTGGGAGAGCAAAGGGGACGAGCAGGAGCCAAGGGACGCTGCGAGGGGGGGCCCCAGCCCCTCCTGCTGCGAGCCCTGCACACGGGAAATCCGCGAGCTCTGGTTTCCACCCAGGTCTCAGCCGCCTGCCCACGGGCGGCTGGTGGTGGCTCGGGGCCATCTGCAATCACCGCCCTCAGCCACAGCGCCCAGGGGCCTCCCCGGAACGGCTCCAGCGCCCAGGGACCCTGCAACGCCAGCAAACCCGATTCGTGCTCGGGGAAGGGCTGAGCCTCCATCTACGGGATCACCCAGCGTTCGGGGGCTGCGAGCCTGGAGCGGAGCCAGAGCCCGGCGCATTCATCTCCGGACAAGTTTTTCTCTTGCCTGCTGGGGTTTGGACTAAGACCTACAACCAGCAAGACAGGGCCCCTCTCATTCATCCAACACATGTGGGATGTTGTGATGGAAAAGCTTCAAAAAGCTGCACGAGACCAGCCGTGAGGAGCGTTACAGCCCCGCTGCCGGGGGACGCTTTCCCAGCCAAAGGGGCCCGTTCTCCTGCAGGCAGGAGCTGCCTTTCCTGCCTTCACCTACCTGAGCAGGGCTCCCGCTGCCTCAGCATCACCCATCAGGTTTCTGCAGAGCTTTTTGCCTTCTGCGTAGCTCTGCGACTTCCTCTTCCTTTCCATTTTAATGACTTCAGATTTTCCACCCAACACTGCAGTTTCCTTCAAACCCCAGATTTTATAGAGCAGCACCAGCAGCTTCTCCTCAATCGCGTCTCTCTCCACTTGCTGGCAGGTCCATTTTCCTTTACAGCTTCTTCTCCTGGGACATCTGCAAGTCCACCTAATTGTCAGATAACCAGCTTGACTGGTATTAACAAACTTCCCGCTCCCCCCCACCCTCCTTGGTATTTTTTTTTTCCTTAACCTGTATCTCATTCTCTCCCTCTTTGGTTCCCATCCCCCCAAACACAAATACAAGAGACCCCAGCTCACTGTGACCACGCAGCCCAGCCCCCAGCTCGCCCCACGATCTCACGCTTCACATCACGTTGGTTTTTCAGGTGGGTGCCCTGTACAACCTCTAGCGCTCCCCACCTTCCTTTATGGATGTAAGTCCAACACAGATCTCCACCGTGCTGCAGAAAAACAGCAAAAAGGAGTCCAAAGGCTCCTAAATTAACAAAGCCAATCGGTAGGCGAATCTCCTACTGTCCCCCTTCTCTCACCCCCTGTTTCTTGTCCATCTGTCCTGAGGTTGTGCGGCTCTGGCACACCACTGCCTCGGGGCAAGGTGGGCTCCCAGAAGTTGGGAAGCCACTAGCAGGGGGCTGCAGCATCCCCTCCTGTCCACGGAGGGCACTCGCTACCATTGCGTGACGCTGCTTTTGTACGGATGTGCCTGTATGTTATGAAATAAACCCCAAATTTAGAACGTCTGTGTTCTGCTCGGCTGCAAGACACCGCATTATTCAGATGTACATACGCAGCACTTGTTCAAGAGGAAGGTTGATTTTAATTTGCACGTAAACTTTTAACAGCTGTAGAAGGTGGTCTTTTGTGATACACTGAGAGAGATGATTAGGAAATGACAATTTAGGTGAGAGGCTCCATGTGGCTTCCATCAGCCTTGCAGAAAATCACAGACTTCACCAATACTGCAAGATACTATAATGATTCCAGCAAATTTGTCCAACGGCTTAGACACCGTTCTGGCACCGGAGAAGACGTCTGCAAGTCAGACACCTGCTCGGCGGTCCCCGCAGCTCAGCCTTCTGTCGAGCAGTTGCAGTGACAGAGGATCCCATTTTTACTAAAATTCCACTTTGGAGCGTTATTGAGCAGCCGACATCACCTGCTGAGCAAGTACCCGGCCCTCTCCTCGCGGGAGTCTCTGGGCGTTCACATCCACAGTTCCCATGCAGAAACGCTCTCCCTGGTGTAAGACGGGGCAGCACCAGACCCGTGGTCCCACCGAGACAGCCCATGAAACCATTCTCAGGAGAAGTTCAACCTCCCACCCCTCCATCTCCGCTGCACCCAGAGCGCTGCAGAACCTTTCACGTCCCGCTGTGAGAAACTGCCCTGCTTAACACACGGCACCTCCTAAAACAAGATAAGCAGAAGCCTCTCCCTCTCTGAATTTGATGTAAGGGGGTGGTGAGAATTCATCTGTGCAGAAAGCTTCCAACACAAGCCCTTCCTAGAGCACTACCACTGTCTCGCACACCCTTTCAAGGAGGGCAATCAGGAGCAGTTTGAAAACCCTCCGACCACCCCGGAGTGAGGTCCCACCGGCAGAGCCGTCCTCTCCTGGGCCTTGGTTTCCCCCGCTGATAAAGAGGACACCCATGCCCCTGCTGCCGCGGCTCACCAGCCACTCCTGGTCCATCTCCAGGAAACTGCTCGCTCTCCCGAGGGTCCCCAGCCCAGACCCCCTCCTCGGCGCGGGCCCCGGGGAGCCCATGGGTGCTGAGCCACCGGCTCAGCTCCCACGGCCACGCCGCGCCGCGGCACCGAAGAGATGCTGTAAAACATGAATCAGGCTTACGGAGCCAATTACACGAAGTGTAAAATGAAGGCAAAGAAAACGGATTCATCCAAGGTTTTATGATCATTCCTCGAGGAAGAGGAGGGTTTTTCTCCCACTTCCTCCAGCATTTCTTTTTATCGCGGTAACGGAGCCTCGCTGATTGGAAGAAGAGCCTGCAGAGTTTTAGCCTGGCTTAAAACAAATCCATCTACAGTGAGAGAGGGTGGCGACAGAAGCATTCATTATTTAGTGGAAAGCATATCAAATCTGATAGATCCTAAACTCCTTTTTAAATGACACCAATTAGTCCTAATTGTGCAGGAGTCAGCATTACCTAGGTCCTGACACCAGCTCGGGAGCTGAATGCGAAGTCAAATCAATTCCAGTTTAAAACTCTGCAAATTTTAAATAAAAATTGTGCAGGTTTTTTTTGTCTTTCACTATGCCCAGAACATGTTTGACAATTAATTGTGCAAATGTCTAATGAGTTAAGAAACAGTAAGAATTTTAGAAGAAAGGTTGAAGTAAGGCAGTGAAAGAGTCAAGGACAGCACTTTGGACAGGCTCCCCATTTCATACCCAAGGCTGGAAAGAACTGATTAAGTTAACTGCTATTACGGAAACGATACACCTGTATATCCTAGGCCATCATCTAATAAATGGCAGCGGCCACGTGGTTTCTCATATTACTGCTTTTATGCTTTACTGGTACCCAGCTTCACAGTGCCTACTGCTTCGAGATGCCTCTGTCGGGGCCAGGGTGACGGGTGCTGGCGGCAGGGTGGGTGCTCCCCCACACTGCAAGGCACCTGCCCTACTGCTAAGTCAGGCAACCACAAAAAGGGGGAAAAAACCTAAAAAAAAAAAAAAAAAAAATCAGTATTTTCCAGGCTGAAAAACTTCGCAGCCATGACAAATCCATTCAGAAGAGAGACCTAAAGAAAAAGGAAATTTGGGGAAAATATGGGAAGTCAGATGACTGGCTTCTGTGGAACTTCCATCCCAAATTCCTGCTGAACACGCTCAGACCTTTGAATTTATTTTTCTTTCTAGCTGGAGGGCCACTGAGAGGACACAGCAAGACACGCTAGTAGAGAAAACAGCCCAAGAGAGGTTGATGCACATCTTTTTTTTCCTGATGATTCAGAAAGAACCTCTTCCCAAAGCCCCAACTAGAGACCACCCCACCATGGTGAGGACCTCCCGTTTTAACTGACTATTGTCTTGAGATAGGATTGAGATTCTGCTACAGGAGAAATGGGGAAGAGAGCGTGGTCCCTGTGATGGAAATGGAATAACCAGCTCAGACAGCATTCAAACCCTGCTGATCCATAATAAGGATGTTGTAAGGACCTGGAACAAGCCCAAACAATGCCCAGAAGGCATTATGGTGAGTGGGGAATTCGAACTGGGGCTCGAGTCTCCTGAGGGAGCCCTTCTGGTGGCCACGTATCTCTTGAAAACCAGCCAGATGACCACGCTACTGGAGCGGATCACTTCATGCTGTGGGAGCACAGGCTACTGGAGGACCTATGAGGTGAGTACCTGCACAGCACAATGCACCACTTACCCTTCTGGGCTATTTTGGGTCCTAGAATAAATTTAGCTACACTCATGCTGCACTTCAGCCTGACCAAGAAGTATTCTCTTCCCCAAATTTCTGGCCAAACGAGAGAATGATGAAGTCCTCTCCCCAGGAGCCGAACATCACTTACCTGACCTTTTCTGCAGTGGGAAGTACAGCAGTCTTCTCCACAGTGATGCTCCAGCACTTAAAACATATTTTCCATTACACACCTAAACTAGAACATCTGTAAATCACATCCTGACAGTATTGAAAAGTACAACCCGTTCTCAAATTTCTCAGCCACTAAAACCACATGAACATCTCCTGTTTTACCTTTCTACTCTGCCGGCTCCTTTCTTTCTCTTAGAGGCTCCTGTAGTTTAATATTTTCCTAACATATTAATATTTTCCTAAGACAGAGAACTCAGCCCATTTTAATCTAGCAATTAATTCCTTCCAGCTCCAAAAGCACTTGCCATTTTGTTCGTTAACACCGAGGTAATCCTCCACCCGCACCCACTGCGGAGCTGCTCCTGGGAGAGAAGAGCGGGAAGCACTTTGTCCTGAAAGCAGCGCTGCTGGGACGGGCCAGGCACCCCCTCACGCTGCCCTCCCACAGCTCCCGGGACACGGGGGAAAGGTGAAGCCCACACACACCGTCCGTAAAACACGGTGGAGAAGCCTCAGCCCTGCTCTCGCAATACAAACCCTGAAGTATCCTTTAAGAAAGTTATTTTCTTCATCGCTATTCTTCTTCTCTATGAAAAGTCTTAAGCAATTTGATCTTCACCCTGAAGTGCTTTATCGTGACCTTCTTTCCTCTGAAAAAAGGATTTTTTTTTTTGTTGTTACCGTAAAGCAAGAAGAACAGCTCTGCTTATTTGTGTGTTCTTTTAGAGATTTACAGAAGATCTGCAGGTTCAAAGTGATGGGGGGGGGGGGGGGGGGGGGGGGGAGAAGAAAAAGGGGGAAAAAACCCAGACAAACAAAAACCAGAGCCCTCATCCCAGGCTGCAGAGGCTGCAGACCACCGTGAGCCAGGCACGGCGGAGACACTCGTCGGGGAGAGGGCTCGCTTCGGGCCCGAAGGAGCGCCCAGAGCGCCCGGGCAGAGGACGGGCCCTGCGAAGGGGAGGTGCCACACCACGCCTTCTGCGCTCTGCTGTCCTCAGGTGCTGTACTTGGAGTTTACACACAAGGATCAGTTAACTGGAAATATTTGAAAGAAAAAAGATCGTTTTAATAAATTTAAGTCTTCCCGTCCTGGTTAGCCCGACGGAAAGCAGGCTGCCGGCCGGGAGCGGGCAGGCACCGCACCCCTCCAGACCAGCAGCTCTCATTCCGGGAGAGCGAATCTCTGCTCATGCAGATCGAGCGACTCAACAGGCATACGGGGAATATTAAATACTCCCTCAAGTAGCGATATATTAATACGATGGACAGTGAAATATATTTGCCTCATAATTCTGGAAATGCCTGCTGAGAGTCAGCTGAATGTAAAAATGGTTTTGATCCTGGCTTAAGTAGATTAAAGATGACCTTCCACTTCTCCGGCAGCCTGCCCGGCCAGAGAGCGAGGCGGTGCGGCCCTCTGCCCCGGCGAGGTCATGCCTGGAGCAGCGTGCTGACTGCTGGGCCCCCGGTTCAAGAGGAGTGTGAGGAACTGGGAAAGCCCAGCGGAGGCTACGCGAGGGGCACGGCAAAGGGCACACGACCTACTCCAAGAGGGCAACCAGGCTGTGTGGGCTGGCAAACGCCGGCAGGCCCCCGCAGCGCCGCTCCTGCTACCGGCACTGTGGGTCAGGCTCCTCCAGGCTGGGGCAAGCGATAGAGATGGGGAAAGAGCCGTGGCGTGGCGTGCTCAGCCGGGACGTACACGAAACCTCGTAGCCAGGAGGGTAGTGCAGCAGGTCACTGCCATCCTTCGCAGCGTTTAAGGCTCAGCTCTGAAAAAACTGTTCCGTTTAGGCTGACTTCAACTGGCTGACTTCAACTCTCAGAGGGATGCTGGACTAGAGGATCTCTATACACCCTTTCCAATCAGTATTTCTACGATTCTACAATCTTATTAAAAAGTATAACCAGGTTGGATGTTGTAAAAAACATTTTGTGGCTTTAACATCATTTTGGATGGCTTAAACAAACACTTGCAACTTTTCCTCAATCTGGTTGGAGACTAGGGGCTGTCTTAAACAGAAGTCTCAACTTGCCTGCTAATGTGAAGGTTATCTTCCCTCAGTGATGTGTTAGGTGTCACGAGCTATACTGAAACAGCGTTAAAAAGCCTTGGTTCTCCAAACAGGATATTAAAAAAAAAAAAAAAGACAACAGGAACCAAAGATAACTAGAAAAGCTCCCTGCATTTCAGAAGGATGGCAGAAAAAAAATACCTAAATCTCAACCAGGGATGATAGCACCAGAAATAGAAGTAACTGAAAAAACACCCAATGTTTGAACAAATCAAAGAGACCAAATCCAATAAGTTACCACAAATTATCTATCCAGATCTGATTCTCATACAAAGTCAGGGAAATCTCACCCCTAAATGCTATGGGTACTAGAATGAAAACAGAATTAATAATTTGACTTTTCAAAAGCTACAAGGTATCACTTCGAAAATATTATACTGATTTGAGCTGCACAGAATTACTAACTTGAGCTTTACTTTGCATAATTGCTAGCATCGTCCTTTGAAAGCAGAATGCTTTGTAATCAGCTGTACGTGAACATCAGTTTACTTAGTGATACGTATCTGCCTTGGAAGACACGGCTCAGTTCCCCAAATCATTCAGTCCAAACTCCTGTAACACGCACCCTCCTTTGTACCTTAAAATTGTACAGAAAAAGTCTATCACTGTTCTTAAATTCAGACAATTATCATCCTGTTCAACGTACGCTGGTCAAAGAGGGTATCTCGGTGTCTGCCTGCCTGCCGTTTCAATACCCCCCGACAAACACTTTTGCCCACTTCCCATTAGCTACAGCAGCAGCTACCCGAGGATGGAGACAGTGACGGGCTTGTATCGCTCTCCTGCCCAGTTACAGACAGAGCGGAGTACGGGGGTCCTTCCAAATTCAGGCTGAGAGAGGAGAATAAAAGCAGTGACATTTTCAGTCCTCAGTTCAGGAGGACTTCTTCATAAACTAAGTAGGAATGAGTTAGGACTACTTCTAATCTTCTGAGTGTTCTGAAAAAGATGTCTCAGGTAAGACGTTAGCAGTACGAATGTCCCCAGCAAGTCCTACAGAGATAAGAGGTGTACTTCATGCTGATGCATCAAATCTGTCTTTTCCTCGAATACAATGGTCTGAAAGCCTTGGCCCAAAACCAAGTTGGTTCAGTTCTCTAACATTTTTCTGATACAAAATGAATTATCTCACTCCCCAGGCAGGTGAGACCTGACTGCATTTGCCCAGCTCAGGATGAGCACACCGATCAACGTAAAATGAACTGGACAGCAAAGGTAACTTTGTTGGTATTCTTTTTGGTGGAGTCAGGGCTGACCCAGGGTTACAGGATTGGCAAGGCCACTGGCAGCTTGGAGACAAGGTAACAGAGGAATAATAATGAATTACCCCTTCAGAGAGGCGATGGGCACCACACGGCTGACACCATGTAGGTGGCAGAGCTTGAGGAGGAACCACGTTGTGGCCAAGCTGCCAGCCAGGGCCCAACACGTTGACTGGTCAGAGTATCTTGTTCTCCAGATCCATGTCACGCTGGTGTAAACTAGATCTGGTGCTGTGATTTGTGCGTACATGTGTTTGTGTTTTGTAGAACAGGAGTCGTTATCCACCCGCAAAATCCATCCTGCCAAGTTACCACGTTTTTGATTATACCTCACTGAGTGGTGTGGTTTGGGTCTATGGACCACTCCACACATCATTCATTTCTGGTAAATGAGTAAGAGATGAACAACAAATCAAATTAAAAAAAAAAAAAAAAAAAAAAAACAAAAACAACCCAGGAATCTGACTTTCCTTGTGGGTAGGGATTTAAGAAAGTCTGAAAGACACGTCTTTCGAACTTCAATAACGGATCAAGTGACCTAAATCTAATACTGTTAACTAACGGAACAGCACGTGAAGAGATGCTGCTTCTAAACTGTCTAAATCCACAAAATCTGTGGATCTGCCACAACCTGTGACAAAACACAACCAACCCATTCTCTTTGGTTAACTCAACGCAAATCCAGGAAAAAGAAGGTAATGCAAACAGCTGAAATCGCATCCTTGGCAGTCTCTCCATTCTACAGGGTGCCACTTCTTTCTGTCAGAACTACAAATCCAGGCCAGGTGAGCTAGAGAACTATGCAAGTTAAAAGTCATTCTGAAGTAGAAGATGAAGTGTTGCAAGGTTTTAAAAAAAAAGCAAAACAAAAAAAAAAAACACACGAGAGAGAAAATTTGTAATGAAAGCAGCTTTAAATAGAACATCTGTTCCTTTTAGCTTCATGGCACTTCAAACAAGCTGCTTTCACCAAGTACAAGCTATTGAGATGAGCAAGAAAAAAAAAAATAGTTCCTAAACAAGGAAACTACTGGTAGTCCAAATCTGTAGGCTTCTCCAGTTACAAGCATTTACACAATATGCCCCTAAACCATAACACCATCAGTACCTCAAACAGGATGCAAATGAGAAGACAGTGTTTTCACTGACAAAGCCACTTCCCTAGGTTTCATAGAGCACTTCAATTCCTGCCTGTAATGGAAGACTTCAGTTAAAAAACCGCCCCAAAAATCTGCTTTTCAAGATTCAAAAGATTATAAGCCAGCAACAGAAATAATGAAAAGGCAGCTTTTGTCAGTTGATATGTGAGAACAGTTGTGTAAAAGACAGCTCAGTATTTTAAGATGAAAAATACAAAGAGCAGGCTAAATATAAGATATGCCACATCTTTAAGTGCTTTTGTGCATATGAAAAACAAGTGGGTGTGGTTTGCTTTTTTGCTTTTGGTGGAGTTGAGCGGTCTAAAAAGAAGAAAACAGAATATAAACCTGTGAAGAGAGCGTGTTAAAATAAGAGATCTGCGCGTACGTCACTCAAGAACTGTGGTTTAACTGCCATTTAAAAAGCAACAGCAAATTGCGTGGCTTCCTGGAATGGCCATATAGTGTGGTAAATAAGAGGTTTCACGTGGAGCTGCCAACATAGTACTCAAAGGCTGAAGCACTCCATCAGGTAAATACTCAGGCTGAGCAGCGCAAGGTCAGAAGGTTGAGATGAAGCCCCATCATACGTACCATAGCTCTGAGCCGACCCAAACCAACTATTAACTCATTAACTATGGCACAGTGTTCACACCAATTCCCAAGGAACCGCTGTCTTGCAATGCCTGTCGACAGATGTTACGAGCAATTCTGAGAGAAAAGTACACGGGAAAAAGTTTACATTAAGGTCAAATGTATTGAATGAGCAGTCTAGAGAAAGGCTAAATAAGGACAAGGACACGATCCCTGCTAAAATTCTGACAAATAAATCATAAAAATATTAGTATCGGGGCGGGGGGGGGGGAGAAGAAGGGGGAAAAAAAGCTCTCGCAAAGGCACTCTTAAAGAATGGAAATAAACGGGACATTGGTCGCTTATTCAAGAGAGCATTCTAGGTATGCCCACAACCTTCCAAATTTGAAACAAACTGCTGCTGTCCGCATTGATCTGACCTGCTGTTACCCACCTCAACACATAAGAAACTGTCTTCATCAAACTAATTAATCAATTTCTCCTAAACCTTGTTGTATTACTTGAATGCTTTCATGCAGTAACTACCAACTTCACATATCCTTCCAAATTTGAGATGTTCTAGGACCTCTAGAGGTTTTATTATTTTGATTTATAGTTTACGGTATTCATTTTTTTAAAATAGCTTTTCTAAAAGTCCAGAATTCAAGCTGTTAGCAGCTCAACACAAATATAACTTAAAACTGGTAACTGCAGCTTTTTCTTCAACAAAAATAGTTAATATAGGCAAAATATGATGGCCTTTCCTCTTCTCTTTCAATCAAAAAATGCTCGGAAAAGCTTAGCAGAAATGTCACGATCAGTTTTGGGAAGCATGATTACATTACAAAGAACTGCACATATTCTCTAGAAGAAGAGGGAAGTTCTCATGCGGGTTTCTGTCAGCCATCCATCCAATCACTTTAACATGCTTTGGATCATTCTTCTGGGCACGGTTATCGCTTCTTACCACTGTACTGCCACTACAATTTACATTTATAAAACCTGGCAGTAGCTACAAAAGGCACAACAAAAAAAAGCAACTGAATCTCCAGTTGGAAGGCACTCATTTACAGTATCTGTAACGACTCAAAGTCTAGCTGTTAAAAACTTTAAAAAAAAAAAGAAAGTTAAGATTTAATCATCAAAGAAGTACATTCAAGAAAGCTCAGCAACATGAAGAAGGGATACAGGAGAGAAAGACAGCTAAGGAAAATGACAGGCACAACTGACACGGAATTGTTACTTTTTTAATAGAATTATTATTATAGAATAGTATTGTCCTTCATTACCTTGTTTTCCAAGTACGTGTCATCACCCACCTCCATCAAAGATGTGATCCGTTTTGGATGCCAATAAATATCATAAATTAAACAATCTCAGTACTAGAGATTGCTTAGGATTATGAAAAATGAGGGAATAGCATAAGCTGCATTTCAGTATCATAAACTGATTAAAGAAAATTAAATTAAAGCAGTTAAGTAGGAATGAGTACATTTTTAAAGAACCAACTTGTGTTTTATCAAAAGAATTCTGAAGCACAAATTAACAATTTTGACAAATGCTTCAGAAAATGAACAAGCCCATGACATTCATCAGGCTATTAAAACAAATAGTAACGTAGCTATAGATTGAAAAGCAGCAAAACACTATTGTGAATCAAAGCATCTCAAAAAACTCAGTAGACTTTTTATGGTAGGAAGTTAAAGTTAATAGTATTGGTATCCTGAAATCCCATGCTAGGACAAGTGTATGTATAAACTATGAGGAAAACGGAGAGGAGTAAATTTTAAAGAGGCAATTATTTAGTTCTACTGAGATTAGAGAAGATGGGGATTTACTGGTTCTAACAAGCTACAGGAATCAGCACCACAGCATCCAAAGGAAAACCAAACAAACAACAGCAATCACTAACTTCTTACATATCGTCTTTGGTTGTTTAATATCAAGAAATACTTTTTACAGAGTATGTGAAGACTATTCCTTTGAATTTCATTCTGTGTCAGTATCTTCTCTGTGGCCTCTTTGGTAAACTAGAGGACAGGCTTTACTTTCTCTGAACTGTTTGTTGTTTTCTACATTTTTATCACATCTCTCTTCAAAACTCAAATTTCTTTCATTTACAGGCTTTTGTACGAAAATGGTATAACTAGAACAGACTTTACATTGTATAGTGAAGGTATTTTTCTTGTGTTATAAACTCAGAACCTACTAAAACCATTTTCCACAAGATACTATTGAACTTACAGCAGGATTAATAATAATAATAAAAAAGCCATCCAAAGTTACATTAGCAAGGATTAGAAGTAGTATCTCTAAGACTTTAAAAAGGACTCCTTTAAAAAGCCTTGTAACAGAACGGCGTTTTCAACACCCAGGCACAGCTGCTCAGTAACTGAGGAGAGGGGAGGAGGAGGGGAAGAGATGTTTAGGGTTTTTCCCCTCATTTCCTTGCTGTCTTGCCAATTAAGCTTAGCATGTTTATCAGGTGTATGATAAATGTAAGAAATGGAAAGTAGCATACACTTTTAGTGGTATTTCAATTGGACTATATACAGTATCTCCAATGTCTGAATCAAAAGCATTCTGAATAATGTCAGATAAAAGTTAAGAGGAAAAAGAAACCAACAGAAAGGCTATTGATACACCTTTAAAAAAGCATAACACAAAAATAATTAACCATTGATTTCTTGGCATGTAAAAGTTCTATACAAATTTTAAAAATTTTATTTGCAGGTACTAACCTCTTGAAAAGCTCACTCTGTATTTACACTAATCTTTTAACAAGTTTATCTCAAATTAAAGCATATTTAAAACAATCATGATTGCATTAACTTTTCTACTTTAAATTATTACCCAATTAGTGCTTTATTCACATTTTAAAAACTTGTACAATTTATTACAAATATAAAACAGTGCAGTTTTTCATACATTATCCCAACTCTGAGACAAACACTTAAAAGACATGGAAAAAGATTTTGATTTCTATAAACATAACATTTGCATTACTCATAACCCTTTCTTCACTGTCCTCCCCTAACCCCGATTTAAAAAGATCAAACATACAACATACTGTAGGTTTATTTTTATTCAAAAAGTTACTGTCTCAAGACATAAATACAAATCAGAAAACAGTACAATTAGGACAATAGAATGTGGAGGACAACAGGTTAAGGTAAATATATAAAACATTTTTAGCTGGTTGAAAACAAAGCTGTAAGAACTGCTTTCACAAAGAAACACTCCTTCAAGAGTAAGAAAAATCAACTTAAGTTTAAAATCATATATACAGTCCTCTCAGCAGTTCTATTAAATGCAGTGGTGTGAAAAACAATATAGGCAGTACTTTTAGACATGAGAGTATTTATTTATGTAAAATGAGTTAGGCAGATCTAGTTTTGAGTTTGTTGTTACCCCATGACTTAGTAAAATAATTATATTTTATCATGATCCTTTAGATAATCTATGGTTTTTGGCTACCACAGCCGAATGTTTAATTTCTGAGTCTAAAAACAGGAAGCCTTTTTGTATTCACCCATTTGGGGAGATTCTTGTATTGCAAGCATATTAAGGCATGGAATGATTAAAATAATATACCTCAAGAACTGAGAGACAACTGACAAAAAATATACATATGTAATATAAGTTAATATTTCCTTTAAAATGATGCCTAGCTGCCTAAGCCTTGCAAAATGAGTCGATGTCAAAATGGCATAGATCCACTTTCTGTTTTAGACCAAATTTAATTTATTTGTGAATGGACACAAAATGAAGTTTAAAGCTTAGCTTTCAAAGGATATTATGGGTTGTTTATGAATTTCTATTATCCAATCTAATTTACATACAGAGGAAATGTACTGTAACCTGTTAGAAGTATCTTTAACCTGAAGACTGCTTGCAAAGACAGATAGATAAAACAATATAAAATACAAATTTAAAAATCATTTTTAAAGCATGAATTCTCATGCTCTTCTATTTTTAAACATTGTTAAACTTTCAATATATTTCTGAAACCTCATAATTTTAAGTTGGAATTTAAAAGTAAGAAAAAACTAAACAAACTGCGCAATTATAAAATCAGCACCAATTTATATATATATATAATTTTATTTAAAATTTAGATCCCTATTCCCACACTCTAATAAGCTGTATAATTTTTGTTTAGAATTTTTCTGCAAACATACTACAATAAGCTTCTTTTATTTGGAGACAAAATACAGTGGCACTACTGGAAGGAATTTCACAACATTACATTTTTCTTAAAGGACAAGCAAACTTTCAGGGTTGGTAATGGGCAAGCATGACTGAGATCTGTTACTTTCTGGTAGTTCATAGTTTATGGACCTTTCTGAGAAGGCTAGCATGAAGCTTTTGGAACAAAAGTGTGGTTTAGGTTAAAAAGCTATTAAAATTCTGCTTTATGTATTTTTTCCCATGATTAATTAATACAAACCTTCTGTTGCTGAAGTTTGCATTTAATTTAAAATACTGACACTCTTCTGGTTCTATCACTGTAAGAAAACCAATCCATCTAGTATTTCAGTTCATGGATGTAAACAGCAATCCAGCAGAGCTCATGATTATTTAGTAAAGCCAGCAAATGTATAGAGAGGGGCTCAAATCTGTACCAAACACCTCTCAGACTGTTATATTAAAACTCAGAGGGAATACTTCTTATGATCCGGAAATAAACTGATAGCACATAAATAAAATATTGATTTTTTTTTCCCCAACAAAAAGTGTAGCTTATCCTCAAATTGTTTACTTGTCCTTTACATTTCTTTTTTTTCAGGCAAACAAAACTGCCCCTTCAATGCACTTGATCTTGAAAGCATGTCATTCTCCTTAGAGAAAAATCTGTTCAGAATTTCACTGTATCTACCACAATTTTGTATTGAAAAACTTCCTCTTCCACTTAGAAAATGACTTCACCACTGATTTATTTGCTGCTCTGGTATTAAAACATTGACACCCCAAGAACCTAAAAAAAAAGTTAGAAATGGTGTCAATTTGTAGTCTACTACACATTTAACAAAAACAAAGCAATTAGTATAGGATTTAAGATTAAGACACTTCAAGATATGTTAAGGCATTATAAGTTTATTTTTCTTCCAAACCAGATTCACCACACTTCTGATTTATGTAATAATATGAAAAGGGCACCTCATTCATTAGAAAGTATTTTCCCACACTTGAAATTAACTAGATCCAGTAGGAATGTGATAAAGACTGTGCTTTAATTATTTTAGGTAATAATTGCAAAATTATTTTTAGTTAGTTGCCTAACTTAGACTTCTTTGACAATAGCATTCTATAGGCCTTAACTTGAAATCAATTGTGTACTTTCCACCAGCTAAGCCTGGGACAAAACACTGTATACACTGGCTGCTGCTGTGTCTCTGTTCATAAAAACAACAGGTCATCTCGCAGCAGCTAGCCAGGACACAAACTTAGTATTTCCTATCAAATATATCAACTCTGTCAGGAAGACAGTGAAAAATCAAACAATAATCAGGTAAAATCAAAATACTGTCCTTCAGGAGACTCTGTGATTAAGTGAAGAAAAAGCTTTCCTGAAACGAAGAATCAGTTTCCACTTCCCACATGGGAACAAGCCGTATCGTTTTCTATGCCAATGGAAGTAGGTATCACCACTGATATGCCAAAAAAACCCCCAGAAGATCTGGATTCTTGTGACTGTCCTAGCTTTTATAGGACTTTATAAAATCAGAAAGAGCCATGAGAGACTTAATTTTCCTGAACCTTAACACTGCTGTACACATTTATCTGTTTACAAACCAATTTTTACTGTTCTTGGTATTAAATTCACTTTAGATGCATCACACGATATAGCACACCAAGACACAACTGCCTCTGGTGCCAGCAATAACTGGCCACATCAAAAAATGAGAAGACAGACTAAAATTTTGATCATAAACCATGTGCATCTGAATAAATTAAACAGCTTTATTATGTCTAGGTCTATTAAAAACAAGTGCAACAACTCCAAGAATAATGGACCTCTGAAATAAATTATATGAATAAAGCAAATTAACTTTATTCAGAGAAGGTTTTTTGCATTTATGAAATTGGGTTTTTTACATTTAAAATACTGACTGATAAATTCATCTCTGATTTAATATGGATTCATGTTGTCTCCTAAACTATTAGCAGACAGTTAGGCAGCTAAATTCATTTAGGTGGGGTTTATGCTAAAGAGCAGCTGTGTTCTGTGATGCAGCTGTTTTCTGCAGTCCTGCTTCCAGGATCACCACCCTTGCTGTGTCCTGCCTGGGAGAAAGGTCTGCTAGATGGTGCCCCCTTGACCGTTCCAACTCACTTCAGTGCACCAGTGCTCCCTCCTTGCAGAGGGAGAGCATGCAGCTTGTCCTGCTGGCACACGGAGGCTAGGCTCTCCGAACGGGCTCCGAAAGCTTGCAGAGCAATGCGGCTGTAACCGGCTGCCATCATGTGGTGATACTCCCACACTGCACTAAGGAGCGCCTAGCAAATCCCGGGCTCATGTGGGATGACGAATGAGAAATAAAGTAATAGGAAAGAAACCTAGCTAACAGGAAACCTATTAAAACTCCTCTTAATTAGTTTTAGACTGAAAAGCTGAAAGGTTTCTGAAATCAATGAAATGCACCTCTAGGAGACCAAATTTTCAGCATTGTCAGAATAAAAAATGGCTAGTATTTCACAGATCAATCAATTAAAAATCAAGAAGGGGAGGGGCAGAACTATTTTAAAACAGAACGTCAGAAAACAGGTGGTATACTTTCTTGGTGTTACTTCAAGAACAGAACACACAATAGCTAGATGCACAACCTAATCTGATTCATTACTACTAAAGCAAAGGCCTACTGGTACAAAATATATGGATTTGCATTTAAAACAGTATTTAAGACTTCTTTCTCCCATAACAAGAACAGGTTCACGCTGCAACAATGCTGTAAAAAAATACATAACCGTCTTCCAAATTCCACCAAGCTGTCCAAGATTCCCAGGAAGCCTTGTTGTACTGTCCTCTGCTGGCTTGCTGCAGCTTGTTATTTCCAGTGTAATTTTGTACCAGCTACACAAGGTCAAAAATGGCTGCATACATTACAAGTGGTTCAAGACAGAAGGAATCCCTCATGCAGATTTTTAAAAGAGAATAGAGACTGCAGATTTATCAAGTCGGAAAAAAGGGCAACTGCAAGCAGAAACTACAGACTTCGGATGTTTTGGACCTAAAACTTTATATGGAAAGAAAAAATACCTCTCATCTCTATAAACAGATTCTGTATTACCTCTATTTTCTCCATTATCTTACTTATGCACAAAAGTAAATATGTCAATTTAAAAAACCCCCAAAAAACCCAAAACCAAACCAAACCAAAAAAAAAACCACAAACAAAAAAACCCCGAAAAACAAAAAAAACAACACAAACTATCCAATGCTGACATCTGGTTACGACATCAGAGTCACTCAACTAAGTTCATCACAATAGGAAACTTGCCTTTAATATTGTATATGCACAATTTTTTTTTTTAAAGTTCTCTGCTACTAACCTCTGCAAGGGTCTTTTCCATACCAGATGTGTTTTCTTCTCAGATTCAAAGGCTTTTGATTTTTACATAGCTACATATAAAGTATTAAGGACAAAAATCCTACAAACTTGCAAAGAACATGGACTACCTTAGAATTTCTGAAGCTGAATTACAGCATAAAATATTTCACTGACTGTACCAGTCTGCCAAAATAAGCTAATGAAGACAACCTAAAGATTGTGTTCTTTCCATTTAAAATTTGAAGTAAGAGAGTATTGTAACTTTAAGACTGATTTTACATTATTTTCCTCTTATGTAAATTAACCTACCGATTCATCCATGATTGAAGCGGGGTCAAAGAAATCTGGTTTTAGTTCCATTCTTTCTCTTCTGTTCTTTGATGGTGGCTTTAAAAAGCAAGCAAATAAACATGTTAACTGTAATTTCAGAAAAAACCAGAGTTTTTAAACTATAATAAATGAAGCTGAACTTTCAAGGGGTAAGAATTTACACAGGATAAATGTTCATATCTCGCATTATTATTACAGAAGCGTTCTTGCTTTTTGTATGGCAGTTTGAACAGATGGCACTTGTATACAGATAGTGGCACAGCCATTTAAGAATGCAGAGATCAACAAAAATGATTTCTCTGTTTCACCAAAAGGAAAATTTGATTCAAATATCCTACTTTAAACGCAGAAATACAAATCGAAAATCCACTAGAGACAAGTAAATTTCTTACTAGGTCTATGTCCATGGTGTCAAAATCCATGCCTTCATTGAGATCTTCAATCCGCCCTTCTGATGACATCATCACATCTTCAACAATTGGCTCTTCATCATCTTCCATTAGACTTGTGCCACGTCGACTGAAATAAAAAGCATAGCATTTAGCACTAATTCAAGTTAAGTTTTATCTGAATATTTAAAAAGCTTACGTTCAGTAAGGAACTGCCAACAAATGATTATTCCAGTAGATAGAAAAGAAATTAAGTAATTAAATAAATGCATAACTACTATTAAAGAAAGCTGGTATTTAACCAGCTAGAAGATACTAAGAGAGTAAGGGAGAACGACTAACAAAAATCAGCTTCTGGAACTTTGTGGTACTTCTCCAAATGGGTATTCTGAGAGGCTGCAGGAATTGATAAGCCAATCAAAACCACACCTAATTCAGAGATTTCTCTAATTCAGAGAGTATTTATGGTCAAGTGAGAAAGAACATAAGTTCTCCCACCTAAAGAAAGATTGTTCCTGCCTTATGACAAGGCAAGGAAGAACGTCTTTGAGATAAAGTGGATGCATAAATCCATTTTCAGACATTCCCACACAGTCCTTCACCCTCTTTCCTCGCAACTTCTACATGCAATAGCAGACCTTATGAGAAAAGTAATTATACTAATTGGTGTCACTGTATTTAAAAAAAAAAAAAAAAACAAACCACTGAAACTATGTTACATGAAGTACTGGTATTAAAGAATTAAAAACAATTAGGGGAAAGATTTAAATCTCCTCAATATATATGTCCATGGTTTTAGTTTACAACTTTTATTTTTCTTCTGTAGAACCACACGGTCTTCATTAAAGCAGAGAACTTCTACAACTAGACTTCCTCTACTCGGCTAAACTAGCTCTGGAACATAATTTCATTAGTGTGCATGTCAAAACACACACATGATGAATCACAATGAGGTAAATGACACTACAGTAAGAATCTGTGACCTCTGAAGGACAACATTAATTTAAGAAACATTAGGCTGTCTTCATCTTTGTTCACAATATGGAGGACTTCACAAGGTTTTTGTGTGTTTGCATTGGGAAGTTCTACAAAACCTGGTACTACAGGATTCCTCTCAACTTTGGTGTCAGTTTATGTCAGACAAAATCTGTATCGACCACAGAAAAGCTGAAGACAGCAGTTTCTTTAAAAGGAATACTTTTTTTTAAATAAAAAAGCAGCTGAATTCTAAACTTGCAACTCAGAAGTCAAAGGAGAAAGAAATAGGAGAATTAAACTGAGCAGAAACTTTCTGCTTCACACATTGAACACCTATTTTAAAACTCATTTTTAATGTTCTATTTCTAAAAATGATTCTGCGGTTAGGAATACATAAAGAAGATGTTTCACATGTTGCATTGATTCTATATATCTGCCACAGATAGCATTCAGTTCAACAATCCCTTTATTACAAAGCTCACTACTATTTAATTTTTCTGGAATTTAAGTTCAAAAATAAGCAAGAAATCAAACAGATCTATTCTGCTAAATGCATCACCGTGCACTTTTACCACTTTTTTCCTAAGGCAACTTGAAATTTTAAGACACAGAAAAACACCACTAAAGAACTAGAACATGTACCCCTCTTAAAAGAGACAGGAGTAACACTGCATTTAATAAACCCGCCCCTCTCCAAACCACTGAAGGAACATTTCACTCTCACTCACATAGCGTGTTGCAAGTTGGTTCTCAGCTTGACGTAGTTCATCGCTGCCCTCTCCTGTTGTTGTCGCGCGGCTTCTTCCTGTTGCCTTTGAGCCAACATCCACGTTACTTGCGTGCTTAAAAAGACCATTATTCTATTTTAAACATGAACTGGTTTTGTGTATGAACACTAACACAAAGCAGACCTACTCATCTACGTACTTGTAATCGAGTGGAGCTTGGTGGTGTTCAGGCTGCATAGGATAGACACCCATATAACTTTCTTCAGGTCGCAATCTCTTGGGCTCCCTCATTATTGTGGAAGTAAGCTGAGGTGTCTGCATCATGACTGGCGTGTGCATTGTCTGCTCCCTGTTCAGCCACATACTGTCACTACTGCTGCTTTCTTCAGCTGGAAGGGAACATAGTATATCAGCAAATTTTTTTCAAACTAGTCTAAAATTGAATGTTTAAACATGACTTAAACGCACGTACTTTCTGCTTACTGAGAACCAATTTCTTTACTTTTTGCCACAAAGTCTTACATATGCCCTAAAGGCCTGGATTTAGAGCCACTGGCTAGAGTATTTAAAACACTTTTATATTCTGTGACTTAATGCAGCATAGTGCCTTTATTTCCTTTTGTGAATCAGTGTTATGTTATTCAGACTCTTCAAATGAATAGTTTTCCCACTTAGACATATACATGCACAGAAATTATCCTGTTTTAAAAAAATACATTAAAGCATACAAATTCACTCAAGCTAACAAATAGGGATCGACATGTGTAGTTTAGATGAATATCTACTCTAGTAAATTTTAAGATGAGAAAAGTTCTACCTTCAGGTACTTTCCGTTTCCCTGTTGCTGGCTTTGTCTTCTTATTTCTTACTGTAGATCCTCGACTACTAATTCCACTAATCACTGACATAGTATCATCATCCCCACCAGCTAATAAAGAGTTTCTGTAGGACATGAGAGGAAGCCACACATCTTCTCTTCGTAGAGACATCTGAAAGGTCATAAACTTCTCCAAGTAAACATACCTTTAAATGGAAAAAATAATTACAAAGATGCAAAATATCTGTAACAAGAAGATGTTGACATATCAAGATAAGTAACTACTGAAATTAACACCCAATGCCCCTCATCTAGCTAACAAAAAGGCCTGACAACAGCAAATCCAGAATATGATTTCTGTTCATCCTCTATAAAATGAGAATAACAAGGATAAATGCAATTTACCCTTTGTGATTATATTTGGCTGCATTAGTGTAAAATTATCTTGATGTGCCAAAGATTGCACTTTAGGTGAATGCAATACACATAAATATGTATTTATTCAGATGCATGTGTTTTATGGTTATCATTACAAATATTAAGAAAATACTTACACTGTTCTTTTGTCTTGTCTGAGAAGTTTGGAGGAGAACTCACTCAGAATATCAAGAAATGCCAAATTTAATGGTGGGTGGCTCTCACCTTGCGGATTAGGCTCCTTAAAAGCAAATTCTATGCCATCCCTAAGAAAAAGTTAAAAATTAAGTCACATAAAGCACAAACTAAAGAAAAAGTTCTAAGCACTGGGAACTATCAAAACTGAACACCTTCATCTATGTCAAGAAAGCAATAATTTGATGTTTCCATATTCTGGCAATAAAAGTGAACACTATTCGCAATTTGAATCTGGACGCACTCTTTCTGTCATGGTGTTTCTACCTTGCATTTCAATCTTCTGCACGAGGCCAACATGACCACCACTGACAATGAAGTGGCTCAGTTCTTACTGTTATGGGTAAGACATTAAAAATACTTTTTCATGATAGCTATCATTTACAGGCCTATACAATGATGCTAAGAACATCAACTTTATTTAACATTTGGGTTTAATTCAGGGACAAAACTGCAGTCATCTCCTAATTTATCAATGGGCTGTATCGTCTCTAGTGCTGATGCGTTTTGTATTAACAAACTGATTTTGAAAGACTGAAAAGATACTTTAACATTAGTCAAGAAATGTTTACAAAAAGGGAAGTAATACAAAGCACACAATTACTTGTGTAACATAGCAATAGCTTCTCTTGTTTTCAACTGATCCAGTCCAAACGTTAAAGCAAAACGTCGAGCCAGTTCCTTTATGCCACTGAATGTCGGTGATGATCTGTCAAAATTATAACCATTTTCTTGAATCATTTCATTGAAAAGCTGTATGAAATGAAAGGGGAGATTTTCATTTATTAAAAGATTATGCCAAACTTTGGACCAATCGACACAGAGCTAAGTTGCAGTAAAAAAGTATTTTACAGCTTTTATTTCTTAAGTCAATAACCCCAAAAGACAAACATGGAGGTTTAGGAAAGCCAAGTCAAAGCTACTCTTCAAGAGTCTGCACTTCAGAATTAATCCTTGACATGCACACTGTCCAAGCACGTGTCAAACTGTAAATATGTTGGATGACAGATTTCAGCACTTCCTTAAGTGAGGTGTTCTAGAGTTGAGAATACTAAAAATTAGTAGGATTCCCTGATATGTACACTAACAGAGAAGAAACGAACATTCTCACCTGGTCTTTACTATTATAGTTTGTCAAACTACTACGTTCCAATTCATTTTTTTGTATCTTTTCAAAATACAAGTATTATGAAGAAATTCTAAAATGGAAACATGTCTTCAGGGAAGTTGCCAAAGACACCAGAAACTTTGCCACTGAGGATCAAATTTTTAACTATTCATCAATAGCTGGCAAAGCTGAACACTCTGAACCTTACAATTTTTTTTTCTTTGATCAATCCTTTTCTCATCCTGCTGAATTTGACTGTAATTCTCCTCAACAGTCCATTTTTCTATTATTTTTAATTTTGTCTAACACACTCACCCTTCACTCTCTCACATAACACAGAGTAAACCAAAACCAGACTTACTAGGGCTATGAACATTAACTTTTCATTTATAGATACGTTTGAGCCCGTAGTTGCATACTTTTCTTTTATGTTGGTATAGCTCACTGCAACTTAGTTATTCCCTTTATCCACTATCACTTCTAGTATTTCTTCTCTGGTTAGTTTCTTTTTTAAGAAGTTTTCCTGGAAAAAATGCTAGTTACATGTTTAACTTTACATGTGGAGGGTTTTTTTTTTGTTGTTGTTTTAGAATACTTGGGTCCCCTTATGTTACTGTTCTTATTGCCATATTAGAATTGTGTAACTGCCTGCCTATTACATGCATAATTGTACTTACTACATTCACTTCCTCTGTCTGCCCTTTAAAATATAAGGGGCTGATTATTCATGAGACAGAAAAGACTAATAAGGATAGCATTTAGCCAGTATCACAAAAATTTGTGAACTCTCATGAAAAGTCAGCAAAAACTGTCGGAGTATTTAGTTGTGTATTTTATGTTGCAGTTCCATCAGCTACTTAAAGTCACGCTGCTATCAAAAGGAAAGGCCTCATCCTCCCTTGTATTGGCAATATCCATTCACATAAACCAGCTTAGGGGCTCATTAAGGACTTTTTCTGGTTAGTTCTCAACCAGGATCAATATCTAGATCTATATCCACTACGTGGCTCTATGAACCCTAGTCAAAAAAAGGTGTGGGGAGAGAGAGGACAAATCGGGGTGCATTTTTCCTTTCAACAATAGCAGAGGTCTATGTTAGATTACAGTGGTTTGCAGAGATATGGCTTTATTGTTCTGATCCTGTAAATAAGATTCATGCAAATGGTTCATGTGAGGAGATGAATCTGACTCTGACCTCGACTGAATTCATCAGGTCTCCACACAAACAAGCTCATTTACTGAAGAGAGCATTAAATCATGTTTTAATTTCAAAGATGGGTGAAGCCCCTACCAAACATTAAGAAATACTGAATTACTAAAACTTCCCATTACTTCTCAGAATAGTTTCAAAAAAAAGACCCAAAACCAAAAACCAACAACAAAAAAAACCCAAAGCAAAACAAACACACACAAAGACCCACAAACAAAAACACAAAACCCCACCACACACGCAGGAAGTGCTTTCCCTTGTTTATCTGTTCTTGAATAAGTAAACTAGCAGTTTCACAACACATTTCTGAACATTTGACTCAAACTATTGTTTTAGAGTTAGGAAGGTATCACAGAGTTACATTCATTTCGTATTTATCCACCTCTCACATACACTTTTTGTAGCACAACATTTGATGAATATAGGAAGACTTCCAGCAGTTTTCCAAATAGTTGAAGAAAACGTGTTTCAATTTAGACCTATATATCCCTACCTTCTGTAAGAATTTCTTCATTAATACCTCACACTAGCTATTAAACAACAGGACGTTATCTACAGTATGGAATTTCATGCATAAAAATATTGTAAATCATTCTTACCTGCTGCAAGCTAAGAATAAGCGTTTTCGCACACTGGATTTTGTCTATCTGTCTTGTTTTACTCATTGTTTCTTTAATAATATCACCATAGTCATTGTAATACTAGGAAAAATAAAAAAAAAGGTTAATTTTCAATTTTATTGAAAACATTATAACTATTGAATTCTTCAGAAAACAACATCTAGGATTTGCTATTTAAAAAAATTTTTGAACACTTTCAAAAGGAAAAAACCTAACGTTCATGATTACATCATCAAAATGATATGCTAAAACACCTCCAAAATGATAAAAAAAATACTCAAATCAGAAACAGTTTATCAATGACTTTTCATTCTTCTCTTTAGTATTACTTTAGAGGCAGAATGACCTATTTATCTTCAAGGCCATGACACATTTGTTAATGACGTGTTCACCCCTTCAGGGTACAAGATTAGAATCTAATCTTTTTAGTAACTCCTATAACTCTGGTGGGGAGTTTTCCATTTTCTCTGCTGAAAGGAAGAAAGCATAATTTTTCCAATGAAGACAGCTGCCTGTTCAGTTCTTTAAGTATTTCAGGTTCAATAAAGACCCAATTAGTTACTTCGAGATTCAAAATACATGTAGGGCACTCAGACAGACAAAAGCAGGCTGCCCAAATTTAAAATTTTTTAAGGTAATCACCAAGGAGCAAAGCTTTATGACGTTCACAAAGTGAGAACTCGTATTATTGTGCAGCTGTAAATCCCAGGAGCCAAGAAGGGTTTTTTATACTTAAGTAAGATAGAAACAGATATAAAGATCACTTTTAGGGTGGGGGGGTGGGGACAGGCAGGCAGTGGGTGGAACTCACAAAACTTTTTTTTTTCCTCTCTTCTACAAAGTTTAGGCTGAAATTATTTGATGAGACTAGACATAATGGAGTCGATCTTTGTGAGAAAATTCTTAAAAGGCCTGCTAAACTAATAACTGATACCATTAATCAGGATAAGAAATAAATCTGTTAAAAACAACGTAAAAATAATTATCAGATTTCCCTCCTCCCTCTTCGCTACCCACACACTGGAACTGTGAAACTAATCTCAGTCATTTTTTCCTTTCTTAAAGAAAAAGAACTTTTAAAGGCCCTCAAGCTATCAATTCTGGAGTTTTGAATTCTTCATGTTTTGAATCCGTTCTCTTGAAAGCTAAAAAATAAATAATAATTAAAAAATCCACAGCTACTGTATTCTAGTAGTTTTATGAAGTATCACTACTAGGCTTCAGATTTACCTTCATATATTGCTTGAAAATGTCTGCAGCTGTATTCATTTCCACCACAGTATATACAATGAGTTTACAGAAAGCTGCAAGTAGATTTCTTCTTTTGTGCAATGCTTCAATTTTGCTAGCTTCATCATCCTGCTGACCATCTAAAAAAGAGTTCAGAACATGACAACTGTCAAGTTTAAATACTTCATATTTAAGCATTTATATAAAAAGTGATGTGGGCTAATGGGCAAGATTCAGAAAATCAAATCTCAATTCTGACAGCAGTGCACTTCATTGCCCACTGACAATTTCCTGATACAGACACATACATATTTGTGCCTATTAAACCAAACCTTTACCACAATTACCCTACATGTCCCCAAAACATCAAATGCATTAATCGGCTGCTGACGTTTAAAAGACAAACCTACCTCTGTGTCCATGCACACCTCTCACTGCCAGAAAAAAAAAGAAAAAACCCACACAAAAAGCATACGTAAACAAATATATTAGAAGGCAAATAATATAAAGGAAATACAAGTTTTGTACGAACCTGCACTATTATTATCATCATCTTGATCAATGAAGACATGATCTAAAATAAAACTGAGTAGTTCAGATTGCAATGAAGAATCAGGAGTGTAAACAAGTGGCTCCAACATGTCACGTCCTCCTGTCATAATCTGATGACTGAAGATCATCAGCACATCACACAGAATTGTGAAAGCCTATTAAAAAGAAACTTTAGTAAATACTTACTTAGAAACTGGATTTTATTTAGAAGAATGTATTTCCACTTAACAAAATAGAGCCCAATGGCATATACAGGCCACTGAAGTCCTAAACAACTACACAGGCCAACTGGAAGTCAAAATGTGCATAGTTTCTTACAGGACGTTGCTGTATGAAGGCTTGGTCTCCAAATAAAAATATTGCACAGAGAAGCCAACTAAGTATCAAAACACTGAGATTAAAACATGAGGAGCCTGAAACTCCCAAATTCTGCCTGACGGATACTACATTAGGTCATGAGAGAACTTTTTGGACACCAACCATAGTACAGTCTCCTTTTTTCTTTCTTTTTTTTTTTTTTTTTAAATTGTTTCAATCACATTTGTAAAACATCTAACAGCTGAGGTCATTCGATCCCTTTAAATCCTAAAGTATGTCTTGCTTCCAAAAAAGCAACTACCTCTTCATTTTGCTGGCTAACTTGTGCATCTGACATCAGATTTAAATGTCTGTACTCCACCTCCCCAGAAAGTTCAAATGTATTAGTACCTAAACCGACACTTTTCAAACTAACAGACCATGGCAACACACTGCTTAGTGCTGCACCTCATCTCTTTGACTCTAATCTCGTAAGTACTTCCATTTTAACGAACAGATCTGCTCTCTAACTCCTCAAAGCAAGTATTACTAATTTCCTGGTCACAAAAATACATATGCTCCTCTGAAGTCCCTTGTGCCCTTTCATGAGATTAGAGAAGGAAAGCAGAACCATGGCTATTGTATCCTATGTGACTGAGGCAGTTCTAGTTTCTAGAGCATTCACCCAAGTCTGAGAGTTACGCAGACTTTTGAAAAGATCTACTCAGAGCTTCAGTAATTTTTGTTACTCGCACTTTCACACCGTACACCTTGTGATTTTGACACTAGATAGCTCTCCAACATAGAACATGCCTATTCAGTTCTAGGAATATTCTTGTTATAGCAAGAGTTTCAAAAGCTGCAGTTGTGCAGCTCAGTGGACCAGATTTTCAGCTTCAAGCTCAACCAGGTTATTATTACCTTTAGCAGCAAAAAAGCTCCTGGCTTTCTATTTGTTTAATTAAAAAGTTAAAAAGTATACCCAGAAGATAGTTAGGTTCTTCCCCTGTAGAGAGATACTTTATTTTTTTTTCATTTTAGCATTCTAAAGGTTGTTAAAGGCATTTACTTAGAATTAATCCTGCTATCAGTAACCTTGCTCTTCACTGGAACCCAAAACTCCTGTGAGTGTCCTGGCTAGAGAACTATTAGACCACAGACTGGAAGAGACTCAGCCCCTACAGTTTAACCTTTTCATTTGACCTTCTTACTTTTCTTGAGTTCTGAGGGTATTTCCAAATGTGTCTCAATTCTTTTTGAAACAGAAGAAAAATAAAAAACAACCCCGAAAAACCCCCGTGCCTGCATTTTTCTTCAAAAAAGCCAGGACTTCTGTCTCTGCCTGAAATGTTAGGCACTACTTGCATGGACTAAATACCTACATATTTTATGTCTGAAATATCCAAGAACTTAGCTCCAGCTAAAACTCTCCCCCACAAAGAACAACTATGTGAGGGACTGACTATAAAAAAAACTGGTAAAATGAAAACTGCTCACATCTTTTCTGAGCAGTACATCATTGTGAGGCTTCCAAGGATTTGCTAGAATGGTCTCCAAATATCTCTAAACAATACCATTAGCCTTTGACCAGTGTGTGAGTGTACCTAAGGGTGACCACAACAAAGAAATATCCAACAATAAAATCCCCTAGGTTACAGTGCATACGTGTGCATGTATAAACACACACACACACTCATGTTAAGTACCCATTCTTTTTCTCCTGATTCAGAGATCCCCAAAATCCTGGGACTCTGAAGAACTGAGAATATATTCTGTATGCAGCATCATGATGAAGGCGAACAGAGAAGTTGCCCCCATTTGTCCTCAAAGGTTTACAGCAAGAGGAAGAAAGGTGTTTTCACAGTTCTTGGGTGGATGGGCACATATGTATCATAGTACAAATGTGGGGACATAAAAGCATCCAAAGACAGAACTAAAAAGATAACTTTTCTCTTTTAAATAGCTGTCCCTAGCTCTTCCAGCTCCAAGTCTATGAATCTACAGTCAGCTCCGCTGGAGGTGTGTGTCATGACCACATGGTAAGCAAGAGCTTTGAAATGGAACTCTCCCACCTAACTTACAAACGAAAAGGCTTCTACAGTGCACCTGCCCAGTCATTGTCTAAAGAAACAAACAAAAAACCCCTTTGAATAAAAGTTTATGCTGCCTAAAATTACTAGAAAGAATCAAGTTTAAATTGATTCTGAAATCCTACCTAAATTACCTAAAGGAGGGCAAGCATACAAGTACAGTATGTATCCACACTCAGAGGGCATTCAGCCTAAGTAACCAAGACATACCACATTCCCACATAAGCGCTAAAAATATTAGCAAGAGGAACTTTTCAACTGCTTTAGAAGTACAATATTAGAAGACAAGGATAAACAAGTCACTAACCTGTTCCTTAACAGCAGTGTTTACATTGGTCAAGTAGTGTTGACAGATTTGACAGAACACTCTCATCTGCTTCTTTAGACGTAGAAGATCCTCCTTTAAAGAGAAGGATTTCATGTAACAGTTTTGCTTTTTCAATTTTATAGTCACATTTAGTGTATGCATTTTCACAGAGCTATGCTCCACAGACCTTGTACGTAGTCATAACATTCAAGTCCACTCATTATTTGAAAATCGCTATTACAAATAAAAATAGCAAGTAGCAATTTCCTCAATTTTGTCATCCTGCGTACCGCAAAAAGAAATGGAAGTTGGGATGAAAATAGTGAAGTTATTTATTAAAAAAAAAGTAACAAAAAACCCCTCAAAACCAAACCTAAAAAAACCCCTCACCATCCCCCTTCCCCCCCAAAAAAGAACAACCCAGAGCATAAAGCATTTTCTCTTTCAAGTATCTGTATTTTCAACCTAGAGGATAGATTTTTTAGCTAGCTGTTTATAGCTAAAACAGACAAGGCTACATGGTATTATTTATTTTATTTTTTTATCTCACTGCTTGCGGATAAAGTAAAATGTCAGATAAGAGTTGGGGATTTCTTCCCCTCTTCCATTGAAAAATAAAAAGGTAGCTTTTTAAGTGTTGCAATAACTTCCAGAAAAGTACATTATTGAGCAAATAAAGTATCAAATTGGTACAAATACCATCCACATAGGTGGCAGAGTTGGTGTTACTCAATCATGTGAAGATTCTAGCCCATGTAGAACTGGGGAAGTCGTATTACAAAAGACCGACTGTGTAACCAGCATCAGTCCAGACAAAGAAGAAATACCCGAGATAAGTTTAAAAACAATCCAAACTATGCAATCTAAACTAAAACAAGTCTCTCCCTTCAAAAAAGCAGGTAACACACTGGTACAACGTGTCACTTTATCTCAACAGGAATCACAAAAGCAACAGCTGCTTCTTGACTAGGAGTTTAAGTATAATATGGTTTTAGAACACCTTCACGATATAAAACCTTTTCTCTCAACATTTACCATTCAGATTACTATACTGATGTTAAGAGAATTACACATGCAAATATTTTCTTTCCTTTATACAGAATTATTCGTTTAAATTTTAATAAAAATTGAACTATTTATACAGTCTTATTTTAGCAGCCTATATTATGAAGCTAATTCCCATACTTAGTCAACCTGTTCACAAACAGCACGCAGTTAGCAGTTACTTTTGTCACAGAACAAAAAAAAAAAACAAAACAAAAACAAACAAACAAAAAAACCCCAACAAAAAAATCTTCAGGCACAGTACATTTCTGTGACTTCTGATTCTGTGCTTCAACTTCTTTGCTGTTATGTTCCATTGGCATTGAACAGAAACCCATCAATGGAACTTCTGTACGCACCTGGTGTATTTGGCAGCAGTCAAGCAGTTAAATATAATAAAATAGTTGTGGTTCAGAAGTTAAACCTATGAAAGCTTTAATTTACCAAATTTTATTATACAGGAGCAGAAGATAGTCTCAATAAAGGACCACTTTTCAAATAAGTTCTTTTCATTCCTGCTGAAAGTATTACAAATTACATTTTACTGCAAAATAGCTAAGTTAATCTTCATTTCGAACCTAACTTTTCAGTATTTAGCTCAGCTTCTGCCATCAGGCTTGTGATAAAGCTTTAATCACTACTACAAAGAACTCAGACTGCTGTTTACCCATTAAAGAATAAACTAACAAAGCCTCCAAATCCTTCACTCACATAAGTGGTTCTCAACAATCTATGTATCCACTTCATATCTGATATTTTTGGTTTTGGAAATGTTAAAAACCATTAAAACCTAGATGGTAAAGTAGCTAGTCAGCCAGTGTTGAAGAAGTTCACATTTATTTAACACACCTTCAGACTGTAATTACTGAATCAGTAAGGCTGCAATTATTCATTGGACTACTGAAGTCTTAACATGATAGAAGGCAAAAAAAGAAAAAAAAAAAAGGAAAAAAAAAAAGAAAAAACACCACGATCTCACAAAGGTGTTCTCTGTTATAAAAACCATTAGTACAAATTACATAGCATGCTTCTCCACTCTCCTGTATCTACCAGAAGCTCATACTACCACACCCTAAAATGAAGAAAAAAGAAAAAATTTATACATTCTCACATTAAAATAAGTTTATTGTAATAATGGATTTTTAATTAATTACAAATTACAATTTATTGATTATAAATTATTAATGTTTTGAGTTCTCTTTGTTTTCTCCTTAGTAAATTACGACAGATGCCTACAAGTTCTTTTTCTTAAATTAATTATAAGTATGGCAATCAAAGTGTTTAAAAAACCTGAAGAATTTACTTATTTAATCTCTGACATAAATAAAGGATGTGTTATCAGTAACTCCAATAACAAAATGCGACTCCAGTGTAAATTTACGGTGAAAGAGCTCAAAATATACCCTTCTTACAGGCCTGTAGAAGGCTGCCAGAAAAAGTACGTTTGATTATAACTTTTTTTTTTTTAGTTAAAGAAATCATCAAAATGTTTCAGCACTTACAAACTCCATTCTAAACTGTCTAGCCTTGCAGAAACCATCTTTCATTAGGCAGTTCGCACAGCAAACCACCTAATCACCCTCTTTAAGCAATGCTGTCCAGTGGATACAGGAAACCTTAATCCTTCCTCCAAGATTTTTTGAGAAGTGAAATTAGAAAGATGACATTTGCCAGAGCTTTGCCCTTCAAGATTACTATACGTAGAACCAGAACAGGCCCTTTTATTTTTCCCTGAGAAAGTTTCAAATTTAACTTAATCTTTTCATGTCTTTACTTAACAACACATTTAAAAGACTGGTGAAGAGCAAAGTATGATTGCAACAGACTAAGCAATAAGAATACTACAATAGTGTGCAAATTCTTATATCTCACTGACTTGTCACTGATACTTCACAGTTTGCATACAAATTCAAACCCACTACTTGAGAGTAGTAAGACAGACTATATTGCGTTTTGTAACTGGTATTCTACCCCTCCTTAGCATTGTTACTGTGCCAGACTAACAGGTATTGCATTTATTTACTGCAATTACTTTAAGATTCTGTCAAGTTAAACATAATATTGAAATTTAAATAATAAAAGCATAACAATTTAGAGAAATACTAGGTTTAAAAGTCAAGCATTCCACTGCTAAAACTATGAATTCTGAAGAACTTATTAGAAATGCAGATTTAGGCAGGTATCAGTATAAAAAAAAAATTCTTAGTCTTAATTAATTCCATCACAGTTCCCACTTGATGACACTGCAGGTACGTACAAATGTTTATTTACTAATACAACTGGAACAAGGCATACCTTTGTGGAACTGCTTTCAGTAATTTTTGCTAGCTGCCAAAGGATTACATAATGAGTACACTGCAGTGCATGAATAACAATCTGAAATCAAAAGGAAAAAACGCATTAGATGACAAAGGCCAATAAAAGACAACAACAAAAGCTATTTATTGTTGTACCTAAAGAACACATTTTAACTACAGACCTGTTCTGGCATGTCTCCATTTTCAATGCCAGTTTTCAATAACTTGTAGTTGCAGCCAAACAAGTCCCATCTTGATAGGTCATGAGCACTGGAAGCATTAGAGATGAAGCAAAGATGTAATTTAACTAACACCATTGCTGCAATTTGATGTTAGCAACTACTAAAAGCTTAACTGGTCTAAAAAACTAAAAATTAAAAAAACCAAACCAAACCAAAACAAATAAAAAAAGAAAATAAAACTAAACCACAAATACCCCCCCAAGCCCCCACAAAAACCACCCCCAACAACACAAAAAAAATACCAAAGCAAAAAAAAACCAGATTATTTCAGTTTTGTATATATTTCTTTATATATTCAAAATATGTCATGTTCTGCACAACTCTCAATCATTCACACTAAACAAAAAAAATTCCAAGTTGCATTAAAAAGTTAAGAGATATCAAATTAAAAACAAACAAACAAAACCAACCCCCACATACCACAAATCCTGACAGATGTTTGCAGAAGCCTACTTACTTGTGAAAAGCCGTGATTCTCTTCAGTGTTGACAAGACTTGGTATGCATCATCTTCATCAGGTTCCTCCCCCTATTTAATAATCATATGGTAAGATATCCCAAGCAATGTATGCTAAGCAAACTAGGGAACTTAAGAAGATTAAAACAAACAAACAAAAAAACCCACTGAACCCTAAAACATCCCCCCCCAAACCCAACCAACCGCAACCAAAAAAAAGGGAGAGAGAGAACTGCATCTAAACTATTTATCAGAGACATTTGTTTTTAGAAAAGTTAAAGAGTTTGAGAGAGAAGGTAGCAGTTCACATTTAGAAATAGTCTAATAATAATAAAATAAATAGCAGCACAAGGAGAAATAAGGGAGGGGGGTGGGAAGGAGGCAGAAGGAAAAAAAAAGAAAAAAGTCTAAGATAGCGAAATACAATGTATTATGTAGGTGCTTCAATTTTCTCTGAAGAATCCAGCAGAGGCCACTGTCAGACAATAGATACTGGACTAGATGGGCCACAGGTCAGTACCTCAATCTTACTTTAATCACAGAAAAAAGTCTTTGAGAGAGGTAAGGGAAGTGTTTTGTTCTAATTTTCCCACAAGTTCTGACAAACTTGCATTTGGAGAAAGAAAAGGAGTAAAGGGTCCAGAAGTATTTAAGTACATAGGATGAACTACCTAAGGTCACAGAAACTCCTCCTCAGTGTATCAGAGATACTGCAAGTCCAATGCATTTTACTGTCCTGTAGTTGCACAACCTTATCAAAGCACTATGGATTTCAACACTTCCACCACAGTATTTGTCATTTTTCTTCAAGCCAACTGTCTGACATTTCATTTCCTTGCTTTACCTCTCATTCTTTCTTTTTCTCACAAAGGAGGAAATAAATGGATTACTAGGCACATTTCTTACATAGTCCACATATGTCTAGGACTTCTAGAGTGGAGTCCTAGTTCAGGCCAATAAGAAGAGGAACAGGAGCAAAGCTTGATAAAAAAAGTCTGCATCTGAGAAGTGTGGAGAATGAAGTCATCAAAAAGACACTTCCCATGCTCTTTATTACAGATGAGGAGGAGGAGAAACTAGTTTTGTCTGAATGTCAGAGATTCCACATAGTGAAGTTAAATACTGTATCAGAAAATTCTCAGTCTTCAGATTAGCACGGTGTGGGAACAAAGTGATTTTTAAGCTATTAACTGCATCTGTTTGCATTCAGGAAGGGAGGGGGAGTGTTTTCTAGAGATGTTGATATTTAACAACAGCAACGTGCAATCGCAAGCAAGACTAGCAACACTAGTACACCTGAGGAGAATCCTAGTGGAATTACAATGCTACACCTCTCAAAAACATGAGCTTCAAAACCTAAAGGTGAAAAGTTTACATAATTCCATAGTTTATCTGAAATTTATCTCAAATTCCCAAAAGACACTTGTCAAAAGATTAAAATTAAAGACTACTGTCCTAATATAAAAGAACAGCCTGAGTTCACATAATCACAGCAGTGATACAGTTGTATTACTGTGCTTGACTTAAAGTTTTGAAAATCAGAGGGAAGTTCCCATCCCTAACTCATTGACTTGCATAGGAAGGCAGAAAAACATACTGGAAATATTTACAGGGGCAGGAAAAGTTGATCTTGCACATTAAAATACCTCTTGCAGGAAGTCTTCAAGAAGTCGATTGAACTTGTCTGCCAATTCATCTATTAACTGACTTCTTGCAATGTCAACCCTGTTGAAGATTGTGAATTCTTCATTACAGAGAGCATGGTATGTTTTTGAACAGGCTTCCAAAACATCTATATCTGTGTGCTTCTCCACAATATCCCGGATTTGTCGCAGTAAGGCATCCAAATGCTACAAGAAAGATGAGGCATGGAAAAAAGTATGCATTCATATACGTTTATATATACACGCGCGTGCACATATTTTTAATAAAACTTAAGGAATTTTAAAAGATAGATTCAATTTATTACTTTTGTAATTATGCTACAGAACACAAAACACTTCTAGAAAGCCGGTGAAGCTTCTGAGTAAATTAAAAATCTATTTAGCAAAAATTAAGTGGGAGCTTGTCAAAGGCTAAAGATTCAATGCATTTTAAAAAGTCAATAAAAATTTGCAATTGTCGGTATGGTTTTATCTACTTGAATTTGCAATGACAACTGAACAACACAGAAGCATTTATCTCCCACTCACACAAACATTTACACATGGTCTTAAAAGCTGTATAGTTAAAGATTTAGTTTCGTAACACTCAAGTGTCAGCACTGAAACCAATGTCAGTTGTTCTTATACGCCTCCCCTCAACCCGAGTTGCTCACTGCTGCTCTACCACTGCTAGGCTATGCTGTCAACTAAACATTTTATTACTTTTTTTGACCCTAATGATTTCCAGCTACTTGCTTCACAATACAGCAAAATAGTGCATTTGAGAAGGACAAAATAGAGATGAGAACAGCTTATACCAACTTCATCACCATAACAGATAAAATGAGAACAGTAACTACATAATTTGTGATCTGGTAGTTTTCCCCTTTTTAATGCGATGAAGTCAGCGGTTTATTAGTTTCAGTGATCAGAAAAAGAAAACTTATCAAGCTACTTCTACAAGCTTTATTTGTCAGGCAGCATACCTCAAACATGACCATAACCCAACAATAAATGCTCTTGCATAAAGTTCATCTAACTGGCAAGATTCTCTGTTAAAACTCGCCAGACAGACTTTAGAAAACTCAAACTTTCAGTATCTCTAAGAATAGCAGCCAGCCACAGCTCTGAAGTCCTAGTCTCATTCTCAATAAGGGTTATAATAAATAAAGTCTCACGTACATAAAAAACCACACCTACAATGGTGACTGAAATTCCAGTGATTAAGTCTAAATTCTGGGTTTTCTCCTTTTCTGTTAAATGTTTTTGAATGTTACCTTACCTTTTCTAATCGTCCTGTTGTATAAATTTCCAAATCGAAGTACTGTGGCAACTGCAGTAAGTTGGTGACTTTCTCTGCATCTACAGAATACTGTAAAATTGACAAGGAAAAAAGTTTACATGAAAAAGTCTTGGACAACACAATTTGTTATAGAACAATCAAGTATTAATAAAGACTAATAAGAAAAAATGAAGACTTGTGCAAGCCATACAGTTAATTACAGAAACTATACTTGTTAACATTTCAACAACAGTCCATCAGCAAAAATGGAATTAAACCTACCTTTGCTAGCAACTGAGGAAGTGCCACTGCAAAAAGTTCAGTAATTTTTGTCCTGTCATCCAACTGGGTTTTCTTTTCCTTTGCTGTCAGCACCTAAAATATTGGTATTGTGAGGATTTTACAACTAAAAGTTCTGGTGCAAAGTTTCATTATCATTAATGAAATGACAATTAGGTACACAGACCTTCTAATATCACTGTAAAATATCAATGTTAAAAAAAAAACAAAAAGGCCAATGAAAAAAAAAAATAATTCAGCACTCAAAAAATGCAATTCAAAGTTACACCTAATACTATTGAGATCATCTTGAAAACAGAAGTGACAATCTAGAACAAAAGGTTTACCTTCCCTGCAACAAAATACCATGATCAAAATGCTTTTCTTGACAATGAAAGAACAGCAAACCTTTCAGCTTGCTTACGATTTTTAATGATATTTACTCAATTCGTATGTCAATCTGATATTCATACAAGTTTTCAATCTGTATCTAAATGGGTTTCTTACCAAAAGCTCCATCAGCCTTGAAAGCAGTTCCCCTCCCTGCTTAATGCCACAGTAAAAGAGGGCTGCCTAAACTCTATACGATCAGAAAAAGCCAATTGGTGGACTGTCCTCCGTCCAAAGAGACTATGAAGTATACTCCCTTCCCTCATTTTGCTCTTTCAAATTGAAAATAGTTTTAGCTTTCCCAAACATTGATTTTTGTTCTCCTTTCCAACCAATACTTCTTTCAAAATCAATTTTGTATTACCTTTAATAGTAAAAACAAATCCAGTAGTCCAAACAATGTTAAGCATGTGCCAAAGTCCAGAAAAAGTGAACTAACCAGGGTAGTCAGATACTGGAGGCTGAAGCTGAATTTCTGAATTCAGCCCCTTCAGCAGCAAAAGCCTACAACCTTTTCCTTCTTCCTACACTGTCCCCACGTCGCCATCCCCACATCTCTAGACGAGTAGCTTTTTGCTTCCTACCCTTTTTCCTGTTCCTCTTCCCACAGGAGGATGACATTCAGCTGCTTGCCGAATTGTACAAAGCATTATTTCAATCAGTGCGCTTTCCTGTCTGTCTGTTAAAGCTGAAATTTAAGAAACAGATGTTAATACACAGCTTGATTTTTCATTTTCCACAAGTATTAGTAACTAAGGATCAAAATATGTTTGTTTTTTTAAAGAAAAAAAGAAAGGCATTTAGGCCAATAGCTCATTTCCAGGGTGGGGGTGGCACAGGGGAGAGAGAAGATAAGCACCTTATTAAACAACACAAGAAAATATTTTAAAATGAGGAAATATCACAGGATGAAACAAATACCAAGTTTTATATTAATTTTAATTCCTTTTAATTTTTCAGAGGTCCATTTACTAGGACCTATGAATCACAGAATTATGCCAGGGGGTTTGTTTGATTTTTCTGTCAGTAAAGAACTGATGGTATTTTTCCATAGGGTATTTTTACACTCAATGAATGAACCAGTTTCACAAGCAACTTAGTTTCTCTAATGCCAGAAGTGCAGCCTGAACATGTAGAACAGTAGGGCAACTGGATACTGCAGTTTTCTCCCACTTTTCTTCCCACCATTGTTCTTCTGTGTCTCACTTCCGTACCAGAAGTGATGTCTTTCTACTCTTCCTCACATTTTATAATTAGTATTAGTGATTTATTATAGTCATGTAAAAATAGAGAATATATGGGGACTCATAAACGTAAACATCTTACTTCCTTATAAATCAAGACTAACAGAAACTGCATAGCAATATAAAGAAAGAGCTACGACAATCTTACGTTCTTCTCCATTGAGAGGCTCCTCCAACAGAAGACTGTTCATACATTCCCAGTCCTTCAAGAGGTCTGTTGCACAGTCCCACATGCTGTCCACAAGATAAGCAGCATGTTCATGCAACTAAAATGAGAACAGATTAAGTTTTTTTCTTTATCAGCAATAAAGTTCATTACAGAACTTGTTATAATACAGCGTATTTTTCTCGCTTGGCTCCTGTCTGTGGCAAAAAAAAACAGAGAAAATTTTGCAAGCTCTCTGGTTCAACAGAAGCCTCTCTTACCCAATTAATTTAAAAAGATGAATCCAGACCGACTGCTACAAAGAGTAGCACTACAAGATCTGTCAGAACTTGGGAACAGGGGGGTGGGGGTTGTGGTGGGGGGATTTGTTTGTTTGGGGTTTTTTTCCCCTCTCCCCTTATAAACCTCCTAAATCACAATTTCTTTCCACCTATATATTGGCATGAAGAATGACGGATGAGTATTTGTCAGAGTAGAGCTCACAGCCTGTCTCAACACTGTGTACTGGACAGATCCTTCAAATAAACACAACCACGCAAAACAGTTTTTCGACCCTCAGGTTGCTCAAATAATAGGAAAACCAGGACAGAGTCATGGTTATTAACCAATGAGTGGGGAAGAGAAAAACAACCACAAATTAAATAAAAAAAAAAATTAAAACAAACAAAAAAAAACCCCAAACAAAAAGAACAAAAAAATCCCCAAAACACAACCCCCCAAAACAAGGATATCCCTGAAACTTAACTTACTTCACTTTCCAAAAAGAAAAACACTAATGTCTTCACAAGATTAGCATTCGGACTTTGTCTTCCCCTCCTTTTAAGTATTCCATCATCTTCAGGATCTCTGCGGCTGAAAAGCCTAAAAGAAAAATTGTTTCAGGACAAGTTTCTACTTCATTGCCTTTGCACAGTCAATTCATATCAAGATACTGTTTTTTACAGACACACACTTAATACCTTGATGCTTGGCTCCACATTTTATTTTGAAAGGAAACAATTTGGGACAAGTATCATTTGAACAATTTCATATATGCTGAGTTGGTATTTCACTGACTGTTTCCAGTGGAATGTATAATTATAACAAAATACTTTATAAACATCAGTGATAATTGCATGTGCTTGAGGTCTCATGGCTCCTCTAGCAAACTACATTTTCTGAACCTCCCCACATGAGACTTTAAAGCCGCAAAGAAATACTGGAAGAAGGTCTGAAAAGTATTAGATGGAAACTCTATTTTGTTTCCTTACACACCTGATATGTGTTGAATCTCTCTTTTTTTTCTTTCTTTTTTTTTTTTTTTTAAAAAAAAAAAAAACAGAAAAATACTTTATGAAATGGTCATATGAGCCAACTTTGGCAGGGGTGGGGTGAGGGAACTACAAATGGGAAAATACTCGTTATGATGCAAGTTTTAGGTACCAAACTACGTGAGCATTTTAAGATGTTTTGCAGACCACAGGAAAGATGGGAAAGGAAAAGACAGAGAAATGTTTTTATTATATTCCCTGTAGGTACAAGCTTTTAAAGCACAGCCTTCAAAATTACTCTCTATTTCCCATTCAGGAAAACTACAGTAGTGTTACATTTTCTGTAAGTTAGTTCTTAAGGCCACTTCATTGTTCAGTTTTTCCTTTTCTTAATTAAAAATAATGAGAATCATAGTATTAATGCACAAACTAAAATCTACACGAACACAAAGTTAACTATAATTTCGCCACCTTACTTTTTATAAAGAAATTCCCCTGCAGCAACTGCTACTGGCCGATGAGCTGAATAAACCAGATGGTAGACATTTTCACAGTCTTCTGCAGTCAGAACTTCTTCGCTACTCCTAGAGGTGGGGATGGAAGAAGGAAAGGGAAAAAAAAAAAAAAAGAGCTGAGTCAATAGAGTATGAACTCTAATGAGGGAGATGGAAATGAAGGAGAATCTAAACCTTTTCCTTCAATTTACCATCCTAAAACCCAAAACAAGACAGCTTAGTTTCTAAACAAAAATTACTGATAAAGTATGAGCGTTTGGTAGAAGGTTAGCTCAAAAGTTCAACTACTGTGTAATGTTCAATACATCCTATATTCCTTCAGTTCAAATATTCCATGACAGCTTTAAATTAGGGAGGCTGAATTCTAAGTTTCTAGTCTTTACACTTACTTAACTGTGGTAGATAAGTAACAGCAACTGTTCTAGTCAGATTACTTTTGAAATTCCAATTTGTTTGCGTGTAAGATGTGTAGACATTTATCTAGACTTTGGATTATTTGAATTCTGTCGAGCTGCTGTCCTCGCTCACAGGCACGAGAAATACTTTTAAGTTTTAATATTTGTTGTAGCGTCAGATAAGGAGATATACATGTACTTACTGTAAAACAAGAGTGAGTAATTTTATTGCTTGGACTGCAACATCATATTCTTTGTCAAGAGTCATAGACACAATTCTATCCTAAGAATACAAAAGAAAGTATTTTCAAAGAGGAAAGAAGAGTAATACAACTTCAAAAAAAATTCCTATGTACTTAAAAATATGAAGTTACACTAACCTTGAACCGACTGGTGAAGAGTTCCAATTTGGAATTAAGCTCTTTATTATAGTAAAGCCCTTGCAAAGCAGTTAGGCATTTGAGTCTTACTTCCCCTTGCTAAAATAAAATTAAGAACTGGATTAAAAGTCAAGTATAGGATACAGATGTGATCTTCAAATCATACAAGACAAGTTTCTTTTGCAGTCTGAATTAATTCAAAGACAAAGACTAAATGTTGTCAAGATATACTATAAATAATCATGTTAATGACATCGGAGTATGTCCTTGTTTGTAACAAGTCAATGAAGAAGAAAAAACAAAACCAAAAAAACCTCAATGTCTTACTGCAGTTAGTATCTCTGTAAATCAAAATGCACTTGTTTCAGTCTTTAAAGATGTACTCTAACTGCTTAAGATATTTCTAAGTAGAATTCTATGTGTTTCCCTTCACTTAATTTAAAACTGGCAACATCTATATCATTAACGACCATCTCTTGTTAGATCAGAATTACCAAGTAGATACAGAGAGAAATATTCCTCCTGAAGAACAAGATCTATTTTAGCAGAGAACATGTTTTAAGGGATAGATACAGAAATACTTTTCAAAAGTCTAGGACAACTGACCTCACGCAGCTTCTTATCACCCCACTGCCAGAGGTTATTGGTTTTTGATACCAAACCCATGAACAGCATAGCATGAGTGAGCATCCCTCATTTGTTTCACTTCAAATTCGATAGCTTGAAGTCTCCAATGCAAGAACTGAGACAATGTGCTGACTCAACAATGAATCAAGGAGTATTTGTAAACTGTATCTGTTGACCACTCCAAGCAGAGAATAATCTCTAGCTGGTAGCTGGTAAGTAACAGATTGAGGCACTCATCAGCACAAAAGAGGACTTTTCCCATGCTTTTTACAGCTAGCTGAGAATGCTAAGAAGTTTCTTAACTTGGCAAAACAGAGAAATGGTTACGCTATATGACTGGATTATTCTATGTGAAATGCATTAATTTTAAATAGTTAAGTATTATAAAGCAGAAGTCTGTATCAGCAATAAATAAATAGAAAAAGCCATTTCCTTACAAATAACAGTTCCTTAAAAATCCATATATATTCTATAAATCCATTCAAAAGATCAAGTCTATTTTATGTATGTGTTGAAACGCCAGTGCTTCTGAGTGATAAGAAACACACTGACTGATTAAAACAGTTAAGAGATCAGAACCTAGTCCGCCAAGATCAACAACCAAAAATGTGGAGTTATGCTTCATGATTCTGGTTCCTTTTCCTCAATGCAGCTTACCTTATCATGCATAGTCCACCCTACATATTTTAAGTAGCTGTCATTGAGAAAGGCATCACTGTACATCTTCATCCATATTCCAATCTCTTCAATACAGATAGCTCTTATTTCAGCAATTGCATCTCTGTAGAGAGAAGTGGGGCAATAGGATCAAAGAGACGAATAATTAGAAATAACTTGCCACCAAAATAAATTAATGAAACTACAAATTAATTATTAAGAGAAACTTACCGGTATCTATGCACAAAAACACCTTTAAATATTGCATTCATCATGTTTTCTATTTCATCCTGATTTTCCTGAAGCTGAAAGAATGAACAGAGTAAATAAACAGTGAGCAGCACTTTTACAATCAGATCAGATGGTGCTGACGCTAGACAAACTAAATTAAGTTAACATTTGCAAGTGTGGCCATTAAATCCCTTCCTGAAATATTCCAAATTTGTTTCACAGTACAATATGCTATTATTTAAGGAATTGTATCTACCGCAGCATACAAATTTTAGTAATTCTGACCACTGGAAATCCGGTCTTCAACTGCAACAAAGACATCTTAGGTTTCTGCAAGCTCCTTCTTAAGTTATTTATAAGAAAACTTGATTTAATTTTCTAGTAACTTTTTAAGCCTGATGGTTCAGCATGATTTTTAATACACTTACTATGTTTTTATGGACACGTATTATTAGAACAATACCCAAATCACGTGAACTGCATTACAACGGGTCTTTTCTGTACACTAAAGAATTTGTAATCTAAAAAGACAAGATACAGATGAAGAACTTTGCAAATGGCTACATGAGCAGCATATACTCTGTTTTGAATACCTCTTTTCTCCTCATCCATTACTTAATTAGAGAGAAAAAAATGCAGAAACTGAGTAAGGTATTGCAGAAAAAATTAACTTAAGGATATGGAGCTGAAAAATAATGGAGGAGACAAATCCAGTCTCAATAACAGCACATGAGCAAGACATGCAAATGAGGTAAAAAGTGATACATGCACTGTTTTAACACACAGAAAATTGTATTTGCTTTGAAAGTGCAAGAAAGTCAGTTTAAAGATTTGAAAATATTGTCAGTGGACAAGCATTTTTTTTTTACGGTTTGAACTATAAAGGTAGGACAAATTGAGGCAATGTTAATGAGAATAGTCAAGGACTGAGGAAGTTGATATTTCGATGGATCAGATTGAAAAAACGAAACAAAACACCAAAAAACCCCCACCAAAAACAAAACCAAAAAAACAACCACCCCACCCCCCAAAAAACCCACAAAGAAGCCACCAGAGATATTACCCTGGGGTTGTGCACATGCAGGGGAATGGATACAAAAGGTAAAGGACCTCTCCTACAGAAATTTAGAAAAACAGCAAGAACGAACAATTCCAATAGCATCGCAAGATTGGGAATTTATGGAACAAAGGAAAAACTATAAGGAAATACAGTAAGAAGAAAGACTAAGCAGCAGGAGGAAAGGACTAACAAAGCAAATATTTAACATGTTCTGGGCCTAAATCTAACACTTGCCCACAGTAGCCTCTGAAGTAAGAAGAGGGAAAAAAAATTCAAAATATTAAAACAGAGACATGAAAAAGGAATCAATGAATAAAGTGAATTTTAGTACTGGATAACGCTGAGTTATAAATGAAACAAAACCTGAAATCAAACAAAAAATTGAATGTTACTTCGAAGCTTACTTTCATTAGTACAAGAAAAACAGAAAACCAAAACCAAAACTAGAAAAACTGCTAAGAAATCCTAAAAGCCAATATACATGTGAGCAACTGAGATTGGGAAAAGTCTTGACTCTCACATCACTGCCTTTTCTGTGTATCTATGTATTACTTATAATAGGACTGGTCCTGCACACGCATCTAGCTCAACTACATTTAATGGGTGTTTAAGAGATCAGTCCCAAACTGCAAGATCTTTGTGAGATGAACAGAAGACAAAAGTTGTTAGTTTATCTGAATTGTCAAGAAAGTAAAAACATTAACAGGTTACAGCACAAAAGCTGAAGAGCAAAAGTGATATGTTTCCTTTGATCATGAGAAGGTTATTTCTAATGTCTAAAACAAAACAAACAAAAATAATAAAAAAAAAAAACCAAAAACAAAAGACCATTTCCCCCCCCAAAAAAACTTAAACCTGAATAATTAGGGTTTTCAACAAGACAGCACTGTCAGCAATGAGTCAGCAAGTCCCTTTTACACAAAAAGAAAATAGAAGTAGATTGCATTTTCAATTTTGATAGTGTTTTCTGTAGAAGATAAAACCTTATCTAAAGCCTTTAAACACATTTTCTGCTGAGATCGGTATTGACGTCATAAAAGCACTATTTTGCCCCAAGATCGTGGGACTTCTCTAGAAGCCAAAAACAGTCAATGTATGGTCAAGAAATACACAAAAAATTATCTATCCTTGATTGCAGTTTCTCTCGCTAACTCTATTAAGACAGCACTATCGGAAAATTTTTGAGAGTTACATTTATCTCTTTTTACTGTACACCAGACTTTACAAAACACACTTATCCTGTACACACCAGCTACAGACAGTTGCACTAACCTCCTTTCTTTTCTGTAGTAAGAGTTCCAGCCTATCATTAGCTCGTTTCCCAATTATTTTATTTCGTTCTGCTTCATACTGCCGTTGTGTATTGTCCATGTTAATACTAAGATTTAATGCCACATTCACTAAAGCAGTCATCAGCTTCATGGCTACAAAAAAGTGAAAAGGATTATTTAAAAGGTTACCTGATCTAAGAAAAATGATAAACAAAACTCTTGACACTTCCTCCTGTCAGTCCTTTCTGTATTTATGAAAATATATTCACTGTAAATTTCTTGATACACAAACTTTAGCAGTGTTTTACTAAGCACTGCATCATTACTTATCAACACAATAGATAAAACATTGACATATTGTTCTTTTCTTTATGTCAATTTTTAAATACTATAAGCATTATTGTTGAATTGAGATCTAGGATATACTTCCCCTAAAAAATGAAGGTGGAATGTACAATTTACAAACACAGCCCAGGAAATATTAAAAAGATTCCATTATTAGAATCAGTTAGTAGACTGATATTACCAAACCATTCAACTTCAAACATACAAGAAGTTTCTTTCTTCAGAAGGAAATGTCTTAGACAACCAATGCCACCATAACACACCATTCTTTCCCCCTCAATTTAATTTTAATGAGCGGCAGTTTTCTGCAGAAGCAGAAAAAGGACACCAGCCAATTAGAAGCCAGAGAACTGACCAAACGGTAAAATACACTTTGGTGGGATTTTTTGCGTGCTTTTATTTCTGAATCAACCCTTTTAAAAGGGCACAGACAAATATGCCTATACCAGAAACCAGGAGGTGGTCAACAGTATATTTGCTTTTCTTATGAACTTTTGTAACAACAAGGCATGAAAAGGGCTTGCGTTGGCAGAACATACACAGAACATTATTAAGCGTGTATCACTAGCATGAAGTTGATGAGTAAGCCATAAAGACATGCAGATATATCAAAATATCATCACACACTGTGATCTCCAAGGATATCAAGATGAAAAGAACAAGCCTGAGCTAATCATAGAAGCCAAAATTACTGCAAATAACAGTAAATATGGATACAAGAATTTTGTTGGATGTCTCTATCCCATATAAAACACCACCTTCAAGAATACAAACTGTAATCTCATAAGAAATGCACAAACAATTACACAAAATCAACAGAATCGACTACTGATGTGAACAAATGCAAACAGACTACTCATCAAAATTATTTTGTGTGGCAAAAATTAACATGCAACAGCGCAACATTGCAACTTTTATTGAGGCACAACTCAAATTTAAAAAAAAGTAGTAAAAACTTGTTTTTTTAAGAACTAAAATTTGTATTATTATGTTTATGTATTATATGGTACAACAGTCAAATTGATGATAAAGGAGAATCAGTATATTCTCCCGAAATAAAAGATTTTGTTCCTCTCTCCTTGGCTAATGGGAGTGTCACAGCAGCAGCCCGATGCGCAGTGTGCCAATGTATATTCAAGAGAGATGATCGATGAAATAGAACAACTGATCAGACAGTCAGAACTGAAGCCAGCGGTAAATCAGCTGGTTCCAGTGAAGCTAGCAAGAACTATTTCCAATGTGGCAAAAACTCAGTTTCACATACAGTCCAAATTCACCTTGTTCAGGCTAAAATTGCTATAATAAGCCTTAGATAAGTGGACTGCTGCACAATGCCATCTGAGACCCTTCTTAATTAATCAACACAGGTTTAGGACTTCCTTATCCAAGAAGCTTATCCTTTGTCCATATAATGACGTATTTATTTAAAACACTCTGTACTTAACTCCTAAGTGATTTCTTCGTAATTTAAAAGATTTGAAAAAAGTCACGTAAAAAGCACAATTACTTAAAACCATACAGAAATTTAGTGACTATCACTGACGAAGCATTCTTTAAAATTATTTCTAATTCAATGAATAGAAATGCTACTTTCAATTACATTGTGCATGGCCTCAATATACGGCACAGTTTAAATTCGTAAGAAAAATTGCATCCAATCTAAAATATGACTCCTGCAGAGCATAAACAGATTCAACTGCATTTGAGGTTAGAAAGATACTTATACCCTTATTATGACCAAAGACAAACTTGTAAAATCAACTGGAAAGTTTTCTTCTATTTTCTTTTTCTACCAGACTTAAAGCTAACAAAAATTAAGTACTAGACAGCTGGTAAAGAATGCTTTAAAATAATGCTGTGTTTTTCAGTAATGAAAAACCAATAAAGACAAGATAAGAAAGCTGTACCAAAACAAGTTGCATTAGATGAAAGCTGTATCACACACTGAAACACGAGCTGAATGTTGAATATCAAGAAGTTCAACCAGAACAATTCTTTCCTGTGCAACACAAAACATAAAATGGAAGCAATACACAGATAAATATAATTCACTGACCTGCCAGTGTACTAGTGTGCCGAAATGCTCTGACTTGTGAGTCTGACAGCCCCGTAAGCAGTGAAATGACAGTATCCATCATATATTCATCATATATGATGCTATATTGACATTGTCGGACGAGTACTCCAATGAACTCACAAAAACTGGATTTGAACTTCTTCCACTGGGGACCAGCCATAGTTAGTGGATAATCGCCACTATCCTATTAAAAAACAAAAAAGGAAATGGAAAACTCTTTCAAACATCTTAAAATTTATTTTATTACATAAAGATTAAAAAGAGATGTGTACGACTTTAAAGACAAAATCTCCAGTGCCATAAAAACAACACATCAGAAGAACATGATTCCACAAATATGCATCTACTTTGCAGCTTGGACTTGTTATATGCAGAGACAACATTATACAAGTCCTACCATAAAAACTGTACATAACCAGATAGACTGAAATAACTACTAATTTCTTCTTTCTGTCTTACTCCCTAAAAAAAAAAAAAAAACATAAATAAATCTCATACTCCTTACAAATCTGCTTCAGGTTACACTAGAACAAAAGAACAGTTAGTTGACATGTTTAGAAACACCCAGTTCAGGACCATAATAAAGTTTATAGGGAGATGCTCACATATCAGACTGAAAATTCCTCAAGTCATAAAATGACCTACTATAACACCTTGAATATACAAATATGTGTTCCTCTCCTGATTTGGGAACCTTTACAAATAATAGTAAAATGACAGGGAAAAAAAATTGACAATCACTTGTATCGGTGCTTCTGTGACCATCTTCTTTAAGAGGCTAAACAACATTAAAATCAAAAATGAAGAAAGTATCCATGAAAAGGGATTAGAAATCTGAGAGTTGTTCATTAGAATTCTGTAACAAGAAAGAGTGAGCATAACCGTGATAAAACTGAAGCTTTATAAATTTCATACAATATTGCCTTATAGCAATAAAATCTATTTATGCATTGAGATAGTTCTAAGGAATACTAAAATCCTTTTAAACAAAAACATATAACATTTTCCCCTCTGTTAAAGTTACCTATGTTTTTTGGATTTTAATTGGGGGGCAAAGGGGAATTATTTCCATATTAGACAAATTTTGGGAGGAGGTTTTAAAGCTACCTTTACGTTCTTCAGAACACAGGATGAAAGGAATACCACTCAAAAATAAACCCACGGGAAAAAAAAAAACCACAACAAAACAACAACAACAAAAAACCCAAAAACCAACCCCAAAACCCAACACATCTCATTTACCCCAATACTCAGTGTAACAGAAAGCAAGTGACAATTTAAAGGAAAAAATGTTATAATGCCCATGAAAGGCAAAGCATTAGTCTTCAATTGGAGAATAATCAAATTCAAATACCCATGATTTGTAGATTAATGAATGCATAGAAATAAATTTAGCAACCATTTTAAAAAGTAAAGACGACTTAAAAGCCTTACATACACAGCAAGAATGGGGAGGCATCCCACACAGCCCCACAGTAGTAGGAGTTCACTATTCAAAAACTGGAAGTCGATATTGATTTCTTAAACCATTAATAAAACAAGTTATATATGTGCAGAGCTTTACTTCCTAGCCTTACAAATTCAGTGAAATAAGGGAGTTCAAGATTTTAATTCATAAAAGTCCTGTCTTTTTGCAGTTGACCTTACCCTTGAAAGAAACCTGTAGCAACATGATCCAGTAAGATTAGAACAGGTAAAATAAAAAATTAGTATCAATACATTATCAGCACTTCATTAAATTACCTCATCAAATTCTTCAGTCATTTTTCGGATTATTTCAGAATTCTGCATATGTCGGAACATCTCTGCTGTAACAACTCCTACAATTTAGATATTAGATTATTAGCATTTTTAATATGAAAGAGGTAGATGGCACATGACACACCTCCTGCTACAATGTAAAAATTACCAATTTTCAGCTAACCTACACATTTTACATGTATTTTTTAAGAAGTTACACGTTTTTTATTTTAGCATCCCTGTATAACAAGTGCTTGGCACCAATAGTTTTTCTTTTTTATATATGTATTTTTTAAAGTGTGCTTGTGTGCATGTACACACACATCTAGAATTTACTCATTCACTCGTATTCAGAAGTCAAAGATATTTGTGCCAGACCTCTTTATCAGCCAAAAGACCACACTAATCTGAAGTGACCTTTCAGGACTCAAGATTCTAAATGGTATAAGACAATTTTGAACAGTTCTATTGCTACTTATTATCTCCTGCACTGTAATAAACAGTGATTTCACGCAATTTCTATTTGTCTTAGCCTCAAATTGGTAAAGTGTAAATGGTGATATAAAAACCAAATAGATCTCCTAAAGTTTACTGCAACCATACTACAAAATTCATGATGAGGATCATCTCAGAAAGCATTACAAGATCCTGTAGTTTTATCTGGTAACAATAATCAAAAGGTCACTGCTCTTGAAAGCATGGATAACCTCTGAGGAATGCTGTTAGCGTTCTGGAGATTTATGCACGTTAAAAGTTTATCAGGACAGAGCAACATCTGAGCAGAACAAATTACATCCAGTCCTACTGCAAGCGCAGTGACGCTGCAGGATAAGTTACCTTCTCCTCTTCAAAAGGAGGTGAGGGGAAAAAGAATGGAGGACGTGGAAATGAGGAAAGAAAACCAGAAAATAAGGGAAAAAATAAAATTTTTTTTTAAATTTAAAAAAAAAAAAAATTTTTTTAAATCTTACTGTAAACAGGCTACCATGAAGCTGTCCATAATACCTTTTAAATCAAGCATCCCTACAAAAGCTATGAAACAATCTTAAAACACTCAATGATAAGAAGTAGATAAATCCAAACTAGAATTCCAAGACTGAACAAGCTAAACTATCAATGTTAAAACAGAGAGATAGTTTTCTGAAATAATAGCAGGAGGAGAGGAAAATGAAATAAGTGTTAAGTACCAGTACTGCATTCTCTCTGGTGTGAATACAAAAGGCTTAATCTACATTTTAAAATATAGTATAATACTTCTAAACCTCCTGCTCTCCACCTTCAGAAATACTAGCTTAACTACAAGAACCTAATAATGTAAACTAGCCGCAGGAATGGAGCAGTCCTACAGCATATGTAGTATAAAAACAAAGAATGAGCATCATACTATATTACTTAAACGGATGAGTAAACATTTCAGTATCTTACCTTTGCAGCCTGAACACTGAATGAAGAAGTTAATGAGATCAAGAAGTGCTATATCTCTATCATGTTTGTATGACTCTATCCAGTCATCCACTACAGACTGAAAAGAAACAAATATAAAGGCACTTTTTAGTTTTCATAAATTGAAGACAGTCAGTGTTATTTAACTGCTTTCCAGTAAGTGATTCTTGTTCGTTCCATAAATAACTTGAACTCTGTGGTTTTCTGATTAATACAGAACAAAATGTTTGAATGATCCTTTACTGCCATAATATCAGTTTTCAAGAAAAGAACTCATTTTATTCTATAAACATATACAAGTACGAAACTGACACCTAAACATAAAGCACAGGAATACCACATAGTCCTACAGTAACTATTTTTGAGGAAGAACGCAAAAATAATTGGTATATTTTACAGAAGCAGGTTCTCTCTTCCCCCCTCCCCCCCCCTTCAAACTGGTGACACTTCTCTAAAGATACTATTTAGGTGTTCGGTTCCAACAGCTACAACTCCCTATACTCTTCAGAAATGTTGCCCCTTTAATGAACAGTGCTCCACGCACATAACAGGATGAACCGCACTGCCCTACACTGCATGGACATTAATTACTCTGTATTCACTAAACCAAATAGGAAGAAGAGCATTTTACTAAAAAACCTTAAAGGGAAGCAAATTAATAGGAAACCTGTGATAATGGTTTTGTGAAAACAGAATTTACATGCTATTATGTTTAAACCATCCATGCGTATAGTACAAACTGTCTACTGTAGAAGTCATAAAAACATACAATTAATTTATTAACACAAGCACAAGAGACTCACTTTAATATCAAGCTTCCAGTTTTGAGTTTTTTTAATATGTTGATACCCTGCTCTAAAATCTAGAGTCATTCTAAATAAAGAGAGATGATGGAATTGTTCAGAACTTCCAAAAGACAACTGGACTATGCAGCATCTCCCATGCTTCCTGTCTGTACTTTTCTCAGTGCTTACTCTCACAGGCAATAATGCTGTGAGGGCAAATAAAACATATTGCCACGCAGAAAAATTTCTGAACAGAGATACAGCTAAATGCTTCTTCCCTAAATTTAAGATTGTTTATAGTACAGCACAACTGTACTTCCGTCAGCAAGACAAAAAGGATGAAAAATTCAAAGTGAAACTGTCATAGTCTTCCCAGTAGGAGCAGAACCTACAAACTAGTACTAATTTAACTCATCTGTGGGGAGCGGAGAAATAATCTAGGAAACACTTTAAATTAGGCTTATAAAGAAGGCGACTGTGCAAGAACAGGATAATGCTAGGAACAGGACGAATATTTCAGGTAGGCAGCATTGTTTTCAGAATTTATTTATTTTAAAGAACCTCCAGCAAAACAGTAGTTTCTCAAAACATTTTGTCTCAGTGGATGAACCATCTGTTTTTGCCAGAGAATAGACACTAACTCAGAAGAAGGTATGGAACAGAATTTAAAATAAAATAAAATAAAAATTATTATCAAAATCTTTTCAGGTAAGCAAGTGCTGAGGGCCACAGAGAAAATTTTTTATGCTGAGTGCTGAAGTGGACTTGACTTTAGAAATACTTTGAGAATTTTTTTTCTTCCTTAATTTTGACAATAAATATTGACTAAGATTCACTCTATTAACCAGGTATCAATTCCCCAATTCAACAGAGTAATCAGGCCTGGCAAAGGTCCATTTTGCTCTTGGAAAGCGAAAGATTTTGACTGTATATCATTTTAAACAGTTAAAATGTCATGAAGATACAACCACTGATAATTGGCTGAAAACGTAGCACACACAGCAACAGTTAGAAAAGTATAGTTTTTCCATCTGCTTTGAAATACGGCAGAACAAAACAAATGACGGAAGTATCAGAATTTCTCTGTGCAAATACATCAAAGTAGTCTGTTCTTTTTTAGAAGTCTGAACTAAATTTCTGCCAAGGAACTCAGGCTTCAAGGTTCCCAGCTCTAATGCAGGAGCGTGCAAATCTCCAGAGGACTGCACATAGACCAGCTTCCTGCATGTGTATCACAGAAGCTGTAAACTCTAGATTTTCGATCCCAAAGATAGTCTTTCTTCGAGGCTGCTGAGGAGTCACATGAGTGAGTCAGCAGGAAGGCTTCATGGCTGACAGGCTTACACTTTAACCCTCTCTCCACTGGAAGATTCACATAGTCAAGCAAACACTTTACTGTTTTAACTGAATTTAAAAAATTTCTTAATAGACTGGCTTCAGTCCTATTAGTAAATGCAGTGGAGACAGTGCCTAACACAGAGACTTCTAACAGGTTAAAATATCCTGACCTAAATTAGAGTGTTGCAATATACATTAGCCAAGTCAACTTACAGGAAATTTAAGGAGTAGCTCTTAAGTTGTAACTAGCAATTTTACTTTCGGTGAGGGAAGAGAAGCAATTATTTCTTTTCAGATAATCTAAGCTCTGGGAGCATCTACAAACTACAGATTTCTTTTTAAGTTCTATGACAACCATAGGCATAAACCACATTTGTATTTAGTTACAGCCACACAAAAAGGACTTTAAAGTCATGTAATCTAAAATAACCTTTCTTCATTCAGCATACTGAAAATTCACTTTGAATCATAGTTTGAATTTCTTCACTATATATGTGATTATTCATGCCTGACATTTAGAAATAAAATATCAGTTTGTTCAAATTCAAACCTTAACAATGCAAAAACTTTTTTTTTTAAAAAAACTTAATCTGGAACTAAAAACTGCAAATTGAAGAAAAAAAATTACTTTAGGCTTCGTTTTATTAAATCATACGTACAAAAAAAGATTGTTATATTTAAACTGTATATTCATCCAAGTCATAGAGATATCCCAAGTCTTACCTGCATAGCACTCTTGCCCATTTTAACTACCTCAAACAGCATCATGTTTTCCACACCATTCTGTTGGTGATGTCCATTCATCCGATTTGGACCACCGGGTTTCCCTCCTCCGTTTCCACTTTTCCCCTTCTCTGCTGGTCCTTTTTTTCCTTTTTTACAGGTCTGCAATCACACACACGCACAAGAAGTTTTAATTGGGTATTATGTAGTAATTAAAAAAAAAAAAAAAAACAAATTACTATTCATACCATGACAACTATACACAAGGCCTTTTGTTTTCAGGAACCAGATTTAAAATCCAAAGTTGAGAATAATAGCTGATCCTGACCGATACAAAGACCAACGAGAATTCTACAGGTTCCATTTCCTCCTTCCCTCATTTAAAATCTTCTAGCAACTAAAAATGCTATTGGTGACAGTGTATGACACAAAGATTTTTCTCGTGTTTAAACTGTAAAACAGATTATACAGACTTTATTTAAAACAGCTATGGCAATTCCCTTAACACACATGACAAAATCTCCTCTGCAATTTGTTAACTTTTTGTTTTTTTAATTTAAGCACACATTGGCAAGCGGGGGTGAGGAAGAGCAGACACGTGTCTTTGTATTTGATTCCCCAAATCAAGTATGACTTTCAGAAAGGTGAAAAATTTAAACAGAAATTAAATGAATGTTGTATAAAACTATTTATCACCACCCCTTAATAACGGGGCGCTCTGTACTGGTACAGGTACACGGGGTGCCCGGCGCAGCGGTGTGCAGCAGTCTGCCTGCGCCACGGCAGTGAAAGCGGTGGGTGCCAAGCCAGTGAGAGGGCAGGGGCCACCCAGGTGGGGAGGACACCTGTCCGATGAGGGGAGAGAAGGGCTATTAACTGGGTTTAGACCTCCCCACTCAGGTAGTGTAACCTCCTGTCTGCGACCTATAAAAAAACCCTTTTAATTGGATTATTTCTGGTTTCTGTTTATTTTTCAAATTAAAAGAGAGCCAGAATTAATGACCCCAACAAAAGAGCACCAAATTTCAGCATAGGATGGAACACACACAGAGCGACTAATCAAATCAAAGCTAATCTTTTTCTCCCCCACCTCCCTTATGCCTTCACAGCACTTAGGAAATACCATGCAAATACTCAAGATGAAGCATTTCAATGCAAATACAAATATGACCTCTCTTCACAGAACACACGCATTTTCAGAAAATATTCCTAGCTCATTCAGCTTCAAAGCAAGTGCTGAACTCTTCAATTCGTAACAATAGAAGTGTTTCAGTATCCCTTTAAACTGAACATACTTTTCCTTTGCCTTGTTTTTGGTTTTTTCCTTCAATATCCTCAAAGTCTGTATCAGAAGAGAAGTGTGTTTCAGACTCCCTGCAAAGATAAAAAGACAAACCATTTTCACATTTCGTCAGAAATATTCTTAAATATACTACATGAAGTCACATTATGCTCTCAGTCCAGTAAATCAACTTCAACAGTGAAACTGCTTTTTTCTTCTGTGAAGTCCACTGTCAAGGAACAGATCAGAGCATATCCTCACACTCACACCCTACCCCGTCTCCTCCAAACAATTACACCTCCAAAGAAAGCCATACAGTAAGGTTAAAAGATGTGAAGGTGGGTAGAAAATAGGAACAGGTTGGGAACCTTGCTTTTGGCACGTGACAAACATTATACCATCTCAAAAAGCAAAGTGCACTATAAATATCTGCCACAAATACTTAAACAAAACAAAAGTGATGAAAAAACCCAACAGCAAAAAAAGAAACCACCACCTTCCCTCATAACCAAAGTCTCAGCAGATCTCTTCATGCTACTAGAAACTAAGTAAGTAGTTAAGAGGTACGCACTTATGTTGAAAGCTATCATAAATTTCTGATACACGCTTCCTGATTCAATTTAACAATGCAATCATAAAGATGACTGGGGGCACGGGAGACCCATTCCTATGTATTTACTCATAACATTCTAAAACAATCCATAAACTTAAGGTCTCTCACTATTGCAAGTGTCTGAAAGGAGCTTTCTGCCTTTTAACATGCTATTTCTGGTTTTGTTGACTATGTACGCTGATATGGACTGAAAGAAAGAAAAAGGTGAGAAATATTTCTTCTTCAGAACTTCCTAGGTGTTCTTATTTTCACAGGAAAGAATACAACACATTCCAACCATTTCACTAAGCAATGAACTGTACCAACACAGTGAAAAACCATTATAAACAGCTGTAAAAACAGTATTTCATATTAAACCATCTTCCAATTTATCTTTATTTCTCACTAAAAGGAAAAAATCCCACACAAACAACCTCATTGATACAAAACCGCGTCTATCTTTTTAGATTTTATACCAATGTAATCCATTTCAACAGCCTGTTGAAATGTATTCATGCCAATTTCTTGACAATTGAAAGGTGAGGAACTGGATTCTTTTGGTCTGCTTAAAATAATCACTTTATTTCTCTGTCCAAAATGTAATCTATATCCGATTTTAAATCTTGGAAATTCAAATGTCTGTTTCTTAAAAATTGTAGGAACACTAGCAAGCTAATAAAATGATGTCAGAAACACCAAGGAACTGATGCCTGAGGGAAGCTAAGGCTTTGGCTTTAACTAAAGCATTTGGCATTAGGCATTTTAAATATTAGGCGACCTGCCCCAGTTATTAAGGGCAAACACCTCAACTACTTCCTCTCTCTCTATAAAGAGGCTTTAATGAAGGAGACTTTTTTTGTATTCCTGATCCAAGAGTTTCTTAATCAAACATTTCAATTTGAAAGACAAAATCCTGAGAAGTACGTAACATAAACAAAAAAGTGTCTTGCCACAATGGCTTCCTACTAGCAAGCTTCACAAATTGATTTAAAATAATTAAGCACTTCTAAAATACTTACTTTAATTACTGCTGGATACTCAAGAAAGAATTCAGACAATGCTTTATCAACCTCTCAATAGGAAAAAAAAAATCTAGAACCCTATTTCCCTCATTTTGTTTCCTTGTTTCCAAGAGAAAACCAACCATATGGCTCTCTAAAAAGAGCCAGTACATTTAAAAATGAAACTACAAATTCTTAAAACACTTACTGAAGGAGAGTAAAATCAGTTGGTATTTCTGGAGCTGCTATCATTTCTTTATCATCTTCTGGAACACCACTGTATTAGAAAGATATTCAAAAACCAGTCTGAAGTACAAGCTTACTTTTCTTTCTTCCTTTGTAGCGGACAACTTCTATAATAAAATAAACAAATAAATACAGTGAAAATTTTTCCACATATGAAGGGGTGAAAAAAGTTGGAAACACAGAAAATTTAGATCACGCCACCCCGTTTCCAACCAAGCTTTTTCCTGTTTAAAGATTTCATATTTTTGACTCCTCCCATGATCTTACTACAAAGTACCTCCGCAAATCTTACAAGCATCACTTACAAGCAAGTAAAATAAAATACAAAAACATTTGGCAAAACATTTTCTGAATAGGCTGAGCAAACTGGAATGGTTTTCATTAACACCTTGCAAGTAATAGCTTTTATTTCTAAACCTACACTAGATTTAAGTTTGAACTGTAACACCATGCACTGCAGCGCCCAGACTTACCAACACTAGGATATTTCTGGTTAACCAAACCACAACCAGATTTGATGTTAAATTTAAAGCATAGTATGTATACATTTAAGGACATTATGTATACCAACTTTGTATCTCTGATTTGTAAACTTCCATGACATTTTCCACAAAGATAAGCTCATACAAGTTCTCATAGCCTAGCCAGCTGTTTCACAACTCCCTGTCTTCCAGAGTTGATAAACCAGGATTACAGCAGCTTTAACACTTAAAGCATTTGCCAAGACTCTAAGAATATCAAGGAAGATAATACCATCCACACGTTATAAAGAAAAACATCAAAAACAGCATAGTGTTTTATCAAGAAAATGTAAGATTGTGAAATACTTGCTTTTCAACTTAATTATAATATTGCCACCTCCTCATAAATTTTGTTATTTATCTAATTTTCCTATGTTTAAGGGGAAAGAAACTCACTGGATACTTCAAATGTGAGATTTAACCATGCAGGCTAAATTTTTCTATGTTAATTGTCTGCCCCAGGCTAATTTTTATACAACTGAATTAAGAAAGCATGATTTTCAGGTATTTTAAAGATACTACAGCAAGGAGAAAAACCTTCGTCAAAGTCTACTGACTCTACAGCTTGCTGGAGTGATTAGGTATTTGAGGCAAAGATTTAATTTTGGCATGCTAAGCACATGTTGCTTAATGTCTGGTAGCTATGCTTCAGAGACTGCATTTCAATTGAATATGTAGATAGAGGCTGTACATTTTTGTTCCTGCAAGTGCTTATTCTGAATGCTAGGGGCCACTGTAGCTTCCAGAATTCAGAGAGCTGAGAGAAACCATAAACCCTGAACTTACTATGTTCTCTTTCTTCACATTTCACACAATTACATAAAAGCAGAGAACCAGAGTGGAAAGAAATAGTGGCAAAAAGAGAGGAGGTTCGAGATAGGCTGGTGAAACTCAAGATAGTGTGCAAAATCCAGAATGTGCTGGATTTAAAATTCAGCCAGAACAGTATTCATCCAGAACAGAAGATAAAAAGCTTCAAAAACATTGCTGCTGCAGAATGGCAGCAACCTTTGTCACCCTATTCCTCCCTTCTCTAAAACCACACGGGCACATGACCAGTGCGTTTCATCCTCTCCTGCTCCATTTGTACACTCTCTTTAGCAAACAACCATTCACAGGCAGGGTAACATCCCCTCCCCAGCCATTTATCTTTGTAACTAACTATCTGCCATTCAGTCTCACCTGATTCAATTCCCCAATAAAATGGGCAAAATATACCTCAAGAATTTTTTTCCCTGGATTATCAAGTTAAACTGGTTCAACAGCAGGTATCCGGAAGCCAATGCATGGGAAACACAAGACTGCATAGCCACAAGCAGCGGAGGGAAGAGTAGAACTCCCTTCTTTGGTGGCAAGGAGCTATTATACCATCCAGGCTGTCTGTAAAACTATATGCTCAGTTGGTGACATCGTATCAAAATGCTCTACACTTTGGATTATATTATATATATACACTTTTTAAAAAAAAAAAAAAAAAAAAAAAGATTTGCTCTGATTCCTGTCAGCAGCTTCAACTTGGAAAAATACCACAGTTAGTGCCTTGGTCATCAGGCTAGCACGTGCTCAGAGGTGTACCTCAGTAAAGGGTGGGGGAATGAAAAAGAGAGATCCAGCCACACAAGTCCTTTTTGGGCATGCTTGGGATTCAGTCCCAGTGCAAAGCAAAGATGCAAACTTCAAAAACCACACTGCTCAGTTTCAAGTTCAACCTGTCTATCAACGTGTTGTCATTTGACTTTTTCTAGTTCACATTTTTCAAGTTGAGAAGCAACACATGTACTAAAGTGACAATCAGGATGCTTACATGCAAGTTTTGTATTATGGCTCATTAATACTACCTATTTACAATACTAAAATTACCTACTCCATAAAATTTGAAAGTACTGAGAAACAAAGCAAGTTAACCACTTGTTCCCAGAATTAACACATTTTTAGCTCCGTTTATGAAAAGCAAATCTACTGTGCTATCAAATTTTGCAAAAATTCTCAATAAAGTTTCTTACAAACACAGAAATATTTTAAAGAAAAAAGTAGTTACAAAATTATGAAAAAGCATGGGCAAATGATTGAAGTATATATTCTCTACATCAAACAAGTCAAATAAATCACTTGACAAAACGAGCTGGCTGCAGTTTATACTAACTTGAACTTCTTGTAAGAACCGTTCATCTTAGTACAAACAACAAAACATGAAAGAAAACATGGCATTGTTTGGTCAGAATCACCTCATAAAATGGGAAAGAAATATCAAGTTCTTGTTAGACGCTGAAGCGTTAAGCTACTAAGATTTATGTTTCAAGAATTGTTTTTCTTGAAGGAAGAAGAAACTTGGCTCTCATGAGTGCAACTATATATTGGTATTATGGAAAACAGTAGCTACAGATGAATGCCTTGCAAGAATATATGAGGTAAGACTGTAAGGGATCTCCAGCGTCAAGCATCTCCAGCAATGACCAAAAAACCCCTTGCATTTGTCCCAGTAAAGGATAATTTTAAGAGATTTACATACATCCAGAATATGACACGGACTTTTGATTCTCAACCAGCGGCGTCAATCGACCCCAGCATGCCCCCTCTAGCAGTGGCCAACAGAAGCTGCCCAAGAAAGAACACATTTGCTTTGTTCTTATTAGTGATGTTTTCCCTGAATACCTTCCCAGCATCCAGAAATAACTCAATGATTTTTTCAGCCAGAGAGGCTGTCCCTATATTTTATAACCCCTTATCAATATTTTTTCCATTAATATTTCCAATTACTTTTTGAACTCAATATTCAGCAGCAATGGTATTCCACACAAGAACTCCCACAGCCAAACTCCATACTACCAAGAGGCATGTTCTTTGCTTTGAATTTATCACTTTCAATTTTATTTGATGTTCTCCTTGTTCTGGTATGGGAAAAGACTGGCACTGGTCATTCCCCATTATCCTTGATCTCAGTAAATGCCTTCTGGAAATTCAAAACTACTGCCAGCCATGTCTTGTTCACGCACATATGTGATGACTCATCCAAAGCACCCGGTTTGGGAAGTCAATGAGAAAGGAAAACGGTCCATATAAGCATCCTATCAGAACTTTTAAAATATACCAAGTTCATCGAAGTGCAGTCTGAAAAGAGGAATGTGAAATTGTTGGCATCTTGTAGATGCCATCCCAAACAGTGAAAGTCTACATTATCTATTAAATGTGCTCTAATAAGCAGATTATTTTAATAAATTAAATCTAAACTGAAGTGCATCATAAAAAGCAGCTCTTCTTCAGTTTGTTTTTTGCATGTTTGCAGAATTCCAACTTTAATTTTCCCAAGCAGATACTGAAATCTCTCAAGTATGTGAAAACTTTCCGAAGTCACTCAACTTTGTGAAATCATAATTAAATTATTAACTATAAAAAGAAAATGTATCCTGCTGAAAGATCACAAGGTGGAGCTCTAGCCTAAAGCTAACTGAAGAAACTCCAAAAGACAGGTCATCCAGAGGTTGACCTAGTTATTTCTGTGCAATAAACTTTATAATAGATTGCTAGAACTGCAATAATATTGTAGCACATTTCCTTTAGATTTATATTTAGATTACATAAAGACATCAGAAGATTCCTGCTTCTTTCTGAAATAAATGCATATACACGTTTGATTCAATGACTCTTCCAAAGACAGAAATGCATACAGCTGCTGTAGTACAACTGGTCTTGGTATTTAGTTTCCAAAAGCAAGCAGAAGAATTTCAAAATACATTTTAAGAGCAGAAATAATGTATCCCTTTATTGTACCTTGCCATTTAAAATTTTGCTAACAAAACGTTAATGAACTAAAAAAACACTGGAACAACAGAAGTGTCCAGGAACACTAATCATACATAATGTTGCCAACTCTAAATTTAAGAGGAATTTCTATTTAAAATAATTTGACTGATAAAAGCAAGAGCTAAGTATGAAATACTGTAAAGAACTCAAATATATCTTCACTGAAAATCATTTAAATTTTAAAAGGTTATTTTTCCCCAATACATGAATAATTAATTTAGGTATGGTTGTGATTAACTCAAATATATTGGCCAAATGTCGGGATCTGGCAAAAGTGGACAAAATTCACCAGAACAATTCACACAGTAACACATATGCTATCAGAGGCTGCTGAGTGCTACCTGTCCTCTCACAATTTCTATTACATGCACAAATAGGCTAAACATTAATATAATTCAGCCAGCAGCCTTTGTTAAAAGAATATGCATATATACATATACACACACACACAAATTATAAAGAATCACAAGATCTGTCCCAGAAGTTTGCGTTTCATACACTTGTGTATACATACACAAGCTCGCAGCCAAGTGTTTCAGGTAGGTGGGTTTCAGTTTGGGGTGGGTTCCCTACACATGCACTTTTTGTTGTTGTTGCTTGGCATCTATTATCTGGAAGTTTTATAAGGCAAATCAGTAAAGTGGTTATTATTTTTCTGGGAAGGCAGAGATGCAAAGTTTAAAAATGGCTACGTGGCCAGGACAAAGGTTTTGGAAACGTGGGATGGCTGTTCAGAGATGTATTGATTTTTCCCCTGTAATTCAGTTAATCACCTGTAAAATCAAGGACCTCACTTTCTTAATCCAGAAAATTAGAACGTCTAAAATTGTGATGCTGAAGTGTGTGGCTAAAGTTCATCCCTGAATTATTTATCTATCCATGAATGAGAAATGCTGATGCTTCAGAACCAACTATGCAGCAGCAACAGTTAAAATGCTAGTCAGATAAAATTTAAATAACGGATCAGAAGTATGTCCAATATTTTCCCTTAACTGTTTTAGAAGAGAAAGCTGTTATCAACTACATTATGCCCCTCACTCCTTTTCTGAGAGACTAGAATATGAGTAAACTTTTGTTTTGTAAAATAAGGCTTGGTTGTTTGGGTTTTTCCCCCCCAAATAATTATGGTTCTTCATGTTACTTTTGCATTCATCTTCATAAGTGGATTTTTAAGTGAGACTTTGAGAAACTCCATGACATTCCCTACAGGCCTGAAAGAGAGTGTTATTTCTACGTGTGTTATTTCTACTAATATTACACAACCTAATATTTCAGTTGCCAACAAGCTTTAAAGCAATTCTGTAATTTGAGTAAAATACAGAAAACATACTTCAAGTAGCATTCTGTATTGTAACAACTGTACTTTAACATGATTTAGTTATAACCGTATCAGCAGTTTTGATCATATTATAATACATAATCAAGACTAAACTGAAAAATAATGCAATTAATACCTTTAGATGTGTGGTTATTTTTTTGCTGTTTGCTTAACAAATGAGTCTTTTAATTCCTTTACAAGACGACTTGAACTAGACATCATCAATCTACATTCTTCCATGCTTACCAATAGAGACATGGTCTGTATACACAGTAACAGCCCATGGTGCCAAAGTCACTGAACAGTTAACACTCCAACAAAGAACCTAAATGACCTAATTTATACAGGTCTTATCTTTTCAGTCTCTTTCTTCACAGTTTATTTTTTTTCTAAACTTCCAGCTCTTACACCCCCTCCACACCACTTCTGTCCACACGTCTGTCTCTCTCTCTTCATCTTTCAAAAAATGAAAATGCAATATTACGGTGGCTGTTGATACTATGCCGTCACACTACCATTTTTATTCCCTGGCCCGCTTTTTCTTCAATTTTTATGATACTTGCTCTTTAGTTCATGCAACAAGTCTGCTGATTAAGTGGGAAAGAGCCATCTCAGAACACGCTTTTCTGACACTGTGGGCTGCTGCTGAAAGCAGTCGTCTTCCTTCCCACTCCCCAAACACACAGGAAAGTTTCTGCTCCCTTCTAGCACTCAAATGAATCAGCAGCAAGCAAATTATGAAAACAAAACCATTTCCTTCTCCCATGATTAGCTCTCCATTGGATCAGCCAGCTGAATAAACTCATCCTGAGCCACACAAGTCACTAGATGCAATATCCCAGGCAGCTGAACTCTACCCCTTTACAACAAAGCCCATGATGAGCTTTGCCAATGTCAGTGCATCACCAGCAGGAGCAGAGCTCTGCTGCGACACAGGACCAGATATATGGAAGAGAAGTGGCAAACTGGAGTCCTCGCATAGCTACTGCTAACATTCCTCCCCTTGCCTTGGGATGGGCCACAGCCAACAGTCTGCTGTTCTGTGGCTCCAGTGGGGCAAAGCAGGCAGTAAGGCCCAGATCCCCTACTGGGCTCCCACTCATGCACCTGGCTACCTGCCGAGGGGAGAGGCAGCCCTGCAGGTAAGCACCTAACCTGTGACCCACACATCGCAGGGCAACAGCATGTCCTACCCGTAAATTCATCAGGCACCTGCCCGCTCTTAGCTGCCTCCTTTCTCAAAGCATTCTCCTTACCCCTTTTCACACGCATTTCCTACATTTTCATTATATAGCAGACTGCACATATACCTACATAACCATTTGCTTCTTACCAGCCTCCAGAGAAGCCCAGCTAACAGCTGATGGTGACCGCCAGAACCTGAGAAGACAACCAGCCAGGAAACAGACAAGCACATGGAAAACATAGGTCCCCAGAGGTAATGCACACATCAGTAAACAGAAAGCAAAATTTGTTTTCACAGTTTAATGCTGTGAAAGCAAAAGCTTAAACAGGTGTGGGGGTTTTTTTTTTTGAGGGGGGGGAAGGGGAAAAAAAAAATTTAAAAGGCATATGAAAAAAGTCAGGCTACAACCTAAAGTGAAGGTTGAGGCTTTACCCCAAGTTTAGAGATTTGAAAAGTGAGTAACATACAAGGACCTCTGTATCACCTTAATAACTCTGCCAACCTCAATTTCACCATCAAATAGTCCCCCTCTCATTAAAAGTATTTTTTGGACTTCTGCTGTTTTTATTAAATAAATATGTGGAACAACTATTATGGAAGGAAAAGAGCATTCTACAGTGCTTCACAGTCATAGGATTACTCATTAAAGTAGCACTAATAACGTCAATATCTTTAATGCAGTTAAATACTATTTTGAAATATAAATATACTTTATGGTTTAAATCATATGAGGTTTTTATATTGGTATTTAGTAATTTACACTGTCCAGTAAAATGTGGGTTTAAAACACTTGATATAAGCATTACACAATACTGAAAAATTAATCAACTGAACAATAAATGCAACTATTACACTTATTAAACAGAAAAATACCTGTATTATTCTCTAATGATTCTGCCCACCAGTATTCCTGAACTTTGCTACAACGCACCTGAAATTCCCATACATCTTTAAAATGGTTTGGTTTTAGGTATCTTTTTAAAAAGGCAAAGGTAAGGTAACAAAAGTAGAAGTTACACCTCATTGTGTCTGTCACATCTTTCCCTGCCAAAGAAGAGATGGCTTCCAGATGTTGCAGTCTGACTGCATGGAAAATGAGGCTCTTAGGAAGAATAAAAGCCAAGTCAGATGACAACAAAGATTTTTAAAAAAAAAAGAAAAAAGAAAAAAAACCCCACACACATGTCTACTTAAACAAGCCAAAAGAGTTCATTTATGATACAAGACAAGCACACCTCCCAGCTGCCTAAATGCCCTAAATTTCCAAACTAAACTACAGAATAGATCCAATATGCCCCTTCAGACACTGATTTGTCAAAAATGTAGTCCTTTGCACATCCCCTCAAAATTTTGGCTCCTGTAAAAGCTAGGGATGAAGATGCACACATACTGTCCATAGCATGCAGGCAACCAGCTACACAGTAAAAGCCTAGAACAGAATTAGCATTGTTCAAATGTGCAGCCAACAGCAATGAATTACTTCAGTACACAGGGTAGAGGCAGGGTTTTCCAACCGACAAGGTATCCCATCTGGCAAGTTCTATTTTTTGTTCTTCCACTGATCAATGTGAGCCTGCAAGTTGCCTCGCTTTATAGGAGCCTCAGCTTCCCCTCCTACCATATAGATTTTCCCCTTTGAAAAGTCCAGGTCACTAGGGCTGTGTGCCCAAACCTTTGCTTGGGCATTTTTAAGAACAACTGCATTTGATTATAAATTCTGGAGGGAAGACTACACAGTACATACTGCAATAGCATCAGCTGCTACTATAAGATACAGTCAAATATTAGATGACTGAAATAAGGGAAAACCCCATAAAATAAAACTACTGAAGACTAGAAAGTAAAATCTCTCAGGCACATCTCACAGCGTCAGCTCCCATCAGCCCAGGTCATAGTGCACTTTGGATAGTCCTTTGAAGAGCCCACTGTGCTCCTCTGCACTGTGATCCCAAGCCTTCTAAGATTAGAAGAGAAAAGGAGAACTAGCTCAGTCCTGTGTTTTGTCAGCTGAGATCCACCAGAGTTTATTAGCTGAAGCTTTACACTACATAAAAATGGTCAAACTGCTTCCAGATGATAACTAAAGAAAGTAAGCCCAGCACAGAAACAAACAGAACAGAATATAAGCACAAGTCAAACTGCATTAGTCTTAACTGGATCTTTAAAATAATTTAGGGTGGGGGGAAAAAAAAGGGGGGGGAGGGGAGGGAGGTGGGATGGGGATGGGGTGGCTGGTGTGTGAGAATGCTTCATGCCCCACTCCATCCTGCTTTCTTCCCCTGCACCAGCCCAGCTTTTTTTGTAACAGGTCTGGACTAGAGAAAGGGCATCAGTTTCTCGGATTCCCTGTGGGCCACCTGCAGGAATGCAGCTGCTCTGCACCCCAACGCAGTGTGCTGTCCTGTCACCCTCTCGCTCGGATGACTACTGCCATTATCAGTCTCTCAACAGCAATATAAAACTCTATTTATAGTTAAGCTCCAAAAACTGCCATTACCTTGGTGTTTCCGTAAACAATCAAGAGCAGTCATCCATCCTTCCCTAGCTCAAATGAAAGTCTATGCCATCAGAACAGAAAATGAATATTTAAGAAAAAAAGAATAAATATTGTGCCACATCCAAACCAAGCGGTATGACAGCTAAAACCTAAGCCTTTCATAAGTGGATTACGGCTCTTTCAACAATCAATCTAAATAATCAACCTTACAAAATAAAATTCAGGTGACTACTCATGTATGCAAAAGTTGGCTTCACCCCTAAAACAGAAGAAATAAAGACAAAAACCTTGTTGTCTTTCATTAAAAAGTTATCTCTGCAATTCTGCCAACCTCAGATCATCTGTGCTCCATACATCCTCAGTCATAACTTAAAGATTTTTAATACCCAACATTTTGTTCTTGTTCTCCCTCACAACATTTGGGCTAAAATCCCAATTGGTTTGTTTGGAGATTTGCAGCACTGAATACTAATTCTGTATGAAACAGCAGTTGTGATGTGCATGGCTTTCCCCCACACAATTTAGAGAACTGAATATATCCACAATGCAGAATGCTAATAATCCATTAATGAATTCATTACTAGATGATAAAAATACATTTTATCATCACCAAGTCTAAAAATCACCCTCTCTTTTTCTTTATTCATCCTAAAACAGAGCCCTCTTAAAAGAATTTTGTGGGAGAGATGACTGGTGCTGAAGCCTCATGTATGGAGGCCTAGAGTTACCTATTGACATTCATTAAGCATCCAGAGGAAACCAGCGTGGCCACTTGTATACACCTCAAGAACATTGCAAAAATATTGGCATTATTCAAATCAATAAGTTATTTCAACTCTAATTGCTTACTTTTGGCAGGTAACAAATTACACCAACTGGGACAGCTATAACATACTATGCCTGTTTTATGAAAGCTAATGTCAAGAAAAAGTATCAAAACCAGTTCTTTTAGGGACCAAATTCATTTTGCTAAGTAAGCTGACAAATACTGAGAAACTCTTGATGTGTATAAAATATTCTGAAGCAAAGGTTAGAGAGATTTCTCATTTTGAAATTATCTTCCTTTGTAAGTCTCTCACATACTGTGCATTAGGCACCGTAGGGATACAGGAACATCCATTCCACACAGATCTAAAATACAAGATGTACTGCTTGTTAAATGAACCAAAATCAAACTTTAGGTTTCTTCATTTAATCTTAAAAAAAAAAAAAAAAAAAACACACAACCAAAAAGCTATACCCTTACATGTTTGTTCTTGAGTAAATTCATCATGTAAATAAAGCTATTAGCTCCCTCCTCCTTCAAAAGGCAGTTATAGCCTACAGCTAAATTTATATTTCGTTGAAAAGTTACTGGTCGCATTACGCAAGTATCATAATTTGTAGTAAATATTTTACTTGAGCAATGTTCAATACACAGAAAATATTTTTAAAACTACAAATATCACACTTATTAGCTCAGCAACACAGTAGAAGCTGTTGAGATAAGGTAATTACTTTCATCCTCTTTTTCCTGTATTTTCTTTTTAGAAGACAAAAGGAAAAAAAAAGGAAAATAAAAAAGGAGCAGTAGTGCCAGATGTCTCTTAAACAAGCTGCATGTGCTATGATTCCTCCCCCTTCCCCCACTCCAAGAGAGGCATTCTGGAACGGGGTGTACCCTATAGCATCAGTTAGCTGAATTCAGAGAATTGCCCCATACTCTTGGAATCGCATGAAACTTGCAGGAGATTTCTAGGACTCAGAGGTACCAATCGCTTACTAATACCCTCATCGCGAGCAGATGAAACAAGTCTCACATGCTAAATGCTGGGATTTTTTTCTTTTTCTTCCTTACAGCTGAGACAAAACTTCAATCTTGGGCATAAGTAAAGAATTCAAGCTATTGTTTTTACCGTATCTCACACACAAAAAGAACCTCCTTTTAGTCATCATAGTTTACTAGCTCCTTTAATACAAGGCATACCAAAAAATATTTTCTCTGCTAAAAGTTAGTTGGTAAGTACGTATAAAATGTAAAATAACATTTCATTGCAGTGTTGACTGTATTTACAGCAGCTATATTTTAATTCATACAGCAGTTTAATACTTGTGATTTTGTGTGGCAAATTCAGATAAATTTACTGCTGAACAACCCTTTCCTAGGACTCCTAACCAGCTCCTACGCTGCTACCCAGGGGGGGGAAACCTAACTAGGCCAACTATTACCATTCCAAGGGGGGGGGGGGGGGGGCGGGGAACAACAAACAAACAAACAAACCAAACACCACCCTTCCCAAAAAAAAAAAAAAAAACAACAAAAGAGAACAAGTTTTCACATTTCATATGCTCTGGTTTACAGTCAGATCTATTAATGACAGCTCATCTTCACTGACAAGTAAAACTAATATTCTGAACTGTAAACAGGGAGGACTAAAGAGCTGACAAATCCCATTTTGCTGACTTTCGTTACATGGGTGGTAACCTCCAACAGAGGGATGGAAAACTCATCTGCCACAGCCGAAGTCACCAGAGGACAACTATTCAAAACCTATAGTTGTCCAACAATTGCATGGAAAAATGCTTGTCACTTACTATAGTTTCAGGTTTTAATTTATTATCTGAACTGTATCATCTTCTTGCGGTTTTCAGTTGATGATCATATTTGACTTACCAGTTTGAAATTACTTCTAATTATTAAAACAAGAATTGCTAGATTGCAAGTGCTGTATCTGTCACCACGTCTTCCCCAACAATTGTTGTGGTTTCATAATTAACTGCATTCCTACTCTTAATACAGGTTTCTCTTCCTCTGTTTTGTACCAAATATATAACCCCCCATCTCCCCACACTCCAATCAGAAATGGGTAACTCAGCAGTTGAGAACATTAAGCATACAGGGCTGTTTCAGTCCTACTTTAGTTTCTCTGACTCTTCTCAGTAAATAGTAATTCCAGCTATTTTAAACAGTTGGACAGAAGAGGGGTTATTTAAAATAGGCAACACCTCTTTCAGATTGCTTTGATCTTTCTACTCCATTTTACATTGTACAATGATGCAATGCTGAAAAAAGTCAATATACTTTCTCTAAACCACATATTTAAATTTCAGAAATACAAAATTACATCTAATTGAATTCACCGTATTAAGTTATTCAGCTGTCCTATCTACTTATTCAAGAACAGTGTTTCTTTGACTTAATTAGTTAGCCATCAATTACAATTATTTATTACTCCTGTGTTGAACTCCACAGACTCTGCTTTTACTTATGGCTAACAGATTTTGTTCTTATAAATTATTTTTACCAATAGCTTGTGATCACCACTGATTCTAACATCAAATCTTAACATCTAATGACAAATAAAAAGTTTTTCACCTGGTAAGATTCTGCAAAATCATTTACTACTTACAGCTTAAAGTAGTTAAGACTTAACAAGAACTTAAAGTTCACAGCTCCTGAAACCAAGGTCTACTTAAAAAAAAAAAAAAAAAATTCAATTACATATAGTTTGTTATTACAGGGCTGGCTGTTCATTATGGGAAAAGGGAAGAGACTAAAAATTAAGTAACTGGATTAGGATTCATGCACATTTAAGATACCTTTATACAAAAAAATAACCTTATATATTTAAGTATCATCAAGTAGCAAAATTTTTCAAGTCATGATTTTAATGCCCCAGGCACTGACTTCATAAGAACACTGAATCAGCAATAAGCCATGTTATATTAATCTCTTTACATTACTAATGCAAACTGCCAACTTTGTGTTCTGCTTACTCAAAAAGCCACTTAATGTTTAGAATTGCTCTTACAATAAATCAGCAGAATAGAATTCTCATGCTGTTGTACCACTAATCACAAGTATAATATCTTGTTTCAAGGCTTGCACTGAAAATTTTCTAAATTCCTACACAGGCATGCCACTGGAAGTTAACATCACCTGACAAAATACCTACATATAACTTAACAATGTTTTGACTGAAATATATTTACCATTTTTCCTTTACTTTTGTTTGTCCATATACAACTAAGTGTAATCATTTTTAATGTTTCAGAGTAAGGTTTAATTCCTCACCTAACCTACGTGAAAAACCTCCCACTATTTCGGTCATGATCTATTACATAGGCAGCAAAACATAGGTTACTAATAAATCAATTGATCTGAAGAAGTAACTATAATAATCCTACTGAAATACACTTATCAGATCTGTCTTGGAAGACTCAAACGTAAATAATCAAAGGGGTTACATCTTTCCAAGATTTTTTTCTTCCCCCTGTTTCAGCATCATTGACTGCTGCTTTCTTGTGGACATCATATTAAGAAGAGTTTATATGTTAACAAAACATTCTATTTGGAGTAAGTCTCCTATCCCCTCCACAACAAGCATGCTTGGGGCCATTAATATGTATACCTGATCCTGCGCAATTTCATAAACTCAAAAGGTGAGACTAATATTCCATTCAGAGGATGCTTTCTTGGCATCAGACTGCCTTGGTCTTGAAACAATATAAACCAAATTTTAACAAAAGTTAGGGAAAGAGGTAATAACATTCAATCTAATTGTTAGACAAGAACATTTTTATCTGAGTGTAAATTAGGTCTGGCGGTTGTTCAGCTTGACCTCCACTTACTATAATCTTGCCCTAGGGTATGAAAATCCTAGATCATTAAATGCTATGAATTTAGTCTTGCAAGCAACCTAAAATGAACCTGCAATCAGAGCCACGGTTTTCAACTGCTGCTAAGAGTTGAAGAGACAATAGTGATAACAGATAACACCATGTCAAGTTGGGCTTTTTATTTGGTTGGTTTTGGTTGGTTTTTGGTTTGGTGTTTGTTTTTTTTTTGTTTTTTTTTTTTTTTTAAATTTCAAGGTGTTTTTGAGATTAAGGGAAAGTAATTACCGTTTAAATTCAGAGGTCAAAAGAAAAACAATCCAGCATTTTTTTTATTTTTTAATATATATATAGTTCAGTTGGAAGTTTGGGAAGTTTTTCTGAGAAAAGATGGGTTAATATAAAGCTGCCCACTTCTTTCAGTTATGAGAAACATTTTAAAATGCCAGCTTTTCTACAACTCTCTAGACAGTCAACAGACATTTTAGGAACTGCTAACAATTCATTACTGTGAAACAGATGCCTGCCAAAAAATTAATTACAGAACATAAATTTTATTACTATGTGAATTAACTTAAGACTTCATATGCTAAGCTTAAAAACTACTCTAGAACCACAAAATCTGGTATAATACACAGCCCACTAAGAAAACAAGGCAGAAGAAAAAAAAAACAGAAAGGTATGTAAGCACTTCCGCAGCTGATCATGGCAAGATACACTTGCTAGGCCACAAACTAGCAAAATTCCTCTTTTGCAAGTCTTAGCTGCAGGGAAGGAACAAAGGTAAGAACAGTAGACCAGCAGAGAAGGAGCCAGACAGCAACACAGAACCTTTAGAAAGGTCAGAGAAGACTGACGATGGACCACAGAACAAGCAGTAATTAGCTACTTGTGAGCTTAACTTATACGGTAAGGGAAGGTCCAAGAACATAGCTAGAGCATTTGAAGGACTAAAGCACACGAATGGCGAAGTCAGAGCTGTTTCAACAGCGAAATAAAATGACAAAACACAAACACCATCTGCGATATTAAAAAAGCTTTAACAAGAACTGGAGATGTCACTCGATTTAGAGAACTCTGCACAGGTCTCCCAGGGAATTAACTCCAATTAAGATCCATGTGTATTAATAAAAATAAGAAAGCATAGTAAGTTTTAAAAATTAGACATCAAGTCTTAGCACTGAATTTACACACAGTAAACATCTACTACCAGTGACAAGCTCGAAAGAAGCCTTTTCACCCTCATAGTGGGGATACAGAGAAACAGAAAGTACTCCATCAAAATTGTTGTTCACACAGCTTTCTCACAAATAAATGCATAAAACTCTTTATGCAAAAAGAGCCAATTCACAAAGGACACCTTACCAGTTTAGGCCTAACAGAATGTCATCAGGTTTCTCTATAGCATGTACAAATATTAAGCTCTTTTTCCGAAGCAAAATAATTGCATGCCATTCTCTATCAGACCATATAATGATGTTATTAACTGTATGATTATTACAGACTATAAGTAACATGCTACAGCAACAAAGGTTTAATCATTCTTTACATTACAGTATTTCTATATTTAATTCTGTATTACAGCCCAACTGAGTATACACATTTTAGAACTGCAATCACAGTTACTCCACTCGAACCCCTCAAAAGAACACATTAGGGAGAAAATTAAAGTTGTTTTGACTCTGATAGGTGAAAAACTGTATAGTATAAATTGAGAATTTTAATGATATCAATGTGTCTTCACCTGACTTCCCCAAGAATCAATTTCCTTAAGTTTAAATAGAAAGGAAAAGATCATTTTGCAGAGAAAAAGACAGTTGTCCAGCATTATTTCCAGAAGCAGATACCAAAATATTTTCACCTCCTCCAATAACCCTGAAGAAAGTGAAGTACTCATCAAGCAATTCACTTTACATATGAGGTGACTCCTTGGAGCAACACAAGCAGCAATTTCCAGCTCAAGAAATCTCCAGAGTATTTGCTGGATTGCAGAATTTACACCCCTCAAGCACTAGCATAAAATGATGCCTTTAAACAGTTCCCCTTTACCAAAACAATTCTTGTTCAAAATGGAAGCTAATATTTGTCAAGTAAGAGAAGACAAGGAACTACCCTGGCTGCCTATTTAAACCAAATCTCTCACCAATTTCTCATCAAGGTTCATGCACTATGATGATTCCCTATCCTGAAACAAAAAGAACAAATTTAAGTTTTGATAACTTACCATTCCCAAAATTTACATTAAAATAACAAACTAAATTATTTATTTATTATTTATAAATAAATCACAATCTCATTTTATATAAGCAGCAATGGTTTAAAACATGTGCATCTCCAGCACAGTAGTAGAATGTAAATGAAGTATAACAATATGGGTGTATGCTGTAAGTAACAAACAAAAACAAAGAAATAAAAAAGATTTAAACCATCAGGGTTGAAATACCATTTGATGTTCTCATATATCACACAGCCTCTAATGTGCAATATGAAATGCTACTTGTTAACAGTTCTCATCTAGGCAACATAAAGGCAAAACCTAAAAATTCCGGGTGTGATTTTTCAGTTTTCTGGAGCACACAAGACTAAAAGGGGGAGAAACAATATAAAGCACCTATCTTAAATATCTTTTTAAAGAGACTGACTGATCAGTAGTGAGAAGGAAGGAACATTTATCTTCTCTAGGAAAATGAGGAAAAAACATTTTGTAGAAAAATTCATTTTGTAAAAATCTATCAACATTTCTGTCAGCAAGACTAACAACTAGACAGAACTTATACTCGAATGAGGAGGACAGGAAAAAAGCCACAGAGCATGAAAGAAGTCAACAAAAACTAAACACACTAGAGAGAGATCCTTAATAATGAGCAGGATAGAAATCACAAATGAGAAGGGAAACACTATGTAGTGACCATGTTTAAATATTCAGTACTAATGGCTGATAATCATATTCTGTAAGCAGCAGGAACAGGGGTGTGATGTTGCAAATGCAATAAATCCCCAAGGAAACAATATGTCTTCAAGATGTTCTCTAGAAACTGCTTATGGTTGATTAAAGCAGCATCAATAACACATATCTAGCTATGCACAGGCAGGTAACAATCACCCCACGCTGCTAGTGAGAGAGGAAAAAAAAATGAAAGACCACATGACTTGTGTTAACCTTAGCAGTTAAAAGCCAACAAAAATCAAACCAGCAATACTGCAGTATTCTAGTCCTCTCAGTCACATGAAAGAAGGGATGCACGTGCATTTTGTCATGAGTGAACAGAACTTACTAGTAAAAACATTTCTTAAGCCACAATTAGCGAAATTCCCCTCTTTCACAGCAAATATTGGTATTTAAGTATTTTTAATAGAGACATAAAACCACTCATGAAGAGCAGTATTTTAAGAAAGACTGAAAATACTATAATTTAATATATTAACTTCCAGTCATTTAAAACAAACCTTTCACAAACTTTTATACATGAGAAAGTCTTTTGATATTGGATACAGGTTACCTGTTTTCCAATAAAACAGCTTGAAACCTGAAAGGATAATGAACATCCACAACCCAAAGCCCAAAGAAAACTGCAGAGCTGGAATAAAAAGTATTCATCTTCCTGGTCTTCCCCCACTCATCTTACAGTAGACGAAACTTCTGCTGTGTCTGCTCCAGTGCTCCCTGTACTTTCATATGTGGGGAGAAAGAAAAAGGACAATGCATCATAACAGATGATATCTAGTTCTCAAAACCTTCTTGAGTATTAACTAACAGACAGCACTTACACTCGCATCTCTAACAATCAATCTATCCACCCCAATAGCACAGGCTCCCTACATCCTTTATGATCCCTTACTGATCAGAAGGAAATCATGAGCTACACATTTTTACAAAATTTTTTAAATCTCACTTTAACCTGTGACAATTGCTTGGAACTTCTGGAAGGCTTCCACAATTCTTCTCTAATGAACTAAAAATCCTACAAGCACATGGAGTATGGGCAGTCAAAGTACAAATCTAGGCAGTAACTCATCAGCTGATTTATCAAGGGTTAGTAAGAAGAGCTCTGTCATGGTTCTAACTCTACAAGCAAAATGATGTTCAGTGAAATCCATTTGCAGACTGTGTATATATTAAAAAATGTTGCCTACCACAAATATTTGCAAATATGTAACCATTATTCATTAAGAAAAGAGAGTCTTTTAACTATACCAAACTTATTCCTTAAAACAGGCTATTAACCTAACAGTTACCTTTCAGACAAGGCAAGCTTTGTACTGTTCCCTGAAAAAGCCATGGCGTTCTCAACCAATGGTGCAAGACAAGAAAAAAAATATTTTTTTCAATTTAAGCTGCTAAGTTGCTAAGAATACTGTGGAATCCAAAACATTTTTCTAGAGGCTACCAACTTAAATCTCACATGCTTTAGTCATGTGAAAAAACATTAAGAACCCAAATACATAATTTTTTTTTCCCCACAATAGGACACTAGAGTAGTTTCCAAAAAAATGCCAGAACAAATGCTACTGACAAGAAATCAGAGGATTGCTTAGAGGGATATGAGTTTTAAAATAGACCTTTAAGCTAGGTATACTGTACACAGAAATGCAAACAGTTAAATACGGTTGGCCAAAGCATAAGGAACTGGATGACTACAGTCAACCTACCAAGGTGGTCTTGGCTACCCTAAAGAACAAGTGAAACATTATAGCACATCCCAGTTTTAAGCTTCCCTCACTAAAATTACATAAACCAAATAGCAAGATCACCAACACTCACACATTCCTTTAAAATTCCTCCACTTGCTTTGCCTGAGTGCAGGAGCTACAATGCTCATCTAACTTAACCCTAACAAACCCCACTTCCCTCAAGAACTCGGCAACACGCCTGCTCACCAATTCATCTGTGGCCTTCAACAACCATTTTTCTAAACTTGTGTTTTCACAGCACAGTTTATGCAGCACACATTATTGCATGTCCAAGTTAGATTAGAAGCAGTATGCATTAACAAAAAAAAAAGGGAGAATTATGTTAACAGAAAATTTCTTAAAAACATTTATTCAAGAGTACAGTACTGTACTTCTCACTCCGAAGTAATTAATCATTTCAATTAAAGTTGACTGGTCCAATGTGGAAACCTTTCCTGAGACAGTGAAAAAATGCTTGGTTTTTATCCTCTCTATCAATACATACAGGAGCAAAATGAAATTTTAGTCCAAGAACTGCTTTATGAACTTGAATTTATGATTAAGTTGATTTTGGAGTAGGGAAATCTATAGAAGCCAAACAATGTATTTCAAAAAAAGAAGAAAGAAGGAAAGGAGAGAGAAAAAAAAAGCGCCTTTGTAATACTGCACAGGAAACTGCACATCTAACCAAATAATAGCAAGTGACAGAAAAACAGGGAAAACATTTTATTTCTCCCTTTCCAGCCTTTTGCCCTAACTGGTACTAAGTGATCAAGTCTACTTCCATAGATATGAATGGGTCCCTAAAAACCAGTGTGTCCCCTAGGCTTTCTTCAGTTTAGCAGGTTTTTTTTAGAAGGTCCTGATGGAATTTCCTATGCCTTGTCAGTGGTAGTTGTTAATGTGGACCCATTAGGCTACATCTCCATTATTGACAACTCCCCTGTTTCTACTTGCTACGCTGAAGACCACTTACCTCACAAGAAGAATTAGCAAGTATCAATGCAAGAAAAAGATCTTCTTTTTAATGCAATTAAATAGGGCAGCACTACCATGTCTTTCAGAGAATTCCAAAAGACAGAGGAGTTAACAGTGTTAAAAGACAGATGCTATTCATAAATCTAAATATGTGGGGGCAGGAATGAGGGAGAAGGAGGAAACAAAAATGGCATGGATAAAGAATTACTTCAGGAAGGTAACTGCTACCAAATTAGAATAAGATGATTAATATTCAGCCATTATGAGATGGACAGTATTTACCTATCATATAATTTAGTCTTTAATAAGCAAAATCAGTAGTACTGACTCTTCTGTAATATCTTATGCCTTTATTTTAATTAGGCTGTCAACGTGGAGAAATTCAGTATTCTAGTAATAATTCACAGTTATTAGAAACTTCAACAATAACGTAACTTATTAATTCCATTTTGTAGCCCATAAAGCAATACAGGTAGATAACGCACACCAACAGGTATACTCATCTATACTGTCATCACACACAGTTCACAAGGAACAACGCTCAGGGGAAGAATAACCCAGTCTATTCTAAGTAACTGTACGGCATTTTCAGAATAAATAACGGTCTTATTCCAAAATTAAGTCGCCAGAGGAAGAGTCTAAGCACAGGAAGAGCTAATTTACAAGACAGTCAAAAACTGCAGCATGATACTTAAATCACACCATCTTCCAGGTTTCTGCATAAACATTTGCCTTCTGTGCCAACAGGACATAGCAGTACACTGCAAGAGTCCTTTGACAGTGATACCACAATTGTTACTACCTGGACAAAGCAGTACCAGAGCACCCAGTCATGAAAACTTGACACATATTAGGCTGAGGCACACAACTACATTTCTGATAATCTTGCGCGAACACATAATGCCGGATCTGTCCTGGACAGAAGATATGTGAATCATCATTAAACCTGTTTGAGAATTATAGGGTGATTTTACAAACAGGTAAAGTTAGTTAGCACCTTTCTAACATGTAGCTGTGGCATTTTTGATTCATTAACACTTAGGGTGCTGCCAGGCCTTCTTCACAAAGGATCGGCACCAAAATAGGATTGTTTTGTAAATTATAAAAACATTAACTAACTGAAGCAATACTAAACCCAGTATTACAGACAACGAAAGCCCTTACTTTATCAAGCTCTGGTTGAATTTAGTGCTTTCTTTAAAAGAACACCTATACTGGCGGCAGAGGGGAAGCCAAGAATGGAGAAAAACGGGGAGGGGGGAGAAGAGATGCAAAAGAAGGCACAGAGCACACAGCTTCAACTGCCACTGTTACTCTAAAGTATTAAAGTTAAAATACAATGGCATTTTGAAAAGAAAACCAACCCTAACTTACATAAAAGGAAAAAGTATCTCCAGGAGTAAAGATAAACACATCATTTGCCCAATAAAACCAATACAGACTATAACAAACCAAAATACTGTACTATATATCTAACAAGAATGCAAAATAGTATTTCCAATCATGTTACCAAATACCTTCTACTACCTTTTCCTTAAAGACACTCCTTACTGCCTTAAGTTTGCATTTCCTTCAATGCTGATTTATCATTATACTATATCATTAAAATATTCTAAGCAAGTATTTTCTTACCATTTTTGACAATTCTATTTCTTGGTAATTTATATTTCTCTCAAACTTATTTTCCTCTCCTTTTGATCCCATTCCATGTATATCCATCCAAAGACATTCCTTAGCATTGCTTTCTCAAGATTTGAGGCTCTAATAACACCACTGGTGAAATACATTTTTCAAGTAACTTTTTTTGCATGCCAATAACATTTTTGCTTATTATCATAAAATGATATTAACTGTTCTGATTTGCTATAAGATAATCGCTTCTGAACGTGACAATTGCAATAGTCAAGCTTTTGTATGATGCCCAAAATAGCAATATTTTTACAGCAACATGCAGCTTATATTGTTTGACGTGTCTAACTGATTAATTCCGTCATGTACATGTTCCCTGAATAAACTGCAGAATCTTCCTCCATTTTAATTGGAGTATATGTATCTACTCCCAGATTAGTGGCTCCAGAGAACCACTTAAATAGAAGTAACAATATAGTAAAATTCTAGCAGTTTGAGAACACAGATACCCCAGATTTCTAACACTCTAGACTATGTACTATATTGTGATACACAAGTCCCAATGTACAACCTGCAACACATACCCTTCAACTCTAAATGTCATTCTTTTGTGCAGAAACTACCAAATCCTAAAAATTAAGTATATATTTAAAACCATCATGCTCTCCAGCAGTTAAAGGTTTTACACTGCTATTATTGAACACTTAGAATATAAAATGCTTTGCACATACATTATACAAAATCCATTTTTAAAACTTAAGCACTTCCACTAGTTCCACTTAATTCCCTATTTCACAACCTTTGCCTTTTATCTGCCTTCTCAAATTGTCATTCACCTTTAGAAAAGGAAGCTGGTCGATGGCAACAACTTGGCCAAGTACTAGTAATTTCAAATTTTTTTCCAGTATTCCCTTCAGTTATCAACTGAGAGCACATTTTATACCAATTTGAACAGACTGCATTAACTCTACCTATCCTCTTTTTTGCTAAATAATGAATGAAACTACGAACAACAACCACAGTAGTTTGATAATACAATAAAATAGATGGGTTGCTACTAGTGAAAGGAACAGTCCTGCTGCCCCCTTCTCCCTGCATTCACTTCTGGCCATATCTCATAGTCAAGGGCACTTGTCAGACCCTTTGTTGAGCAACAATCTATTAATTTCTTTTTGAACGAATTAGCTTTCCAACAGTTTAGTAAGTTGAGCTGGCTCAACAAGAGAGTCCTGTGGCTGGTGCAGGAAAACATCTCTTTTCAAAATCAGTGAGACATTACAGCAGACATGATCAACTGTTCAAATTACGTCAAAGGAATAAAAGAGATGTCCATACCGTTTTAGTAGGCTACAACTGCTTTAAAAGTTGCCACACACTGCTCCAAATCTAGCTTATCCTCTCTGGCTACAGCATTATGATGCATAATTAGTAGAGCACCCAAATGCCAGTAGCAAGTGTTATCTAGCCAGCTATGAAACATAAAAGCCTGGCCCCAACGTGCTATTTTTCCAACAATAACAAAAATTCATAATTCACTCTGTTTTGTGGTGCCTGAATAAATGTTCTGACAAGCCAACAGTTGATCACCTTTGCCTATACAAAATGGCAATGAAAGCAGCAGAGATGTGACAAATAGAAAGACGTTACATCCCTGCTGAACAAAGAACCACTAGCTCATTTTACCAAGTACAGCCAAGAGTGGTCTCATTTAGGTTCTATAATCCATTACTATTACAATGTTTCTTCAGCATATCAGACATGATTAGAATCTGCCATTACTCTTATAAAGCCAGGACTAGCTCTATTTAATCACAGACGGCACTCACCACTGAGTAGTTTAATACTGTAAGAGTACGTAATGAGAACTAGTTCTATTTCTAATTATTTTCTTCATTGATCTGTGTAGCTTCTAAAAATCATGCTATTACCAGAAAACAAACAAAATTTTTTTTACTGTGTTCATACCCAAGTTGTTTTGACTAACATTTTGTCAGATGATAATCAAACAGAAATACAGTTTTATTCTAAGATCAGAAGAATTCTTAGAACAGTACTAGACCTGCATATGGGATACTTGCGCACGCTCTTAATTTTTGTACAACACTACTTTTCTTAAAAAGCTAGCTATATTTTAGACACTTAGTGAAGGTCAAAAGTCCCAGAGCCATTTAATTTCTAAAGCTACTGAACTTTACAACAAACAAAAAAACCCTCATTACCGAAAACTCAAAACCTCATTAACTAAAACTCAACAGCAAATTAATACATAACAACCAATTTAAAATTGGTGAACTGTTTGGTCAAAGACAAAACGTAACCTGAAGTAAAAGATTAGACCTTCTTCTATAGACTTTTTCTCTCTGAAATTTACAGTCAGCTTTTAATGTGTTACAAGTTACAATTCAAACTTGCTTACAGACTAATAGAATTTTGTTCTCAAAATTCTGCAAACTATATATTCCCGGAGACTATACACTGTTGTCAGACGAATTTTTTACATTAATTTAGGAAATTTCTTTCCACTTCCTACTAAAAGTTTAAGACCATTATGCCCTATCCACCACTTCATTTTCCTTAGTGTTCTGTGTCTCCAAGATGCAACACAACGCCACAGAAAAGTATCCAGGCCAGTCCTGGTGCAGAAAACAAGCAAGCTGCTTTAGCACAGTACCCCACCTATACTAAGATGGCCCTGATCTCAGTATTTCTTCTGATTAGACCACACTGTTTCCAGCATGCAATTTACTGTATAGACCTGTTCTTGCAAATTTTTGTGTTTAACTCCCTAAAGAAAAGCTGGAATGACAAAATCTGGAAGCTTAAGTCAGAACTGCTGGAGCCTCTCTTTAAAAGGATGCTTAACATGAAAACATATCCAATCCAACTTGCAAAGACACACATTTATAAATTCATGCATATTACTGTTGTAAACTACCTGCAGAAAAGAATATTTTACAATCTCTTCAAAAGAAAAATAAGCAGTAGAAAATCTGGGTAATACAAGCTAAAACATACAACTACATAGCTTTCTGTAAAAACTGCCACTCAAAAGGGGCATTTTTATGAATTATGTTTGGTTTAAATCCATATGGTGATTTTTCAGAAACTGCTGCAGCAAACTACTTCCATAAAACACACTAGTCATTTACAGGTAATCAACAGCATAGACAAAAACCAACATAACAGTAGTTTTCAAAGTAGAGCACAGGATCCTAGTAAAAATGTACATAGCTACTTTGGTTTTGGTGTTGTGAGAACCTTACTGTAATCAAAACAGTAACAGCTTAATGAATTTGTCATACCAGCTATATTTAATAAATATCAGTTAACTGAAAACTACCATTTATAATGCCAGAACACAGATAGGGAAAACCCTAATAACTTTTTAGTACAGGTATACAGTAAGTAATTAAAATAATTTTCAACTTAAGACTACGTTTTAAAATGAATGACAGACAGTTCTTAAGAAGCAAGATCAGAATGAACATTATTCTCACAGCATTACTTGTTATGAATATGCTATGGCTCCCCAGACTGGAAAGAAAGAAACCTTAATATAGTAGAAACAAAACCTAGCACAGAAAAGCTTGAAATACCACACACAAAATGAACGAAATGCCATTCTTTCCAGTAGTCAGCATCCTGTAACGCACAGACCTCCTGAAGAGTAGTACTATACTCTATTCATAACTTACTTCTACGCCACACTAAGCCAGAAGGGTAAAGTGACAAAAAAGGTATGTTAATAAGATGATAAAGATTATTCTTAACTACACTAGTTACAGCATTTTGTTCTTTTTGACATCAAAAAAAGTAGGGGTCATAACTGGCTGTAACTGATTTATACTGACAGAAATTGGGCTCAAAGATTAGTTAATATTTGCAGAAGACTTTGAACATACAAAATGCTATGTAAGTAGCAAGTATTAAGTCTTCCCACACACTCATTTTGGCATGCCTCCAAGCAGGGAAGTCCCACAGAAACATTTCAACAGCAGTAAGGAGAAACTGAAGAGAGCTCAGGCAATCACAGCTATATTCACAACAGTCCTTCTAAGGAGCACCTGCAAAACTGGGGAGAACCAATGCCCACTAGCCATGCTCACTGCCTTCTACAAATTCAACACCAAGAAAGTAACTCCTATTCCAACACGGCTTATTTAAATGGATACTAAACAACCCGAATCTCTATAATCCTCTGTACAACCTAAAACGATCTAGAAAACGCCAAAAATTTTGTACATGTGGCTTTCCCGTTGTCTAGTATTTCTGACCAGACTACAACTTCACAGAGCAAAATCACAGCCTACGGTGTGGCTGTCAGTTTGATTATTCACATAGAAGTTTGTTTTCAACAAATCATAGCTTCTGCCTAGAGCAGACCAGTTTCCCCAGATCTAAATTCTAAAATGGTGAGGAATTAAGCAATGAATCACTATGCAATAGTTTCTGATCAATCAACAGTAAAGTTCTTCCCAAACACCTAAAGAAGAAAGGCGGCATCTTCTTAGCTAGTTGAAAAAAATCAGAGGATTCCACATTGTAAAAAAACACTCTGCAAGTTTTCTTCCAAGAGTGGAAGAAAACAAAATGCTCTGAACTGAGCCTAAAGCGAGGTAGAGAGGAGAGGCAGGCAATGTGTTCAGGCATTATTTGGTCTATTTCTCAGTATCTCTGAAGGACTTTATTAATATTTTATGAGATTAAAAAAAAGGCATGTCTGGTTTATTTATCAGGCACTCCCACAGATGAGACCTGTAGCCTCAGCATGCCCCCAAAAACTCAGAAGCTAGGAGGGAAATGAGTTGGGAGAGATGGGACTTAAGATCATTGCATAGGATGGTCCATAAAAAGGCCGAAGACAGACCTCACGTTATAGAGCTGGCACTGCAGTTTCCATAAACCACGGAAAACTCGAGAGTGCAAAGGCTTATAATAAGATCTAACCACAACAGGCTGGTAAGCATCCAACTGAAGGAGGAGGTCTAGCAGGGTTTTGACAACAGCATCTGATTAACCACGCTAAGGCTGGAAGAAAATCTTGAGGGGAGGAAACTCTTCTATAACCGTTCCTAAATCTTCTCTTACCCTTTCCATCTCATTCCAAGTAACACCTGCACAACTTCTAACCAGCGCATAGACTGAAACCAAAGAAAAATGTTCATGATCCTCCTGCCTGCATAAATTAATGCAAATCAACAGCAGTCCTGAATTTCCTTGCAGAGCTTCAGCTGATCTATGACAGACTATGTAACATCTAAAAAAAAAAAAAAAAAACCACAACAGAGCTCACTACAAAGATTAGAGGATTACTTTTAGAACTGGCATATCACCCAAGTGGTTTTTAAGAGTAAGACCAGGTAGAAAAGTAGCAGATGACAGTAGGAGTACAGTTTTATTTTCCTGGTCCTACAGTTACGGAAAACATTGTCCCTACTGTTGGACCAGGCAACTGATAATGACACTTCAACTACAGAAAGGGGCAGTCCCCCTCAATTCTATTCTCACTGGCCAAAAGCTCCTGTATCCTTTCCCATGCAGGAGCAGCGCCCATTTGACTCCACAGAAAACTACTCGTCTTCACAGTTTAGCCCCTTAAACCTCCTTGAACCCCTCGTAGGGGGCACATCATGAAGGCACATCTTCAGTAGCTTGAAGGGAACAAGTATGGAAGGAAAAAGACTATGAAAGAGGGAGGAAACTCTGCACGTGGAGTTATGTTCAAAAACTACTTCCAGTTACGTTAATTGCCCAATTCTGTTCTTTCAAATCAGTTAAGTAACTACTCTCTCCACCAACTACCCTCATACTAAAAAACAACTTTCCATTTTCAATGGATTGCCAGCTTGATTTCTCTCCTCCAGATTCCCCTGCAAAAGGTTTTAATGATTAATTTTTCAATTCCTAATTTATCAAACATTTAAAACAAACATTTGCACCTTCCACATCTGACGGGGCAATATATTCCAAGATTAAGATTTTACATAAAAGCAGTTATTTATACTTTATGTAGCTAATAACCCAATGCCAACATATTCCACAACAGAAAGTGCAGGTGATGCAACTGGACCCTGAACATGCTTTTGAAAAGGTTCTAGTAAGCATCAACATATTCTTACACTTTCCTATCTTTCCCATCTTCCTTGGTATACTTTGCTTCATCCTGGTAATCCTAATTCATCTTCTAGCATGCTTAACTCCTTATATACTGTCAAATAGTCCTTACTGTAAAGGAACTAAAAAACTTCCTAAGTTTCTTAAATCCCCAAACTACCAAGAACATGGACTCAATCTTGCATCCAGAAGAACTGTTAGAATTTTTCCATGCTTCTCTCCACTGGAGATAGGGGAAGACTAAGCCCATTTGTAGGATTATGCAAGAATGCATAAATCCTCTCTGTAAACAAAACTTCCCTAACCAGTTTTCAATGCAAGGTACGCTTCACACAGTTTATACCCCCTTGGCACGAAAAGGAACAAACTTGAGAACTCAGTTTACAGAGATTGTTACTGCATTTGGGGGTGAATACGAAGAATCTTAATGTTTGACCTACTGTATATGAAGAGGATGACTTACTGTATTTTCTTCTACCCACAGTGTTATTGAACTGAAAGTTTCTAAAAACGTTTTTGACGTTTTTGTATCATACTGATGTATACAACCTGTGTCTTGCCACCTTTGAAAATTTTTGCTTAGCAGTGACTACTGCTCTAAGGCACAAATATACTCTAAGTACACAACTTTATTAAACTTCCATAAAACCATTGCATTGCTGAACAGAAATTGAGCAGTATGACCAGAAAGACAATGCAATGCAGCAAGAGAAATAAAATGCCTAAAGACTGATTTTTCTGATTATTTTTCAACTGTCAAGCCACAGGTTTTCTAGTTTACAAAATCTGTTCTATTTCACAGTAGAGTAGTAATATAGCATACATACATTGCTACATCAGCAATACTTTTTAATTCATAAACATTTTAAAAATTAAACAAATACCAATATAAATGCGTCAGTTTTGAAAATACAGCTTATCAAAGCAAGTCAAATGGAAGCCCACTTAATAGAACAAAAGCAGCTTAAACATGGAATGTTGAAGACAAAAATGTAATTCAGCAGCACAAGCAAAAAAATCCCAAACATTTTTCCATTATCATTGAATTATTTGCCTTAAACCATTTCTATGTTTGGTAAATCAATATGCAAAAGCCAGTTTCACTTTTTTTGGCCAATCGTTTATTAGCCCAGTAACGACAGACCTATACCACAGATGCAAGAGACATACTTGTGCATCTTTCCTTTCTGGTTACCATAGTTTCAAATGAACTGTAGATTTCTAGAAATAATACTTATAAGAAGGAATTAAAATATCACTGCTTAAATCTGACAACTGCAAGAAACATTTTGATCGGTGTATGACACTTAAGTGAACAGGTAAATGCTTAGGAAAGTAAATTTTATTTGCAAGACCTTGTCATAGACACAGTAGTAAAGCTTGAGCGTGGACAGCAGGAGAAGAATAGAATACGACCAGAGGGAAGAGGAAAGTAGGCACCAAAAAGTTATTCTGTAGCCATTCACCTCTCTCTCTTTTTCAATAATTTCCAATAAAAACCACAATCAGCTCTAAAGCAGGTCATTAGCTTCCCAAGCCTCCATCATGAAGGAATACTTTCCAAACACATACTGGGGGGTGGAAGGGCATGCATCTTCATAGGAATTTGAGATGACTTTAAGACCTGAAATAAAAAAAGACCTTCCAATAAGAACAGCATAATAGATTGCCAGAGAGACTGAAGAAAAGCCATTCTCTGAGATATTCAAAACTTGACTGGACAAATTCCTGAGCAGCCTGGTCTAACTGGACAAGCTTTAAGCAGGAGGTTGGACTAGACCTCCACAGGGCCTTCCTGTCCTATACGATTCTGTGACCTAGAACACAAATAATTTTTGCATTGTGGCATCACTTCTAGGAAGCAATTGCCCAGCCATAATGCAAAGCTCTGTTTTACGTGGAGTCAGAAGGAAGTGTTTTGGACATAGTTTTCAAACACATACATAAAGCAATGATAGAAATAAAACAGTATATGGCAGCACACCAAACTGGAACTTTCCTCTAAGAATATAGTTCCCATCTCAAAATAGTACAAAATAACAAAATTTTAAAAATACTTATGTTACTAACCTTAAATTATGAATATCACAGTCTTTCCTTTTGAACTATATTTAAATTGTATTCTTGACCCTAAATCAAGACACAATAGTCTGTATCAATTCTATTTCCTATTTGTCCGCCACAAGCATAGCACTGCCATATGTAGACTGTAGCCACGGGTCATTCTCGTTGGGCCGGGGGGAAGTCTTTATCAAGTTTCCCCAGTTTTCTCCCTTGGAAAAAACATCATAATTAATCAGTTCTCTGTTTCTAAGATGATCAGAAGTGAAATAAAAAATATTGCCAGTGGTCAGGATGTACCGCTTTATTAGTCAAATTAAATTAGTTGGCCACTATATCCATAACTATAAAATGTATCTTATTCCAGGACCCATGTCATGTAAAATCACCTTCAAATTAAAAAGTAGACACCTCAAATGCACGCCACATGAATTACAAAACTGTGTTCCTGACATTTAGTACTTACACTGGTTTTGTTAGTAAGTTCAGTTATGTACATATTCAATTGCCCATAGTAAGATAATAAAAGTAACATATAAAAAAATATGGATCTTCAATATTCACCCCCCTACTCCATACAAACTCTCCTCATACTGAACACTCCTTGCTGGAAGATTACACTCTGACAAATAAAATCAGCCAATTATATTACTTGCATATTATCTGCTAACTAAGACTTGATATGGTCCAAATTTCCAGAGTTGATCCTTCTTAAGGGATGAACTGGGAGTTTACCTAAAGGAATAATAGGTAATTGCATGAAAGGTGGAAAAGCCTTATCTTGAACAGCTTATTTTTATTTGTAAACAAAGTAAAAGTCAATCTTTTTTTCCCAGATGAGATGCTGCAAGGAAGATATTATTTCATAAAACGTAGGCTGAAATCCTACGTTAAGTAAAAAAAATGCAATTCAGCCATAACCAAGAACTGCAACATTACCTCCAAATCAAAAATATTCATCTCTTTCCAGGCAGATAACATGTATTAAGCAATAGGAAGATAACTGCATTAAGTCCTCTTTGCTATGTGACTACATGTACTACATCACCACATCTTCCCAGGAAACATCAAATTGACAAGCGTGTACACTAAATGATGCCTGTTACTCAGTGGGAGTGGGGTACTACTGGGGAAGGGAGAAACTTGGGGGAAGCCTGCAGGTAAGATTAGTTGTCCTGCAGATCACCCAAAGCTCACTCACTGGCCAAAAGTTGAGCAGCATTTCACCCCTGGCAACAACTTGAAGCCAATTTTGGAATGCAATCCCAACTAAATAAAACATGCATTCCTAAGGTTTGTTGCTTGTTTTTTAAGTGGTCAGTAGTTTCAGAAATGTTTTGTGCTTTCAGAAATGTCAGTATATTTGATTTCTTTTCCCTATTTTGCTAATAGAAAAAACCTGAAATTTGGAATCCAGCTATAATTCTTCTTATCAATCTAGACCACTGCAGACATACATATTACATGGCATCCTGCACCATTTGAGACCTTTTTCAAAATATAAGGAAAAGTCATTGACTTGCCCTATCAATCCTAGAACAATTGGAACAGATACAAAAATACTTTCCTCTCTAGGAGCCACACAGAAGCGCTGACAAAAAACTGTAGGAAACAAATATTCTTCCACTGACTTCTAGTGCCACACATATTCCCTCACTCTAATCCAATGACTAACCTTTACTGAAATAAAAGCATCAAAAAGTAAAATGCATAAAAGGTTGTGTAAGGGCAGGACTAATAAGGCATCAGAATCAGAGCCATAAGAAAATAAAACATTCATCCACCTAAAAAAAACCCACACAACCAACACACGTTCTCATCTCTAGATACTTGTTTTTGGGTGGGTATTGTGATTAACTTCTCAATCACAGATCACAATCTACCCTCCAATATATGCCAATCTTCTTACATCTACTTTCTCTTCTAATTATATTCTTCTACAAAAATAAGCCCTCCGGAGGGGGAAGTCAGAGCTAGTTACACAATCAAAAAAATGTACAGAATAGACAACAATAAAGTACATACCTGGACATAAAAGTGTGTACCTGGATAAAGTAGTTACATGACAGCTAACTAAATTTCCCTCTGAAGTCACAATAAGACAAGAGGTAACTGCATACAAATGCAGTCCTATACGTCCTTTATTTCTGACTCAAATTGGGATACAGAAGTTTAAAAACAGACTGTGCCTGTTCTCCTCCATGCAACTCTGTAGCCACTAAGGCAAGGAAAAGCTGTCACATGAAAGCCAAGGCGGTACCTTGGGGGGTCAAATTTTCCTACATCCCTATCTCCAAAATTGGGTGCCAGATCTCTCCTCAGATCTGACCAGTTGAGGGAAAATGTTTGTGAGATGAAAGAAAAGAAACATCTTGCTTTCCCTTCTTCTCTACCCAAGATCTCACAGATCTGAGATTTTCTTAATAGTGCAACACTTGGAGATACAGAGATACTAAAAGGGGATAGAGTATACTGTGAAATATTGCAATGGCATAATCCATCAAATTTAGGACTCTGGTCTAGTCTTAGTGATCCTGGCCATCAAACTGAGAGGATCAAGAAAAGAGAACACAGTTTTTGTGTCGATACCTGAACAGTGAAACATCTTCCTCAAGACAGAAACCAGTCAGACAACAGCACCTCAAGCTTTCCGACTTGAACAAGCCAGCATTAGCCCTACATTTGCCTGTGGTGATCTAAATGTGGGCCACCTTCAGAAGATTCCCTTACTTCACATTTACTCTCCACACACACACAAGAAAAACAAAAAAAACCAAAAACAACAACAAAAAAATTCACCAGATTCTGATGAACTGCAACATGACATAACTTAAAGAAAATAAATTCTAATTTAAACAACATACGATTAAAAGTACACTTTTAGTCTCCAACTCTCAAAACAGAAGTTTTCCCTGTATCACTCATAAGTAAATATGTGACCTTGTTAAAAGTCACATCAGGTTTCAAGGCTTACCCTTAAACCACAAAGACACACAACTTTTTGAAAGCAGGTGTTTTTTTTCCTAATATAAAAAGCCAACTGAACAAATCTTCAAACATGAAATCTACCTTCTACCAAAACAAACACCCCAGTCCCCCTGCCCCCACGCAGGGCTGCCCCACGAGGGCCCTCCGCAGCGCCCTCTGGGGTGCAGGGGCGGCCGGTGCAACAGAGCGACCCGAGGCCGCGCCAAACCGCCACCGACTCGGCGGACCCAGGTCTTGCTCCAGACAGAGCCCAAACGCGAACAGACGGTAGTGAGTAACTCGGCACACGGTGAACTCCTCCCCGGCAGGAAGGACTCTCATACCTTAACCGGGACGTTTAATCTGCCTGTAGCCCCACTTAGGTCCATCTCTGTCCGCAGCCAAGAGGAGAGGAGGGGCAGGAAGAGGACCAGAGCAGGACTGCCAGGGCCAGTGACAGAAGTGCTATGGGACCATGAAGATTTCCCATTTTTACTTGCCCTTTGACTTTAAAAGTGAAGGTGATCTAAAACGTTGGATGGCGTTGAACCTAAACCAATGCAATAGGCCTGTATGTCACCATTTAATTTTTTGTGATGCATATGGAAAAGAGCTCTTTCCATTCATCCATAGATTTGTTGTGTATAAGCTTCCTATTTTCCAACCTACAACTCCAATTCCCTGCTCACCCCAGTTTCCCAAGGACCAAGTTACCACTTCATTCTCTCTTCTTCGTCAATGATCCTCATATAAGGAAGCTGACGTTTTCAGAATGTGAATGTTTGAAGCGATACTGAGAAAGTGAGCAGAGCTTATTTAAGAATATTAAACTGATATGTTGATGGCTGCTATCAATCACTTCTTTCCATTACAAGACAATTACTGAAGCAGATGAAGCACTTGGAAATTCTAGCATCTAGCTGACAGAGACACAATCTACAACACATTCCTCTTCCAGTATGCTTTCTTAATTCCTCACACACACAAAAAAAAAAAAAAACCAAACAAACCCACTACCAAAAGCGAACAGTACCATTTTGGAAATTCACACCTACAATATTCTCCTAAGTTTTCAAACTAATCGGAGAAGAAACTGTCACACTGTAGGCAGAGATCACACCGAGTTCAAAACCTCATCTCATTTGACAAAACAGCAGTCCAGTAACACAACCAAGAAGCATAAGTAATCAGCAGAAATATTTGCTTACTTTTGGGGATTCATTTGGTGAAAATAAGCAACAAAAGTGTTTAAGATTTCTGTAAAACATGCAACCTGTTTATGCTGGCACACAAGTTCCAGAAAACCTAATCTCTCCTATAATACTTGCCTACAGCAAAACAACCAAGACAGTAACACCACCAAGTGAAAATGACAAATGAGGACTCTCAAATCATTCTAAATTTGAACCGTAAGTGACAAAGAGCAATCTAATTCTAAAAAGTTCATAATGCTCTGATGTGCTAACACTATTTGATGATTTGACTAAGTCTAATGTAGTTGCTCCCACCAAGAGCACGCACTTTCAAGTGGTTTGTTGCCTGCAGCTATTTTTTACAGGAGACTGTAGTAGCATGTAATATTCAAGAGAAGCTGTCTACATTATTTTTTTAAAAAATAATGCAGTTGCTGTTGATTAGTTTTATTTTGTTTCAGTATAACTTAAGAGAGCATTTAACTGACAATTCTATTTACGCTCCTTCCAAGTGGAAATTATTTCATTCTGCACATTTATGCCTTTAAAGACTTTAACGCATAAAGTTGGAATGTGATATATTTATGGAATTTGAGTTAGATTAACAGCCAGCTAATTGAATACTCCTATTTTAAAAACGGAATGCTCTTCAAGTAGCACAATGCATTTTTAAACCAAATATTTTAATAAGCTATGAACCTACCGATTTTTTGTCATTTCACAGAATCCTTTTTTTAAAAAATATATTAAAATATCACAGCATCATTAATTTGAACCAACTTACTCAAACCAGTAATTTCAGCTTTTGGTCGCAAAACATCAAGACATTACGTTTAAAAGAAAAGATCTGTACATAAATTTTAACTAGTCTTCTTAAATACAAGCATAACACACCCTTACGTTGCTTATTGACTTTACTCAGTATTATCTTCCTGAAACTGTAAATGGATGAAAAAGCTCCAAAAACATAACTCTGGCACAGGTGCATAACTTGGGAGATATCTGAGCGCTAGGAAGTTTCACAAGAAAATTAAAGAGTCTCTCCCATCCCCCAGTTCCATGCCTGGTTTTTTTGTTTGTTTGAATTTAAGCTTATACAACATCCAACTTAAGTTTACCACAAAATACAAACAATAGCAACAGGTTGCATAAAGCCCACCTGTAGACAACACTGTAAAACGTCATTGATTTTGCTAAGACAGACCCACATGAACCCCATCGGTTATGGAGCAAGATCTATCTGTTAGAGATGGGAATTAATTCATATTTTTCTCCTTTGTATATCTTTGAAGCTTTCTTAGTATTTGTTCAATTAATCAGAAGGGTACAGGGATTCCACCCCATTCAGCTTCAGTGCTGAAAGCAGGAAAAAGATGGAGGTTTATGCTAACAGCATGGCAGCTGTCTTCTCACACCTTGTTTCATTTTGGAATGAAACTGTCATCATGGTTATAAGAGAAAAGAAACAATGTTACCCAGCAAAGAGCCCCACAAGATCTATGGCATTGTGATTCTGCGACTGATCACCACCAAGATTTATCTGCAAAATTAAGAGTTGGGTATAACAAGCAAGTAATACCAAGAAGACAGAGATTAATGTCTGTCAATTGCACAATCATTCGTGGTATTTATTTACCTGCACATAACCAACCAGCCTGCACGTGGATATTTTGAAAGTCCCGGGCAGTTCAATACCAGATAAACACTCCAGGAATAACAATAAATACGTGAATAAAAAATGGATTTAAGGAAAAGAGAATATGAAAAGGAGGAAAAGTTGTTTCAAATGGCCAAGCATTATAAACGAGAAAGAAGTCATCAATCCCAAATCGAGACTGAATTGCCAGGAGTTAACAGGGAGACCTACGCTCGGAGAACATCTTACTGTAGGAAATGCTAGGAACTCTAGTTTCTGGTCATTTAAAACAGGACCGAACAAAACTCCCAGACAGCGTAAAGACGGTTGTCCACGAACGGCTCCGAGGGAAGCGGTCCAAAAGGCGTTTTCCTGCCCCCCCATTTCAACAAAACCCAGCAGAACCGAGCGGACGTGGAAGCAGTTCACACGAGGTGACCTTTGCGCTGCCGCCAGCTCTCTGAACCAGCCGCGCTCTCGACACAGCTCGGGCAGCGCCGGCGTCTCTCAAGGTAAATGAGAGAGCGCGGCGGCCGGGGCCCGGCCGCGCTGCCCGCCGCGGGCCGCGGGAGGAAGCCGCCGCCTCCCGCCCGGGCGCTGGCCAATGGGCGGCGGGCGGAGGCAGGCGGGCGAGGCGGCGGCGGCGGCCCAGGCCCCGGCGGGGCCGCGTGTGACGCACTTCGGTAACCCGACTCCCCGCCCCCGGCACGAACCGCCGCGCTGACATGGCCCCTCCTCGCCTCGCCGAGGGAGACGGCAGCGGGGCGCAACCGGGAGGCCGCCGCGGGTTACCTCCGGGCACTCCTGCCGCGACCGCGCGGCGAAGAGGAGCGGCCGGCCGGGACGCACGCTCCTCGCGGGGGGGAGAGGGAAAACGCGGGGTCACACGGGCGGATAAGGCGCCTAATGAGACCGGACACGCCAGGGTGTGGCTCCGGGGAGCACACGGGAAGAGAGCGCTTACCCAGCGAGGGCGGGGGGAGGCGGGGGGCAGCAGTGTTACCCCGGCTGCCAAAAAGTAATTAAAAAAAAAAAATACCCACCCACGGTAACTAGAGCACCGGACTCGGCGGTTATTGAAACTTTGTGTTAACTCCGAACACTGCATCCCGTGGGAAGAGAACAACAGCAAGAACCGAGGCAGCACAATAAATAAAAAGCAAAGAAAGAGGGAGCCGAGCGCCTTCACTCCCCGTCCTCGGCGGTGAGAGAAAAAAAATTGAGGTCGGTCGGTCCCGGATTTCCACGGGACGGACGGATTATACAACGCTACCAGCGACAGAGGAAGGCATGGAGGCACAGCGGCGGGGAGGACAGCGGTGCGGGCACCCAACGCCAGCACACCCCGGCACCAGGGATGCGCTCAGGCAGGGAGAGAGGAATACCCGAAAAACAGGGCCGCCCAGCCCAGCCATCTGCCGCCGCTCTCCTCTCCGCCGCCGCTCACTCCTCACTCCCCTGTCCCTCCAAGTCCCTAACCACGGCAACAACTGTATATATTTTTTACTCCCTGTAGAGAAAATAAGCGCCCAGAAAAGAGAAACACCAGGAAAGCTCTCGCTTCCTACCTGGGCAGGGTTCAGCTCAGTTCAGTGCGTGCCGAGGAGGAGGGGGCAGAGGAGCACTATCTAAAACAAAAGTGGCGCCAAAACCCCCCAGTAAGCAGCATTCTTCCTCCTCCTCCTCCTCCCCCCCTCCCCCCACCAGGGCCGGCGAGAGCCCAGCGGGGTTCCTGCAACACGCGGCTCCCGGCATCGGGCGTCCCCGGCACAAGTTGGCAAGCGCCCTTTCTTTAGAAAAAAATAAAGCAAGCCGAACGGAAACTGCCACAACTCTTCCTCTTAGCGGGCAGCCGCCGAAGAGCTCGCCCAAAGTCGCTCGGAGGGGAAAACTCGCCCCACAAAGGCCTTCCCCGAGCTGGGCGCCTGGGGGGGGGGGTCGCCAGCGCTTTCGGAGGAGGCAGCGAAGGGAGGCGAGGGAGGAAAGGCGCAGGTCAGTCCCCACGTCCTCACTTGGGCCGAGGGAACTCGCTCTCGCCAGCCCTCCAGCCCAGTCACTCGGGAAGAAGTGGCCGGAGTTGCCCCAGCTCGGCGGAGCCGGGGAAGAGAGTCGGAGGAGAGAAACCCCGATCCCTCGGCACTTCCCTCCGCGGGGAAGCCGCGGGGAGCGGGCTGGCAGGAAGAGCTCAGCTGCTGGGCGGCGGGAAGGAGGGGGAGCGCTGTCAAGGGTGGGAGTCCCCTCTCCCCGGCCTCCTCCGACACTCCACCCCGGGGCACCGGCAGCCGCCCCACCATTTTCTCCTGCGCGCCGCGCGGCCCAGCGCTCTTCCCCCCCCTCCGAGCGCGGCCCGCTCCGTCCGCAGCGGCTCCGACCCCCCTTCCCCTCCCTCCCCACCCCCCGAGCAGCCCGGCCCGGCTTGCCCACACACACCCCCCCACACACACACAATGCCCGAGTCCTCCATCTTGCCAGCAGCCCCTGCTCGGCTCGGGAGAAAGGGGGAGGAGGAGGAGGAGAAGGTGGTTCTCCATTTTAGCTCGCCGAGCACTGGGCCCAGCCTGCCCGCGGCCGGCTCTGGGGAGGAGGAACGGGGCTCCGGGCGGGCAGCGGGGGCCGCTTTCGGCGCCCTCTCGCTCTCTCACTCGCGCTCCCGCTCGCGTCCCCCCTCCCCGCCGAGGCGCGCTGGGAAGGGGGGGTGGGGAAGCGGGGGGCTGGAGTGTTTTCGCGGCTCGGCCCCGCCGTCCTCCATCTTGGCTGCGCGGAGTCCCTGTGGCCAGCCGGCCTAGCGCCCCGCGCCGTCCTCGCAGGCCCGGGGACCGCGGGCCCCGTCCCGGCCTCTCTCCGCAGCCACGCACCGCGATCCCGAGTCCCCCCTCCAAACTTCCAGAAGCTTCGCCGCCATTTTCTAACTTACCTTGCCCAGTGTCGGCGTAGGCAGCGAGGAGGCCCAGGCTCGTAGCTCCGCTCCTATATCCCCGGCCCGGCTGCCGGTTGCGCGCCCGGCCCGGCCCGGCCCGGAGACTTGGCCGCGGAGGGGGGGTCTGGGGACGGCGCGGGGCGCGGGCAGGTTATTTAATTTGGCGGCGGCGCTGGGGATTGTTTGGGGTGTTCGCTGCTCGGCGGCTCGCGAGCGAATGGAGGGCGCAGGCGCCACCTGGCGGCCACCGAGCGAGGCCCGCTCTCCTGGGCGTGGGGCGACACCTGCCGGCCGGCCGCAGCAGGGCCGCGCCGAGCCGGGTAAACAAGGTGCCGCGCATGCGCGCGCCGCCCGGCCGCTCCCCCGCCCCCGCCGGCTCGCGAGCGCGGGGCTCGGCGGCGGCGGCGGACGCGGGGCCCGGCTGGGGCGGCGGGAGCGGCACCGCCACCGCCTGAGGGGGAGCGGGCCCGGCCGGGGACGGGCCGCCGCCAGGGTGGCGGGGCGAGGCGGCGGCCTCCCCGGCGGTGTGGGCCCGGCCTCCTCCGTGCGCGGCCGGCGGAAGAGGCCCAGCTGCTGGCTTCATTCTCGGGGCAGGATCGGGTAACCGAAACACGAGGACGGCCTAAAAAGGAGAGCTTCGGCGCGGCGCTGCGCCGGCCCGGCCGGAGCCGGGGGGCCGCGCCCGGCCTCGCACGGGCACACGCGGGAGCGGGGCCTGGCGTCCTTTCCCGATGCAGCACAGAAGTAATTAGAAAATAATTGTTCAGCTGAGGCAAAGTTCAGTCTTTCCAGCAATAACCCATTAACCGCGTGCAGTTTTTCCTCGCTCAGCGGTGCCATTGACTGCAGGCGCTCAAAGGCGAGGAGGCAGGAGCGGGTTACGCCGTGGGGCTGCTGGCTCCCTGGCCAGCGCCCTGCCCCGTGCCGAGCCACCGCTGCCCTGTCAAAGCCGACCACGGCCGATCCGTCCTATCTTCATTCATTTTGCATGCGGGAAGCAAAGTGGAGCGCAAGGGAGCCTATGGTTTTGAAGATAAATTTAGAGTTGCCCACATGGACGCAGGGTGCCTTATCTCGTGAACTCCAAGCTTGCGTGGCAATACAAGCAGAAGCAATGTTTGCTGGCACTGATGGTATTTCTTGTGGTTAGGAGCATTGTCCTGAATCCTTTTCTGCTTCTGCCCGTCACTAAGTGCATTCCCAGTTCAAATTGGCATTCGCTCCTAGGCTCTGAGTGCGATTCCTTTTTTCTCCCTGTATGAAAATTCATAGGAACCTGAGATGCTCACATACAAGCAGTATAGAATACTTAAAGTAACCAGATACAAAATTTGTGATGCTTATTTTTTGAAACAATTCAGTAGTTCCTTCTACATTTTTTCTCTGTATTGTGTAATGCTAAGCACATTACTCATGCTGAATAGTTGCACATAAGCTTATAGTTAGATCAGTCAGCACAAGAATAGTTTTGTCCTGGTAATTAGTCTCTCATCATCCCCTTGTGTTTATCTACTTTTAATTTTGGGGAGAGGGTTAGCATAACTAAGCAGGCACTAAGCTGAGTTACTCTGCTCACCTGCCTAACAAAGGCAGGACACTTAAGAGAAGAGTACCCATCAATTCCAGTCTTTTCAAAACTAAGATGAGGCATCGAAGAGCAAATGATGCTTATAATGCAAACTGTGATCAGATAAGGAGTGTTTAAAATAAAAAACCTAGCGTAATATGAGTTGATGTCACCTAGCAATTCTAGATACAATCTGTCAGTTGGTACGTGATACAGACTTACAAAAATAAATCATACTCTATAGCTTCAATTCACGTTTCAGAATGTTTTTTTTTACCTCCTGTCAAGGTTGGGGAAAAAATAAGAAAATTAGGAGAAAGATTCCCTTTTAGGGAATACTTTAAAATAGTATCCTGAATGCCTAGTCATAAAACTATGTTCAGGGTTTCAGTTACAGCTACAGATGCTGATCTTTAATGTGAATCTGTTCATGTCTGTCTGGAAGTTGTAGAAGAGTTGTGAATAAAAGATAATCTGTTAAAAACAAAAACAAAAAAACCAAAACCCCAGACTTCAGGTAAGTTTTAAACTTGCCCATGATATATACGGTTGTTAAATTAACATAGAAACAGATGGAAAGGTGCTGGATTCATTTGTGCCTTCCCCGTGCAAAGTCAACTTCTGACTTGCAGAGCTACCAGATAGACAACTTTTCCATGAAAATAAACTACACACTTTCAAAACTAACATTTTGCCTGCACACGGGATTTCAGTAATGCATCCTCTGCTTGAGATACAACAGGGCTACTCATATTACGACTCAAATGCAAAACTTTGTAAGATTATAGCAGTCTACTGCGAGAGCTGGCAGAAGCACAACACTGAGGCAGCTTCAGAGTCAGCTGTGCATAAAATTCAGGTATTAGCACGTGCGTCAGGTATTTGGTCTATTCTGAAAACACTGTAGTTCACACTTGACCTCATAGCTGAGATTTTTTTAGATAAATGTGTTTAACAGAAGAAAACGTGACATAGTTTTTAGGGTGTGTTTTTGAAGGAACGAATGTGCGAGTGCTGACAATACCGTGGCAGAGAGGTCAGCCCGTTCCCAAAGCTGACTGGGACCTTGGAAGCCCAGATTCACACCACTTCTGGGTGTCCTGACTCACATGACAGAATTTGCTTTTTTAAACTTGTGACAACAAAACGTGGAAACACTCTGGAGACCGGACTCCAGCTGCAGCGACGTATTACGAACCGTGGGTCACAGGGCCTGCCTAAGAGGATTTTGTGCTCTCCAGTTTGTTTCCGCCCTCCCAGTTGTTCCATTCAGCTGTTTGCCTGGCTGCTGTCTAAGCAAAACTGTTGCCTCATCAGAGAAGGGGGGAGGGCCGCGTGTTTTCCAAGGGACTGGTTTCATTTTTTTTTTCCCCTAAACCAGATCATTTCTCGAATGCCATTTAGAGTACAACTACAATTCAGTCAGCACAGCTGAAGGTGTGGTGCGCTCCTGCAGAGGCCGGGAATGTTTCTGCTCTGCTCCAGTGACAAGCAGATAGGAATTTCGTAAGCCAGCTGTGCCCTGGGAGGATTCCTAACACAGCACCACATTCGGATCATGCAAATAACCGCCATAAGCCAGGTTATATAGCACGCAGCTAAGAAGCAAACACAGCAATCTTTCAAACAGTGGGTAGGAATATAGGGGGCAGAGAAGTGGAACGAGTTCTTAACCGTTGTATTTGTTGTCTTTATGGGGGACAAAACTGGCTCTCTGAAGACCCTAACTTCTGCATTTTCCCTATGAACTGATCATGCTTCTGGGACTGAGCCTTCCAGTTGGTACAACAGGGAAGACAAGATGAAAAGCAGTTCCTCTGCTAGCACACCACTTCTTTCTAAGCTAACGATTCCAGAATGGGCTTCTACTGTCTGTTCAGACTTTGTGAAGAAATCAAAGAACATCCTGAAGTTTCTATACAGTTTTAGCACCCTAGCATCCTTTCCAATACAATGAAAAAATGTAAAAAAAAAAAAAAAAAAGTGTTATCCCAGCATGATAAGGAAATAGAGATATTTTAAATTCTGACCTTCCTAGAAAGGATTTATATCTGATAGAAAAGAAGTTCTGTGGAAAACTGTAGGAGAAAATATTCTACAGAACTATGTCTTCTTTCTCATAAAAGCTACTCTTTAAGAGCTTCAAAGTCCACCATTTCTGATATTGAGCCCAATTCAGAGGTGATTTAACAAAGACTTTGCAACAGGGACTTTTACTGTGCTTGATCCAAAGAGAGCTCTTCATCAGTCACCCAGTTAAGAAACTGAGCGAGGAGAGGGTAGATACCAATTCCATGTCTGAATTTAATGGCCAGAAGTTCACCACTAGAGAAGACCAGAATAAACTCAAGCTGCCAGATGGCTGATTCATTCTTCCAGGCAGGAGATTCATGCTCATGCTGCTTCCTTTTCTTTGAGGGCAGCGGAATAGGAACCCCCTCTGCAATTCCGTTTCCTCTTTTCTATTTAAAAAAAAAAAAAAAAAAGAAGCCACAATCCTTTACCATTCCTTTTATTTTTTAAAAGGATTTGCTTACGAGAGTTGGAAAACAAACCAGAATTTGTACACTGGATTCATTCCAAAGTGAGGTGGTAACTTTGATGGCCTGTATTAAATAAGCCACAGCCATATTTTTATCTGTTTAGTTGGGTACAGAGGGGAAAAGCAGTCTTCCCAGTCAGGTTTTTTTTCCCAGATTTTTGAAACTGGCTTAGTCACTCCAGGGAAATCTGCTCTAAATCCTTTTGGAGATGAGGTATTACATAAGAAACAAAAATAAAGACCAAAAAATGGGTTACTTTCCCATCATTTGCAGGAGAGAGATTGCACATCAGTAGCTCCTTAGGCCTTTCCCTGTTCTGTGAATAATTTCTTCCTTTTGCGATTGACTGAAGTCTCCCTGTATGCCCCTGTTTCTCGCCAGGTCTTTCCAGAACACCTAACTCAAGTCTGAATTTTCTTTGATTCGGTAAGTTTCTGCTTACCGTGCTCTCAGCCCTGTAAAGAAGCGCAGAATCACAGTTTGTCCCGTATCACTAAAAAGGAAGGAAGTTTTAACTCCCCTTCATTATCAGCTCTAGAAATGAATAGAACAAATGCCTTCCTGCTAATTCCATTATCAGCAGCTTTATTCAGTCCTCTGTGCCACTTGTTACCCGTGCTCATTCCCCTATTTGAGGTGAGGTGCTCTTGCTATGTCTCATTCTTTGAGATAAAACTCCCTTAGCCATGTTTTAAAGTTTTCAGCACCAAACTGTGTGAAGGCCACACCAGTTATTGGTAGGAAATAATGAAGAGCCCTTCTCCTAGCTTCGCTCAAGAGGAGTGGCCTTCACTTGAGGCATCACCTCACCTTACGTACAGGAAAGAGAAAGCGTTGCCACTCAGGCCACCTCTCGGAGCCGGGACGTGATCTGCTCCGGTTTCCAGACGCAGGGAGGTTTTGGGAGACACGACCATTCTTGTGTGCTTAGCTAAGTCCAGGCAGAGGGATCATGAATCAAGGACCATTTTATGAGTCAGGCACCATGACAGCATCAGTGACAAGAAGCACAGGAACCAGAGAAACATGTTTCAAATTGGGTGAGCTGGAGAAGCGGCAGGGCACGGTGAAAGGCAGGAAACAACAGGCTGTATGGCACAGAAAGGGCTGGGGTGAGGAGCAGACAAGAACTGAAATAAGGTCAAACAGCAGCAACTAGCACTGAGCAGGGGAAGCAGCTTTAGCTAAGCGACAGCTAAAAAACAAACAGTGAAACTACATCGTACTCTTGATCATACTCCAGTTCTCAGCTGGTTGGATTTCTTAGGGCCTCCAGCTCCCCTGAGACTCTGACATGGAGCCAGGGGGTTGCCTGAAAAGGGGAGGAAGGAGGCTGGCTTGTGGTGAGATGAGGTTAGAGGGGAACTGGGACAGAACTGTTGTCATTCAGCTCAACCTCTGCCCAAGATCATAGAGCAAAACAACTATAAATAGTAAAGTCAAATACATTTGTGTTTAAGCTTTGAAGAAAATCCTCCATCAAATGAATGGGACAGCTCTCTTCTGTATTTGCAGGCAAACACCAGGTTTGGATGATGGCAATGGATTGGTTTATCTTGATTTTTTCCCCACAAACCACCGAGGCTAGAACTTAGAGGGTTAAAGTGGGAGTATATGCAACGGGGGTTGTTACTTATATGACAGATAAGGTCAAGGAACAGATTACTCTTTCAGATAATAAGCTTGCACGGTTTTCTGGGGCTGACCTACCACATTCCCAAACACAGTTTCCTTTGGTTTAGATTTCATCATCAACCAACTTCAAGGTTTCTTTCAGACAGTGCTTCTCGGAAGTCCCCCCTCCTTCCAGTCGTGTCTGGGGCTCAAGGCCATTCGTGCTGCCTCAACTCTGACACAGTGGGAGGTGGAAGCAAAGCCAAGGGGGATCTTGTCATTAGCTGCGATTTAGATTTTCTGTAGGTGGCACAATGCATAACGAGGAGCAAGGAATACAACAGTTTATGACATCTTGGTGGTTTGCACAGATGTTCATAACCGTTAAGATAAAAATACTTCTTTTAGACTGTAACTTCCTTTAGCGTGATTCTAGGCGGCCTGCAAAGCCTCAGTGCCAGCAGCTGTGACCAAAGTGTTTCCCCTCCATGGCAAAGGGCGCTCCTGGGATGCTCGCCGTAAGCGCCGAGGACAGCGATTCCCAACCCCGCTCCCCCCGGGGGCGTACCCTTACCTCTGTTCTCTGGACTGCTGGTTCCAGCTGTGAGCCCAGCAGAGGTGAAGCTTCCAACCTGGAACACGGGTCTTCCTTGCAGAAACTTGCAAGTGCCAATTAAGCCTTTACAAGCAACTGTTAACAAAATTGTAAAAAGGCTGAATTGTGATGCAGAGGTAGGAATCAAATTAATGTTACTTTTGGTACATTCTACTTTGCAAAACACCAGAAGAGAGATTGGAAGCAAGTCATTTTTCTGGTGGCTTGTACCCTACCGATAGAACTCCCGTACTGACTCCAGTAACATCGCACGGGTTGGTTATGCAGGAAGGGGAGGTAAAGTCAATCCTAGACTCAGAAGCCTCTCTCTGCTACGCAAGAGTTAAAAGGAAGAGACTACTGTAGCTTGACACCCACTTTTGAAAAGCTTGTATTCAGAAGATTAACTATTTGGCTTAAGAGGTGACTCTCATCATAGCGTGCAAAACTAAATAACGTAAAGGAAATTGTGTCAAAAGTTTTACCGCAAGATCTAACTTCGCAAGACCAAAAAGACATAACATGAATAAATTTAAATGCTGTCTTGGTAATTTCTGGAAGTTAGATTAATTCATTCCTCAAAATTTGCAGGTGACCATATACGTTTCTACTAAACTTGGCTTTTCAGCAATTATTGTAATGATTCTCCTAGATGTTTTCACAGTGGGACTCTGCAAAAGTGTTTTTCATTTTTTGATAGTAAACGCCATTTTTCAATCTAAAAGCAAAACCCTAATTCAGGCATCTCTCCAATACATTTCCAGCAAGTCTAACTTATCAAGTATTTTATCTCAGCCATCATCAATAGCTGCCCAGGCTATAAAACTGTAAATTAATAATTATCCAAAGGCAACCAAGTAGTTTTCACCTACCTTGAAGTACTACATACTCACAATATAATTAATACAAATTTTTTTCACCAGATTTTCCTTGCGGTTTTGTTTATCCAAGTCACTTATAACTGAATGTATACTGTCTTCTTTCCCGTCCTAGGAAAACGCAAGTTCTTTCGATAACTTGGTCACAGAGCCATACTCTCTGAATTAATGCTCATAGTTTTACTGTAATGTTGATGTCAGTATTGCTTAAGAGGAATTCCTGGTTAAGAAAAAATTAAAGATAAATTCTGAATTTCAGCAAAGGTTCTTTATTATCACAGGTCATTTGCCTCCTCACAGAAAGCCACATTATAATTACAGCACACTAATTGCTGTACAGCAGCATCAGTACATCTCTTGAAGCAACGTGACGCAGCGGCATTCGCAAAGATGGCAAGATACTTCCAACAACCTGAATCAGTGCGAAGGCATGGCAGGGTCATGGGGGAGGAAGGATTTTCTTGATCAAATTTCCAAGCTACTCGGTAAAACTTACGCATGTAAAAGACAAAAAAAATAGTGAGAGGGAGAGTATTCACTCATGCTTCAGTTCCATGAGGAATGAAGGTGATCTCACTAGACTGGCTCTTCCTATTTGACTATATGGAGAAGGCGACCATCACCCTTCACAACGCAGGTTCGGGAGCTCGGGCCAATCCAGCCGTGCTGCACAAGACATGAAAAGCCCCTGGGGCAGCAGTGGAAGCGCTTCTCTAGCCCGCGCTTCGGCATCTAGCCTTCTTGCTGACAGGAGTCAATCGTGCACAGGGCAGAGGGTGAAAAACAACACGTGTAACAACTCGCTGTTCGCACACTTACCGCCGCAGAAAAACACTGCAAAAAGCAGAGAAATCTCCAGCTCCTTCACTGTAAGAGCCGACCTTCCTTTCGGGTAGGCCTTAGACATCAGATGCTAGAACTTGCACGCCTTGAAAGGCGGAACAGATCCTCTTCTGAGTAGCTGCCGAATACTGTGGCAGCAAATGTCACCGCCCCTTGCAACGCTTAATCCTGGTATACTACACTTCAGCTTGAAGTTTCATATGAACACGGTAATCAAGTGTCTGCATTAACCTCCCACCCAGTTTAAGTCAATTCTAACAACCCATTGTATTTAAATTTTTGTTAATTTCAATAAAAACAAGCATAAAAGTTAACTTTGGGTTTAAAACCCCATGTCTTAGGTTAACAACCATGCTTTGAAAACTTTGACAAATATTTGTCCTGTAGCTTCAGGCCACACATACAGCTAACAAAAATAAACGTTTGAGCATTGCAATCAAAACTAACCAGGCATTATTAAAAGAAGTGTTTAAATACTCGAATTTAAAAAAAAAATCTATAATAATTGAAAATCTTTTTATTATGCTATGAGCTTTGATCAAGCCCCAAACCAAAATTAAAAAAGTACAGACAGCTAAGTATCTGTAGAGACACAAGCTGCAGCAACCAGGAGAGTAAGTCAGTATTATGTTTCAAGGCAGTGAGAAAAAGCTAAATGCATGCCAAAAAAATTGGATCCATGGGTTTCCTTATTTTAGCCGTCTGTTCTTAAATTAGGCATGCAATTTCCATGTTTTCTAAACAAACAGTTCCAGAACACATTATTAAAAACCCTTGTAAATCTCCCACATATCTAGAGCAGCAAATAGTTCCGCCGCTGCAAGTAAAATGGAAGTAAGAAAGATTTTACCTAGAAGCTACTAGAAGAAAGTTACTGAATACTGATACTTGACTATATTCCATAGCTCTTCGTTCCAGGTAACTCTTTTATAAAAATCAACTCCCAAGGCATTTTTGTCCTGCTACTACCCTCCTTTTCAAAGCACCTGTGCTTCTACTCCCTTCATTTGCATCCTTCATTTGTCTCTCTTTGAACACTCAGCCCAGTATCAGCGTCCGTGGAATTTCTTCCCTGTTTCTTTAAGATACTGAAAATCAAAGTAATTTGGAAAAACATCTCCCTAATTCAAGCTGTCAAATTTTGATGACTATGCTAATTATTTTTTCACATTTAGTCTGAATAGAACTCTGATTATAGTTTTTTAAAAAACCTAAACCTACAGAGCAATTTAACTGGCTTTTAACCCTTTACTGTTCCTAAGTGATTAAAATTTGAATTGCTATTATAGCTATATGTTTTATTACATTTATCAAAAAGTTACAATAAGGGATGCAGTATACCTTTTAAAAGTTAACAAGCTTTAACATGAAGCATTTATGCTATTTGCTTGCATATTATTTGGACAATGTGTTTGCTCTCCGTTTCAGGTTAGAAGGTACTATTTGTGACCTACCTCCAGGCGTTTCGCAGACAGTTTACGTACTATGCAAAACTTACATGCAAAATCACCTCCTTACTAGGATTTAGTTTTGTAATAGTTCTAAGTAAAATTTGGTCAATCTCTTTTCCAGACAGGGCTTTGTTGAGCCGCATGCCAAGTTGGATCCAGCTCATCCAGATAGTCTCTCTCACATGACTTAGGTCAAGGTTAGGTAACAAACCATCTGCTTAAGCAAGTCAGCATAACATGGTTCGCAACACTAACTACACAAGCTATTTCAGGCAAGATACACCAGCTCATAGACAAAACCCTCCCTGCCTTGAATTTCCCTTGAAAAGTACAGAAAACGCTCCCTGTAAGTGAAAATGGGAGCTAGAAGCAAGCCTGTCAGAACTGCCAGTCCGAATCTGTCCTGAAAAATCCCCATATGCATGAATTACCTGAACTCTTCACAAAGGCACAAAAAGGCAAAATAAAACCTTTCTGTGATGAATTCTTTATGAATTTCTAGTCATCATGTACTCCTAAGAACCAAATTCTAATTTATTACAAAAAATAGCAAAATTAACATATTTTAATTTTATAATTAACAAACTTTAATTTATACCAACAATAGATTTTATTTCCTCTCCAATTAAAATATATTGTTATCCTTAATAACACTCAGGTTACATTAATAACAGTTGAGTTACAAAACAAAAAAGCAACAGAAAGCAACCTTCTGTTATGATTTTTTTTTTCATGCGAGAATCAAATATGCTGATCAGGGAACAACTGGGTTGCACATAATTTTAAATATTCATAACATTACACCAGCATATAATCACAGCACATATTTAAGAAAATAGAAAAAGTAGACATTAAATTTCTGTGTATTGGATTTAAAACTTTTCATGTAAAAAACTATATTCTGTATATTCTAAATATATTAGTGTGTAGGACTCAAAGATAAAAATATATACACAGAACATATTAGTAGCTCCACAAAATAAGGAAGTCACATAATTAAGTAGAGTGATCATAAACCAGTTGTATTTAAATACAAAGCTATGATTTTTTTTTAATTGGAGAATTGAGGATCAGTCCAGTAAGAAATAGTTTATTAAGTATTTTAAGGTGACTCTCACTGGAATAGTTCTTAAACTTTTAAATTTAAATGCTGCAAACTGGCAAGAACAAAAATTAAAAGATAGACAGAAGCACTGCAAAGTATTAGCAGATAAATGAGTTAAGATAATGCTAAATGATAAAAAAAGGCAAGGAAAAAAAATCAAATGATGAACAACTTTATGTTTAGGGGGCAATTTTAAAATGATACTGCTCCTTTCATGAAGGGCACAAGGTACATGAAATCTTCATTTCTGTTGAGTTATCTTTTAAGGAACGAAATTAATGTACATTTTACATACAGGGGGATTTTTGTGAAAAATGGATGGCTAAAACCAGTTTACAGAAGCCAATTTATAAATCTAAACCAGAAAAAAAATAAATGGGGAGATAGGAATTATATATCAAAATAGACAAACTTACAAAGTAGCAGTAGCAAATATAAGGTGAAATCTTTCAGCAGCAGGTTTATGCGTATTCTCTGAATTATGTCACAACCAAAGTTACAGAAATAAGGTAACATTTTCAATCTTACATAATGTTTTTGAGAAGCTAAAATCTCAGATATAATATACATGTATATAATAATTTTTTAAATTCTTTTACCTATTTACAAATTTTATATAGGGCCGGACTCTTTATACAATTGTATTTGCATAACCTTCAGTCGTACAGAGTCCTACCAAAGTGAAGCAAAGGAATAATCACATAAATAAAGCTTTACTGCATTACTTAGGCTTTCCCAAGTCGGGTCTATGAATTGAAGTTACAGAATATACATATTTGCCCTTCAATATTGTTTTTTACATACAAAAAATTCACTTAAGGAAAATAATTTTTAAAATGTTAAAATGTAGAATTTGACAGCAGAAAAATCTAAATACTGCCATATGATTACATCCTGGAATTAACTCAATTTTTTACATTACATTACACATATTCAAAGCAATAAAGCAGGAAATGTTTGCATCCACAGTGCTGTATATTTCACTAATACATAAAAATTTCCTGTCTTTTCATAATATTTGTACGACACAGAGGGCATTCATTAAGTGCTTCAGCACATTCCTTACAGGCAACTAAGTGACCACAGGGAATGAGGACGACTGATATGTCTTTAGCCATACAGATTTTACAAAGCTTTTCTTCCTGCAAGCGTCTTAACTTCTCTTCAGTACTGAGATCTAAGGAAAATAAACATATAAAAAGAAGTTAACATACTTAGTACCATTGAATCTCTTTTTTTTTTTCTTATACAGAAGGGCAAGGTTTTCTTCATACGATTTAAAAGGTCACACCCTTAAAAAGAAAAAAAAAAGTTCCAAGAGATAGGAAGCCAAGCTGCAGCATGGAATCCTCTTTCCCTCCCACCCCCCATCTCATTACATCTCCCAGGCCAATGCAAGCAGGCAATTCAGCTATATATATTTGCAAGAGCTCGAAATATCTATAGAATTTAGGATATGCATGTTTCAATCAGGAACCATTCTTTTCAGAGACTTCCCATTGACAGCTTCCCCAAAACTTGTCAGAAGGTGAAAGAAAGGCTCATTGATACTGGTTAAGTAATTTGGATTTTATTTTTTTTCCAGAGAGTTTCCCCAATGAAAAGAATGAGGATGTGATTTCTTTCCTTGCCTCCGTTTTCAAAATGCCCATACTTCAAAAGCTTTAAAATTTGTAATACAGAAAGACTCAATTTTGCATTGTACATTAGCTCTTTATTATTCCAGTATGCCCCATTTGAAAATGCAAACTTCAAAAGCCTTCCCCTGCCACTTGGGGAAAGCTCTCCACAGCCAACCACAAAAATAATGTTCATCTTCATTGCAAGTTCTTTTTCCCCCCATAATGTCCATTAAAAATCTTATTAAAAAGACTGGGCTGGTAAGGTCTCTGCCTATCATGCCAACCAGATGGTCTTTTCCCTCCCTATGAATTCACCCATATGCTTGTCTTGAACTACAAGTCTCCTGAGTTAGAAACCTTGGGTTTGGTCTATTTGCAGAGGCCCTATTGTACCCCAATGGCTTTCTGAGCATAACTTGCACGTCCCAGCATAGCTGGAACACGAAGAATTGAAAAGAAGCACCATCTAGAAGTACACTTTTTATTATTGGCCAAGAAGGAAAATGCTTCTATCCCATGCAAAATTTTATACTGAAAAATACATAATCCCCTACATTTTGAGTATACTGAATATTTGACAGTATGTTGCTGTGTCTATTTCATTTTGCCACCAGAGTCCCCACCTCTATAGTTATTCTTGCCTTTTTTTTTTTAAATGTCATTGTCACAATAATTGTGGCTTTTTAGTTAGCACGTATAACCTTTCCCAGAAGCACGCTAGACTATTATTTCAATATTATACACTTCTGAGGTATTAATACTGCTTATTTGATAGATGATATTTATAAATGCTGCTACGCTCAAATATTTTAACATCCTCTTTGTTCAGTTTTTTTTCAATATCCAAAAATAAATCTCTTGAATTTTAAGTTACAATACTGTAACTTCACCTTAAGTAAGACTTGGATCAGAAGGTAGAATAAACAGGTAACAATAAGATATATTTGATAGACTAAAGAGCCAATACAAAAGTACACACAGAGGTTTTGTAATTGAACAAGCTCGTCTTGCTCAACTGGGATTTCATTTGGTTCTTGTTCCCTTGTATTTTCTTTTTGAGCACTTAAGTCTGCTACCAGATCCCCAACAGATGTGTGACTTTCTCCAGACATCTGCAATTTCTTTTCCATGGTGTTCCTAATCTCAGACAAACTGAAACCCATGTCTATGGCACTTTGTACCAAAGGATTCTGTAAGAGATCATCTAAAACAAGAAATTAAAAAACAAAACAAAACAAACAAAACAAAAAAACAATTTAACAAGGATGAATCTGATTATCGGACAGTATTCACTATAGTACTCTAAGAAACCTTTGCAAATATCTGGCCAAAGGAACTATATTTCTGATTTGAGAATTTTGCTAGTTGTAAAAACTTATTTCCAGTTCTGCTATTACATGTAAATGACTGATTTCTTCTTTACTTAAGAAGATTGTTCAAAAAGCAAAATTTTTAACCTAATTTTCACTCTCATAAATGAACAGTGTGTGAGAGATTCCTAAAATAGTTTTTGTGTAACCACTCTTATTAGCAACAGCTATCATTCCCTGGGATAAAGCTGCTTGACTGTCTTCTTACTACCCCTTTAACTGTCTTGTCTTTTTATTGCTTGGTATTTGTGAAAAACATTGCAGGAATGCATAATACTGGAACACATAACAAGCTATTTAAACTTTCTCAGCTTCCTAGTCCTTGCCATTTAACAGACCAACTCTTCCTGCCTCATGAAAAGCAACAATGATTGTTTCATTTCAGTATTCTTTAACATTCATCCCACAGCACTACTAATTCAATACTTGATGCATACTTACTAGCTATAAAAATAAGACTGCATCCTATATGTACTTCTTTCATGGTTTACAATCTTTACTTTACAATATTTATCCAACCATGATTAGATTTCCCCTAAGAGAAATAAAATTAATTCCATAGTTGTTTAGAAGCAATGAAGCAATGGAAGAGTATCATCCAACAACTTGCCTGTCGCGCTTTATTTAAAAATGTAACAGGGTTATTTTTAAAATTAACGATTTCCTTTACTATACATGCAAATACGGATATTTCAAAATAGGGGGCAGTGTTTATTTTGGTTTTGTTTTTTTTTCTTTTTCTAAACAGATACCTTTAGGAAGTATTGTCCCTTCAGCAGCTTCTGTCTAGAAGTGAAATATAAACAGACAAAATTACAATTCTGGAGAAGGTAGAAGGAAACCTATACAGTTACAAGACAGAAAATAGCTATTTGATCTCTGTTATTTTATTGACTAAAACTATTAAATCTGCTCTGAACAATTGCAAAGGGATCAATGTTTTGTTATGTCTTTCATATTGTTTTAAATTTTCATTTCAACTCATCTTTGCTATGATCATATGGACATGATTCTTAGTCTATCGAAGAATTCTAAAATAACATCGGTTTTACTTTTTAGTGACTGCATACAAGTTTAACAATGCTCTACTAACAAGAAAAGAAAAATTATCTACTGCATTTGAATAAGGAAATTATTCACTGTAAACCTTAGGTTCCCAGGCTATAAAAAAACATAGCACTTGTTCAGTACCAAATATACAACATATACAAGGTACCCTACATGTGATCCATAACCCAACTAAGGAGAACTGAGATCTATAAACCCTGAATGACAGAACCAAAACATACGTCGATGTCTTTCACTTTCTGCCAATGAAAGAAGCCGCATGAGGACTAAATGATATGCAGGTAGTTAGAAGAGTAACTTAATATGAAAATTATGTTAAGATTGTTTTCTATTTTAACAAAATTATATTTGATTAAAAAGCAAGACACTTACTGTTGAATCCCTATATCCATCTCTTAAGTGAACATTATTTATAAATTCTAGCCCCTTTTCCTTTCTCACAAATCTGCACCTATAAATAAAAATATTTCGTTATAATAAAACTGCATAAGCAGCAAACAAAAATTGACTACATAACTTCAGAAAGCTTCAATACATTTCCTACATCATACAGAATGCTTGCTTTTGAAATCTCTAAATGTTTAGTCAACATCAGTAATGTCATTTAAACATTTCTAAAAACATCTTAATCACTTCAGCAGTACTTATCTTTTTCACATTTTTGGTGAAACGGAAAGCTAGAGTTGTTGACCATGACAGTTGATGCCACGGGTTTATAAAAGTAAAGACTCCAATGAAAAACAAACATCATGTTAAAATGTTGGTTCTTTTAGTCTTTTGCAATCAAAGAAAAGCAGTCACTGGTCAGACAGGTGCCTTACGTGCTTTCTTTCACTATTTTCCAACCAGTCCAACCAGCAGAGCTCTTCCCTACTAGAAGATTTAGAGAATGCCGTAACTCCTCGACAATACTTCTCTAGCTTCAGCAGTTACTTCACCTTCAGCAGTTCATGGACATAGATAGCATGCTGTGAGACTGATACACTGCCACTGAAGTTGATGTGCAAACAAAAACTCCGTATAAGACAGTTAATGATCTGAGAGGAAGTAATCAAATCTGACATAATTTAAATAAACTAAAACCAAATCAAACCCGTACAAGGAGGAGTGAAATGTAGCAAGAAAATGCATCTTAACCATTCACTGCACCAAGCCAAAAACTTGGAATGGCATCTCTTTCAAGTGGCAGAGACTAACAATTAAAAGCTGCCTGTACCACTATTGAAAAAAGGATCAGCTAATGCATAAATACTAACTTCCAGCTTCCAGAGAGCCTTTCACCACACAAGACAAATTTGGCAGCTAACACATAAAAGACATTGATTTTATCAATGTTATACAAGTAACTAAGTCTTTGTACTTTGTACAGCTTTTATCCACCTGTAAGCAACAATGAGTCATATACATTCCTCCTTTCCCCAAGACACATTTTAGACAAAATTGGCAATCTTTCTAAAAACGACTTCTGGGTCTGAAATCCTCAATCCTTTAAAATTATGCAGAAGTATTTTTGAATTCAATACCACTACTGACTTCTTCAGGTTTGTTTGCACCGTGACAGAAGTTCATTCATTCTGTATACTGACATAAGTTACAAACTTTGGCATGTATGAAGCTATTAAAATAACAATTAGAATGTAGCACTTGGATAATGAGGAAAAAAAAAATCAGATACGTATCCACAAAACTTCATGATTCTGCTAGCTGAGACGTCAGTTAAGTCCAGACACAGAAACCTTCTCTTCCCTTTAATAATTCCTACAAACAAGCTGACATACAAACAACACTGACTTAAAAGTAAAGTTGTTTAAAAGCTACTATTTCAGGGCAACCTTTCAGACTGATCACCTCCAATGACTTAGTTGTGCCCTCAACCTCTTGAGATTTAGTCCTCTTTCCCACCCACTTTAGAGGAACTCCCTCCTACCTCTCAAAGAAGAGATTAGGTTAATGTACTCTTTTGAGGCCTCCAACATAACATGAAAGCATATGTTGATGATCATACATATAATATTAGAACTACAGAAGGTAGAACAGATGGAACAACAAAAATAAGGACCCCATGCAAAAAATTCCTTAAAATCTTTTCTACGTATTGAAAAGGAAAAACATAAACCATGGAAGATAACTGATATTCTTTTGGTGCCTACATGACAAAAATGAAGGAGAAGGAAGCAGAGGAGGGCAACTAAAAAAGAAATTAGTTATTTTCATAAATCTAAACAATGTTAAGACATAGTCAGCCTTCTGAAACCTTTATTAGCATGCTCTGTCATTAAAACGTAATATACTGTAAATAAGACTCAGACACACAACAAGAAAACAGTAAAAAATACCCTACCCAGGAAACCATTTGGCATGTTGATCCCATGGGTCTTCATTCTTCTTCCATTCTTGCAACCCTCCACCACAGTGGAAACACACAACATGATCACCATTACCTAAGGAAACACACAGAATAAAGTTACGTACTTTTAGTAGGCGTAACAGTAAGTTTTCAAATAAAATGCTACATTATTAAGAAAAAAATATTTATTTTATTGATTAGCAATCGTAATTAAAAAGAACTCCATTTTAAAGGAGGACATAATACATACGATTTGAAACAAATGTTCAGGAGAGACTTGAGCTTAAAAAATACAATGTAAGAGTCACATGAAATATTCCTGAATTTTATTTTAGCAAATAATTATACAGATAAAAAGCGAAAGCTAAAAATAATTTATTATCAAATAGCTCAATCCACTGGTAAACAAGCCATGAAGTAGTCTACTACAAAGAATTAAGGATGCTTACGTGCCTTTTTGGTCCTCCATTTCACTGTTAAGATTAATGGGCTCTATACAGCAGTAGCGTAAGTGACTGAGGAGATATTAGGAGAAACTGCATTCTCTCTGTTCTAGCACTATGCCTACTGTAATCAAAGCCTGCACCAGAAACTGCTTAGATACTGCGTTTACTGAAATGAGAGGAGGTATGGATTGATTTAGTTTGGGGGGAGGAGGGGAAGGGGAATCTTTCTCAGACTAAAGGAAACAGAGTTTTCACAGAAGTCACTTTTAACAGTCATCGGGTTTGATAAGCTGGTGCCCGTTTTGTGCACCTCCACAATACAGATCTCACTTGACTGTGAGAAGCTAGGTACTTTTAGGAATCCAAGAAGAGATCAATAAAAACTGTTCTACTGGGTACAAATACTGCCCATATATCACCCATACAAGAATATATCAAAGGTTTTATTTATGGCCACAAGTAAAACAAATGGAATGAGATTAAAAAGTCTTCCGAGAGCTACTAAGAGAGAAGCCAATTAAGATGAGAGCAAGAAATTATCCCGGATAATCCCCTTTTCTTTGTGACCTAATAATAGCAACACTTAGCACTCGTACAGCATTTCTCAGTGAGGAATTTCAAAGAGCTTTAACAGCACTGTGCAATTCAATCTAATTGGGAAACCAATGCACAAAGACGTTGGAGTCTTATCCAAGTCATACACCACATGTCTAAAAGTAAAAGCTCTTCCATTGGAGTCATTGTCTTCATAACGCTTTTACAGTAGGTAGTAATGGTATTTTCTAGTTCCGGGTGTCTGAATGTTATGATAATGCAAACACAGGTTAACTAACTAAAATGGCACACAACCTGGATTGTCTTGTTCATAGGCTTCTGTACAGGCCACAAGCCCACTCCTTAGACCTAAGGTAGATATCTGGAGGACAGCACTTCATTTTTTAAAAAATATTAACTTCAATGATTGTCATTTTGAAAGATGTATTATGAGGGTTTTAGAAGGCAAGAAAAACACACTTTGATGTTTTACTGCTAAAAGTGAATTTATGACCAAGTTTATACTTTGCTATTAAAAATACTTGATATAATGTATATCAATTTACACAAGAACTATGAAAAGTAGTTTACAGAGTAAAGAAATTCTGGCAAATCATTCCGTATTAGAATAACAAAATGCTTATTTTTTCATAACAAGACACTCATATAAAATTTCTTTGTAAAAGATATTAGCCATTTTAAGGTGTGGCTTACCTATGCTATAGAACCCAGCTTCAGCAAGTTGCTCCTTGTCAACAGGATATATCCAAGTTAAAAATGTTTGTAAACGTATTCCATATTTTGCCATAGATGGATTCCTTGGATGCTGTGCATTGTTCAGACCACTTCTCCCAGGCTCAGCAGGAATAGATTCACTGGGAACATTTCCAACATCCCGGCCCAGGACAAAAAAGCACTTGGGAAAATGCCTCTTGTGTTCCGACCAAGCTCTGTCACTGGGTTCCCACTTTTTCAATTTTCCACCACAACAAAAACATGCCACTTGATCACCAACACCTGTATAATAGAATCCAGCATTAGCTAATTCCTTCGGTGTCAACTGGCCATTGAGGGGCCAGTTGTGAAAAGAATTTAATCTTGTCTCTTCACTGCACATAGCAGGGTTTTTAGGATACAAATTATCTGACATATCCACAACCTGCCTAGTTCTCAAAAGATAATCTGCTTCCACATCAGATGGGTCATCCAGAATACACGGGAGGGCTGAATTGCTGGAACTGTTTTCAGTTCTATGCTGGTAGTTCTGGGCGAGAGGATGTATGTTATTTTCCAGAAAAGTAGATTCAGTAATAAATCTGCAATTTGGAGAAATCTTTTTGTGTCTCTCAACTGCAGAATCCCCAGGCGCCCATCCTTCAACAGTTGTATGGCAACTGAAGCACTTCACTTTGTCACCTTCTCCAGTATAAACAAAGCCAGCTCGTGCTAGTGCTGATGCTGAAACCGGACAGCCAAGTGGAAATGCAACAAAAGTTCCTAGTCGGTAGGGTTCCTGTGCCCATTCCTGGTCACGGTCAGTATCTGGAGTGGCACAAGCTTCTGAGTTATCTGGGCCATTACACGTCATCTCTTCATAAGTAGGCCTGTCCTTTCAGATTCCTAAACAAAGAATAAATGTTTTAATTTCACAAACAGAAGAATTCATCATACCCATACGCAAGCCTGGAAACTGGATAAATTAAACTAGCCATCCTTTATGCATCAAAATAATGCTTCTTCCTCTTCCCTCCCATCTCACCCTTCCCTGCCCCCCCCCGCCAAGCAGAGACAAACACCAGAACATTAAAAACAAAATTAAAAAAAAAAAGGCATAAAGAAAGGCAGGAAGATCATGAAGTTTTACAGGCCAATAAAAATTTACCTGAAAAACACACAGGTTTATACATGCATACCTTTAAAAGCATGTTCTACTTCCTAACAAACAAACATTGCAAGAATGAAATCAACAAAATATTTAACAAAAGCTCTGGGCAAAACCCTGCCAAAAGGCTTCCAAACCTGAAATATGAAGGTTTTAAAAATACTGATCTAAGCCAGACCACATTTGCAAGATTTTACAGCCCAGTTCTGAAACACAACTATCTTTATTTTTCCCTGTACTAAGGCCATGACCACCATGCCCATTAGATGGGTATCAATTGGTAAAACCATCATCAAAAAGAAAAAAGCCTTTGGGCGTGTGTTATATTGTAAAGACATACATCTCACTACAAGAAGGACATTGAGGGGCTGGAGTGTGTCCAGAGAAGGGCAACGAAGCTGGTGGAGGGTCTGGAGCACAAGTCTGATGGGGAGCGGCTGAGGGAACTGGGACTGTTTAGCCTGGAGAAGAGGAGGCTGAGGGGAGACCTCATCGCGCTCTACAACTACCTGAAAGGAGGTTGTAGTGAGGTGGGGGTTGGTCTCTTCTGCCAAGTAACCAGCGATAGGACGAGAGGAAATGGCCTCAAGTTGCGTCAAGGGAGGTTTAGATTGGACATTAGGAGAAATTTCTTTACTGAAAGAGTGGTCAGGCCTTGGAACAGGCTGCCCTGGGAAGTGGTTGGGTCACCATCCCTGAAAGTATTTAAAAGGTGTGTAGATGAGGCACTTAGGGACATGGTTTAGTGGGCATGGTGTGTTGGGTTGACGGTTGGACTCGATGATCTTAGAGGTCTTTTCCAACCTTAATGATTCTATGATCTCGTTTTCCCTTTTAGCAAAATATGTCGTGAAATAAACTATCAGATGTTTCACTGGGGCATTTTACTAAAGTGCTGTGCTTTTAAGATGAGCGTCTTGGACTACCCAGCACTAGCGTTCATGCCCAGAACACTGCTTCCACTTTCCCATGCCCTGCCTACGCTCTCCATCAAAAGTTCCTGCGCCTCTGCCATCAACTCAGCTTTTCCTCCCTTCCCTCCCTGAAGGAATGTCATTTTCCCTACCATCTGTCCCACATTCCTATTCCTGCCTACACTTTTCCAGGGTAAGTACCAACTGCTAGTCCTGCCCTGCGTCCTTCTGTGCCAGAAGGCTGCTAAGAGCATCAGACAAGCCCCTTCTTTCATGAGGATGAAAGAAAGCAACTTGGTTCCCTCAGGTCCTGTGCAAGAACCACAAACTGACACAGTCATCGCCTTCATCCCAAGATGGATGAAGCCAGAGCACTGTAAAAATTCACCTCTTGTTCTGACAAGTGCAGTGATTATTATTGACTTGGGAAGTCTTGGGTAACACACAAGCTACTGCTGATACACATCTCAAACCTACTCCTTTATTAAGTGGTAAATTAAATTATTATGAGACTGCCCAAACGGACGTCTTAGCACAAAGCAATAATAATTCAGCAATTAGCAAAAAGAAATGCATATAAGGAAGAACAGAACACGTATTTATTTGAACAAGTGTCCTCCTGAAATGTATCTATTTCCAGTCCTCACCTTTTTAAGGTAAAATCAGGCAAAAATTTAGCTTCCTCAACATGCTCCTTCCTCAACACCTGCATTAATATTGATTATACTTTATGTATGGTCAATGCAGATGTTACAATTATAATAATTACTTATGTAATACCAGATTTAGCTTCTACAGGAAGGACAAAACCATTTTTTAAAGTTCAGAAGGGGGAAGGGAAAATTAAAATGACTATGCATTGCAGGATCGCTGCATCCTTCGCCAAGATGACAAAGATAATTAACCTATAAGCAGATTGAGAAAACATGACGTTAAGAGACCCAGCATGCTTGCTTCATGTAATCACGGATACAAGACTACTTCTGAGCACCAGCTTTAATTCCTTCTGTAAGTCAGTTCATGACTAATGTAATGACACTAGAAATTATACTGTGGTTTTCTGTTTTAGCTTAGCAAATTCGAAAATAGCTTCTGAACAAATTACATTGACTGACCTACAAATCTGACCTATATGCTTGTTTTGACTTTGAAGGGAAAAAAAAAAAAATCAGTAATTACATGCAGTAATATGAAAGCTGTCACAATACATGTATTTTTTAATATACATATGTATATTGAAAACAATCAATTTTTATAACAAAAGTTTAAAAGTTCATGTTTATTTCCTTTTAAAATCTTATTTTAAATCCTCTAGGACTGTTTCTGTAAAGATTTCAAGTGACCTTATGTGTCTATCATCATTACTACTACACTGCATTCATAGAATAACTTGTATTACTCAAATACCACTAGCTGCAAACTAATTTTCTTATCTGCATGCCTAAAAGACTTTCTACAAGGGGCCAAACAAAGCCTACCTCACATCCTTCAGAGACTCCTTTTCAAAATGTACATTGAAAAAACAAAACAAATGCATATACTTTCAATGTATGAATAGCAGTGTATCTTCATTTCTATTTTACTTATATAGAAATGAGTTCAGAAACAGTGAAAAAACAACTCATCCTATTTAAATTTTTACATATTAACTTTTTTTGGTTTATATTTACTTTAAAATCAGAATAGAGCTTCTACATCCCTCGTTGATCTGTTGCATACAAAATAACTGCGGCAAATCAGAGACCATCTACTCAGCCATTCTCTGTAATTTGCCCTCCCTGTCCTTAGTGAAATCAGGGCTAAAGACAGACCAAGGTTCAAGCCTGACAGATCTCAAGAATGTACTGGAGACACAAAGATCACCCTTGGTTTGTGCTTTTTTGTTCCTTATGCCACATGGGGTGACCACATACGACAACGATGACTATAACACATGAAGTTAAAAAACAGTTAAGAGAGAGAATTAATTATGCCCCCACTTCTCGTAAACTACCTGCATGTTCTGTTTTAAGCACCACTTAGATGCTCCGTTATCAGAGCTCATCTTAAAATCCACCATATTTAAAAATAAAAGAAGTCTGATACAGCAGTATCATATACATAAAGAATAAAAAAAATAGATTTATATATACCAGGTGCATATATATATATAGATAAAAAACTTCGTTACAACATGAATGCACTGCTTACAGTAGATCATTATTTTTCATAAGCTAAGCAAGATATTTTACCAAAGCAATTTGAACAAATATTATCTCTTAAGTAAGGCCCAGATTCTCCAGTGCCCTCTGACAGGGGTGATTTTCAAATCATACTTACACTGCATGAGCAAGCCTGGGTCTTGCAGTACTTCTATGAGCTCTTTCACTAAAACTCTCCCCCTCCAACATCAGAAAATTTAAGAAACCTAGTAATGTTTTTTTTAGTAAATAAGCTGAAAATTCTGAAAATTTTTATTTCATGCAATTGGCAAACATGATCTACTTCTTAGATCATTTCATCCCAAAGACCCCACTTCTTTTAAAGCAGGCTTCATTTTCAGAGTGCCTATAAGCATATAATGTTTAATTGTGCATTTTCTCCTCTTCTCCCAAAATAACTTCTCACCTTTAAAAATACAGGCTGCAGAACTTAAAATATCACGTAGGTGGTACGTCTCATATATGACAGGCTTTCCTAACAAAAATAACAGCATGAGTTTTAAACTATTATTTAAATCAGTTTGTATTAGTTTTACTCCACTTACTCTGTTGATTCTCTGGTGTTTCCTGGAAAGATATGTGTGTGTTTTAATGACGCTAAGGAACTTAGAAGGAAACACTTGAGCAATGACACAAAGAGGGAAGGAAGAGGATCAAAGACTAAACTGAAATATTAGAAATCAGGATAGAGATGATATTCAATTAACGGAGATGTTCTTTTTCAGTTTTATTGATTACTGTTAATTAACTGCGGATGCTAGGCAAAAATAAACTAACAGAACTACCTAAAATTCATATCTGTACCACTCTCAACTGCAATGGAAATCACAGGATAATGCCTTTCAGCCAGATCTAACAGCAGTATCTGAAGCAGGGAAAAAAAAAGTCTCAATGTACTGTACTGAAAGTTCTAACAATTGAGGGAAAATATAATTGGAAATAAGCATTAGGATAAAACTAAAAAAACCTATACATAATGCATTCATCACTCAGAACATTGACATTAGCGGCTTTATTCTTTCAAACAGTTTTTTCTATAGTGCTATGAACGTTGCAATACTCCCTCTGTTAACACGGTGAATAAAAAAGAAATTATGCCCTCAACATGGCGATAATCAAAATACCTGCCACATTTGGATTCTTTGGAGGTAAGCAATCTATCTCAATCCTCACAATCAAAACAGCGTGAAAAGCACATACCAAAAGAGCAGTAAGTATTGACAGAAGGTCCAATCACCACAGATCAATTCTTTAATATGAAGTAACTGTTTCAAATTATATCAACCACATTATTTAATCTTGATCTTTTAGAGCAGAAAGATTCAACCATCATTCTAGAAGCCTCTCAAAACCACATCTAAATACTGCAATGACAGAAGCAGGACAAATCCCTCACAGGTATCTGCTAGCTTTAACAATGTTCCATGCACATTATGAAGCCCTTTCCTTACGACAGCCCCTCTAAACATAGTTGGTTTACATTTCAGTATCACTTTATCTAAGAGAAAAAGACATCAACATATTTGTTAAGCATTGAGGCAAACTCCACCTGTGTAAGTACTGCTTTAAATACAACATTAGTACTACTTTAAATGCAACATCAAGTTAAATTATTTCTATCTCAAACAACTAACTATCTAAAAGCAACTGTTCAAAGTGTAAAATTAAAACTAGCTTAGGAATAGTATTTCTACACAGGTATTTTAACAGTTGCCTTACTCCAGTTAGTTGGAGTAATGATTTAGAACAATATCCTGCACCATAACAGCACTCAGACAAACATTAACTGCAGAAGAAAAATAACTGAAAATAATTTTTTTAATGGTTCATGGCTAAGAAACAAATTAATAAAAAGCAGCCAACTAAGATGTGTACACAAGACTTTACAATACATACCAGCAACACACCCGCGTTCAGAGAGTATACTTCATGTATACAGAAGTTAATTAAGCCTTTCTGCATAAACTTAATTAATCACATATGAATTAAAAGTAGAAGGTCCAGAAATGTTAAAGTTCATCTTCACTTATAAAACCCAGGACATTTTTTTAACTATTATTGAAGCATTAAATATCTTCTTATATATGCAGTAACTAAAAAAAGCCTATTTTAGTCTGAAAGACTTCCAGAAGCTGAGCCAAGTTTAATCCTGCTTTTAAACATCTGAAGGTATTTGTCACAAGACACCTCCCACTTTCAAGCTAAAGTACCAATTTATATAGTCTATTGATTATGTTTCATATGAAAAAATAAAGACAAGAATTTATAGCAAAAATGTTAACTTATTCAAAATGCAAAATTGTACACTGTGGTTTTGCAAGCCAAACATGTTCAATTCAGCTTTAAAAATAGTAACAGGTATGATTTTATGCAAAAATACGACATCATCACATTACCTAGATCTGAAATGCTTCAAAGGAAAAGTACGAAACCCGCTCTTCTCTTTCAAGTATATTTTACTAAACATGATTATTTCCATCCTTAGTCCTAAAACAGATTGGCATTATAAGGAGTTATTTTTAATTCTTCTACATGACAAGTATGGCAGTAACCTCCAAGTCAGAAACCTACTTGCACAGCCTCATGTTCCTAACCAAAGGGTACAGAAACATGGAGCTTCTACTGCTTGACATGCTGACTATGAGAGCAATGTTGGTGTTTACTGTTGACTGAATTTTGAAATGTGAGAGTAGTGCACCAAGTAAATATCAAACAGAACATACTGTACCAGCTGACACACAGATTATGCATATGTCACTTCACTGAACTTCACTTTGTGCCTGCTCAGCTGCAATTAGATCAAGGAAGGTGCAGGCTGCTAACTGAAAGCATATGTATAAAGATTAAAACCACAGGAAACATAGGATTTATTTAAACAGTGTTTACAAATCTTCACGTTTACATCTAATTATCAATAGCCATTTTAAAAAAAATTCTGCTTAGAGATTTTTTTTTATTTCATTTTATAAAGAGGGTATGTATCTACACAATGCATTTTGATTCAGTGCCAAAGCTTACATAAATCCATCAGCTCAGCTTCATTTGTCTGTTTTTCAAACAGGTCCTACTTAGCTTCCCATCAGGGTTTATCATCACAGGAAGTCAGTCAGCTGCTCAAGGTTATAGTAGGCTATTAGATTCTCCTAATTCTTGACTCCCGTCACAAAGACTTTTACACTCTCTCCATCTTAGAAAGAAATAACCAGGCCAATAGAAACATGTCATTTTGAGAATGATATTCATACCGTATTTTTCTTCATGAAGAAGTCATATGGGTATGGAATAGAGCAATAAACAAGAACAATGAATTCATGGTAGTGCTCTCAGTAGATAAGAGTGGGACAAATTAGCATCTGCCAAGGGCAAAGGAAAAAAAAAATTGTTTTTGTGAACTTGCAAGACAAATGTCTTCAGAAGAACTTTAGCTGAATGTATGAGAAGGAAAGAGTAAATACCAGCCGCTATAGAAAAAAATGGCATGCTGTAGCCTAAGTACATGGTCCCACAGAGATGTCAAAAGTCAAACATAAGACATAATCAATTAGAGGCATTAATGAATGTATAAATCAGTGTTATCCAAAGTGACCAAGGAAGAGAAAGGACTAAAGGTCTGGAGAAAACCATTTTAGCTCTACCACACCTTTCTAAGTGTTTAGTACAAAGCAAAGTGTGAAAAGATGTTGGCATTTTTAATTTGGACATAGGGAAACCTATCTAAAGTGAAGGTTTAGTTCTGACAGCTGCTGCCACTGAAATGAATTGCCTACAGATGACAGTACCTAAAAACAGGGGGAAATACGACCAGCCCCAAAAAAACAACAAAAAACACACAAAAAAACCCCAAAACCAACACAGAAAAAATCCTACCTAACCCCAAACCTCAAACATACTGAGAAACACATTGAAAGAGAGACTAAAGGTAAAAGTAGAGAACAGGAGAGCCAACACCAAAAGCACAAGACTTCAAATAACCCTCCACCAAAAGAAAACAAAACTGTAAAAAAGGAAGGAGCAATCCTGACAGTCTCAAATTTCTCTGGCAGTTCCAGTAAGATGAATGTTTTATTCATGGCATAAGCAGGAATATAATGAAATATTTTTCATGAAAGGCACTGTAGTCCTGTAAATCATACAGAAGTCCGTGTATAATTTTGCTATCAATTTTTAATTGCAAGGTCACTTGAATTGTACCATTTAAGCTTATTGAGATTCTGTACACAGAATCACAACTCACACAAAACGCAACTCTCTGTGAAAATACATTTAAAATTCAGTACTACAACACTACCATATAGAGGGGAGGAGAAAAATCAATTTTTCAAAAGATTCTTCATTTTATATTATACACTTACATTTTAGACGTACAATTCAAGTGATATAAAATCTAGGTTTTATGTAATTTTTATGTTTTAATTTTAGAATTTAATTCATTAACTGCCATATTATTAACAGGAATTTGATTTAGCTTCAAGTTCTTCCTCAAGAAATTGAGACTAAACTTCCAGAACTTTTCCCTCTAATACAAAACAGCTTGGAAGCTGCATTTAATACCATTTGAAGCATAGTTCCATCCATGAAAGCCTACCAATATGTTTTGGGGGCTATGCAAGCTAAGCAGTTCCCACCCTCCTAAAAGTAGAAATTACAAACTGCTTTTGTCAACTCTGAAGCAGATGAGCTAAAAATGAATAAATAAATAAATAAAAGTTCAAATCTGTGATTATAAAGTGTATCACTATAGAAATGTAACCCCTAAAAGTTGAGTTACCACTTTTTTGGTTAAGAAACAAAAAAATTATCCAGTCAATGGGGGTATATTAAGCAGAACGGCCAATAGTAAAAAATGCCTAGCAAAACCGGCAGTGCCCTGGGATGCATCTCCCTTCCTGAGTATGAGCTGTGCTCCAGCTTTTAGTGTTACATCCTTTTACAAATCATTTAAACTTATAATTGAACAAAAAGATGGAAAAAGAGGGCGTCTTTCATCAAGGAGACATAATGATATGGAACTTTAGCTATAGCAACATGATTAATGCCACAGCAAAACTTCTGAATCTTCTGGATTCTAAAGAAAGAAGTTGTAAAACCACACCAAGTACAGAGAGCCGGTCACCTCCTGCCTCGCCCACTGGCGAGGGCGTTCACTTCCCCGCAGCTAATACTCCTGACCTAAGTGCCACTTAGTTCATTATTCACATTCATTTAACTGCAGCCTGACGCAGGAGCAGCATCATGATACTTTCTGGTATCACTAGCATGATTGTTTTGCCATTCAAGAATGAGGTGAATTTGTATATATATTTTTACACATATATACATAGATACACACACATATGTACGTATATACACACACAACTCATCATCTTGTAAACTTGGAAATCTCTCCTGAATTATCCTCTGTATTTTAAGTTTGTCAGGAAATTGGGATAACTTGGGGATTAATTCTAATTATAATATTGTACCAAAAGTGAAATATGAAAGTTGCACCTGTTGAAAACACTCTGCTTTCCTTTCTATTTAATAAGAAACTCTCTGAAACATAGAAGGGGAAGGACAATGAACTGCAAGATACGTGCAGCTTCATTTTACATTTTATATGATAAGAGTGACATTCAATTCAAGCTTTGCAGCATGCCTTCTTCAGTCTTAACATACTTTCAACCTTCATGCACAGCTACTTTTTTAATGTTCAAAGATCTTGCTGTTTCTGGAGCCTGACTTTTAATTGTCACGTTCAGAATATTTTGGATTAGAACTCCACAAGTCAGACAACATGCTATGAAAAAGAAAAAGCAGCGAAGGACTGTACGCTGTTAACTCCTGAAACAAAAAAATGCAGAGGGTACTTACAATAGTTTTTCCCTAAGAAATTAGCATCCAATCAGACCAAGTTTAGTAATAGATTAATCAAAGCAGATACTGGTTTCATCTCTATTTTCCACCAATCTTTAGAACAAATTCCAGTATTTACATTCCTGTTGATAGAAAAAACAAAGGTTAAAAATTTTTCTTTTCACATAACCTTCAGCATAGTTTACGAAGGCACAACTCCAAAACTATGATTTAAAAAAAAAAAAAAAATTTAAAATTCTATCCTTTGGCCAAGAAATCCAAATTAAAATATATTCTGAAGTTGAAAGAGTCTGAGGTCACGGCAAGTCTGAAATTCAAATGTTTTACTGAAACTAGCAAGTGACATAAGATTGGGGAGACTCCAGAAGATCCAAAGGGAACAAAACAAAATCCTGGAATTAAAAACTAGAGGACAGCAAAAAGGAGAAAGACTGTAACAGCAGACGGAATAAGATCCAATGATCCAGCCTTCTCTTCTCTCTCCTAGGAAATTCTGCATCTGATTATAAATGGGATTTTCTGAAACTCTTCAGCTCCCTGAAACTGTCTCGCCCACCCTGGAAGGATAGCAACAGACGTAGAAGCACTATCACACGTACACAGAGGCTGGAATGAAATCCATCCTCATACTTCAAAAACCAAGATATGAACACACATTTTCTTACTGTTGTGATAACAAATGCAAGTCTGCCCCATATCAGTGGGAGCAGTCAAAAAAAAACCCACAACCAAACAACCACCCCCATGAGAATTCTTTCACTTTTGCTGCTGGTTACAAAGGGCAAGGTCAGAGAAGGTACAGAGCAATAATTAACTTATTCCTTTGCCCTTCTTGGCCAATGTTGTAGGTGCCAAGTTTTCTACAGAAAGAAGTAGTTGGGTGTTCTTTAAAGGGTCTCAAAGAAAACTGCAAAGCAATCAAGTAGATAGGAAAATGAAAAACACCCAAATAAAAGCTTAATCAAGAAATCCATCGCATGAAAACTTGCTTTCTTAGAGAGAACACTTCACTGTTGTCTTCTCTGTTATGTGGTGATTTATTTCATGATAAACAAAGAGTAGATTAAGTTAATGTATATCCTACTGCTCTTTGTTAAAGTATTAGATTAAAAGAAGTATTTGACAAAAAAGTGATTTTTTTCCCCTGGTTGATTGCTTTTCCTTCCAAATCGGTCTACCGCATGATCTTGTAGTTTCTGATCGTTCATTTAAGAAACAACATCTTCCCACTTAGCTATATGAAGTACTAAAATCGCAACGTAAGATTGTAGCAATGAAGGGATAATGAAAGCAGTTCTGCAAAAGTATCTAAAAGCAGTTTCAAGAACAAATTTATACTTTTTAGCAGATACAGATTAGTAACAGTTAAAATGGACAGAAGTTACTAAGACTGAAAATAGTTCTTACACCCATTTTAGGGCTTCTATCAGGACGATAGGAGCATCAGAGAGACAGTAGTACAGAAACAGACATACACTAACTGTTAAAAAGAAATATATCAGCATAAATACATAGCCGTTGTGCAAAAGAGAACTGCTTGAACTGAAGTTTGAATTGTAGCTTAAAAAAATAGGATCCGAGTCAACTTCTTCCTGCAGAATTCTTAATAATTACTGAATTCTTACCTAGAACACTTGAACAAAACTGCATTTTTATTAACAAGAAGCAGAAAGGTCATTATAGAAAGTGATGGGTCTAGTAAAAAAAAAGAAAAAAGAGTGGGCAAGGGGAGACAAAGCAATATTAAAAGATGTCAAAAGAACCAAAGACGACCACAAAAGTGCGCATTAGCATAGCAAATTTTTATTTTACTTATGTAAAGAGAACACAACATTAAATGTTCTATTCAGAGGAAAGTCGCTTGTGGACCTTCAAGCTGGCAGCCGGGGCACGGATCGCAGACCCGCCCGGAGGCTCCGGGACAGGGGTCAGGGTGACCCGGCGGGGCCGGCCGGGCCCGGCCCGGCAGCTCACGGCGGAGGGGGCGCGCACCGTTCCCATGGCAACGCCTCTCCCGGCTGGCGACCACCCCCGCCGCCGCCTGCGAGAGGCCAGGGTCAGCGGCGGCTCCGCCAGCCCTCGGGACCCCCGGCACCATCTGCGTGAGGGGCGGGAGGGCCCCGGGCAGCGCGGAGGGACCGAGCCCCCTGCCCCGCGCGGGGAGCCCCGCCGAGCTGCCCGGGGCAGCGAGAGCCGCCAAAGCGGGCAGCCGGGGAGCCCGTCCCACCCACTGCCCCGGGGTACCGACGGCCACGGCCGCGCCCGCCTGACAACTCACCGCACCGCGTCCCTCTCCTTGCCGGCAGCGGCTGCGGGAACCGCTCAACAGCCAGCGCACGCCGAGAAAATGGCGGCTCCCGGCAGCCTCTCCGGCCCCTCGCTGCGGCTCCGAGGCGAGAAGGGAGCAGCGCCCCCTGGCGGGCTGGGGGGGCGCGGCAGGCCGGCGCCCGCTGGCGGAGGGCGGCACGTAGTGGCAGCAGCCGGGAAGCGCAGAGCGGCAGCGCCCGCCGCGGGCCCTCCTCGCTGCCGCCGCCTCAGCCGCCTCAGCCCGCGCCCCAGCCGCCTCAGCCCGCGCCTCAGCTCCTTCCGCTTCTCCGGCCTCTCAGTGCCTCAGCTCCTACGGCGCCCCGGCTCCGCGCCGGCCTAGCCGGGCCGGAGGCTCCCTCCCCTTCCTCAGCATCTCGAACAGCCCCTTCATTTCACGCCATCTTCTCCAGACCGTTTGTGGTCCGGAGCGTGCCAACCCCAGCGCTCTCCTCGCTCTCACCCCTTGTCTCCGCACTTAACGGCTTGTTATGACTTAAATCTGCTAAAGGCAGGGCAGTGCAACGGGGAGGGGAGCTCCTGTCCACGGCTGGCCTGCAGCCCGCGGGGCCCTGTGAAGCCTCACGGATGCTGTGGCTGGCCAACTGGCAAGATCGATACTAATGAAGTCACGAGTTTGACCTAAATTAGGTGTGGTTCTTAAGAACCACCTTGGCTGAAAGACTGCATGACAGTGCAGTTATTTATCCTTAAATTTATAGACTTCTTTTAACCAGCTGCATAAGGGAATTGAGAAATCATCTACCAGACGCTGATCTTCTAGGTACTCACAGGAGACACGAGATGCCTACCAGCGATACTTCTCAGTACAGTTTGGGCTGTATTATAATTGTTTCTTAATCTTTGCATATAAATCATAGGGATATTAAAGCAAAGCAGGTAGTGCTACTTATTAATAAGTTTGCCAGGGACTGGCCTTTTTTTTCCTTTCAAATCTCGAGATTTGTGTTCTCACTAGCTATTACAAATCTCATTTGGACTAGAATTTTCCAAATCAGACAGCAACCTCAGGCTATTTTCTTTGGTAGTTGTAGCCAAAATAACCTAATCATTTGCAGGACTAAGGCGGTTGTTGTGCAACATTAAAATATTCCATTAACCTTTTTCTCTTTTTTAGAAACTTAGGTGCCCTCATGATTGATCCAACAAATTTTAATGTAGCCAAGATACTTGGCTTTATGTAGGGGACCTACTTCTTGCTATCCTCAAGAAAAGTCAGCTACTTGGAGCAACATTCTCAAACTTTGTTGGTTTGCCATTGTGCATATGATCAGTAGCGACTTGCTTTTTTCAAATTATATATCTCTGAAGACTTGTGGCAGATAGTTTGGGACAATTTCAGGAAAAGCAGGCTAATTATACAATGTGTCAGAATATTTGCAGATTCCAGAGCTTAGACTGAAAGCCATTTTGGATAAGGATTGTTTCTCACTTTATGTTGTTCAGCATCTACTAAGACCCCAATTCGATTCAAAGCTTCTAGTTATTATAAGTAACTATATTAACTTCCATTACTATAAGTAATGAAGTAGTACCAAACTCCCTTTGGTTGATCAGAAAAAAATCATAATGAATATTCAGTAATCAACAACAATACTCAATAACTTTGGATGCAAGTCCACATACTACTTGCTCTTCGTTCAAAAAAGAATACCTTTACTGATAGAACGTAACATTACTAATGCAGCCTAATGGTGATGCTGAGCCTAAAAGAAATAAAAGATTTCCCTGAACTAAAGGAAAAATAATTCAAAAGGTCTGAGACTTTTGAAATACATTGAGACTAATGAAAAACTATCAGAACAGATATTGCTACATATAGGTTCTTGTTAATATTTCTCTTAAAGAAAACAACAATTTGCCTGCAGTGCTTTTGTAATTTGATACTGCAAAGATGTGATTGCGTCCATGATTAACTTTAGGCAAAGTTTACAATCTAACTTAAGTCCGGTAGTTCTAGTACTTACACTTGTTGTTCTGCAAAAATAAAGAAATATATATATTTTACAGTGGCTTTTAAAAGTAATTGTATCCTTCGACTTGTTTCCATACTTCTGGCATCTGGTGAGGTTACTATGGCCCTCACTCCTTCATGAGAATAAATAATTTTTCCAGTCCCTCACTGGTAATGTGTGGGCCAGTTTCTCAGGGGTTTGGCATTTCTCTCAATTTGAAATCTTCAGGGTATCTGAAGATAAAACAAAAAATTTCTAAACAGTAGTAATTTCTAAACAAGAAAACTACTGAAAATGTAGACCATTTTTCAGGGAAATACTAAAAAAATATTATTTAAGTATTTCAGGGATGTTCTTTAATGTGAACAGAGATGGCCTCAAGAAATGTGCTATGGAAACAAATCGCTTTAGACACACAACTTACTGAAATTTTAAAACACACCTCTCATAAATAGTCTACATCTCTCTGTCTCTTCTGTAATGTACGCACATACCATTTTTCTTTTTTCATTTGTATTCTTTATTTTCTTAAGAGAAAAAAAATCAAATGTAAAAGGCTTGAGCATTACAGGCAATATTTGTGCGAGCCAGACACAGATTGGTTGCCTAAAAACGCCCAGATGATAATGTACGTGTTTCACTATCTGAAAAACAGCTCTATTGCAGTAGTGAAAGTCACATCAATCTAAAATCATTTCACATCAGTCCAAAGCAAGTTCATTTATTTAAGGATCTTTGGCATAATATGACACAGTAAGAGGTCTGTACCCTAACACTGCAATGTGAACATGAATATTTAATCTCATCAATCCTAGCATTATTCATTAGCAATTATTTTCACAAAGGCCATTGCTCTGTTGAGATTTTGATACATTTCCAAATGAAGCAGATTGTTTTTAGAGGTCACAAGGTGTTTTTATAGTGACCCACTTACAGGGTTTGATGTCTAAATTGAAAACTTTGGTAAAACAAACCCAAAAAGTTGTAGCACCAATACCTAGAAGAACTAGAAGATAAGAAAACATAATGGACATGAAAAACATCGACAATAAGGACAGCAATGGTCATAAAATATTTATTTTCTAAGCAAGCTTGTTCTTTGTTTTCTGTTGAGTTAACTAACTTAAAGTTCAGTTTGAATAAAATTCTGAATCAGTCAGTGGAACTGTAAGCCAAAGAGTACAGTCATACTGTAAAGCCAACACAATGCCTTTGGTGACCCAACAGCATTAAAACTAACTGTATTTCTTCAAAGTACTTTTGATTGCAGATAGAATTGCACAATGGTGGTACTTGAGCTACAGAAAGTAATTAAACTTTGAAGAAAATTTCAAGCAATATCTTTGTCAACACAAAGTGGACAAATGTTCATATTTGCTGTATTCCCTCTTTCACTTGAAATGGAATGAACAAAATTGTTACTAAAATTTGTTGAGTAGTCTGTAAAACAAACAAAAAATTTAGTTTATTGACGTCATACACATGTAGCCTCACTGAACTTTCCTGTCTGCTTTTTTTGTGGAAGGACTTGTAGCCACAACATTATGGACCTTAACTGACCACAGAGCAATTCCATACTTTGAGTATCTTTGTCTTAGTCTTGTATTTTATTCTCAGATAAATTGAAAAAAAAAAAAAGAACTGAAATTTTACAGAGATTAAAAGAACCTTTAGTGAGATAAAGAAATGCCTCTCTCAATCTGACTTACATGTTTCATTAAAGTATAATCAATGCATATGGAAAATCATCTTGCTGTGTAGAAGTGTACATATGCATGTGCACAATGTACCTTCTATAGTGCTGTGTCCCTGCATGACGTATCGTATTGTATTTTTTTCAGCTCATGTAATTTATGCTATGAATAAGTAAAGAAACAAGCCAGTTCACTTGAAAAGTAGATGCTATATAGCATACATGGTGATAGTTTACATGCTGTTCTCCCAAGCCCAGTACTGCACAGCACCCTGGAATCATACTCGTTTCTTCTACTCTGGGAAGTAACTTACCTTATATATTATTACCTAGGGTTGATTTAAACTGCTGTTCTTCATTAAAAATGAAGTCATTTAAAAAAGTAAGCACAAGTCTACTCAGTGAAGTGTCTGGCAATGGTGGTTTTGGCTGCAGCTCATTTGAAAAACACGTTTGCTTAATGAAGGGGCAGTACTTGGAGGCATAAAGGGGAGCTTCCAACCACTGCATATGTCTGACTAAGGGAAGTCCAGTGGGTGGATTTGGGGGGATTTTCTGCTAAGTGAAAGAGATTTCAATATGCTTCTGCTTGGGATTTTTGGGGGGTTTGTTTATTTGGGGTTTTTTTGGTGAAACATGAACATTTCATAGCTTGGACAATTTTCAAATTGGACAATTCCAAAAGTTTCAAATTGTTTCATGCAAAGATGATCTTTTAACATCCTTCCGGGGGAGGAGTTGGTAACATTTTCGGCATTAATTTAATGTACCTTCTACTAAAGTTTCTATTACAATTAAACAAAAATTTATTTTTAAATTACTATTCCAAAGCTTTAAATATATATTTTGGAGTAATGTGGAGAATTTTGATTAAATTATAAGAAACGTCACTAAATTCAACAAGGACAAATGCAAACTCCTTATCTGGAAAGGAATAACCTCTTGCAATGATAACCTCTGGGGACCACCTGCCTGGGGAGCAGCTCTGCGGAAAAGGACCTGGGGATCTTGGTAGACATGAACCAGCAGTGTGCCCTGGCAGCAAAGGCGGCCAGTAGCATGGTGGATGGTATGGACAGGAGCACAGGACCTGCTGATCGAGGAGAGTCATTATCCCCCTTCACTCAGCACTCATTAGACCACATCTAGAATACTGCATGCAGTTTTAGGAACCCCAGTACAAGAAAAACCCTGATCAACTGGGGCGAGGGCAGCACTACTGGACCACCAGGATGGTCAGGCATGGCCAAGAGAAGAGGGAGGACTTGTTCATCCTGGAGAAGATATGACTTTGGGGGACCTAACCACAACCTTCCTGTACTTATAAGGGGGCTACCAAGAAGATGGAGGCAAGCTCTTCACAGTGATGTGTGGTGGAAGGGCAAGGGACAATGTGCATAAATGGAGACGAGGTTCTGAGTGGGTATACGCAAAAGCTTTTCAACCATAAGGAAGTCAAGCAGTTTCCATCCTTGGAGGGCTTCATGACTAGACTGGATAAAGCCCCGGGGCAACTCATGGCTGACTCTGCAGGAGGTTGGATTAGATTACCTCCTGAGATCCTTTCCAACTTGAATTATGCTATGAGTCTACGATTCAAAAATTCATATAAAACTGAAAAATCAGATCCTACCAAAAGTATAATCTCTTTGAAACTTTCTTTACACAATCATGTTAAAAATTTCAATCGGTTCCAAGCTGTTTGAGTCAGATAAATATAAACTGGACTTAGCAAACAGTTCTTTGACACAAACTGTTTAGTCAATAATGGGTCATGAGTCACAGAGGTTCATATGGGAAACTGTGTTTGTTGATATATTCCCTAAGAAATTAATGTAATTTCTTATTTGCTACTAATCTCATTGACTCATTAATTGGCTCATTACTATCAGGTTAATGAACAGAGTGAAAAAAGCTATGCAATCCAGAGCTGGAATTTCAGAGGTGCAGCAGAGAAAGAAAATCAAATTCAGAAAAATGACAAAACAGTGCCTTAACTAGGAACATTTTCTCATGAATATGACAATAGAAAATCGAATAACTGGTAAGTAACAGATGCCTGAAAGCTGTGGTTTTCCCTTGAATTACATCCAATGTTCTTGCTGCCATGGGAAGAAGAGATTCAATCATTTAATGGGAATAGGAAAGCCTTGCATTTGTATGCTGGTCCACAGAAAATCAAATCTGATTCTCTCTTCCAAAAGAGTATGACACCCATTCCCTTTATCCACAGCACATTCTTTGTTTCCTTTCATTGCAAGCAGGTGATAAACATCATTCTCATTACATTTTAGTGAAGGCAGTGGAAAAGTCCGAAGGGAAGTTAGAGATAATTAGAGGTATCATCATAGTACAGAAATAGGAAAAGATGAAAAAACATGATGAGCCTTTCAATTTCAGCAATGAAATCTTAGGCAGTACAAACTTCCCTGTAACTCCCAAACCCGTTGCTGATCAGACAATGCAATAAAATACCTTCTCATTAAAATTAAAAGCATCAAATAATGGTGGCAGTACTGAACCCGATAATATATGCCCTATGGAAAAGTTAGCATTCAAGCATGTAAAAACCCAATCTTCTTTTGATGTCTTGGTATACTGCCAGCTGAAACTACTTCTAAGTTCACTTGCACGTGGTGTCAAATCAGGGACAAACACAGTGTGTTTACTTTCTTTCACAACTCACTGAGCAGGCGAGCAACGATAAATGCCAAATGAAGAGGAAAATGGTAAACATGCAACTAGTGATTTATTTTAGTTCTGTTTGGACTGATTAATGCAAGAAATAATTATCTAGAGCTGGGACTTTGGACTTAGCAAGCATGTGGCATATGACCACATACATGGTTTTCTATTCATAATTCCTTTGTGCTGGAATATTAGTGCACACAGGTACTATGTAAGTCAGTGATATAATAAGTAGAAAAATACCAAGTTCAAGGCAATGCTTGCCTGTTCCCTGCATGCTTCCACATGTTATCTTGATGGCAGAAAAGAGGCAGAGAGGAGTGAAGAGGAATGCTACGGTTAACAAACACGACCCTTTTAACTGATCACTTTGGTCATTCATTTTCCCCATATCCTGTTGATGATGTCTGAGAATTATTATATATGGGGGAAACTCAAGATGATCATCCAAATCTTAGCTGGGCAAACTTTTCTGTAGTTCTTAAATGCTTTATATTGCTGCTTAAGTAGAAGGTTAAAAAAGATATTCTTCACATGTCAAAGGCAGGTGTATTTAATCAAGTATATTCCGACTTTGGACTCGCCCAGAATCAAAGTACCAGAAGGAGAAGCAGCAGCAGAACAGAGAACAACGGACAAAGTGCCACCAGACTGCTTTCCAGGCTGGGATCAAGAATGAGGAATCAGGACTGACAGTTCCAGAGATAGCTTCTTTGACTTCTAACAGTCTGTAAACCCCAAGTTTAGGTGGGGGTTCAGGTTTTCTCTTACATGATTATCATTAGCCACAGACACACTTCCATTTTAACATACCTGGTATCTAGGGTACGCAACCCAAATGAGGGTGTGAGGTATGTTGATAAGAGTTTGACTTATCAAATTGAGGTTTAACCTTCAAACCTTCATATTCTCTCAATGCACTAATAGCCTTACCTCTCACAATAAATCAGCGTGAGGCATCTATGATATTCAAACTTTTTTTCTCACATATGCCATGGGCGAAGTGCCTGCGAACTTCACTAACAGCCGCACCAATCAGCTCTGGCAAGCTGCAGTTCCTGCCCACCCACTGATAAGCGGTGACTGTTGTTTGCAAACTTCGGCTCCCTACGTTTCCTGCATCACCAGCACCCAGCCAACCCTCCGCAGATGCTCCAGTCATCTGGAGCTCCTCTGGACACATCCCAGAGGAGAGGGGCAGGAGCACGAACTGTAAGCACATGCTGCAGAGCTGCTCGGACACCAGCATGCGCTGCCTGGCTCTCCCGTGCTGAACAGCCGCTGCTGCGGAGCTGCTACGCCAAAGCCTTTGTATGCGTGACTGCAGGCTAATTATGGGCTGAAGTTAGCAAAGGGATTTTGTCAGCAGAGTGCAGTAAGTCAAATACCATTTTCTGTGGGAGGTATGTAAGCCAAGAGGTGTAATGATAAAGGCCCATCCTGAAGAATATCCAGCTATTAGACAAACGAGTGAGTGATGAGCTGTGAGTTCAGGAATACCTGCTTTACAAGTTGTACTCTGCCAATCTCATTAATGGACTCATGTAATGATGCAAGACTCTAAATTGCATTGCCAGTGATACTGTCACTGCTCAGCTTACAAAACATGCAAAATTCCTATTCTTTTTTTTCCATATTTTCACACTTTACATACTATTATATTGAAATTCCAATAATTGACCTTGATACGGCACTTACTAGGAAGGTATAAGTACTGGAAGACAAAATGTTTCTTAATTAATTTATTAGTTTTTCATTGTGCCTTCATTCTTCAGAGCAGGCAAACAGGAGTCGTTCATGCAATGGTTCCAACACAGGCTGGAAGCAAAGCCCTTTAGAACAGCTCATCTCCGTCCTTCAGACAAATCCCAGCAGCAACTGACTCGCAGATCTCCACTTCTCCACTAACATTTTGGCATTTGATGAGACTGTGATTAAAGAAACAATTCTCTTTTTACCTGTATTTGTAGATTTCTCCGTTGTTCAAAGCCATTGCTGAACCAGGGGGTTTTGGGGGTCTTTTTGTCTTTCCTTGTTCACGCTAATCAGAAAAAACCAAACAGCACTCTTCAGAGCTATAGACTGATCAGAAAGAAATACACATTGAAGTAGAGCGAAATATATTGACAAGCAAATAACTGGTCTGCTGCCTACTGAACACAGTTCCCATGGCATTGCTCCCAGCCCCATTTTTAACAAACAAGGCCCCTTCTTCACAGGTATTGCGTGGAAGACCTTAATTAGTCTTTCTGCCTTCTGTTCTTCATCAGCAGGTGCATGAACATACACAGAACCAACAGATAAGTTAAGAAAATGAATGCAACTGTTCCAACACCTTGACCAGAAGACTTCCAGGCCAATAGGGTTTGGAAATGGAACCTAAATCTACGGTTGGCTCTTGCCTGTATTGGAAAGTGAGTAAGAAAGGCAAACAGCAACCAACTCTTACTTAAACAACCCTGCTTTCTGTGAGCTGAAAACAAACAAACCTGTCCCTAAACAGCATGTTCCTCCACATCCACTGATATTAATTAAATCCAGTACATTTTATAGCTCAGGATGATGAAGTGACACTGAGCTTAGCTATGAAAAAAACCCCAAAGTTGTAAGATCAGTTTGACAATCACTATCTGAGAATGTTTCTCCTTTCAGTTACCCAGCTGAATAGAAACAGCTGGTACTAGATAATCTTTAGGGTTCTTACTTGCCTAAACAGTATTTACCAAATAGAAATCATCTGGAAAATGTGGAAGCATGCCTTCTTTGTATCCTTCTTCTTCTGCAGGAAAATTTAGGAAACGTCCCCAGAAAAAGAACAGGAACAATCGCCAAACAATGACTGATTTAAAAAAAAAAATCAGGAATTTAGAGCAATTAATTCTTATTAATGGCTTATATTCTTATAATCTATTCTTATATCATGGACATGATATAAAAGCCAAGTAATAAACGGCATTTTATTCCAAACAGTCATTCTGAAATGTCTATGCAAGAAAAGTAAAGCACCCAGTTGTTTACCCCTCAGAGCAGATTGCCTTGTCACACGAATTCATGGAGTGGGTTAATACAGAGGAAGTGAGCTGTTGGACATTTTATTTCTTCTGCTTTTATACATTTCCAGCTCTCCTAATTGGTGTCTGTAGTATTTATTTAGAAAACCAAAAATAAATACATTTTTATAAGATTAAATTAACACTAACTTTTTTCTATGTATCTGCTGGATAATATACTACCTTGAAAACCTTGTATTTGCCGTTAAGCTAAATAACTTCCTACTGCTATCCAGCTGTTACCATAGTGCCCAACATGGGCATTTTCTTCAGTGTAGTTGGGACAAAACATTCAGATTGCTTCTTTATTCAGGCAGGAAGCACAGTAGGTGACTTAAGACTGCAGTGACATACTGTGCCTTTGCAGTCATCATCTTTTTTCCTTCTTTTCAAAATTTTATTTTATCCCAATGTTTAGAAAGGCAAGTGTCAACCTCTACAAATAACAGAAAGAAACAAAAAGCCATCCTAGCTTTTAACAAGGGTGTCTGACTCATTTATAGGAATCTTAGGATGCCCATGACACTTTTTCTAGCACACAAATGCCTCATGGAAAGATGGAGAATAAACTATAAAGGCTGTTTTATAGAACTAAAATGTAGATCTTACTTTTTAACCTAGGAATTCCTCAAAATTCAGCTAACACCAGGTAGTACTAAGAAAGATGTCTACCACATAAATAAGAATAAGACAAAATTAAATATAATTTTATAGCCTAGGGTGAAGACTACTCTGTGTCAATAATATATTAATCTGAAGAGGAATTGGTACATACTTATTTTCAAAATGTTTTGCTTTGCTTGTATTAACTTATTAAAAAGTATGAGTGTCTATGTTTTAGGGGTTATATATCATGCATCTTTATTAAGTAGAGCATATTTTATATAAATCCTATCACAAAATGCTTTCTATAGTGCTATAGAAATATTGTGGAATCAGACTCTTCTCAGAGTAGACACAGGTTGCGGCAAGGAAAATTCCAGTTTGACTCAAGGAAAATACACTTCGGTGCTCAAACACCAGGACAGTGAAATCCCCTCCTTGAAAGTATTCACAACTCTATGAGATAAGGCGCTGAGCAACCTGACTGAAATTCTTAGACCCTGCTTCAAGCAGGGCTTTGGAGCAGGTGGCCACCAGAAGTCCCTCCCAGCCTAAGTAGTCTACGATTCTGTGACTGTAAAAGCCATAAAAAACATAAATGGCTGATATAAATATATATATTTTTATATATAACAGCTAATAGGAAATGTGTAATAGCTAAATTATCTGCAACAGAATTTCTAAAATATATCTAAAATACATTTTAGCCAAGTGCTAAATAACTTCATTTAGGTCCTTTATAAAGATCTATGCCTGTTTTTTTCCCCTCATATGTATCTTAAACTGTGTCAGTAAAGTTAATGCAAAAATGGCAAGCAAATTGAGTCTAGAGCAAATGTATCTCTAAAACCCAAGTATATTTCATTTGTAGTTATACTTTTATAGATGCTTTTCATTCCTTTTTTGTTATATTTTGTAGTTCTAAATATAAAATTAGAAATATATAGTCCTTCATTTGATGATAATTTCTGAGAAAAGACTTCACTTCACGTGGACTTATAAGAAAACTGTTTCACTACCTATGCTTATTTAATATTCTTAATATTCTTATTTTTATTACAAACCTGAAAAGAATAATTTGGAGCAGAGAATTGCAATGTGTTGAAAAATGTAAATAATTCTGAGCTACAGATCAATATACTTACATATGAAAAAAATGTAATATATTAGGACATGGCTTTGCAAACCTTTATATGAGGAAAACTTTACTCGTGTCTAGTCTGTGCAAGTCTTGGCAGGTAAAATTACTCACCAGCATAAATGTTCATAAGAATAGGCTCTAAATGGATTGTAAATAACTTACAAAGTATCTACCACACAAAAGAATTGCAGCATATCAGTGCCCACAGCTAATGCATTTCATTTACTGTAAAAGTTGTGCCATTCACCACAATTCCACTCTACCATTTAGTTAGTATAAATTAAATGTATAGACAATATAGAAAATGTAGTAATGCTGACTTGGTAAAATTGTTTGACAATTGACTGTACTTTAATCCCAGGCCTAATTATTCCATAAGTATTTAAGTATTTAATAAGCTATTTAATTAATAGACCAACCCTTACAATAACAAAATACTCTTTTACTGAGTCACTGTTGAATGGTGGATCTACAACAGTTACAGGTTTTCTAAAATTTCTTTCAGTGACATTCACTTTGTGAAGCTTTAGAAACCATGAAACCACTTAAAACTCTCATCCTTTAAAAGCTGTATCACACTTGAATGATATTTTAAGTGCCTATATTCTAAGACTCAGATATCCAAATATATTTGTAGGTTTAAAGTTGCAGCCGAGTGCCTGTGAGATAAACGTACTGAAACCGGGTAGTTCTGAGACCCACTGAAAGCCATGGAGCCAGGCGTCTGACCTACTTTTGCAAAACCTTTTTATGGTCCCAACTGCATCTTTAACACCTTTGAAAATCTGCTCTCGTGTCATTAATTATTGTGGTTGCTAACTAAAATGTGAAAGTTATAGAACACTACTTCTTCATTAGGGCTACATGGCACTCTGCTGCTGTCACAGACTCAGACCGCAGGCATTTGCGACAAAAATCCACAGATTTTGAAACAGTAAAAATTGGCATTGCACTGTATTGGCATGGTACGAAGTCAACATTTAAAAAAACCCATACAGGATCTTTAAAAAAAAGTTCGTAGCTCTGGCCAAGAGAGAAGGAAGACAGTATTTTTAATGAAATTGCTCTCAACGATGGTCAAGAAATCTAAACATTCGCAGAAGCAGTCAGTATTTTGCAAGAAGGTGCAACACTGAACATTTGCCTCTTTTCTACAACTGCGTAACTTGTCTACTTTAAAACCAAATTCAATTATGGAAGGCCATATTTCGGTTTACAAGACTTCAATTTGTCTCTGTTAGGTTGTTCCATTGTTGAATTACAAAATCCAAATAAAAGAGAAGTTGGAGGTTTGCAATTTATAGTTATGACACTGCCGTCATGTTGTTTGCATTAGCATATGAAGATACAAACATCCTTGTGGTATGATGAAAAGAAACATAAAGTTGCTATACTGATCTGAAATGACTTCCTACACTTAGAACTCACAAGCAATGACCTTTATATTGAAGTGATTATGTTCTAGCAAGAAACATAGCTAGCAAAAGTACATTCTTCTCATAGATTTGATAGCTGTTGTTTATTATTAGGCTATGCTCAATTAGATTTTCAAATTGTTTCTGTCACATATATTTCTACGCTGCATGTAATAGCTCCCTTTATCTTCAGCCTGTTCCAGTATGTTACCAAGATGCTTCACAAGAGAAGTGGTTTAGTTTCCTTGAATAAATCTGGGATCTAACCTTTTGGTCCTGCAATGACTTGATGGCTTTATTCTTCTGTATTTCTCCACAACTGTCTTTTCATGCTCATCATGAAGGCAAAATTTCACGTTCACATTCAGACCTTGCATAGCTCTGCGTCTACATAAATCCTTGTTCCTAATACTTTTTGCTAGCTTCTTGTTTTCTGTTTATGCGTCTTTAGGCTTATCTTCTAAATACACCTACTGCACTCTCTTGTTATTCCTTAGGCTTGCAATTCTGTGCCTCTTATCATTCACATGTGAATTTCATGAATTTAAAAATTCATGAATTTTTAAAAATTTCATGAAACTTTAAAAAATAACCCATCATAAATATATTAGGCACTTTTAAACTGAGCTTACCTTTTATCACACTGCATACTATATGCCTGAAATGTAGTTTGTGTCTAATTTAAAATCTAAGTACTGGAGGCAGAGAATCTGTCTCCTTCTTTACTACTTGTGTTACTGCAGAGTTTAGGGGCTGTAATGTGGGTCCCTTTGTAGTAGGTGTTGTACATACAGATCAAGAACAACAGCATTCTGTATAGTATACAGCTTGCACAGGGACTGGCTGTGAATAATAACTAAAACAACACTGTTCCCTCTCTCAGTCAGTAGTTATATGGATTTGCTGAAATTCTACATACTTTCTGATCAGGGCTATTTTCAAAGTAGAACACCACTTTTACACAAAGTGCTTGCAAGCTGTATGTTTCTGTTAAACGCGGAGAACACAGCATGCAGCAGAGAAACCACAGCAGTGCTAGCACTGAAATGGCACAAGTCCAGTTAGGCCTCATTATTATTATTATTATTTATTTCAAATTCTCAATTTTCTTCAGTTTCATCATATTTGTGAAATGATTTACACTTCAATAGAGGAGGAAGCATGTACAAGACTGAGAAGGCAAATGACATAAAGACTTCTTGACAGGCAGAGGAATTTCTGGAAAGACTAAAAACATGTGCTGCCTGACCAAATGAAGTATTTCTTAACTCATACATCCTGATTAGCAACTGAAGGAAATTAAGAACAGCTTGGAGAGACTTACGGAGATGCATAACATGTAACAAAATGGGCATAACATGTAACAAAATGGGCATTAGGGATGATAATCAGGAGGAGACATCCACATAGTTGTTTGTCATAAGTGTTTATATCTGTAATCAAGAGGATCTGCAAAAAGATCAAGTTTCAAACATAGAACAATGTATCACTCTGAATTTCTGTTGGAGACTAATAGAATAAATAATGCAATATAATCAATTAAAGAAATGTGTACTTGCAGGTTTAGGGTTCAATACTGTATCTTATTCCATTAAAAATTACCTCACAGAGATGTTACATTAGTGTGACCGTGTTAAAAATGTCCAAGAAAGGTTAACATATAATTAGAGACAGTTTAGATTTTTCATAATAATTCTTACATAAAATCTTTTTTGTACCATTTTTATTACAAGAATTTACTGAATTTACTAAAGGTACTAACTTAATGAATTTAATAAATAACATAATTTATTAAAATAATACTAACTTGTCAGGGGGCAATGGAAAATGTTTTAATTTTCAAAATATTACCTAAATTGCAATTGAAAAACCAATTTGGTAATTTATTGGTAAAAATGCTGTGACAAAAGATGAAGAAAATCTGCTTTTTATTTTGAAAGATAAAACCTCTTCATCTTGCAACATGGTTTGCAAGGGATGCTGAGATAGTTCATCATCATGGACAGGGGTCTCTGAATTTTGTATTATTAGGGTTCTATTTTTTCACTTCCAGATATTTAGAACAACTGCACGCATGTGCGTGCACCCCCTCGCCATGCACTGTTTTGCTTAATGCTTTCCAAAGATGCAAAACTGGAATAACGCATAAAATACTCCGAAGGACTAGTCGAGGGCCACATGAGCTTCAGGTGCACGATGTTCTGAAAATCATACCATCTGCTTTATTTCTCTTAAATTCTTTTCTTTAAATTCTAGTTTGGTGTGTTAGCTCTCTGTTGGTCAGTGAGTCGAACGTTGGCTCTGCTGCTTGTGCGGCGGTTGCTCGCACATCCGTACGAAGATACTTACAGGCTGCCTTGCTTTGGGTCACTGTGAATTAAGAGGAAGAAGTTGCTTACTGGAAGGCAACATCCAAGAAGATGTGTTTTCAGCTTTGCTTGGCTAGAGGGGTGGTGGATCGACAGAGGACACACGCATGCCGTCTGCTTGTGCTCCCTGTTAGCTCTCACCCTTAAATGGAGTCTCTTCGGCCACGGAGTTACACACAGCTGACAGTTTTGTGGTGTTTTTTGGGCAACGGTGATGCAAACACCACACGGTTTTGGGAAAAAGCAGAGCTTTATTCCCATGAGAGTCTGCTTTTTTTAAAAAAGAAAAACTCTTGCTGTTTTCAAATGGTGACGCTGGAATCTGAATTGTGAGCTCAAAATTTGAAAAGTAACAGGACGGTTTCTAACTGTTCTTAACTGTCAACGTTCTTCTAATGGATTGAAGTAGAATTCATGATGTTTCGTGTCACATATGCATTAAACACATCGAACGCGCTCAAGCTATCCCGGCGCGTTTCCTGAACTATGTTTTTACATTCGTATTTTCACAAATTTGGTGAAGCGACCTGCCTGACGAGATCACCCCCGGCTCCACGCTCAACCTCCCATAGCGAGCTACGAGGAGGTTCCCCCAGCCCCCAGCAATTTAACGGCAGGCTGGCCTGACCCCACTTGCGACGACCGGCTGCAGGGGCGGCCCCGCGGGGCGGTGGCTAGCCAGCCGTGCCTCTGGGTGGCCGGCGGGGGACCGGCTGTAGGGGGGCGAGGGCCTAGCGGGGGCCCGGGCCGCTGAGGGGCTGGACGGGGCCGCCGCCGCCGCCGCGGTACTTAGGGGCGGCGACCGCTAGGGCGGGGGAGGGCGGGGCTAAGGCAGGCTAACGCGCAGGCGCGATGGAACGGCGCGCGCCGTCTCCCAGGGTACGGCGCGTCCGCGTCCCGTCGTTCCTCGCGGGCCGTTGCGTCCCCTCTGACCCGGGCCCGCTGCTCCACCATCCGGGCTCTCGGCGCCACACGGGGAAGATGGCGGCGCTGCTCCCTGCCGAGTGGATAAAGAACTGGGAGAAAGGGGGCAAGAACGAGTTGTGAGTGCGGGGTCTTGACGCGGGAAGGCGATGGGGCGCTGCAGGCCGCCGGCCTGCGGGAGGGAGAGGGGGGCCTGGGCCTCACCGGCGGAGGGAGGCTGGTGGGGGGGCGGCGAAGAGTGGGAGCGGGCGGGGGGGGATCGTCGCTCGGGGCTGCGTCCTTGTTGCTGGGACTTAGGGACGAAACACTGGTCGGGCGGAGGGGTCAGGCCGCCTTCCTATCCGGCTCGGCCTCCTTTGTCGGTGGCTGACGACCTCCGCCGAAACTCGTCCCCGGTAGCTGGGCCTAGCTCTCCTGGCGCCCGTTGCCGGCGCCCCGAGCGCCCCCTTCCTGCCTCTGGGTCAGGTTTATCGGGCGTCGGGCTCCTCTTTAGCCGGCCCACCGGGTTAATATGGAGCCTGAAGCGTTCTTGCTTCGCTGGTTTCACGATGTTGACCTTTCTGGCAGAGGTCTCGGCCCCCGTTCCCACCTTTGTACCTACTCCGAGGTGACTAGCGCTGTATTCTTTGATTCAGGCAAGGTAGGATCACCTAGTCGTTCCTATTCATCCTACAAGGTAACCCTTGTGCGCTGAGGGGTCTGGTTGCAGCTTGCCAAATCAATCCAGGTGTGTTAGGAGCTTTCCCTTTCGGGGCCTTCTGTGTATCTGTTTTAAGCAGTCTTAACTTGGCAGGTTCTCTAACTGTGTGGCGTGCTATGTTTCAGGAGTACATCTGTTCAGGGGGTTATTCTCCAGTTTGTCTATTTCACGTTACTATGTTACCTTGGACAAGGGTGTCCTGTGTACTAACTGTATGTTTTTAAATGCCCTTATTTTAATTCTTCCGTGCACTTCATTTTTTTTTTTGTTGTAACTAAAAAACCCTACCGTTTCAAATATGGGTGTCTGGGGGATCACTTTGAAAAATGCTTCTTGATAGTCAATCTTTTTGTTATTTTCATTTTGTTCATCTATTTTAAAAGGTTGTGCAGCTATGGTAATGATCTTCCCTGTGCATGAAGAAAAAGGTAGTGGACTAGAGAATAGAGGACATAGAGGCTCCCTGCACAAAACACCGTTCTCCCTAGACCCTCCATTTTGTAGTGAAGGGGCCCCCCCTTTATAGCCATGTCATTTTTGGCTTTGGATTGTGCTAGAAACGTTACCGCATTAGCATGTAAGTTTAACATGTTTTGATGTGAATGATACAAAGCCAATGAAAATCTCTTCTGTACCTGCATTTCCAACAATAACAAAAGTGTTCAGGAGCCCACCAAAAATGCTGAGTTTTGTATTGCTTTTTTAATCTGCTTAAGATTTTATGGCTGAATTTGCATCCAGCATGGCAATATTTATTCAATAGGCGGGGAGACCTTTCCATTGAACTTCAGTGTTGATAAACTTCTCTATGAATAACAAAGAATAAAATGTATAAATGTATACTGATACCTTTCAAAAATCCATAAATGACTATAATAAAACAGATTGCCTTTTTATACATAACACCATATACATGTAGATGCACTTGCTAGCTTTTCTGTAATGGTTATTATGGGACTACTTCAGGCAAAAATGACTTATAATTATGATTTTTGTAACTTACCCTGTTGTAATCACTGAGATTGTATGGAGTTTGCACGAGGACAGAAATTTTATAGTTGATCATATAATGGCAACTGCATTGTTTGCATTGAATTCTCAGAAATTTTAGCTGTGTAAGAGGCAAGTTAGCTTAGCTTTTGACCATGATAAAAACTTTCATGATTCTCCCTTCCCCCTAGAGCAGTACTTCTTAACCATGATGGGACGAAAGTGTTAACCTGCTGTGGGACCACTAAAACAAAATGATAGGCTAAATTCCTCTATTTGTGGCATTTACACTTCATTTGGAACACTGCTTAAATACAGTTCCAGGCATGGTTTAAAGAATAGTTTGCAAAAGAGGCCATACATTTTAAAAGAAATGTGATTGTGTTAGAAAAGAATTTTAAAAGAATTGTGATTGATAACAGTTGTCAGTTTTTGCAGTGATAGTTTTATAAGCATGTGGAATATGTATGAACTTGCTTTCTAGAAGCAAAAGAATGTATCTGTAGCCAATACCTAGATAACTTTTTAGGGAACTCGCTTTTTTGGGAGAATCTTCAGTGTGTAACTTTGCGTTTCTCTTTCCAAAACTTCCTATCTCCTGTTTTACTGGAGGAAAATAAAATTATGATGCTCTCTTTCTAAAATGAAACATATGAAATATTTTTAAACATTATTTAAAGTAAAAGGGGAATAAATATAATGATACTTCTTATTTTTATTGAATTATTTATCTAACACAAATATGCCCAGAAATATAAACTGGGTCTAGGCCCAATTTCAGTCTCAGGATTCGTGGTTCAAAGTTAAGATAATGCATTATATTGATAAACAAGTTAGAAAAGTGGGAAGGGGAAGGATACTGCAAAAGGACAAAACTGACAATTCTAGCAAATACAGAATTTGCAAAAATTTTAGAAGCTTGGGGTTTTTGGTGTGGGGTGGGTTTTTTTTTTTTTTTTTTGTTTTTTTTTTTAAACTCTATGGAAGCCTGGTCTAATAAAGCCCATGCGTGAAGTCAGAGTACATTCACTCTTGTATGGAGGGGTTTATTTTGTTTATTAACAAAGTGGTGGGCTTATTCACAGGGAGACAAATACCAACTTCGAAAAGTGAGGATTACAGGGAAAAAACCCTTATAATTAGCAGAAAGAAAAGATTAGGTCTTATTAAAAAAATATTTATTTGCTGGATCATGAAATGGCTTACATGATCTGACTAGATCAGCCCAAGATAGTATTTTGGCAGTTACTAGTCACCTAAATAAAAACACAGTTTTATGCTTTGGGGGAATATGAAACTGTATTTGAGAGAAGTAAATTATTTATTTTTATTTGGCATCTCAACTTCTACTGTGATTAATAACGGATGCTTAAGGTGATCACTGTTGTCTTACGTGATCCTGAGTGGTATGGTGGTGGTCTGCCTATGCTTGAAAATACACAGGATTTTTAATATTGCTGTAGTCTGTGGGAGGTGCTGTTCTTGCGGGAAGGGGAAGAAAAAGTTTGATTGTTCTATAAAGAAAACAAAATATAGGGATGTTTTAAAGAAATCCATTAAGGAAGTCAGTTTTAAACTGACTGATCTTTTGCTGTGAAAAATAATTAACTTTATTTTTTGCTGATGTGATCAGTTTGTCAGGATAGAACACTAATATCCAAAAACCAGAAGGTAAGGATTTTGTATGTGTCTTAGAGTGTCATAATGTTAATTAGTAAGGCAGCATCATAGAGCTTAGGTAGCAGTGACCATTTACTTCCTAGAAATTGTTCAGAGACCTTGTTCGAAACTGTACATCCTTTGAATTGAATTAATCCAGCTACTGTTGTGTAATAATATCTAATACAAATACATAAGTGTACATCATATGGTAGTTTCAAGTGTTCTTAGCTGCCAAAACTATAAACAGGATGTGGTCATCTTATGTGTCATTTTCTATTTTGCTCAGACCCTTCTCTGTCTAAATACAATTTATTAAATTTGTTTTGCTACTGACAGATATTGTGTAGAGATTGGGTTGGACTCTGTGTGTGACTGCTTATTATGCTGATAAGTGTAGACTCCTTGTAGACCTATTTGTGTGTACTTATTATTGTCCTTTGTAGTGAAATTGTATTGTTTTGTGTAGCGTTTTCTACAATAAGGTGCTCGTCTATGACTGTAGCTCATATTGACATTTATAATACACATACAATGGCAAGCACTTACTATTAGACTGATACCTTACCTTGTTTTGTGATAGATTAAACACATCGAGGACCCTTTATTGGGGAAGTAGGGCTTTAATAATGTACTTGGCTGGCAATTTATGCAATATGTTAAGCCTCAAGATAAACTGAAGAAGCTTAACATTCTGTGAACATGAAATTTTGAGACTCGATCTTTCAAGCACTCCCAACATGTTTGTTACTTTACTTGCACAAGGGATGTCACAGCGTTGAGTTAAAGGGCTGAGAGTCAGGAAGAGAGAGTTTAGTTGTAGTTTTGCCATCCTGACTGCAAAATGCAGTTGATTGTACTTTATATCAACTAGAGAACTACCCGCATCAGTTAAATTATGCATATACTTAAATGTTTGCAGGCACATGCACTTTGTGATAATTACTGCCATATACTATGTGTGGGAGTGTAATTGAGGATATAGGACGTTGTGTATGAATTGGGAGGCTTGGGTTCAGTTGCTGGCTCTGCCATGCAAACTTGTTTGACAGGTGCTCAACACTGCTGCAGAATTTGTTGTTCAAGCAAATCTATCCCATCTTAGTCCAAAACAAATTTAATTTTGAAACTTCGGTTTTCAGAAATGATTCTGTGTTTTTTTTTTTTAATTATTTGTACTTCCTAGGTTATCCTATTTCTTAATCATATTTTACATGTATTACACAATTTTATCTTCGTATGAAAGGCTGTAGGTTTTAGTAGGATAGGGTAGTTCTCCATCCTAAGCTTGCAGCAATGAACTACAAGATTAGAGTAATAAAACTTTCAAACAAACTCTTACAGACAATAGGCAGTTTGGGTCTGTTGAACTGAAAAGTGACCTGATAAATTTCCGTTATCCTGGGCATTGTTTAAGTGGGAAAGTGTTGTTGTGGCTGTTTTTAGAGTTTATTAATTGTACTAATATTGACATTTTTCTTCTTGTGAACACACAAGTATTTTGATTTTAATTTATGATGCACTCAGTTGATTCTAGATGAACTAATCTCACAGCTTGTTGGTACTGGAAGGGGTGGCTTTTGCCTTGTCTTCATTCACCGGAGCTCTCTTTACTCTGATGCTTATCTGACCTCCTGGTAAGCTGCTTCAACTTGCAAAGTTGGCAGAAGACTTGTTTTTTGCCCAGTTTTCTGCCAGGTTTGTCAATTTATTTAACTGATTTACTGACATGAGGGCTAAACTGTGCAGCCAAGAAGGGAAGAAGTATCGGTGAGTGTGTCTGTTTCTGCAGCAACAAGGCATTAAATCAGCTCAGCTGTACTACCTGACGGCACCTTCAGAAAAGGTCATCCTCCTTTGGAGATAGAGTACTTGTATGAAAGAATATAAGCACAATTATTAATTTAGATCCAACGAGTAATACCAAAATCTTCTTTTCTACTACCAAAATTTTCCCATGTAGACTTTCACAAAAAGAAAGTTTTACTTTTTTTTTTTTCCAATTTAATAATTCAGGGGGGTTTTAATTACAAATATAAAGCAAGTTGTTTTACAGACTGATCTTAAGTAGGGTTTCTTGTTACACTGATCAGATTTGTGTCTTGAAATAATGTGAAGTTGATAGTACTATTTTGGTATTGCTGAAAAGGAAATTGGAAGAAGTTAAAACTCTTATTTTGTATTAAGATGTACTTAAGTGAACTCTGCGGTCCAAGCAGATGGGGTTGTTGCTCATGTAACCTGGTTGATGATATCACCTTATGACGTAGGGGTCAAAGTGTGCATCTCAATAGATAATTTTTTGGAATCAGATGTTTCACTTTACTGTTATTTGTATACAGAGGTTAAAAATGAGTGCTTATAGGGTAACTTCTTTATGGGGGAGTAGTAATTAAAAATTAAGGAAATCTGTCTTAGATCAGATTGATACACTCTTTGGGGATAGCTGGGGGAAAAAAAAATCTATTACTTCTTTAAAAGAAAAAGTGCACTTATCATTCATGAAAAATAAAATAAATTACCTATTCCCCTGTTTTGTGGTCTCTGTTCTGGTTATTTCCAAATATATTGCATTCTCTTCAGTAGCATTTAGAACATCTTAGCCATACCATTGCTTTTTGCTGAGCTTGCATGTTCCTGCTGACTACATTTCCAGTTGTCTTTAAAGGGTGCATATACCTTGTATTTGCTAATTATAATCTTTTGATTTCTGGAACAGCTGTTTAGTCCTGCTAGAGAGGTAATAATCTGTATAAGATGCAAATAGAATGAGTAACGGAGCGCTACAGAATCCTTTTTTACTTTTTATTTTTAATGATAAGCTCTAATAATTGTACATACCTGCCTTATTTGAGAACATGGTGAAAAATTGCTCCCACAGGAAATGATAGTCTTGCCATCTTGTGTGGGAATACATTGTAGCTCTGATACTGTCTTCAGTTTCTGTACATAAAGGCTTCTTGATGAAAAATACGTGAAACTTTAAAATTTGCAAGTGTGAAGAAAGTTCTTAAGATATTCGTTGGTGTCTTTTATAATATAGGTAAATCACTGCCTTTTTAAAATACTGTTGCTTTTAAACTGCTTTTGAAACCTTATGCTGGGGTGGCAATAGTAGTAGAGGAGAGGGAAAATCCTTGTAGCTTGGAAGCATGTCCATTTCTAAGCCATCAGTGTAGTGGAGAAGCCTGCTTTTTAAGCATTTATTTTATAATGCATAGAACTGTTCTTTTATTTCATGGTACAGTCTGTACAGTATTTAGTGTACTTTTTACATATGGCTAATTTGGTTGAGGGAGCCTCAGGAGTGACTAAAGACAATGTGACATGACAGGTCTTCGCATCCTATAGCGGATTCTCTTAGAGGCTGGAATAGATAAAATTCTGTCTTACCATTGATAAAACATTGCATCAGGAAATCATGCACATAGTTTAATGTTAAAATTTTTTTACAGGCCAGAGTTTGAAAATTATCATAGTCATAGTATTTCTATGAGAAGCATTTCATCATTGGTTAACAATAGTAGGTTAATGCTGGCACTTCCATGCTTCCTTTCACATACTAAAATTGCTTAGTGTTCTCACTTTTCTGTGTGTAAGCATGTGTACTGTTAGGAAGAATGTTTTTTTAAGCGTATGATACATATATATATGAGATCTATTAGGAGTCTTGTGTTTCTTTGCTGTGTAAATTCTGTGAATTAGTGTTTATTCTATGAAAATTAAAATGTAGTCAGCCATATAAACTGCCCAAATTTAAAGTTATTTTAGCCAGAACAACAAAAAAAGAGCCCCAAAACATTTGTGTGTGTATGCTAATATCTAACTATTTTTATGTTTTTTCATTTTTTCACGTTTCTTTTATTTCAGTGTCCAACTATGTCGCACTCTCAGTGAGAACAAAAGCCATGATAATATGGGTTTCAGAGGTAAGTTGTGTGGGTTTTTTGGTTGTTTTTAATTAAATAAAAAAAAGCCTGGAAACAGTTGGTCATGGTACCTCTGCATGTATCTGCTTGGAACATTCATATACAGTGACCATTAATGTGTGCTAAAGGCAAATACTACAAGTAGTAAGGCAATACAAACATCCACAACTAGGCTTGTTTTCAGATATCCAGGTGAGAGACTACAGTAGTAAATGGTGGTGGGATAGTCCAGTATTTGGTCTCTGCTATAGAAAATGGAATTCCATTTTGCAAACTCAACGTACAACTAGATTTTATTCTAGAAGTTAAATATATGAACACTAATGTATGCAAGTATGATTGCATACTGCAGAAAGTAATTTTTACGACAGTACCTGAGTTACAGACTCTCTCCTTTGTTAGTGAAAGACACTGCTGTCTTTAAGTATTAAATTCTAACTTTAAGAAATCTTTGATGTTTAAAGAAAAATTAATTTTTTGTTTGCTTTGCAGAATCTGTTGGAAGAAAAGTTTCCATATTACTAAGACTACAACTGTGTGATGCTGTTTAGATAGTATTTTGGGTTCTTGCTAAAATAGTCATAATGGGCAACTGTAATAGCAGAAAAGATAAACCAAAACATTTCAATGTAAATTCTAAGTAATGTTATTAAGAAAGAAGAATTTATTGTTCAACAAAGCAAAATCACTATTCCCAAAGTTTTTGAAGAAAGGCCACCAGATGTTCTGTGTTCTAGACAGAGGTTGACAATTTCTATATGCTGTCTTTTTCTTTGTCCTTGCTGTCAGGTTCTAAAAGATCCAGTGGAAATGACTAGATAGATACATGCAGTGGGTATATTGGACGAATTAATAGACAGTAGAAATAGTTGAAGTCTTTCTGGTGATGGAAAAAAACCTGAAAATATGGATAATCTGGAGTGAGGTACAGGGTTGCTAACTGCCAAGAATTTGTTTGAGTCCACGTGGCCTGGATCCTGTTCTGAAAACTGCACTGGCACTTGCATTTCTGCCTTTTAGTTCCAGAAAGACATTTATTGAAGTCCAGTATACAACAAGCTCACGGAGACAGGTCAGATTTAGCAGTGTACCTGTAAAACAAATTCCACACAATGCAGAGGCATGTCTGTGGCTGTGCTTATGGCTGGTTTGGGTTCATCGTAAATTATTAAATTGAGTACTGCACCAAACTGTCCTCTTGAATTGGCCTTCAAAGTAGTAGAGTTATGTTTTGCATAGAGTTGATGTCTAAACCAATCCTGCTATATTCAAGCCTTTAGCAATTAGTGTTCTTTGCCAAAAAGCACTGTGATAGGTAAAATTAACCTGTCAATTTAAAAAATAAATAAATCTGTTTTTAATACACCTACAGTGGTCTGCAGTCACCAAGTTATTGAGTACTTGGTTTAAGTCATTAAGATCTGTAACTTGTATACACATTGTGAATATTGTTTATTGAGCAAACCACGTGGTGCAAGTGCAAGGTGAAAGCATGGGGTTTTATTATTTTTCATATACTAAAAGGTATAGCAACGTTGTGGCGTATTATTTAAGAACAATTCTTTACAAGTTTACCATAGCTGTTTTTGCAACCACCACGTTTAACATTGCAAGATTTTCTCAAATGCAGTACCTCTGTTTAGTGTTTCAGCTTAATATAAGCTTTTGTAAAACAGCGTTCTTCAGTTATGGGAGACTTAAAAAAAAAAAAAAAAAATCCTTGTGAAGCATTTTTTTTCTCCAATTAAATTTTACTTTCTCCTAGAGAAATGGTTTTTGAAAGCATATCTGTGATGAGATATGATTAAGAAAAAGTACTGGACTGTTTTCTATGTATTTTTTTTATATATGTGTGTGTATATATATATGTATAGTATGATATTTATGTGAATAATAAGTTAAACCAACTGCCAAGACTCAAGTTATTATGTGCAGGACTGTAGTTTTTCATCCCATTTTACTATTCCATAAACTCTCTAGGGAGAGTGGATCATCTCTTACTATCTGCTTGTGTGAAGTCTTAGATACTGATGCTCAAATTTAATCTATCAGCAGTAATAAAGTAATCCCCCTCATTGGTAAGAGAAGCATATCCCCTTTACTTGGCAGGATGTCTGAAGTCTACAGCATTATTGTAAACATTGCTTTAAAAGTTAGACCAAGGATTACCTAGTATGTTCCTTAATCATCTGTTTTCTTTCAATAGATATCCAACAGGCTTTGTATGAGCTTGCATACCACGTTGTCAGAGGAAACTTGAAGCATGATCAAGCCTCTAATGTTCTTGGTGATGTCATAGTAAGTATATATTTGTAATAATTGCATACTTACTGGATTTTTAGTTTGTTACAAAAGTCCGAATGAAAATCAAGCAGGATAATATTCAACAGACTTGTTTTTCCATGTCTAAAAAGTCATTCTTGTCAAGTCCTTTTTCTTCATTTGTGTGCGCTTGAAATACATATAGTCTGTCAGGGTTTTGTTTTTTCCTCTACTTTTTGTGGTGAGGAATAGATCTATTCATTTTAGCATAAATTAAAAATTAAGTAATTTTTTAAAGGCATATGAAGACTGAAGTTTTTAATAAATGCTAAAAATAGATTTCACTTGCTTATGCAGCATGTCTGTAATGCCACCTACTGGTTTTTAGAATTTATATCTTACAGTGTAACAATGTGCGTGTCTGCCATTTTACTATTGAGATGTCTAAATCCCATGATTGCCTTTAAAATAATGCATTAGACTTATTTTTTGTTCAAAAAAGATTTTTCTTAAAATGCTTTGAATAAATAGGGAAAGTAGGGGAAAAGAGTATTTTCCTCTAAACTTCTAACCAAAAGTTGTTGTTCCTAAAAAACCAAAACAAACAAACAAAAAACCAAACACCCAAAAAAAAGCCTGAAAAAATCTTCTAAAAATGATTTCTTATTCTTTGTAAGTTCTTAGATTGCTGTTTTGACATGTATAGAACATTAACAAAAAATACCTTTTGCAGTAATCTATTCTAGGATAACCTTTTTAGGTTTTTAAAATTCTGCATTGGGTTTGAGAGAAGTCAAGGCTGAAGTGCACCTTGCTGTTGGGATAGCATGTGATAATGTTTGATCTTCAGTTACTGTAGGAAATTATAATTTGTTTGGTGCCTGAGAAAGTATAGTTTACTGTACAGGCTGGTGCTGCTCTTCAGACAGGGAGTTTTGTTGTGTTAGAGAAATAGAGGTAATAACCAGAGGGTTTTGTCCCTGGCCACTAGATACTCTTTTAAATTACATTAAAATGTTATGTTATTTCATTACATATCAATAATTAGTACAGCACTTACATTAGATATTAGTCAGTAATTGAGTCTCTTCATTATTAATTAATCTGAATTGTTAGTTATTATTAATATAATTAGTAATAATAATCTGTATTATTAATTAATCTGAACTTACGTTATGATGAAGTGGTGTTTTACGTAACGGAATAAGAATTTTCTAAGAGTACATATTGGAGTTTCTGTATTCACTAAGTGTGATCTTTTTCCTTTTTAGGAATTTCGGGAAGACATGCCTTCCATCCTAGCTGATGTATTCTGTATATTAGGTCAGTTGGGTTCCGTTCCCTTTAGCATTGTGACAGATTTGGAGAAATACATGCTTTGTGCGTTTGCTTGTTGACTTCTTCAGGAAATTTCATTAAATCTGTAAAGCATGACTTCTCTTTACAAAATGTGTTGATTCTTCCTCAATGTGTCTGTATCTCAGTTGTTAATGTCTTGTCATTCTGCTTTGTTCTGTTATAGTTTCCAGAAGCTTACCTATTAAAGGCAGTGGAAATGGATCTGCCAAGAATAGTTAAAAGGAGCTAGCTTGTAAGAATGTTGGATGTTAGCTAATTGAATCAGTGACTTGGTGTTGTTATCATTCTTACAAGTATTTTAAATAAAAGTTGACTTACTGGTGGGTAGATCCTCTGTTCTCAGAATGTGTTCTGTAAATATTTTTATCTGTACAGTCACTCTTAGTGAAATGGAGCTTGTACTAATTGTCTAGAAATCTAAAGGCAAAAGACATCATTTGCCAAGTTGCTATCTGCCAACTGAGCAGGCTTTAAAGATCCGTACTTCTTATTCTGGTAATAACTTCTGGATTTTTATGTTGTAACATTGATCCAAAGCTGTTTCTCTCATATTTTTAGAATTGTAATCCTGTATACTTTTTTTCAGATCATAGTTTTAACTGCTTGCAGTTTCTATCCTGTTCTATGTCTCTATGGTTTTTCAACAAATTTCAGCAAATTCTTTGGACAGTCTGCTCATCACAGATCCTGGTTTGTTCTGTGTACTGAAGGAGTGTGGAGTCTTCTGTGCTGTGGCTGCCTGTTCAGAGAGGCACCTAATTAAGTTTGCGTATGCAGCCTTGGTTCTGTAACATATAAATGATGAATTTTGACTTTGTTTTATTCATAATGTTTCATTCTGTGTACTTGTATCATGTTTTTGTAATAATTAGTTTTTATAATGCAGTATTATACTGATACCCTTTTGGTTTTTGAGCTGGGTTAGGAAACTTAGATTAGTGGCTTCTTGAACTACTTGAATAACTGAAACTGTCTGCCGTTTTTCCGCCCCCTTGGTTCCCCTTCCCCCCCCCGGGTTGTTTTTTTCCTGGTGTCTCCCCCGTCCTGTCCCTGTTCCCCCCCCCCCCCCCCCCCGGGTTTTTTCCCCTGTTTTTTTTGTTTTTTGTTTTTTTGTTTGGTTTTTTTTTCCCCCTGGTTTCTCTCCCCTTTCAAATTAGTATGTAGCCAAATGCCGTGACTCCACTGGTAGCAGAGAAATGGCTAAGAGTATGGCTAAGGAGCTAGGTTTCAAACTCTGGGACAAAGGACGTTTGACCATTTCTTGCTTGTTTTTAATGAGTTTCCTCTAACACTTTTTCCCTCTAACCAGTATTAGCTACTATCAGGATTTTTTTTTAATGTCGTCATCTTAGAGTTAATGTGTTTCAATATATGAGAATTCTGATTTATCCACTCATCCACATGCCCACGAATTTTTTTCTGCAGATTCTTCTTTGGCTGAGAGGCTTGGCAGCTAGGGTCCAGACTGATCTGGCCAGTCTGTTGCTTCCAGTGCCACCCTGCTGCATCATTGGTTTTCAGTCTGTTTGGGGGCTTCTTTCTCAGATTCTTGTTGTTGATTTTTTCTCTATGGGTCTATTTTTTCTGTGGGTATGTGTGTGGGGTTTCTTGTGGTTTTTGTTTTTGTTTTCTTGTAATGTCTGCCTTGCATTCTTTTATTGAGTTTTCCACTTCTTTTGTGGCTCCTTGCTTCCTGTAATGATGCGCTTTTTTTAACTACTTTAGACAGGTGTGCTTCCTTGGCCATTGTTTTATGGCCTGTCTTCCCATAGGAGTGAATTTATGAATTGCATTCAGTAGTTGACGATGCAAAAGAAAAGAATGTAAATACAGAGTCATAGCTAGTAAAAGACCGCAGATCAGGCAGTAAATGGTAGTTACTCTGAAGACACAGGGAAAGAGACTAGAACATTACATTAAGGCTAGGAACACACAGTTCTTTTCAGTGATTTGTATTTCTCTTCTTCCGTGCTTATTATTGATTCTTGATGCTTGCCATAAACCTTATTGCAACAGAGAGAAGGGCAAGAAAAATTATTATGGCATTGCTCTGGTTTCTGTTTTACCTTCTCATGAGATTTGTGGATGTGTGAGAATTGTCATCAAAATATTATGTGGACCTCAAGGTGGTGAGTAGGTGGAAAGTGGCGAGAAGCTAGCATGTTATAAATGAGCTGCTTTGCATTGTGTTATCATTAGCATTTATCAGAATAGTTATAAAAAGAAGAAACTCTTATAAATTCTACAAGTAATGATTTCTTTTTTCCTTTTTTTTTCCATCTTCTTTTATACTAGATATTGAAACAAGTTGTTTAGAAGAAAAAAGTAAGAGGGATCATTTCACCCAATTGGTATTAGCCTGTTTGGTAAGTCTTTTGGTAAAAGTATATGCCAAAATCAGAGAGTTTTGAAGCTTGCTTGCTTTTTTTTTTTTTTTTTTTTTTTTTTTTTTTTTTTTAGGAAAAGACTATTACAATGTTTTAACAAATTCCCAACTAATGTAAAAATACATCTTCAAAAGGTTATGGTAAAGTAATATAGTATAGTTGTCCCTTGAATTCTTCAAAGAGTTTTGAGAGAACTTAAATTTTTCCCTCTGTCAGTTCAACAGAAATTTTGCTTCTGAAGTATGTTTTGAGTTGGACTTCTCCTTTATGCAACCTCCTCTGTCTTTAGAAGTGGCATTCCTAACCACATGGAATAAGCTTGATTTGTAGGAAAATTCAGCATATGAAAATAAGGCTTTTTCTCCCAGAATATGAGAGAGAATGGATATAAGCTTTGTAAATACACAGTTCTTGGTAATAGATGCTAGATGCTATGCAATGTAGACTTTGTAACCAGCAATTAGGCTCTAGGGCTTGATTCTTCAAGGTGCTCTGGTATATAAAATCTACCACTATAAAATTGCAATTTCAGTTAAATAGTTTTCTCAGTTTTGTCCACTTCTATGTTTGAAGCAGAATGGATTTAGTATCATGGTATATCATGATATTTGAACTTTTTTTTTGTAGTCAGAATGCATATGTAGCCTAAATTAATGATCAGATGGTTTCTAGGTCTTTTAATTGATAAATTTGATGTGTGTTTTTGGTGTTTTTTAGTATCTTGTATCTGACACTGTCCTAAAGGAGCGTTTAGATCCAGAGACACTGGAGTCATTAGGACTTATAAAGCAGTCTCAACAGTTCAATCAGAAATCTGTTAAAATAAAGACAAAACTATTGTAAGTTTTGGGGCAAGGGTTCTTTGGGGAGTGGGTGGGGAGGGGCAATGGTAATTAGTTTGGTACAATGTTTTCTAACAATGTGTAATGTTTCTTTTAATAAAATACTCAATTTTCTTTAGGAAGTGTGTTTTGTTGCACTTTAACTTGTCATTGACGAAAGAACCTTTTTAGTCCTCTTAATTTTCAAACTCTTGAGAAATGTAAAATGTAATCTATTGCTATGGCTTTTGCTACAGTGATTCCATATGTGCAGATTAAATACTTAATATTTATTTTTATTTGTGACAAATTGAACTTACATAGTATAAGAAAATTAATTATTGCTGTTGCATCAGTTAAGCACAGGCATTTGTTTTCATAAATAAGCAAATGTAGTTATGTTAGTTTTGGCAACACAGGATATATTTTTGTGGTGTACATTTGGTTTTTGTCTCTGCATCCGATGTTTCAGTCTCAATCTCAAAGAACACCACTTGAAACTAGACTAGGTCCTTAGGCATGGACTGCTGCAGAGCAGTTCTCCAGCATAGTGTGTAAGAACAAGCTTTACTGTTAAATATAAGCATAATCTTGCTTTTAAATGGTCTCCATTTGAAATAAAAGAAGAGCTGGATTTGTTTGGAGAATGCTCTCTACCTTGCAGGTATCCATTGTACTGCATTCTATAATTTTTGCAGTAGCTCAAATAAATTACAAGTTCTTAAAAATGTGTTCAAAATTAGCATTTTGTATAACAAATTTAATACTGATAAATAAGCTTCACTGTGGACATGTGTTACACAATAGTGTTCAATTTCTGTTTATTTGCAGTTATAAGCAACAGAAGTTTAATTTGTTAAGAGAGGAGAATGAAGGTTATGCAAAGCTCATTGCAGAACTGGGGCAAGACTTATCTGGAAATATCACTAGTGATTTAATCCTTGAAAATATCAAATCTTTAATAGGTAAGGAATTTGTTGAAGGAATATGGGCACTGGTTTTTCTACATGGTCTTATGACTACAGAGAGTGACTTTAGACTACTGTTTGAGATCATCTGTGGATTAAATATGTCATGCAGGCGTGTAGTGCAATAGTAACCCTATTGGTAGATCACCTTGGATAGAATTATGACATTTGGAAGTTCCTGTTTCTGTGGCAAAATTAATTTTGGGAATGCTGTGTAGTTAAACTTCATTTAAATACTGAATTTACAGTACAGCCTCAAATATGCATGCTGTGATTTTGATTCATTTCAGCAGTATTTTTTGAGGATGTGCTTGTCATCTTTTAGCAGGCAGATTGGAGCGTAACAAAGTAGTGCTTTTTGCTATTTTAAGGTACTCAGTTCAATGCATGAATATTCATTTAGTCTTAAAGAAGTTGAACAAGTGATTCCTTATGAAGAGAAATGAGAAACAGTAAATGTTCTTCCTTTACCTAGTTCTGTTTGATTTGTCCATATTTCTAAGTTGAGTCTTGGCGAGAGTGTCATGACCAAAGTGCAAAATACATGAAAAACAAGAAATATCTGTAATGCCTCATGTTTTACACTTCCTTTTTGAATAAAGAGTTTTATACAATATATTGATGTTTGCACCGTTGCCTGTTTCATATGGTGCAGTGCAGTAATGGTCAAAAGGCTATGTTACTATTTCATAAAAGATAATTTTTCATCTATCACAGAGTTTTGCCTGAGACTGTCAAATCCCTGTAATAATACTACTTGTTTAGGAAGAGAGCTAGAGAAGAGGATGGGTTTGCTAGTTATTACAGTAAAAAAGACACACTCAGTTTGAGGAATTTTATAACAAAACATTTTTCTGTCTTCTGGAATTCTAAGAATTGCAAATAGACTTCCTATAAATTGTCAGTTCTTTTAAAGTACTGACTTGCAGTAGGTTCTGATGTAGTGGAAATGGCTTTTGGGAAGGAAAGACTGATGCAATTATGTATCTGCATAGTGGATGTGCCTGGATAAAATTTCTAATGGCACAATGAAGAAAATAGTCTAGATGTGGATTCTTTTGATATAAGTAATATTTCTGTCCTGAGCATGTCTCCTGGAGTTTTGGTGGAAAAGTTTATATACTAAAACACAGGTAGGATTATAACATTGGCTTACCTGATCTATATCCTTGCTCTTGCTTCTGTCAAAATAAACAAACTGTTCTCACTTAATGCTAGCAATAATACTGAATTGACAGGACAGTACAACCAGGTTGGATCAGGGTCTAGCTCAAACCAGAACAATTTTTGGGGTGTAAAATAATTTCTAGATGGCTGATTTGTGTGACTGCATGAATGTGTGTGCCAGTACAAGGGGGAGGAAGCAGCCCATGCCTTTTGCTGGCACTGTGGTATTAGTGAGGTTGGGTTTTTAGTTATTAAATGTTCGCCTTAAGATAGTAATTTCTAGTTTTTCTGTAATCTGAAATGAAAGTCCTGTTTAGTATCTTTGCCTAGTTCAATATTCAACGTAAGTCAAAATGATAGATGCTGTATTTACAGATGTTCCAGATTATTTTGCTGTAGTTAAATCCAGGCTCGATTGTAACTGAAAAGAAGTAACTTTAAAAGCTAATGCATTTGTGGTTTAGTAACAGAATGAAGATGAAAAGTAGCAACGTTAAGCTTTTCTACTCTGTTCTTCTCCACTAGGATGTTTTAACCTGGATCCTAACAGAGTTTTGGATATTATCCTAGAAGTCTATGAGTGCAGGCCTGAGTATGATGATTTCTTTGTACCACTCATAGAGTCTTACATGTACATGTGTGAACCTCAAACTCTATGCCATATCCTTGGGTTCAAATTCAAATTTTATCAGGTAATGTATTTCCATTCTTATTCTTTGTTTTTGGTGGTTGGTTGTACTCAGTGTTGAACTGCAGTCGGTGATAACAGATTTTTGCTGCAGATTTTTTTTTTAACATACAAATTAATTTCTAAGTTGTAAAATTCCAGTATTGAAAGCAATAATTGTATTATTTGAGTGAAAGTCTCTAATGTATTTTAGAGGAGAATGCTTAGCATTCTCCAGGACAGCTGAAAACAATCTCGATACCTTCCATTTGAACTTGTATAGTTATATAAGGACTGGCATTAACGAAGAAATTGTGCCTTATAAACAAAAGACTTGTCCCCAGGAGTGAAGAGCATGTTTGCAAGGGAGTCATGGTTGATATTTGATAAAATATTCAAAGGTTTTTTTAAATGTATGGCTAGGAATTGCATACAAGCACTGTAAGGTGTGAAGATAGTTGAATGTTTTTGTTTCTGAAAATTCTCTTTATGTATCACAATTAAGTCTAGTTGCTTTGGAGGAATAGCAGTTAAATAACATGATAACAGGGAGAACTGTGGCTTAATATGTTTCATCTGAACTTTGAGTAGTTTCTTTTCTGTTTCATGACCTTCTGCAGTGGTCTGATTGCTTTTTTCTTAAATTTGCAATCTTGTCCTTTTTAGGATCCAAGTGGTGAGACACCTTCCTCCTTATACAGAGTTGCTGCTGTCCTTTTGCAACATAATCTCATAGATTTGGAAGATCTTTATGTTCATGTAAGTCACAGCTACTCTGGCAAATGCCAAAACTAAGAAAATTTTTAAAAAGAAAGCCAGATATTTTACCCTATTCCTAAAGCTTCAGATTCAGGACATACTATGTAATACCTGTATATGTACATGTTTAATGTCTTTTAAAATTTTCAGCATTTTCTAATGCCACATATTCAAATAAACACACACTGAAATATGGATGCTGATGCACTTTCTTTGAATTATCTGTGTAGCATCCTCCAGATTGTTTACCTCCTGCCTGAATAGATAGGAGGTAAATGCCTGAATATGCTTTAAATGCCTGAGTAACCTTCCTTAAGAACTAGAGTATTTTGCTTTACAAGATCAGTTTTTGAAAAAAGTGGTAGGACAATCAGCTCCTAACATTCTTCATTTAGTTTAATAGTAGGATTTTTTTTTTAAACTCTTACATATTCCTGTATAGGCCTTTCATTCCATCTGCAAGAATTCTGACCATTTGTTAGGTTGAATGAGGTAAATGGAGTTACCTGTTCAGATTTAATTAGAGAGACTTATCCTCTCCAGTCTGACAGTCTTACCAACCAACCAACATACCAATTTGGCAGATGGTAAACAGAATGTAACAGTTATCAAAATAATTTTATATTATACATGAATTTTTAATTTCAGAATATCCATAGATATTTTAAGACTCTAAAGTCATCCACTTAAATCAAGGAAATGAGCTCTAGTTACAGCTATGGAAGTTTTGGAATGTAGTCCTGCCATTAATTTGTGTGGCAGTTAATAGCATTAGTCACAATCTGACTTGTCAATAACTGTCTCTGACTTCACAGGAGTATTTTGGCTAAAAATGTGTCAGGTTGAGCAAGAGTAGGAGTGCATGTCTCAGATATTCAGTGTGGAGGGAGGAATGCGTGATAATAATGCTAGTTTGTTAAGGAATGTTTGTAAGCTTACAAAACAAATGCTCAAACTCAGAATTACAGTGGCCTGTGCAATCTCAACTCAGACCTGTAGAGGTATGGGCATGTTTTCTGACAGTCTCACAGCTAGAATGGTCCCTGCATTCATTTATACTGCTCACCACCATCATGTTGATTCTCAGTCTCATTTTTAATCTACTTTTATTCCAGAATCTCTCTGCCAGTCTCTCTGTCTGTCTTTGCATGTTTGGGATGGCATTTTTTTCCTCTTTTCAGTTCAGGCTTAATTTAACTTGCTATGGGAGTTTCAAGAAAATAATTAGCTTGTAGGTGTTGAGTCTTAAGTGGTATATGTTGTGTGGCTCCTATACAATAGCAGCTGTCAGGATTATCGTTCATACCAAGAATATTCTCCCCACCTTTGCCCTCCCTTCTCCTGCCCACTTCTGCCCTCCCTTCCCCTTCCAAGCCTGTAAGAACTGTTTTCTATTTGTATATATGCACACAGACATATATAATATGTATTGCATTCTGAAGATATGATTTACCCCTTGAAATTCCACACTAGATATTCCTTGGTGAATCTTAGTAGGTTACCTGTGTTTTCAAATGAGAAAAGTGTAGCTATTTAAACCTTTTACCTTTCCATGTGGGATTCTTTTTTCCCCAAATTTCTATGAAATCAAGGAATTCTACTCTCTTCTCTGAAGAAGGTGATGCTTAGTCTTCTACTGTCAGTTTAGGAGGAGAGAAAACAATAAAAACCTTCCCTTGTTAGAAACAATAGAAGAAAAGATTACTGTATCAAAGAGGTCATGACTCTACAGTAAGTTTTGATTACTTATTTGCAGTTAAAGTTTGAGCATGATTTCAGGAATCAAATTGAAGTTTGGCTTTGTCAGAAAAAGAGCTTTTCTTCTGTCTCACAACTTGACCTTTTAATTTTTGAGTGTAGGGTTATATTCCTCATCCTGATCATTCTCGAGTACAAGACTATGCTGAGGTTTTATCACACTAGGTATCTCTTAATGTAAGATGTTTTTTAAGGAACAGATGTTACATGTGTTTAACCCACATTGCTGATAAATAGGAAATTTGGTAAGCTTTAAATGGTATGCCTTTAAAATAAAGTGCAATCAAAATGTGTGTCTAAGTAGATTACCTGGTTTTCCTTAGTGATGAAATTTTTCTTTTCCTTTAGATAGGCAAGTAAAAATTTATGCTTTTGAATATTCACTTTGTTTTAAGGCACTGAATTTTGTAAATGTTATCATCAAGTATGTGTGTAATTGTCATTATATAGCTACAGCTGAATGGTAAATTGGAGAGGGGAGGGGGAGCTAATACAACAGTAGGACAGTATTCTTTCTCATGAGTCCTTGATTTCAGAATAGTCTCCTAATAGTATAGTTCCTTGTTGGGATGATGGTAGCAAGGAAAAGAATTTTTCAGGGACTAAGTTTATCTGATAAGTAACAAGGAAGGACAAACTTCTGCTTCGAGCTCAAGTGATCAAAAGTAGCAGTAGGTCACTTTAATTTTCAGATACAATGTTTGTTCTGTTTTTTTAGCTTCTTCCAGGGGATAATGCCATCATTGAGGAACACAAGCGAGAGATAGTGGAAGCTAAGCAAATTGTCAGAAAACTTACAATGGTCGTCTTGTCTTCTGAAAAGACTGAGGAAAAGGAGAAGGAAAAAGAAAAAGAGGAGGAGAAAACCGAAAAGGTGTGTGTCTGTGAATAGTTTCCTTTCCAAGAAAATTATTTTAAATTATTTTAAAATAAACATAATTGTTAGGAAAACATTTTTATATTTATTTGAAACATAGACAGGTACGTACTTCTTGGAAGGCTTGTGTCTATCCTCTGATTGCACTTCTGTTATATTGAATGTGCAAAAATGCATGGTTTGGGGTTTGTTATGGATTTCTCTAGGTTTAATGTTCTTGATTCAATGGCTAATTAATTTTTTTCCTCCCTTTTTGTTGTATCAACTCCAGTAAGTATGTCCCGGCATTCATATACTTCACAATCTTTAACTGTGTTTTCTAGGACCCATGATAGTATAATCCTAGTTGATTTCTTAGAAATAAGGACATTAGTAAGAGTTTATTCCTTATTTCTCTCAATCAAGAATTGGGACGTAAAGAATTGCCAGACTTAGGAATGCTGGTGTAATGATCCTGCATTGTAGAAAAATGTTTTAACTGAACATTTCTATTTGTAACTGTTAGGTGTGCTTTCCATTAGATTTGTATCTTTGTATGTGTAAATGTATACTCTTTATTTAAGGTGCTACTTTGTGTATTGTTCATGTTGCCCTGGGTCGAATTTGTTTCAGTGTGTCCAAGCCTTACTTTAAAAACAAAATTATTTAATCTTTTAGCAGCCTTTCTGTTGTCATCTTCATTTGAGTGTCTAAGTACTGCTCAAACATCTTATGTTTTATTTTACTTTTTTTTTTAGATATTTCATTTTATAACTGCTGTACTGCAGAGGGGGGAGGGATTCATCACTCTTGACAGTTTCTGTTCTTAATTTTCTGTATCCTCCTGGATTCATTGTATCAATCTGGTTTATCTACTTATTCCTATTTGTTCTACCCCACCTGATTCTATATGTCTCTGACCTTTCTTCCTCCTATTTTTCTTACCTAGCTTGAAAAATCTAATTTCATTTTCTTCCCTCAGGCAGCTGATGAGAGTCAGAGAGCAGTGACTATAACTGCAGCTACATCTGCTGCTTAAACTGATTCCTTTCACTAGCTTTAAGTTTCTGACCTCCCTCCCACTCATTATTTTAATATCCCTTTTGATTATACCCCATTACTTTGGTCCACCTTCTCTGCAGTCAGATGAGACTGCCTGGTATTCTCTGAAGCATGCATGTCACCACGTTCTGATGGAAAACCTAAACTCTTGATGGGATATGGGGAGTGTATGTATTGCAAGTAATGTCAGAAGAATTAAGACAGTTTTTATGGCTGAGCTTTAAAATTAAGAACTAGGGAATTTTAAGCTCTAGCAGAAACTGCAACATTTTTCTGAAGGATTACCATGACAAATAACAAAGTCTGAGCCTGTGTGGTGGGGAAAATGGAGAGCTGTACTTAACAAAAACAATTTCTGTGACTCTTTGCACGCTGTTATGCAATACATGCTGTTTCTTGAAAAGCTTGTTTCTGTGTTAGTATTTTTGCATGTGAATAGCTGTGCAGTTCATGGCAATTAGTAGAGTAACTACATGTGAAAGCTCTTGACAGTCTAAATTTGAGTATTTTGTACCCTGCGTGCAGTTTCAATGTACAGTTTTTGATACGGTACCATGGAATAAATGCTTCGATAGGGAAAATAGTGTTTAACGATTACTGACTTAACTTTTCTTTCAAATCCACAAAGTGCTTGTTTTGTGTGGTTAAAATGTATTACTGCTTCATGACTCTAATATGAATAATTTAGTATTGGCAAATGCATTATCTACTTTTGCCTTTTAAGATGCATTTGATGTAACCGAGTAATAGGGAGATACTTAAGAGGTCACAGAGCTCAACAGAATGACTAGATGTGGCAGCAGTTCCAGGCGGACTCCTCTGTGCCGTGCATGCTTTCGCTTTTGGAGAGCGTGTTTCAGAAGAGCTTGCTTACCCAAAGAGAGATCCAATCAAGCAGCATGCGTGTGTGTGAGCAGTGACTGCTTTGGAAATGAAATAGCATACTAACACATAAAGCCTAGAAAGACTCTGCAAGTAGAAACATGGATTCTAATATAGTTAGTAATCGCCCAAAAAACCCAAATCACCAAAAATTTGGTGTTTAGTATCGAACTTTAACTGGTATGTTCATGCTAATTAAATAACTGTTTTATCATTTTTGTGTAATAATATGACTTTTAATTTAAGAAGTCTATTGTACTGAACAAGGTTTTCAATCTTCCTGCATATACTGCACAAGTAAAGTTTTAAACGCTTCAGTAAAGGATCAGCGTACCCTTTTGTTAACATAGTATATATTGACTTAAAAAGACAATCCTTGGCATCGAAGAAACTTGAAGTAGTTACATGGTAAAATAACATTAGTGTGTGCTTTTCTAATTGCACGTGTATGTTTTTAATCTTTCAGAGGCTTAGCTTGTTCTGCTGTGCAGATTTTTGTTTTGAAGGAGAGGCTAAACTTTCATTACTACATAAGTTCAACGTGAATATAGAATAGATCTGTGCATTTTGTTTTGTTCTGAAACTTTCCTGTGCATGTTTCTGTGTACTAGACTGTTTTCTATTTTCAAAACTATTGGAAAAATAGTTGCCAGTGTTATAAAGAAGATTTGAAAAAACATTTTAAAAATCCATGCAAACTGTAGAACCACAGAAGCGTCTGGTTTGTAATTCATTTTTGTTCTTGTCAGTCTGTCTTGTCTGTTTGCATGATTTCAATAAAACTAGTTTTCTGCCTTAAAATATTTAAACGTTTTGTCCTAGACTTGTAATCTTCCCTCGCTCGGTGTAAACATCATCTTAGGCTTGTAGTTACATACAGCTAGTTTGCAGTCACTATTCCTTACCATCAGTCATTTAGTAATAGACTTTTACCTTGGGGTCCAGGCAATACCAATTTGTAACAATAAAATATATCAATACCATGCCCATGTAAAAATGCTTCAAGGCATGATCTTAATTGTAAACTCCTATTTCCTCTTATGCCTATATTGCAAAATGGGATATTTGGAAAACTTCCTGTAGACTTGCACTTAAAACAAGACTCTCCTAGAATAGATGCTAATGTGAAACTTATGATACAGGCAAACTAAGAGACAGATAAAGGTTTTGGGTTTGGTTTGGTGTTGTGCTTTTTGTTGGGGGGTGTGTGTGTTGTTGGTTTTTTTTTTTTTTAAATAATCTGATTTTACAAGATAAATTCATGCTTTTAAATCCAGAACAACACACAACGCAAAGGATTCTTAAATGTTTGCATTGTTCTTAAAATGTCATGTAAAGAAATAAGCTGCAATAGATTGACATTTTGAAAAGTACATGATCAGGCATATGTCAGACGATTTTATAAACTTCTGTTTTGAACTTTATTTTTAACTTTTTTCTTTGATCCAGATGTTAGATTCTACATGGACTGGTTCATTATTGCTTTTGAAGTGTGCTTATTGTTGAAATGTCTAGCTGAATTTTATTTTGCGTATTTTTTTATTACATAGTTGAAATACTAGGGTTGTTTTCTCTAGCTGTGGCTTACAGTTGCATACTGCTTAAGTAGAAATATTAAGAAGACTTTATGAACACACTTTTTCATTTTTTGTTATCTTGCAGCCTCCTGATAATCAAAAGCTTGGTTTGTTGGAAGCTTTATTAAAAATTGGTGATTGGCAGCATGCACAAAGTATTATGGATCAGATGCCTCCGTTCTATGCTACTTCACACAAGCCTATTGCAATTGCCCTTTGCCAGCTTGTACATGTGACAATTGAACCTCTGTACCGCAGGTAAAGTGAAAAGTAGAATTCTGTTGCTACATAGGGGAAAACTACTATTTATGCATAAGCGTGAATTCACCAGTAAGTCTAACTGTATTGATAAATTTCTCAAATTTTCACTTCTGTTTCATGTGAAATGCTGCACATCTTATTTTTCAGAGTTGGTGTACCTAAAGGAGCTAAAGGGTCACCAATTTCTTCGTTGCCAAACAAGAGAGCACCAAAACAAGCAGACAGCTTTGAGGACTTGAGAAAGGAAGTGTTCAACATGCTTTGTTACCTTGGTCCTCATCTCTCCCATGATCCCATTTTATTTGCAAAAGTGGTGCGCCTTGGAAAAGCATTTATGAAAGAGGTTGGTATGACAGAACAGCTTGTCAAAACTTGAAAAGTACCAATTCCTCTGATGTCAAAAAATGCGCAAGTCTTACTAATTGTGTATATATTTGAATACTGAAACATAAAAAATTTCTTTGACTAAGGACAAATTTGGAGAATCGTATTTTAATTCTTGATCATTTTTATCATTAATAAACATTTTTATGAACAACTTAAGGCACTTCAGGTTTGTAACCAGGAATATTTAGTGATAACTAATTTCTCATTCTGGTCTTCATCTTTTAAAACATCATCTGTGTGTGGATTTTTGTTTTTTTAAAAACGGACATACGATACTAATTGCATGCAAACTTTTACATTATTAGAGTGACAGTGTAGATAATGGGGAACAATAACCTAATACACATTCAGTACTTAAACTAGTACTTTCTGTTCCACCTGTTAGGCTACTTGGGAGGTAGGGGATGTTGCATCTTTTTAATTAGTGGGGTGTCCTCCTGTTCTGCCATTTAAAATGCTGCTACTCTTGAACTTGTGTCAGTGACAAATCTCTGGATGCCGCTAAGGATGAATTCAATGTGGAGATCTAAAACACCCTATAAAGCCTCAAGTCGCCAACTTCAGAAATAAAATGGCCTCTTGAGATTTGTTGTTGTCTTTTGACGATATCTTTACCACGTGTATATTGAAAGATTGGCAGTATGACCTGTTTTAAAAGGCTGCAAGTTGAATATTCTGAACTCCCTTGGAATGTATTCAGTAGCTCAGACTGAGGCTAGTGATTTCTTTTGCTACTTTTCTGGCAATTTGCTATTTGACTAGCAGTTTTTGTTTTATTTTCAAGTCAACAATAGAGGGTTTTAAATTTTTTTTTAAATAGCAGCTCAGAGAAGCTTTGGAAGTCATAGTTTTTGAAATATTTTTTTAATTGTTATTATTATTAAAAACAAAACAAAACCCCCAAACTTAAAAATCACTGTATTTGTTACCTAGCTTTTTATTTTAACTTACAACTGAAAGTTGGAGAGATTGGTTGATCTAAATGGTACTGGAGGGGAAATTTTAATTTTTTAACTTTTTTTTCTTAAAAGTATTTTTTTATTTCAACTACAACTAACAAATATTGGAATGTTCAAAATTTACGTACCACCTGAGGGGAAGCTTTCATATCCAGCTGTACTTTTAAAAGCCACTGTGTGGTTGATACTGGTCTACTACTGGTCTACTAAGTTGATACTGGTCTACTCTAGTCTGCATGGCAGTGCTCTGGATTATTTAAGCATTAGGCATCAAAAATTAGTAACTTTTGTAATTGTACAAGTGTATACTATAGGTAAGCAATAATCATATCCTTTTAGAAAATAATTTGAAGTACTCTTAAGTACTGATACCAGTGGCAACAAGGAAAACATCATATTGGACCTTAAATTATCTCTTTAAACTTCACATGCTCTGATTGCATCAACCATCTGATAGTAAGTGCTAGGAACACAGATAATTTTTGGGACTGAAGATCTTTTGTCTAACTTAACAGATTTTGGCAAGAGAGTTTGCTCTTGTCAGGTTCCAAGATGCAATGATAGGGTGGCAGAAGCTACGCTAAGTTTGGGTTCCAGGTAGTAGTTGTGATAAAATCATGGTAACTTCAAGCATTTCTATCTTCCCCCTACTTTCGTGTCTTTGAAGGAGGTATAATTTCTCAGCATCTTCTCATCCAAAATGATAATATTTCCCAATGGTTAATACTCGTGCTTTATAGCATGCTTATTTCTTACTGACCTGTTTGAGAAGGTTGACATTAGAGTGATACGCTATGCTGCACTGACAGTGCAGTTAATTGGGAAATTATAATTTCAAGGGAACAGTTCATTTTACTGCTGTCAGCAGACTATTAGGACTACTTTGTAATTAAGTTCAAGTACTAAAGGTTTGTGAGAAAGCCCTTGTTTCTGTGGATATATACAGTAGAATGGACATTACTTGGTTATAAGAATCTTTTGTGCAGTTTTACTGTAAATATATCAATATAATAGTTTAATGTATTTCTGACAAGAATGAGCAACATTTTAGCTATTTGCTCTAGGTTGGAACTATGAAGAAATTCGTCAGTGACAGAGTGGTTAAGGTAACATAGGGAAAGTTATTTTTAATGCACTATTGCTATCAGCATGTTCTAGTTATGAAACTACATTTAACACACAGTAGAAATACTTATAACTGGAGGTGATTTTGACTGTAAGTTAACCCATACAGTAGTTTAAAAGTTAGACTACTAACATTGCACTGCAGCTTTCATGCTCAAGTGTACTTTTAAAATAATTGTGCACTTACTGGTGTGATAGCTTAATATGCTTTTCATGGTGAGTGGAACAAGAAGAGAGAAAAGAAAGTAATTTAATAATGAAGACTGAAAGTTCAAGAGGATATTATTGTGAGAGAAAGATGGGGAGAATAATCTATGGCTGTTGATAATTGGGTTGGAAGTCCTGGGGGATTTTTAGGTAGAAGGTGAATGCTTAGGGCATTTTTTTCCCTCTCTCCAGTAAGAAAATTCAGTATTTCATATATAATAGTAAGTTTCCTTGATACTTTAGTTATTACCTCTTTTTGAACACAAGTGTACAAAGCCCCTATATAAGTAAGCAATGCATTTCACCTATGCGTTTGAATTTCTGTTCAAAAATATTTTAATGCTGACAGATCTGGCAAATTAAACATTTACTAGCCATGTGGCCCTTCAAGTTTATGCTTTTGCTGAGGTAGTCTTGTTCTAAAACTGTAACTGTTATGTTAAGTATACTACAATTAACATGATTGTCTTTGTTATAGTTTCAGTCTGATGGAAGCAAGCAAGAAGATAAAGAGAAAATGGTGAGTTTATTTTGGAGGAGGGTGTTTTTATGTGAGATTGTAATTGAGACCAAGTGTTTAATAACTGTACAACTCTTCTTTCTCTGTAGAGTTTTATGCTTTAACAAATGTATGTTATAGACTTGTCTTGCTTTTTATAGGCAAGTTTGAGCCTATAGTCACAGGGGTGGGTTTTTTTGTGTTCCTGTCCTTTTTCTTCTTTTTTTTTTTCTTTCTCTCCTGCATCCCTCATACCTAATCTTGTTCTTTTAGTCCAGTGCATTCTACTTTTTATTTGCTCAGAATCAGCTGGAGTACCTCCAGCTATTTATCCTATATTCTTTTCATGGTGGCACCTTGTATCTTACAGAATTTACTGGGGAAACGCATAGAGAAAAAGAGAAATTAGAGGTAGGGAAGGTGTTTAATAGTACAATGGCTAATTTTTCTTTATTGGCTAATTTATTTCTTTCTAAATCTTCTAATTTATTGAATTATCAAAATTGGTCACAATGAAACCCAAGTGTCCAGTTGAGATCTAACTTATAAAAACAAGCTTATTTGTTTTTTTTTTAAATCAACAAGCAATTTTTCAATATGAAGTTTGCACAGTTTTTACTATTATTTTCATTATTACTTATTACTCCTGTTTCTCACTTGTCATGATTTCCTGGCTTCCTGAATCATTGCAGAGAAAATTAGTCTCTTCTGGTTGTTTGGGGGTTGGGTTTTTTTGGTGTTTTTTTGGTTTGTGGGTGGTTTGTGTTTTTGTTTTTGTTTTTTTTTTTTTTTTGCTGCTATGGTTATTCTAACATAGCTCAATGGGAAAGAGAAATGTTTAAGAAAGGGTGAGGATAGGGTACGGAAAACATGGAAATTGGTACTGTGCCTTGGGAACATGTATAATGCTTTCAGGTTTCAATGGAGTTTTGAAAATGGAAGCAGTGGCAAGGAATACCTTAATACATTGAAAGCAGTTGCCAAAATCCATTTTCTCCTGTTGCACTTTGTGCAAGTTGACAGTATATCCATTTTCAAACATTTTATTTGATTTGAAAATATGAGTGCAACTTGCTGAAAACTTCAGCACCTTTCCTCAAATATCTTACATAGGCAAATAAAATATTGACAGTATATGTGGTCCATAAATTATCTAATAAAATATTTATGATGGGAGATATTTTTAAGTCCTTTTTAGAGTTTTGTCTTTGTTTAGAAAGTCTTAATCGTGTGGCAAACTTGTATTTTATCAGTCTACTAAGATGTGCGGTTGGTGCATATCTGCATAGCGTTGCTTCTGATGTACTTACTTGATAGTTACCTCGAGTTTTTTGTCTTTATCTCAGGAGATACTGTTTAGCTGTTTGTTGAGTATTACCGATCAAGTCTTACTTCCATCTCTTTCTTTGATGGACTGCAATGCATGCATGTCTGAAGAATTATGGGGAATGTTCAAAACTTTTCCATACCAGTACCGGTGAGTAGAATAATTTGTTTCCATTCTTTGGAAGTGGTCTCTTGAATTGTCAGTACTAAAAATAATTTTCCTTTATAATCTTTCAAGGTACCGTCTTTATGGGCAATGGAAGAACGAAACATACAACAGTCACCCACTTCTAGTGAAAGTCAAAGCTCAAACCATAGACCGAGCCAAATATATCATGAAGTAAGTTGTCTAATTCCATAAATAATTATCAACTGTGATACAATGTATTGCATGTCACCAACTGAAGAAAAAAAACTTGACAAGTACATTCCCTTTCTAATGACTCAGTAATTTCACTGATAATCCTTGTTCATGAACTATTTAATGTACTGTGATTAAAAACTGTCAAATAAGTAAGGATGCAGACAAATTTATCACCAAGAAGGGTATTTCATCTGTGAAAAATGTCCCATTAAATTATTTAAAACCTTCTCCATGGATATACTGTTGTTTCATAAATTGCTTTGCTTATGCAAATGTCAGAGTGCAACATATTTTCTCTAGCTATGGAGACGCTTTAATCCAAAGAGTCTCAAAAATCTTGTCACAGTTTCTGTAGGTTTGAAAGTAGGGGAGTAAGCTGAATGATTCATTCTCATCTTCAAGCGGGCTTACAACAATTTCAGATTTACCTCACAAATTTACGTCTCTGACATCATTGTCAGGGATTTGGGTTCTCCATTTGTTGTTGCCAAAAACAAATGCTATGGTTTTATAATGTGGATAATTAGAACCTTTCTACATAGGCAAGGCAGAATAATTGTTGGTGGGTAAAAGACTTTGGACTTGCAGCTGTGCAAGCTAGAAACAATGGTTTTGATTCTCTTCTGACTTGCTGCATAGCTAGCATAGAATGTAAAACTTTACATCCCTCTCTTGTACAGTGGATTTCAATAGTGCAGATGAGCCACAGTGCTGTCAGTTGTTGAGATTGCGATGTGTACAATTTACTTTTGTGTATCGACTTCAGGTTTCATGTTAAGCTCATATCTCCAGTAGGGAATGCTGTGGAAGTTAACACAACGAAATTAATATTGTTTTCCAATGAACAGAATGCAACAAATGCAAAGTGGCTGATCTGTGGCTAAATTAATTTTACAGGAGTGATTAACAGCATCACATGCTATTTTTATATGTGGTATAGGTCCCACTGACAACTTCCGAATGCAAAGTCCTCAAAGTTTAAACTAGAATACGGTCCATAGTAATATAGCGTTTGTTTACTTTCTGCATGTTACAGGATTATAAACTTCAGATTCCCAGAGGAGTAATATTTCTATGCTGAGATTTCTTAAAAACGCATCTGCTAGTGAGAATTTAATCTCTGTGACTAATAAAGGTGTTTCTTCACTAGAACTAACCTGTTGTTTTAGTATTCTTTTAGCTTGTCTATTGCAATAAAATATGTTCTCTTTTACAGGCGTTTAACTAAGGAAAATGTGAAACCCTCTGGAAGACAAATTGGGAAGCTCAGCCACAGCAATCCTACAATTTTATTTGATTATGTATGTAGTTACATGTATTTGAATACTATTTTGTCCTAACAATAGATACTAAAGTATAGGAAGGGACCTGCTGTCTTAGGGAGAGGGCAGTTCTAATTTCATTACTTTTTACTTTTGATGCGAATTTTAAAATATGGTCATTTGCTAGTAGTGCACAGGTTTGAGATCTTAAATATGACAGGAGCTCTTGAATAATCAAAACTGCACAGAAAATTACTCCTATAAAAATGTGGATGTGAAGTATTTAATTTGAGATCGCTGTGGTGGCCTCAGAGGTACAGGGATATGCTGATCAGGTTATGCAAATTCAAGAAAACATAAAGCTTTGAAGTCTGAAATACACCTACGAAGTTGGGGAGGATTTTTAAGATTACTTGGTGCTACAGAATGCTTGAGAGGTGTAAAAGTATGTTGATGGACCTCCACCTTAGTCACAAACGTGACTTATTGATCTACCAGTTTTTAGATTTTACTTGAAGAAATTAATACTGCAGTACACACAGACATGTGTGCGCATATCATATACCAAAGAGAACATTCTAAAATTTTATTAATACAGTTTACTTGTATTCTTTCATGACCTAGGTTCATTTTTTTAATAGTCTTTTATTATTATAAGTAGTGACAAAACTCTTACTGCTAAGGTTTAGGATTCTTAAGAAATCTTAGAAAAAAATCAGTTAAATGTTTTTGCGATTTTCTTTTCTGATGATTGAAAAGAAAAATAATTATACAGAATTGTTTCTACATGTTGGAGACATGTTTCACTGATATCTCTAAGGTACTAGATAAATTAATGAGATTACCTATTACTTTGAAAGTGGTTTACGACCTTCTGAAAAATAAATTTCGAAGGATGTTTAGCGTAGGTTTTGAAGGCAAGCGTTGTTGAATGGTTTTGATTTATTATATGAAAGCTAAGGAATACTGTTCTGTTCAGCTGAATGTCTTTTGTAACTTTCAGATTTTATCACAAATACAAAAATATGATAACTTAATAACTCCGGTTGTTGATTCACTGAAATACCTCACTTCGCTGAACTATGATGTCTTGGCATGTATCCTTTTATGTAAATCAATACATCTAGTTACTGATTAAGTTGCAGTTGTAGCCAGATTAAATCTGTTGTCTGTGAGTGAATATTATCTTCTATTGTTTTCTATTCTTGCTGCTTTTTGCTGGAAGTTTTAGTGAAGTTTGCAAATACCTCTGCACTCTTAGTGGGTTACAGAACCCTCTCTATTTGTTCTTTCATACTATGAAAATTATACTTTATTTTTAGGGTTTTTTTTACTACTTTCACTCTGTTCTTGAAGGCATAGTGGTCTTGTAAACAGTGAGGTAAATACTGCTTTTTTTTAAGCTACCATTTCTTTCATGATTTTATTTTTTTATATCGTAACTATGTTAGTGGATCCCCTATATCATGCTTGCTATACTTGCATATCATGTTCATATATTACAAGTTGTGGAGCTGGAAAAATAGGTCTGTGTAATTTTTGTTTTTACAAATTGAGGAAAAATACTCTCTTTAACTCCACCAAAGACTGTATCATTGAAGCTCTGGCAAACCCTGAGAAGGAGAGAATGAAGCATGACGACACTACAATCTCAAGCTGGCTGCAGAGTTAGTATTCTGGTTTTATTTATTACATTAATGTTGTTTAAAATACTTCAGCTTCCCTGTAGCTACCATACTATTGATCATTATGGTCAATATTTCACTTGGATCTACCAGCTAATTTTTTTAAACAAAACAGAGCTGGCAAGTTTTATCAATAGGAGAATATTTTTTTCTTTGTATTACAAAAAAAAAATATATTGCTAACATTCCACATGTACTTCATTAATGCTTATTTAATGATTAGTATCTCATGAGGTGCAGTCACAGCTGTTTCTCCTTGCTTTAGGTCTGGCTAGCTTTTGTGGTGCAGTTTTCCGAAAATACCCAATTGAACTTGCTGGTCTACTTCAGTATGTAGCCAACCAACTGAAAGCTGGGAAAAGGCAAGTCTTGCACAACTGATCTTTATAAACTCAATTCTTATAATGTATTATTTGGGTGTTCGCTGATACATGGGTGCTCGATGTAGTAGTTACTCTAGTAGTGGTACAACTCCATTCATAATACCACGAAGGTTAAGAAATTTAAATAGCAGAAGGAATAATATCCTCTTTAGTACATTATTTTTCCTCTAATAGTATAGCTGTGACGGTACTGATCTTTCATCTGTAACTTACTTTAATACAGTTTTCTTAACAACTAACCAGACGGGGAGAAAACCCTGCTGGTCTGTAATATTCTCATAGAAATTATTGTACGTTATTTAAAAAATAAGCATCTGTGATATAAAAGGGTGTGACTGTCGCAGTTTTAGGTTTTTTCTTCTCATAATGTCTTCCCTGCGGGGATGGCTCTTAACATCTTAATATTATTTTAAATATTTGTCCAATTTACTTAATGGCAGTTGAATTGCTTTTTGGTATGTCAATGTTAATCATAACTCAAAAAATTTTTTTAAACAAAATTTGCAATTTGAATCTTCCTTTTCCTTTTGTCCTTCCATTGTCATCACTTAGTATTATTATTTCATTTATTTATTTAATTTTAATGTGTTATTTTTATCACATAGGTGAGTATCAACTTTTTTCTATTATGAATCCCCATATGCTTACTGAAAGACAGCTTACCAATGGAGATAACGCAGCATGTTATTTTAGGGTTGAGAAATTTAGTTTTTTCCCATCCCTGCAATGTAGACACTCAGTCTCATGTGCTCCCCTGTCCCCAATTTGTTTTGTATTCTGATGATGGTACAATGACATTGAGCCACAGAGGAAGGGTAGGTAATGTTTCTTGTCTTTCCCCAGAAATAAGTATTCAGACTTTAAAGTATTTTGAAGGAAAACAAAACAAAACAAACCCCAAAAACAAAACACTCCCAAAAAAACCAACCCCCCCCCAAAAAAAAAAAAAAACCAAAACCAAATTATTTTTAATATCCAGTTTAGTATTTGGAATCATAGAAATAAAATGGATTTACCACTATGACCAGTTCCATAGGACTGGAGTATTCAAGCATTTGAATTGGAGTATATGCTGGTATTGCATAGTGCCTAGACAGAAAACATACTTATGGTTGGAACAGCAAACAAAAACATGAACAGTATAAATTATTTAAATGTAAAACTTGGGTTTGGAGGGTTTCACAAGTTACTGGAAAATATTGCAGATTTGAATGATCATGATATAATTTACTATACTTGTGTTGAGGAAAAGTAATTTCCCTTACAGAATTCAGAGCGAGAAGTAAAGGCCAGTCTCTGTACGGGATGGTTATTGGAGTGTTTTGTATATTCTGTGTTTTAAGTAAAAAATGCTTTCCACGTTCCAAATAACCTTTCCAAACTAATTTTGCCAGTGAATTTCTAAGGCTGTGTACTATTCTATAAATTTTTAATAAAATTTAAAATATTCCACGTTCATGAAATAACTTTATAGATACAGTATGAAGCATGTAAAACAACAAAAGGGAGCAATAAACTTTATGATTTATTTGTTGACACTTAAAAGTTAATAGCACCACACTCACTATTATTTTCAAAATGAAGGAAATTGTTCTGAAGGGGTTCTGAAGTCCAGCTGTTGAATGCCTGTATTGCTTTTAAGTGCTAACTTTTTACTTGCAATGAAGAAATCCTTGTGTGCTCAGCATAGTAGTTTCTTCTTCAAAAAGGAATTAAAATGTTATTTAACGTGTATCATAGTGTTGCTTTGTACTGTGTATTGAATGTCATAGCTTCCCTTTCCTAAACAAATTTTCTTGTTTTTACTGCACTTTTCTGTTTTTTGTGCAGCTTTGATTTGCTTATTTTAAAAGAGGTAGTACAGAAAATGGCAGGGATAGAAATTACAGAAGAAATGACAATGGAACAATTGGAAGCCATGACTGGTGGAGAACAACTAAAAGCTGAGGTGTGTTTGTGTTAAATTTAATTAATAATAGCTATTGCTTCTTAATGGTGGTTCTAAAGACTCTGATTCATGAACTCTGGCAGCATACCTAAGAAAGGTGTTACTGCTTTCATCAGAGAGCTTCCCACTCCATTGAGCTTACAAGCTTTGCAGACAGGCAGCCAAGTCAATGTATACATGAGCCTTAATTGTTGTGCTTCACAGCATCTCATACTAACGAAAGCAGCCTTCATTATCCAGTTTTATATGATAGACCTGCGAATTACAGCAGCCGGTGAGCTTGTATGTTGTGCAGTCCTGCTGTTTTAGCCCTGCTCTTGGGGGTAGCAGCTCCCTGTTGAGTGGAGTAACATCTTAAACCATTTTAACAGCTAAAACTGTTGCAGCATTGGCATCAAAGACCTAGTTGAGTCTGACCTAGACTCAACTCTCTAGGGAGTTGAATAGCTATAATCGGAACTAAAATCTGAAATTCCTGTATTGAACAGAGAAGAGACTTTGAGCAGGTCACAGCAGACCTAGGTCTAAAATGCAGTGTTACGATGCCTGAGCTGAAATGTCACTCTTCGTTTACTGTGTAAAAGACTAATTAGTAGCATGCAAGACTAGTTAGTTTCTGATTCTTATATACGTGCATTGCAGTATAGGATCCGAAGAGAGTTTTATTGGTGGACAGGAAACTGTATTGATATTAATCATCAGTATTTCTGCAGTCAGAAGCACGCATGGGTTCTGTTTGTGATGCACCATTTCCAAACTTGGGTAACTTTTTCTGTACTATGCAGGGTGGATACTTCGGACAAATCAGGAATACAAAAAAATCTTCTCAGAGATTGAAAGATGCGTTGTTGGACCATGATCTTGCCCTTCCACTGTGCCTGCTTATGGCTCAACAGAGAAATGGTGTGATCTTTCAAGAGGGAGGGGAAAAACATCTGAAGCTGGTGGGAAAACTGTATGATCAGGCAAGTAAAAACACTTGCCTTCCTTTTCTTTGGTAACTTCTAGTGTATCAGCACAATATATAAGAATTCAACACATAAATACGAATATACAAGAATTTTCAAAATTAGTTGCAGTGATTTCATTACTAAAATATATGGGTGTATTAAATATATATTATATTGACAAGTGACTTCTGAGTGAAAGATTAAAACATCCTTTGTCATAAAAAGTTAAGTTCTTATTTCTTAAGTCCGCTATTATGTTTTTCTGATCTTACTTTGTTAGAGGAACTTTTTTTTTTTAAAAAAAGAAGCAGCAGCCTGAATTCTTTTGTTGCCTTAGGCAGTGGGAACTAGTTTCATTTCATTCTGGTAGAACAGAATACTCTTACAGTTCTGCTGGCTTTTGTAGTGCTCTTTTTTTTTCCCCTCTTCTCTTTTTTTTCCTCCTCTGTTTTTTCCCTCGGTGCAAATACAGTTGAGTTAGCATTGAGTGACAGAAGGGTGTCAGGCATGGAAAATTTAGCATCTCTTCCCCCATGAGAAAATTCTCGCTGTACTATCTGTTGTTAACTTTTTTAAAAAAGGAAAAAAAAAAGGCAAGCTTTCAAGCTCTCCCTAACTTCAGTTTGGAACAAAATAATACTGTTTGCTAACTTTTTGTCTCTTTCACATGTAGTGCCATGACACCCTGGTACAATTTGGTGGGTTTTTAGCATCCAATCTAAGCACAGAGGATTACATTAAGCGAGTGCCTTCTATTGACGTTCTCTGTAATGAGTTTCACACACCTCATGATGCTGCATTTTTCCTCTCAAGACCTATGTATGCACACCATATTTCGGTAAGTAGAACTCTTCTGTTTGCCTGCTGTTAGTCCTGCTATATTACATGTTCTCAATATATGTGTTAGGTTCCTGCTAAAGTTCAAGTTTGCTAAATAAAACTTGCAGAAACTTTGAGTAGAGGTAGAAAAAGAAGCTGTGGGCTGGAACAGGTTTTCCTTTATCTTCATAGAAAATATGGCCCATGTGTCAGCTTTCACACAACTGACAGAAGTTGTAGCTAATGAAGTCATCTCTTCTGATGATTTGGGTGATCAGTAGGAGCTCCCTCCCTCCCTGTTCCCCCAAATGTGTAAGCTCTTCTGTAGATGTTTTATATGGATTTTTGCTGTGGAGGAAAATGTTGCAGCTGCCAAAAGGTGTGGTATCTCAGGAAGTGTCAGAAATAAATTTGTCTCTGCATCTAAAATGTTAAATATCGAGAGCAATTTTAATGTGTTACTATAACAAGAGGTAGCAACATCAGTGAGGAAAGATAAATCCATCCAATATGGATGAATGCTAAAAGTTTTGTACGAAGTTCTTCAGTGCTTTATGTACATAAATGACATTTCATGTGTGTAAATGTTTGTTATATAGAAAGGTTTTTGAGAAAAGTTAAATTATATTGTAAAAATTAAATTATATAGTTTGTGGACAAAGATTACAAATTTTTCATTTTTTTATCCACAGTCAAAGTATGATGAACTAAAAAAAGCTGAGAAGGGAAATAAACAGCAGCACAAAGTTCACAAATACATTACATCATGTGAGCTGGTGATGGCTCCTGTTCATGATGCTGTGATTTCTCTGCACCTTCCCAAGGTTTGGGATGACATCAGTCCTCAGTTTTATGCTACATTCTGGTCTTTGACAATGTATGACCTTGCCGTCCCACATAGTAGCTATGACAGAGAAGTCAATAAACTTAAAGTCCAGATGAAAGCCATAGATGACAATCAGGAAATGGTATGTTTATATAATTTTTATGGTCCAGTTTAAACTTTCTAACCTTGAAAGACTTTTTTTTTTTTTTATGAAATTGGGTATTAAGGTCATTTAGATCTAGGAGGCTTTGTTACCCGATTCATCTATTCTGATTTGTCACACTCACGTAATTTGGATTGACTCTTCCTTATAATTACCACATTAAAAGTACCAGTGACTTCACTAAGTGAAAATTACTGGAAAATCTGTGTTTCAGAAAGCAGTCTTTGACACCTGTATTTGTGGTTTACTTGTTCACTTTTGTCTTACCTTTAGTCAGCCAGTGTTGATAAAATCAGTTGATTACTGGAGCAGAACATTATTTAGTGAAATAGAAAACTTTTCAAGTATTCTTTAGCATTACCAGGAACAACTTCTACCTATAGCAAGTGTTAGTATAATACTAAGTGAGCTGCATTGACATTTTATAGCCTCCAAATAAAAAGAAAAAAGAAAAAGAACGTTGCACAGCTCTTCAGGACAAGCTCCTTGAAGAGGAGAAGAAGCAGTTGGAGCATGTGCAGAGGGTTCTACAGAGACTGAAACTAGAGAAGGATAACTGGCTTCTGGCAAGTAAGTGTGTGTAGGGGAAACACTGTCCCCAGAACTAAAAGTTAAGCTTGCACTAATACTCTTAATGTTGATTTTAAAATTTGATCTCTTTATATGTTGAGGTCTGTTAGCAAGGTAGAGTTTTAATTAGAATGTAATGTGTCTTTGCTGCAAATGCCGAGCAGTTGGTTTTCAGGGAGATGTTTTGTTTGTTTCTTGCGATGTCAAGACCTTTTAAATATTGCACTAATTTAGAAAATAAATAAGAGATTGACCAATTCAGTGGAAAGTTGTAATTGCAAGATGGCTTGCAATTACTGCAGTTAGAATGCTGCTAAGTTAGGATAATTGCTACATTGCAAGAAATAGGCATGTAAACTCTCAATGAGTGGTTTGAGTTAACTTACTTTGCTTGAGCTCTGTGATTAGGAGCAATATGCCAGTATTTGGGCAGTAACAAAAATCCTGTTCCAATGACAAGATAAGTATTATGCCAGCCTAACAGCACCACAGAATGAAACAGCATGCCAATGTTTCATATGGCAGATATGCAGGAGGCAGAACAAACTTTTTTCTCTGACAAAGCCTCTGTAATGTTTCATATTGATTGTGAACTCTACTAGCATGGTTAATCTGAAATGTTTTTCTCTGGTCAGTTTTCTTCTCTGGAAGAACTTTCAGTTTGTAACTGGAAGTAGTTGTTCGTCTGTCCCATGGAGCCTAGCATAATCCAGTGGAAAAGCGTTTTATTGTCCGACTCATGTAAGATACACCCAGCTGATTTAATGAAGAAACATTGACAGTTAAATCAAGAAAGGTTATTCCCTATAAATACTTAATGTACTGCTACGGACAGCGAATTAGCTACATGAAAAATTACTGGCTGAAAAATTACTACCTGACTGAAGCTTGTTCTAGAGCTGACTGATAAATTTGTCTGCTTAAGGAAGCACCCAAAAGCATGTAGAAAATTGTTTGTGTAGATGCGATCTGTATATAAACGTGCTTTTAATAATACAGGCATTTGTGGGGTACGGGGAATAGCTTATTGTTGGCTCTCGAGTGCTCAGGCTTCAGCTGCAAGAAGTTTCCCAGCATTGCATCCAGAGACAAACTTAACTTTTTCAGCAGTTTCCCCATTGAAAGAAATTATCTGTAATTGTGCTATATGAAGAAATTGAACAGCGTATCCATTGTAGTAGTATTTTTTATTATTTTTTTTAATTTTTTTTTTTAAAAGTCTGGGTTCTTGTGTAGATATTTTTGGTAGAGTGGTTATATCACTAAAAGTAGGTTATTTTTTGGCAGAATAAGTAGACTGGTAGTTTTAACAATCGGAAGCTAGCTATTCTGACTGGCTGCTTACTCGCTTTACTCTTATACTTTTGAAGTAAAACTTGCACACTTGATTGTTCTATGAGCTGTGATTCTCTTGGTTTCTTTTTTTTTTTTTTTTTAAAGCATTAAGGGCTTGTTATAACCTTTGAGGGATAGATAAATTACATAAAATCAACATAAAATTTTTGGTTAAGTAAAAGCTGACAGTCCTTTCTTGAACAAGCTTTGTTCCATGAGCATCACAGAATCGATGCAAGTAAATCCTGGGTCCTATGACTTGTGCCCTGCAGCCTGTGCAAGAATGCCAGTGCAAAACACCTGTTGCCCTCATGAGGATCATGAACTGTTCTTCCTCTGAAGGCATCCATTTGCAGTCTTCAGTTCTGTGCTTTCATCCATATCTTTATTTTTTTCTACCTTCCCTTTGTGCTGTACGTCCTTCCCAGCTTGTTTTTATGCTCCTTGTTAACTGGGCAAGAGCTGCCATGGGACCAATTTGGGTATGTGTTTGGCTGTTGTGTTGACCAACCAGTGGTTAGTCAAACGGAACGGGTAACTGTTGAGCATACAGTGCAGTCTTTTACTCAGTGGTAGAATAAAACTTTCACATCGGGATGGTGATTTACTGCAGACTGTTCCTCTATTTAAATTTCTATGATTGATTGGTTGATTGGAAAAATGATTGCTAAGGGATTGTATATAGACAGCATGTTCTTCCATTTCTAAGAAAACCGAGCTGAAAGTCAGCCCCATCTAGAAAGGAGAAAACAAGTGTTCTAGAGAAATAGCAGATGGTGTTCCCTTCACTAATGTGCAGAATTTGAGCAGTTGGAGAAGTTTACCAGAGTTTTTTCTGAGCCTGTTTTTTTCTCCCCATTGTGTAATAGAAGAATTTTCCCAATAAGAAATAAAGATTTGCTGCAACCACCCTCCTACCCTCCTCCCCATCCTCAAACAGTTTAAGCATATTTTGACTTTTTCTGAGCAGTGCCAAAGATATGTCTGGAAAACAAGCGGCGTAATGTACAAACTCGAGAATATGAATGTGTGATACTGAACTTCTTGGGAAGAGAGTAGTTGAGTGTTAACCCATTAACTTTCTTTCTTTCTTCCTTTTTTCTCTCAACTTCTGTTTTTGAAGAGTCTACCAAGAATGAGACTATCACAAAATTTTTGCAGTTATGTATATTTCCTCGATGCATTTTTTCGGCAATCGATGCAGTTTATTGTGCTCACTTTGTAGAACTGGTGCATCAGCAGAAAACACCCAACTTCTCCACACTTCTCTGCTATGACAGAGTAAGTAGCTAGAACTGTGTGTGTGTATGTACTTAATTACTATTATGAGCATGCAAAACTCGAATCCCCCCTGCCTCCTAAAAGAAGTAAACAAAATCATTACCTATGTTTAATTCTAGAATCTGTGACAATCAAAAGTTCCCTTTTGTACTTCAGATTCTACAAACCAAGTTTTCCTAGAGCTTCAGGGGTTTATTTTCAGGAAACTTTGGTTTTGATTTATCCTAATGAGACTAGAGTTTCAGAGCAAAGTCATTAGCAGTCATAAAAGTTGTATTCAGGTTTTGCAGCCTTCCAGTGGTCTGCATTTCTATGGCCTCATCTAACCCTCCCATTTTAGCTGTGTGCGCCTTACTGCTGTAGTATCAACTTTCTTGCCCCCTACAAGCAGCGTTCTTGGGACCCTTCTGACCCTGGCAAGTGGTACTACAGGTGGTGGACTAATTTGTGTCACTGCTGAGACATGGGAAGGGACTCCCACGGTGACATGGGGAGTACTTTTGATAGCAGTAGCAGCCTGACTTTCTGGGTCGAACGGGGCAGTTGGAGGAGGCATTTGTTCAGGCTGTTCTTACTGTTCATATAGCCATTCTTTTTCTCCTGTGGAGGAAAAAGGTGGAGAACGTAGATGGAAGGATCTTGCAGGATACATCCAGCTCCAACAGTACCAGCTGACTGTGCTGTTCTGGGGTATCGGAACCATTCTGGCACTTGCTGCTATAAGAAGTCAAATTATTAAGTGGGTGCATTATCTGCACAGTTATAAGAGATTTGACTATGAGCTTTGATTAAAAGGATGTGTGTGGGGCTGTATTGTAAAAAATTATGGGGAAGATTGTTTTCATATGAACATTCAATTAAGATTGTCTGGTTTCCTTTGAGATGAGACATTTGAAGTAGGTATCTGCTTTGATTTCATGGGTCCAAAAGAGCATTCTTGCTCAAATATTCAGTCCATGCTAGGTGACAGAAGTAGGCAACTGCATGAGCCCTATCTGATGAACCTGTGCAGGCCAGGAAAAACATCCTTTTGCATCAGCTTGGCTAGGTGTTTACTTCTACCTGCTCAAATAAATTATTAATTTGAAAACAAAACAGTTATATGGCAATGAAGATACACTTTAACTGTGGAAAACTGTGTGTCAGCAGCAGCTATATACAGTGCTTAGATTCCGGGCTAAGTGTGAAGGACCAGCAGTTGGGTAATAGCGTCTTGAAAACAAACTGAGAATATTTTGTAAGAGATCTCCTTTATATTTAGAAACCAGCCTCATGGTTTTTTAGATGAGAGAAATTTGAAATTCTTGTTGGTTCTTGTTGCTTTTGTATTCAGTAAAGTCATTGTAACTTTTTATTACTGCTATTCACAGGTTTTCTCTGATATTATATATACAGTTGCAAGTTGCACTGAAAATGAAGCTAGTAGATATGGCAGGTTTTTATGCTGTATGCTGGAGACTGTGACTAGATGGCACAGTGACAGAGTCATATATGAAAAGGTATGTGAAGTTACTAAAATGAGTTTGCTCATGAGAATATATAATGGCCACTCGTGTAATTCAGCCCAATAAAAATGGATTTAGTGAAATAGATTTAAAAACACTATGTGATTGAGTTTTTCTGGTGGCGTAATCTTAGAATTGAGTTTCTGTAATTAATGTAGTTTTAATAGAAGTAATTTTGTATAGTGTCAAAAAAAATATACTGGCTAAAAAAAACCCGTTACATTTCTGATTTTTTCATAGCTTGCCTTGAAGATAATTTAGGAAGCATATGGAAATTCTCATAATAGTCCTTGCAAAAGCTAGTTCAATTACGAATAATCTTTTCTCTCACCCACAACTAGGATTTCAACATAAATAAGCTTTTAAAAAAAGTATGTATGTAAGTCTTGTAAAGTGTGATTGTGTCTTAGTCTTTAGCACAATCAGTGAAAAAGTGTTTCAGTTATCGTATTAACTTCTGCAGAATTATTGTTTTTATGCTTCCCGAAAATTTTTTTTTTTTTCTTTTATGCGCATGTAGGAATGTGGCAACTATCCAGGCTTCCTAACTATATTACGGGCAACTGGATTTGATGGTGGAAATAAAGCTGATCAATTGGATTATGAGAATTTTAGACATGTGGTACACAAATGGCACTATAAGTTAACTAAGGTAAATAAAGATGCTGAAAAGCTTAGGGTTTTGGAAGCTTTAATAAAAAACCCAACTTCATTAGATTTAATTTGTGTTCTAGGCTTCTGTGCACTGCCTTGAAACAGGTGAATATACACATATCAGAAATATCCTGATTGTGCTGACCAAAATCCTTCCATGGTATCCAAAAGTGCTGAATCTGGGCCAAGCCTTGGAAAGAAGAGTGCATAAGATATGTCAGGAAGAGAAAGAGAAGAGACCTGATCTATATGCATTGGCTATGGGGTAACAACACCTTACTTTAAGAAAGTGGTTAAAAGTGGATCGTGAAAGGCTTCTAAAGACTCGGAACTGTTACAGTCCTAACATTTGATTTTTACCTTATCGCAGAAGATTTCGCTATCCTGCATCTCAGGGCTGGCAGTGTGAATGAAAACTTTCATTTTGTTCTGGATGATCACTAATTTCCTTTACAAGACTCGAGTAAAACACTTTAAATAGTAAAGATTTTCACTCACAAGAGCATAGCTTAATTTTAGAGAAATAGTATAGTAGCAAGTAGATAGAGGGAGAGTAAAATGAAGAAAGCCAAGGGCTATTGATGCAAGACTCTGTAGATTTTGGATGTTTATATGATTCTAAATGCTAAACTAAAATGCTTAGTTATATTTTACATCTTTCTGTGATGAATGCAGAATCATCCACGGATGCTTTAGGGGCAATTCAGGTTGCCCTAACAGTTTTAAGTTTTGTCAGTAGGCCATTTCTTCTGTGTGTTTGGCAGGTGTGTGTATGTGTGGTGGTGGTGAAGACGGTGTGGAGGTAGGGCTTCTGTGTCTAGTGGTTTGTTTGTTGTTTTGTTTTTTTTTTTCTTTTGAGCTCATCGATAAAGGGGGAAGAAACTGCCTATCAGTTGGGAAAAACTGTGAAATAAATAACAGATGAACTGTTAAATTAGATCCTCATTTAAAATTCAACCCATGTTTTGCTTTATGTTTGTGCATATTTAACAATCTGTGCGACTTGCAGCTATTCTGGGCAGTTGAAAAGTAGGAAGCCTTTCATGATACCTGAAAATGAATTCCACCACAAAGACCCACCTGCCAGGAATGCTGTAGCTGCAACAGTACAAAATGGGCCAGGTGGTGCTGGGATGCCTACATCTGTCACAATAAATACAGTTAGACTGGAAGAAGGCACTACTGAGGAGACTGGTAAACAAACCTATGATTATTATTTATTTATTTTAAAGTAGAATTCTTCTGACATTACAGGCTACTATCTCAAATTTGGCTCATTAAACTGAAAAGAAAAAATCTAAATGCGATGCTAAATAGAGTCAGTGTGTGTTCTTTATTTTTAGTTGGTTTTGGGAAAGGGTGTTCTGCATTTAATTATCTATTTTAACTGTTAGCTACACATGATCTTACATGAATATGCCTAGGTACTTGTTTTATTTTAACCAGTAGGATGTATATTAACTTGTTGAAATAAAGCTGTTCCCTTTTTTAAACAGATAAACTAAAGGAGAAGTCTCAGGGTGTGGTGAAAGTTATTAATAAAGCTGTCAACGCTACACCGAAGGTGACAACAAGCAATGGAAACAGTGCTTCTAATAGGTGAGAAAAACTACTTTTTGACATTCTCTATTTTCTTCCTTCCAAACATAGAACTATATTTAAAACTGACCTGCCTTTTCTTTTTTACTTTCAGGTTCCATATAAATTGTTTCCATTTCTTCAAAGTTTAATAAATGAGATTATTTCTTCCAAAATACATAGCTGTACTGGTCTGACACTGTTGTTAAATGCATTCCATTTTAGCTAAATAAAGATGAAACAAATGAGAACATTTGTTTGTTGCTGTCCTGATAAAGAGATAGCAAATCTGAAATCTGACAGTGACTGCTTCAGGAGGTTCTATCAAACTTCTGTGATAAAACTAGAGCTGGTTTTGCATGCGTGCTAATTGGCCTTTTTATTTTTGATGCAGCAAAATTATTAAAGAGAAAGATGATAAAGAAAAAAGTGGGAAGGAAAAAGATAAAGAAAAAAAAGACAAGACTCCAGCTGCCACTCCAGAGATGAAGGCACTTGGGAAGGATGGGAAAGATAAACCAAAGGAAGAACGGGCAAACAAAGATGATAAAGCAAGAGAGATCAAGGAGAAAACGCCAAAATCTGACAAAGAGAAGGAAAAAGTCAAGAAAGAAGAGAAAGCTTCAAAAGAAGAAAAATCCAAGACAGTTGTTACCATCATTGAGTCAAAGTCAACTGCAGAAAAGGAGAGAGAAAAGGAGCCGTCCAGAGAAAGAGATGTAGCGAAGGAAATGAAATCCAAGGAAAATGCTAAAGGAGGAGAAAAGATGCCAGTAGCTGGGTCCTTGAAGTCACCTGTTCCCCGATCAGAAACATCCGAATCTGAAAGGGGTAAGTTTGCATATTTAATTTCTGTTCTTGTCTAGAAAAATAGAATGTGTCACTGGAAAATCACTGAATGTCAAAAAGTGCTAGAGATTGTGAGAAAGAATTGCTACATAATAGCTAGCATTTTGGCATTGGCTTTTAAATACAGTTAGCGCCTAAAGTAGGTAGTCAGGATATAGAATCATAGAATAGTTTGAGTTGGAAGGGGCCTTTAAAGGTCATCTAGTCCAACCCCCTGCCGTGGGCAGGGACATCTTCAACTAGACCAGGTTGCTCAGAGCCCCGTCCAACCTGACCTTAATGTTGCCAGGGATGGGGCATCTACCACCTCTCTGGGCAACCTGTGCCAGGGTTTCACCACCCTTATTGTAAGAAATTTCTTCCTTATATCTAGTCTAAATCTACCCTCTTGTAGTTTAAAGCCATTCCCCCTTGTCCTGTCGCAACAGGCCCTGATAAAAAGTTTGCCACCATCTTTGTTATAAGCCCCCTTTAAGTACGGAAAGGCTGCAGTAAGTCTCCCCGGAGCCTTCTCCAGGCTGAATAACCCCAACTCTCTCAGCCTTTCTTCATAGGAGAGGCGTTTCACCCCCCTGATAATTTTCGTGGCCCTCCTCTGAAGCTGCTCCAACAGGTCCAAAAGGCGAATATCTCCAAATATCTGAGTCTGAATGGTCTTTTATTAAAATGTATTTGTATAACTGTGGCCTTGCAAGTTTTGCAAAAATTCAATGCAAAAACCTCAAGAGCGTACTCTGAGAGTTTCGTCATAACCTTTGAACTGAAAGAAAACAGGGCATGTGGAAGATGTAGGCCTTTGTGTCCTTAAGAAGGACACAGAAAGCTTTATCAGTTCCTTCTTATATTAAGGATTAACAAATCCTTAATGTTGATATTTTAAGTTCTTATAATCTGAGGGTGATGTTGAGTTTTATACTTGCACTGCTTAAGGCAAACCAAGTAAAGGGCAGTTGTAATGCTTTTCATTGGATTCACCTTTTCAGTATTTTCATATCAACTCTGAAATTCAGATACAGACTTACATAAAATGGAAGTTTGAATTGAGCATAATTTTGTAGCAGTTTGTTCACACTACACTTTTCCTGCAAACTTTCATGAAGAGGGTCAAGGCATGCTGGTAACTCTAGATAGCTTAAGAAAAACAAAATTTACATAGTTTGTAAAACTTGAATTCTAGCTTAAATTACTTTGGTACTTTAGAAAGCCATATTATTAGATTATGCTCTTTTAAATGTGTTTTAATAATGCTATTGTTCTTTTCTTTCCTCAGAACAAAAACGCCGCAAAGTTGATACACATTCTTCTCCGTCACATTCCTCAACAGTAAAGGTTAGTATAGCCTGAGGAAGGCAGCACCCATGTTAGGCTCACAAGTTTGGGATGCCAATGTTCGACTTCCTTCAAGTTTTGTGCCAAGTATACACTGGAACCACTGGAGGTTTTATGTTGCATTAGAAAATGCATTCCTTTTCTTTATTGGCGGACTGTCTTTTTTTCTATAAAAATATTTTTAATTAACCAAAATAATGCTTCAAGGACCTAGCACAAATTTTGTAAATAGTGTTTGGAAATTGCAAGAGAATTTTTACACAGAAGTGCCTCATTGTTTTAAGCAGTCAGTTTTTTTGGAGTGCAATGGTAGCTACAAGCAAATGAGTCTTTGCAGCAGAGTGGAGCATATTTTTCTGCACTTCTATTGAAGAATCTATAGCACTGAAGATTCCTGGATGATACGGGATGTACGATACCTCTGAATTCATCAGGCTTCTTGATGAGCATCATACCGATATGTGCCTTCTAAGGAGGAGTCTTGAAAGGAGTTCCATTTTAAAGTCTCCTTGGTGATCAGTTCTCCTGTAGTTGTGTATATTCAGTGCGCATGCAGCTTCTGTTGTACCTACCCTTCGAGGTTTGTTTATTTCCAATGGGTTCCCACCATGTTGAGCCCTGCGTTACGATAAAACCAGATGTGGCAACCAAGCCTACTACCCAGCAAAGAGAAACCCCAAGCATTCAAGCGCAGCACAAAACCATGGGCGTAGCCTACTTGAAGACTCAGGGTAGCCATTCCTTGCTCCATATTTATTTTATTTCTAAACCATCTATGTTCATGGAATCTTTGAGTTTGCAGTACGTTGAACATTTAAAACTGTAAGTTACTAATACTTCATCAAGAGCACTGTGATGGATTATGTGGGCCTTTAAACTTCACCATCTTACCAACTTTAGAACAAGCTTTTCTTTTTTTCTGGTTTTTCAAAGAGTACATCTTCTTCTATGTAAGATTTACTTGAAAGATTTAGGCTAATTTTGGAGAACTCAAATAGCTGTTACTAGTTTTGAGAAAGCAGGTGACAATGATAACTACTCAAAATGACAGTTTTTCTTGCCTGTTTTTTGTAAATGGCAATGTAAAGTCATTCTAGAGTGACTTCTACCACATTTAACTGAAAGTGGAGAAGGTACAGGTTTAAAAACATATTAAACCTGTTTCACCTGTGGTTCAGCTGTATTTAGAGTTAAGACTATTTTTTCTTTATACTTTGTCTTGGCGGGAGAATGTTTTTTCACTGTTTTATGAAGAATTAGATATAAACACATTTTGTAGTTTACTTAATAATTGGGTCTAGAGAATAGATATGACTGTCTCTTTTTTTTTTTTTTCTTCTTTCTTTTTAAAAAATATTTCAGTTCCTAGCTTTATTCAGTGCACAGTATTAACATGAGATTTATTCCAGAAGGAGTAGCTGTTTTTTGTTTCAAGGGTATGGCCATGCTTCCCAAACTTCCTCTGGTTTCTGAAAACTATTCCAGCTTACGTGTCATCTCCATTCATTTTCTACAGGACAACCTCAACGAACTCAAGGACTCTTCAGCAAAGGTTTGAATCTTTTAGACACCACCAAAGTTTACTTTCATGTTTTGCAGAGAACTTAACTTTTGGCCTTTTAGCAAACCCCATCAGAAAATTCAAATTCCATTCCTGTAAATGCTAGTGTAGTAACAGAGGGATTTTTTCAGTCTGCTGAAACCTCTGTACAGGAGAGAGGGTAGTTATGTGGAAGCAATATAACAAAAATCCCCCGAATTTACCATTCTGTCCATATTTTTAAGAGATTTTATGGGTCAGTATCTTTTCTGGTCCTCTCTGAAACTGGTAAATTTATAGAATTGTCCTCATGATTAAGCTATTTATTTGGCTGACGAGGTAATACAATAGTTAAAATAGTTCTTCGAATTGTTAGTTCTTTTCTTGATACCAATTAAAAAACAGTAGTTATTTAAAACCAAAAATATTTGAGACATATCTCTGGAATATCAGTACTTTTTCTCCTTACTGCTGTTGTATTCATGCTTTAGTGCTATAGTTCTGAATTTCTAAGCATCACAGACAACCTCCTAAATGATCATCTTTGTGCGTTTGCTTCCTGTAAAAGCACTTCAGATTCAGTATCTTACAAGAATGTATGCTAAAGAATGCTTTCAAGAGTTCATAGAATCATAGAATACCAGGTTGGAAGGGACCTCAAGGATCATCTGGTCCAACCTTTCTTGGCAAAAGCAGCCTAGACAAGTTGGCCCAGCACGCTGTCCAGCCAAAGCTTAAAAGAGTCCAACGCTGGGGAATCCACCACTTCCCTGGGGAGATTACTCCAATGGCTGATTGTTCTCATTTTGAAAAATTTTCCTCTTGTGTCCAGTCGGAATCTCCCTAGGAGTAACTTGCACCCATTACCCCTTGTCTTTTCCATGTGACTCCTTGTAAAAAGGGAGTCTCCATCTTATTTGTAGCCACCCTTTAAATACTGGCTGAACAAACCCAGTTCTCTCAGCCTTTCCTCCTATGGCAGGCTTCCCGGTCCGTGGATCATCTTTGTGGCCCCTCTCTGGACCCTCTGCAGCCTGTCCACAACTTTTTTGTGTAGTGGTGACCAAAACTGAACACGGTATTCCAGGTGTGGCCTGGCAAGTGCTGAGTAGAGTGGGATATGAGTTGAATGACATTTTGGAATACTGTATTTTAGATAGATTCTGCAACTATTCTGTTGCTTTTTTTTTTAAACTCAACCATTTGCATAGTAACAGTCACAAATACTGTAAACTTGCTAATACATTAAGGTATGTGGCTATTAGGAAATGAGTCAAATCTTCTAAAGTTGCTGTTAAGATTTTTGATTATGCAGTCAGTATCAACGTGTAACTAAATAGCACAAATGCTTATCACTTGGAAAATGCTGACCATTTGGACTTTCTGGATAACTTATGGGTTTATCTAGGATTACTTACATTCACTTATTTTAAAAACACGTAATGGATTATCACTTCCTATTCTATATTTATACTGCTGTTTTACTTGTAGCTCTGTTTGTATAAACAAAGTGTTCAGAACACTTCATATGTTTTAATTCAAAATAGCTCTGATTTTATAATGGACACTTGCTGATGGGGTTTTTTAATTGAATCTTTCCAGTACCAAACATACCTACTTATAGGGAAAGTGTATATAGGAAGCATCCTTTGATTCTTACAATTGATGAAATTATAGTGTCTATAGATTGAATCCATATACTTTCAAAAAATGATTTAAAAATCATTGTCATGATACCTTGTATATTTAAGTTTTTTGAAATTAAACAACTATAATATTTGTCTTGAGCTCACATCTATCTGAAGTGTGCTATATGGTAGTCTATATAATCTCATTTTTCCCTCCCTTACTGTATTAGTCAAGGTTCAACTGGTTAATTGAAACTTCACTCAAGTTTTCATTAGTTACACTGAATTTTTATTTAAAACTATTTATTTTACTTATTAACACATTGATGTGGTAATCAAGCAGACAGTGGAGCTATTTGTAATTAAATGATCAACAAACAGCTTTTATTTTTCTAGTCAATTTGAAAAGTTAAATTTTAGAATTAACTATAATGAGTTTGTATAGATTTAGCTGCAAGTGTATTGCAGTTGTGTGACTTTTCCATCGATTTATTGTTTGTTAAGTGCTAGGGGCATGGGGGGTGTCCAACCCTTTCCTTCCTCTTCTAAATGCTGTTTTCTATTCTTTCTCACTTAATGAACTAATTTTCATTCTTCAGTGCCATTCTAACAGACTTAAGGCACTTCTTGACAATGTTCCCTATACATGGTGGAAGACAAGTTAAATGAGTTAAATGTTCTTCTTTATTGCCATGTACTTGTTTGGGGAAAGGCTGGGCTATTCAGAAGCCTGTAAGATTTATGAGTTCAGCTTCCACTGAAAGTTAGCAGAAGTATAGTGCTGTGATACGCTTACAGCCTTTCTTTATTCCTGACTTCGCCCAATTTCTGGGGCCAGACCATTGAGATGTTGGTTTACATTGCAGGTTATAAAATAAATGGTGCCAGGCTTGAGTTGGGTTTGTGTTTATTCTTGCTTTGGCCTTTGACCAAGTTACACAACATACAACAGTGCCCAAAATTTGATGTGGTTTCAATTAGCAGCATTTATAGAAGCAAGTTGGTAAAGCCTGATGAGCTAAATCCAGCCTTTTCTTGTTAAGGGGGTGGGAGGGAGTTTTCCAAAACTCTGCACTGGGATGGTAGAAGAGCAGTGGAATCTGTCGTGAACGACCATGTGAACTTAAATGGAATAGGAGAAAAATGAGGAAAAATAGAAGAGCTACGTGTTTCCTTTCTCACATGGAAAGCATCTCTGGGAGAAAACTGAATGGGGCTGCATAGAAAAAACATACTTGCAAGTCACTGTTAAAAGTTGACAGCAAGAAAGAGAGCAAGGATAAGTTTACTTGTGGAATGGCAATGTAGGAAATGGAACAAGAAGAGAGGAGTGAGGGAAAAGAGCAGAAAGAAAAGTATCTAGTGAAAGGAGTATTGAGGGTTCAGCCTCAGGTGTAGGAGGATAATAAAATTCCAGTTAAGTAATAAAAGGAAAAGAGACCTAACATTGTCAGTGTGACTTTTAACATAGGACCAGTAACATCAAATTTTGGTAAGTTAAACATTTATGGGAACTGGAGAAGGACAGGATTAATTTAATTAAAAGAATAAAATTATTTGAAACAATATTTGGTTTGGTTCAAGTGATTTCTAGATTGTTCTACACTAATCTTCCACTTACCTATTTCTTTGGTGTCCTTTTAAGTAAGATGTCTCTCTAAAAACAAACACAGAAAACATTTTAATTAAAAGAGATTCCCCCCCCCCAATAAAATTGATAGCTTATGGAACTGGCGGAAGATTAAAGTATACTGATTTAAATCTGTGTGTCGCTGTAACTTAATTATATAAAATACCAAGGAAAGGTGTTTTTAATTTAAAATGTGTTCTTATTGGTATTTTATGAAAAATATTTCTTAGAAAGATCTAACTATATAATTGTATTTAAAAAGACAGAATTAGTTAGTGTAATGCATTGGTATTTATATAATACATGTGCTACCTTATATATATGCACAGTAGCATTTAAACTTTGTCAAGTGTTATACTTGACATTACTGTGACTTACTGTCTATTCTCCTCCCCTGCAATCCCAGTTTATATTAAAAATACTCAGCTTTGTGAAACTAGTATGTTTTACAGAGCTTATCAAAATTGGTTAGAAGAGTGGAATAACAATCTAGAACACATTACAGAGCAAAAACGATTTTTTTCTGTGTTTGGCTACTTTTATCATTTGAAGTTTAGGCTTAAGGTGGAGTTTTATATTACTATAGGTTAAAAAACCACATTATTCAAAGTATTGTCTTAAATACTTTGTGGATTAAGATTATTCTTTAAAAACTAATTAGAACCTGTTTAAGCAGCTGATTCCATTTATTCATTCCAGGCAAGAGATTGCAAGCGTTAAGTCAGTCCAGGAATCTGCATATCCTGTTTCAATAGTGCTGCCGTCTGATTTGTTTTGATGTATCGAACAATACTGGTGAACATCGTTGTGTGTATTTAATATAAGTGTTTCAGTTAACAGAAAGCGTTCTTGAATTTCCAGTGTTGAGAAAACAAAGCTATAGGTTAAATTATAGATGACAAGTTTGAAAGTGTCTTCAATCACTTTTTTTTTTGCTAGTAAAGTATTAATGTTTAATTTTGCTCTTTGAGCTAGATCTGTTATGTTAGAGTAAGACTTTTTATTTACACATCTAGGAATACATATTAATATTTGGTGATATTGCCTTAATTTAACAGCACTACATTAACCACACTACTCCAACACTGTCCAAGAGTAAGGAGAGAGAAGTGGACAAGAAAGATTTGGACAAGTCAAGGGAAAGATCCAGAGAGAGAGAGAAGAAAGATGAAAAGGACAGGAAAGATCGAAAAAGGGTTGGTGAAATTTTTATGAACTAGTTTAGAAAGTCGGTATATACTTGGAAAGCTTTCTGTTCAAATCCTTGCAGTAGTAATTGGTTGTACAGCCTATCCAAGCAGAAGTGATCCATAGCAGGGTTGTTTTTCTTTTGTTCTGTTACTTTTTCAAAGGTCGGTTTACAGTAATGTATTCAAAGCTTTCTCCGTTCAAAACCGATCTCAAGAAACTTTATACAAGCTGTGATAATTCAGTTGCATCTTAAGTACTCAAAAACTAGTTCTCCAAAATAACATTATAAGCAGGTGCTACTTCAGGAGTATGTTTTAATCTGCTAACATCTGCATAATTGTATTTGGTGCCAGGATCATTCAAACAGTGACCGAGAGGTACCACAGGATTCAACTAAACGACGCAAAGAAGAAAATGGGACAAGTACGTATTTTATTTTGTGTGTGTTTGTGTTAGGCTTTTACTTGTTGTGAATTACAACTTGCTGTTGTGTTTTTAGCTGGTTCTTCAAAACATAGTAAAAGTGAAAGTCCTTCTGATTCCCCTCGCTTAAATGAAAAGGAGAAAGAGAAGAACAAATCAAAATCTTCAGGAAAAGAGAAAGGTGATTCAATTAAAGCAGAAAAGATGGAGAAGAGTTCCTCTGGTAGCAAAAAGGTAAAATTAAGCTATTCTCATTTTGTTGATTTGATTTTTTTTGTTATTGTTGTTGACAGAACAAGCTGATTCTTTTTTCCTAAATTTTATTGCTGCTTTACGGCCTAAATTAAAAAGAGACACTGTGAATGTGTAGGAAAACGCCTCTGGAAATTCTGGTATCTTGTCGCTCTAAATATTTCAGCAGTCACTCCTGACAGGATAAATTGGAGGAATAGTTCATTTTGGCACTAGCCAGGAAAATTCAGAAATTATTCTAGATTATTCAAAACCTAAAGTATATTTGCAGACTGGTTTGGTAAGCAAATATGTGAAAGCAGGGTTAATTTACATATAAACTAGTCTGCTTGTATTCAGATTTTCAAGTGCATGTGTCAGCACAGCTTTTTTTTGCGAAAACAGGTAAGTATGTTGTAGTTGTATTTGTAAAACACCAAACAATAGCTCCCAGTTGTTGTAACTTTTTAGTGATAGTGGTTATCATAGAACTGTAAAACAAAGTTAGAATAATCTCAAAAATCATAGAAGCTGATTACTTTCATTCTGACTGGTGTTTTTTTTTTTTAGCTGTGGCCAGTTATAACTTTAAATATGTATAATCCTTCTAATGAGACTGTACAATGTATACTATAATAAACTATTTCCCATATGTGTATGTTTTAAAGGAGTCAAGACATGATAAAGAAAAAACAGAAAAGAAAGAAAAACGAGACAGTACTGGAGGGAAAGAAGAAAAGAAACAATATCCTTTTACACATTAACATTTCAGAAAAATACAGAAAATGAGCTTCCTTTTATTTTATGTAGTAAAATGTATTTTTTTCCCTAACGTTGAATCTACTCATAAGTCTTCAGACAAGCACAGATAATGAAGATTGTTCCAGTCAAGGTAAAAATTTTTGATTTACTCTGTTTGACTTGATATCTCCTGTGGCTCCTTTTGACTGGTAAAGGATATACAAACAAAACAGCCTGAGTGTGAAATGGCTGAAATTACCCAGGGTGGGTTTTTGGTTGGTTTTGGAGTGATTTTTTAGGGGGTGGGGGTTTTTTGTTTGTTTGGTTTTTGTTGCGGGTTTTTTTTTTTTTAATTCTGTCCCAGGGAAAAAAACTTTCCCCATCACCAGCATAGAGATTGTATAGATGCTCAAATTTTTTTGGCCAGGGGAAAAAAAAAAAGGGGTGGGGTGGGGGGGTCAACAGTGTTTGGTGTAGTTCCATGTTTGGCACTTTCTCCAAAGAAGGTTGCCATACAAAACCAAGGGTGAATGCATGTGATCCTGATGGTCATCAGTCTTGATAATCTACCTGTTAATTAAGAATATCTTGCCTAATATGTTGGAAACTCGAGTTTTGTATCCTCCTCTTATTTTATCTTTAACAAAAGCACTAGCTTTTAAACCAAATTGCTATATAGTGTAGTAAGTCAGTTCATTATCTCTGCTTAATCTTTTATCTGATCAGATTTGAGGAGGAAGAAGCCAAAGGAAAACTTTCGCATGGAGACATTGACTATTTGCAGAAAGAAAAGAAACTTCAGAGTATTTTGCGTAACCCATATTTAGACCGGAGCTTTTAGAAAAATAAATTGTTCTTTGAAGCTGACAGTGTTCTGAATTTTTTTTTTCAGACCTATGCAAATATGTGGAGACTTAACTTTAGTTTTAAGGGTATGAGGGTGGGTTTTTTCCCCTCCTCTTTGCATCTAGCCATTTTAAAAGTATCGGAATGTTTTATTTTCAGTTATTTGAGAAGGAAAGGAAAGTGCCCCAGTGAACTTACCCAACTTGAGTCACACACCGCTACCAGTCTTCTACATAAAGCAGTGGATATTTTTACGTTTTAAAAAGTGTGTATATGTTGGGTAAACATGAAAATAACTGATAGTATTCAACAAATGTCAAAGAATATGGCTTCTGTCTCTCTGTTCACAAATTGTCCAAGTGCTTCCTAATTCATATGTTTATTCTCTATTTAGAATTAATGAATTGTTTCTTTGAAAACTTTTTTTGTAGATTCTGTCAGCAATGAAAGTGAACACAAGCAGAAATGAAGTAGAAACAATTTTTTTTATTCAGTCGCACATTTTTCACGGTTTGAGATTATTTGCTTTCATAGAGTAATATTGTTCTGACTACTGAACAACATATAAGGCAGGCAGAATTTTCCTTTTTATCAGACAAACTGATCTGTTACAGAGAGGGGAAAGACAACATTTTAAAATGCACGAGTCCTTCTTTGCCTTAGATTTTGAAGAAGGATTGATGGGGCTGAAAATTTGTCTTGTTTTCATGACTGTCTTGGCTGGTCTAGAAAGTGATGCTACCTTTCTCCAACACGATTTGTTGTGAATTCCATTTAAAGATGGGGGTGAGGGGGAATCTTTTTACTGTGAGGGTGGTGAAAAACTACAACAGTTTGCCCAGAGAGGTGGCAGAGCTGCTATCTTAAGGGTATTCAAAACCTAACTTGGTGGGCCACAGCCCTGAGCAACCTGCTCTAGTTAATTCTGCTTTTTGAGCAAGGGTGTTGGACTAGACAGTCTTCAGAGGTCCCTTCTAACCTCATCATTTTTGGAATTCAATTATATGGGTATCATGTTTGAGAATACTTAAAGTGATATTATATGGCAAAACTTAGTGGAGAAATTTATTGGCTGTGGACTCTCAAATTAACGTTGCTCCTTATAGTGGCTGTACGTGCTTTAGGTGTCAGAGAAAGACCATGACATAGTCTAACTAGAACAACCGAGACCAAATCTGAAAGGTGTAAATGCTTTGCTGTTGGGAATTCTTTTCTAAGAGGCCTAAGGATGATAGGATGGCTTATATAACACAGAGGAGTGTTTTGATGAGGGTCCAACAAAACAAACAAAACCCAAAATTTGAATTCTGAAATCTTCTGATCATCCAGGAATGTCTTCGGAAAAATGTCTCCACATGTGGATTGTGGCCTCAAGAGCAAAGGGGGGATTATTGGAAAAAGGTCTCAAGAGTTTTCTTTGTGACATGGCTCGTTCAGCCACTGAAGTGGAGGGCAAATGTGTGGAGGGGCTTTGGGTAACAAAGCTCATGCTGATACTGTGTGCTCTTTGGAGGGTGTTGGTAGAAAGAAGGATAGGAGTTCAGGTTATTGCTGCTTAGTACTATTTCTTTTTGTTTTGTCTTCTTGAAATAATAGAAGATGCTTCTGTGAATAGCTTCCAAACTGAAAATTATGAGCACTCTTTGGAAAGAATTTAATGTAATTTTTTTGACTCTTTGTCCTTTATAACCATTATTGTCTGATCACTGTGGATGGATCCCATTTTTTTCCTCCCATTTCTTTAAATGTTACTTTTGGGAAAAAAAGGCAATCTTGGTAGATGAAGTTCGCTACTGAGGACTTGCAGCTTCTTTAATAATAAAATGTGAAGTTTTATCTTGACCAGCAATTCAATATAACGTGAGGATTGTCATCAGTTAAAAAAGCACAACTGTGTTTTTATGACTACATCATGATTTAAGCAATAAGTGCTTAGGTAAATGTCAGTTGCACACTAAATTCACATCCAGCTATGTAATGGGCTAAACTGGAGCATCTGGCCTAGAATACTGACAACACCCCGTCGTTTGCGTAGTGAAGTATGAGAAAATGCTTTTTATAGCAACACGGTTGTGGAATCTAATCCTGTGCTCCTGTTAAATCTTTTATAACATTCTTCCTAATGTACAATGCCTGATTGACTGCATTTATTTCTTGCCTAATTTGGAGGTAGTAACATTTTGAGGGGGTTCTACTTCTAAAAGAGTTTTTACCTTCACGAGTGACTACTTGTTTCTTATTTGTATCTTCAAATTAGTGTTTTACTACTTACAATGCAGTGCTCACATTAATATAGTTCTTGCTGTGGATTAAACTAGAGTTATGGAATGAATGACTGATGAAAATAGTTTTATTTTCCCCCTCATTTTTTGAATTGTGAATGGAATAAAACGCTAAGTTGTGAGAGCAGTATTCATTTGAACAATGTCTAATTCCATTATGTTTGCCTTCATTGCAGGTGAGATTGAAATGGGAAGATATCCAGCTGTGACCAGAAATGTATTTTCCAGAGTATAGATTGCACAGAAATTTGTGAATGAAGAGGACCCATCTGCATCTCCTTAAATTATTCCGTTCTCTGCTTTATTTCCCCATGCTGAGGATTTAATTGTTGAGTTGTACATTACTGTATTTTAACTTGTTGCTTAGTTTCTTACACATTTATTTTCAGTACCTGGCTGAAAGTGTTACCTATTCCATATTTTAGCACAATGTGCTGCAAACAAACAGTTGCCATAGTGCAAATGAGGTTTCATGTGTACAGAGTTCCACTTTAGGTTGTCAAAAATACTGCCTGAGTTTAGTAATTCTTTCAATCTGAAATGCATTCTTTTAGATGTTTGAAAACCATGAATAAACAGTTATTGAACCTTTTTGGATTTACCTCATTTAAACTCAGTTTTTATTTATTACTTGGCCTGTTTTTAATATCCGTGACTAAAAAAAAAAAAGTCAAGTGGGAGCACTGTTTTCATGCAATGCTTAGGGATTATTTGTATATTATGTGTACAACGTTGACTTGTTTAAAGAAACAAAGAATGAACCCTGTCCCTTCCATCCCAACCTAAACCTGTGCTCAGTTGTCCCTTGCCACACCTTTTGTTTGTCATGTTGTTTTTAGATTGATTGGAAATGCTCTCTTCAAAACTGAAATAAATTAAGTTTCAATTACAGCTACAGGAGCTTTGTATTGCTGAACTTTAGTCTGAAAAGTTTCACAATGACATTTTTAAAAAAAAAAAAAAAGAATTTTTTTATCTGCTGAATTCTACCAGTGTAACCTTTTTTCTAAATAAACAATAGTTTTCTCAATGGGTCGTAAATCATTCTGTGTGTGGTCACTTTATTGCTTTACGTATTGTTATGAAAATTTGGTATTAGTTGGAATTGCGGGAGGGAGTTTTCTGTCTTCGCTTACGAGCCCTCTGTACCTGCTTGCTGATCAGGTTGCAAAGGGTTAGTTACAAGTGCGGTGCCTACGGTGAAGTGACAGATGGGTTGCGCTTCTCCAGTGGTTGCGAGAAGCTCGGGGTTTGCCTTCCTGCATTCAGTCAAGCTTGCATCTTTCTTTTGAGGCATTTGTCCCTCATCCAAAGCTCATTAAAATCCCTGGCACTTTTTTTTTCCCCATTTCCTAATTTAGTCAAATTAGACTGACTTAGTGTGTCTTGAAAATGTCTTAGTTTGACCAGTTTAGTTTAATCCCTGACAAAAAAAGGACTCTGCCTGGCTTCTGCCAGAGCATGGTAGGTCACTTCGGTGAAGCTGCCATCTCAGATGTTCACCTGGGTGAGAAATCTTCAGGTCTGGAAGTCTTCAGGTCTCATTCATGACTAATTTCCACCCCCATTCCCCCGCAAAGGTGTGGATTTCCTTCCGTAAAAATGATCACTAGTTTGGTTAAACTAGAAAATGTGGGTTGTGAAGGAATACATGTTCGTGTTCTTCAGAGAAGGGGAGATTCCAATGTCTTGTCTAGAGACTTTGTTCACTATTTAGTGATTAAAAAGGTGTAATTGGAAGCTGAGCTTTTTTGGCCTGGATACAGCAGTTTAAATACCCAATGAATATGTATTCACCAAAAAGCAGGAGCTGCTGTTACAGCTGGATTCTTGTTAAGTTTTGGAGATGGTGTGTCTCTCGTGCTCTTTCTCTACAGCCAATTCTCGCTCCAGGGACTGCAGGACTGATTGAAACTTTGCGTTCCCTCCTCTGTTTGCCCGGAGCCCTGTGAGACAGACAGCTTTCTGCAAAGCCAGCTAATCCTCCTTCGCTCTGTCGTACCTGCTGGCTGCGGAGTGAGAGGTGACCTGGAGAGGGAGAGAAAACTTCCCCTTTTAGTGCCATTTACACATCAAATCAGTTGAATTGTGATATCAGACTGCACCAAGTAGTTCCTCTTCAGCCTTTGTGTTTGCTATATCTTCTTTCTCCTTTTTAAATTCAAATTCTGCTTCTCAACCATTTGGTAAGGATCTGCTTTCTTTCCAAAATCGATGCAATAAAACTGTGTTGGGGTGAGGTGGAGAGGATCTGATGCCAGTGGGAGGCATTTCACAAAATTAAGACCGAAATATTAGCAGAACTGTAAAACCTTACAGCTTTGCTCCTCATGCAGCTTCAGAAGATCGTGAGCAGAAGTAGTGAGAGCTGTCACTGCTGCTGCCCAAAGCCGAGAGTAAAGTTTTCCTCTATTTTTAAAAGGCACAGCAAATACAAAGCTAATCGTAGTCCCTTTAGTTTGAATAATTATTTTAAAAGACAAAGTCATGCAAGTTAAGGACCAGTTTCTTGGAGGAGGTGTGGGATCCAAGTAGTTTGAAAGATTTAAGTGCTGTAAAGCTGGTGATCTTGATAACAAAGACTGAGATTTCTTGTAGGTACAGCTTCTCCCAGGACTGTAACGTACCTCAGTCCCTATAATACTGGAATTATTACATAAAGGAGTGCGTTCTCCTTTTTTACGATCTCTAACAGGAAAGGAAGATCATGTTTTTCAACTTTCAGATTAACAAGCAGAACATTCATTCTGCTGTCGGACCGCTGTGGTTTGTGTTACTCCCTTCGGCGTGCCACGCTGGTCTCTGCGAAGCACTGAGGTTGTAGCAGCAAGGATTCCCATAAATGCTTTCTGTTGGCCGTGTCCTCCCACAAAGAGGTTCATTGATGCTTATTAGTGAAGTTGAAACAAATCAACTTAAGTTGACACGGGGAGATCGGTTCTTATGGAACAGGCTTGGGAAATGGGGTTTACTCATGGGGAAGTATATAAAATAGAACTCTGTCAGAGCAAGCTAATTTTTAAGCTCTGAGAAACATGCTTCATAGATTTAAGTGTTCAATATTCCGTTTATGTGAAATAAAAGCGCACAAGGAAATAAGGGTGACATTAAAAACTTAAATCCTCTTTTAAATGGTAAGTTAATTGCTGTATGCTGTGTTTAAACACCACTGCTTCGCTCTATATGGGGTGTCACACCTATATTGCTTTTTCCTGTCCTGCTCTCCCCCTTGTCCAAAAAAATCCTCTATGAGGAGCTCGAGTTTCTGAGGGTCATTTCTTTGTCGAGGAACTACCTTTGGTGACAGACAATCTGTACATCATCAGCAGATCAAGCTGAGGCAGGCAGTGTGGTTTGGCTCGAGAGTCGGTGTTTCTGTGGAGCTCGACTGGTGTTTGTTTAGAATTCGCCTATACTTATTTTAAAATAGTAAAATGTGTAAGGTAGATTCTGTGCTAAGCTGATAGCGTGTTTAACAGTATTGAGACTAATAAAACTTCATCATGAATTAGTTTTTTTAACTGGTGGTTAAAACAACTGATGATTCACAAAATATGTGACAAGCAATGGGGAAAATGTTATGCTGACAACATAAAGAACTTTTAAATAACTGCAATATAGCAATTTTTTTCTCCTTCGAGAATTTTGTTTCTTTGTTTAAAAATTGTTTAACGTGCCCTTGTCTGTGCCTGGAGCGAGGAGCCTGGGTGTCTTCAGAGGTGATGGGGATCTGAGCTATGGCCATGCCTGAGCGCGTGGTGCTGTTGACGCTAAAGGAGATGATGGGACTGAGAGGAGGTGGAGCACGTGCCTGCTCAGAATTACTGCCTTGTAAGGAGTTGTAACATGACAGATTTTTAATTGCAGAAGATGATCTTGTCCTACAAAATGCTGTCCACAAAGCAAATTAATTTGTTTTATTCCCAGGAATGTTTAAAAACAGATTTTTTTGCACGGATTCAACATTAACAAAAGCAAACCTATAGCTAATAGAATATTTGCTGACTATAATGGTAAAAACCTGATCTTTTTGTATCAAGTATTAGTGCTATTAAACACAGATGCATACTTGTCTTTTGAATATTGTGGGGTTTTGGTTTAGTTGGTTGTTTTTTGGTGGTTATTTTTTTTGTTTGTTTTAATAGAATCCAGAGAAAGGGAACTTGAACCAAAAGTTGAGCATCCCTAGTGCTCTGTGAAGGTCCGTTTGTGTCTTCAGTAATCCGGGGTTTGGGACAGAGGGGTGTCTTGGTGGCTGTATTTGGAAGTACTGAATATTAAGAAATTGTAGTGCTTATGGACTTGATCAGTAAAAGTCTTCTGATTAGCTTTGTCCTTATTAATTAGAGGTTATTTCCGAATGAATCGGAGAAGATTATAAACCCTTGTCCCGCAGTGCAAGAAAGACACAGACAAATTGGGAAGGGAATCAGGCAAGAGTTACCCAGCTAATTAGAGGTGAGGAAGAATTACTAAAAAGGAGAGTAACCGAGCTAAATACTCAGGCGCTTTTAATTAACTCATTAGGGCAGTCTAAAATGAAATACTTCCATCAAAGTCACTCTAGTCCTTGGGGTTTACTGGAGCGCGGATGAGATGGGCTTTGGCTGGCTGACGGCGCGTGGCAGCCAGCCGGGGCCGCCGGCCTCCCCGGAGCTGCCGGGGCGCAGGGCCCTCACACCCAGGTGGGGGTAACCTGGGCGAAGAAAAAGGTCAGCCTGGGGTCCCTGAATACAGCGTAATCGCCAAACTAAACAGGAGACTACCTGTCAGCCCAGGCGCTTAAAGGCGATGTGAAAAAATCATTTAAAATTCAGCTTTGAGGAACGGCGTCCCTGCCCTGGCAGGAGGGTTCGTCCCTCGCCGGCGATGCCTGCGAACGTGGCAGAAGCCGCGTGGTGCTTGCACGGGCCCCGTGAGCCGCGGTGGGAGAGGAGAAGGGGTGCGGGATGCTTACGCCAACCCTGGCGCTGGTGTGGCAAGCGCAGAGATACACTAGCAGCGCACGGCGGCGGTTCAGGAGGGAATGACTAAACTTTCTGAAAGCGCATGCTGCAGCCGGGATAACCCAGCCGGGCTCTGCCATGCCCTGGTTTCCTCAGAGGGGCCACAGGAGCGGCCTCTCGCCACGTTCGTGCCTATGGGAGGATTTTCTCCCCCAAGAAAACTTTCCAAAAGAAAGCTGGTCCTTCTCTGTGTGGGTCTCTGCAGGGACGCAGCCGCCTGTGTGGAGACATCAGCGAGGGTTTAGGGGTGTTTGGTGATGGGAGTCATAGATAGAGTATGGCTCCTGGCGGGGGGAGGGCCAGAGACCGTGAGGGGAAATTGGGGCAGGGGGGTCAGTGAGTCCCGGTGGGCTGGGGAAAGCATGGAAAGAAGGGGACTGTGCATCCAGAGCTGGCCAGGTTGCATGGCTGTGAGTGCCACCGGCACGTCAACCCCATCGGCTAAATTTGAGAGGGTTGTGGGGAAGAACAGACGGGGCCGGGCGGGCGGGCAGGAGCGCAGCCCCAGCAGTGCACCCTGCCGGGGTCCTGGCCCATGGCCCTGGGGAACACCTGGTACAAAGCACCCATTAATTAAGCTCTGTTTCTGGTGTGGCCTGTCTGATGTGATATTCTAATTGCTCTGTGTAATCTGCAGCATCTGTGATAGGTCACAGCTTCAGCTATTTTATAATAAGCTATTTTGCCTGGATATGGCAAACTTCCCTTGTTTAAAGGGCAGGGGAATATTAAATAAATACCATTTATATTTATTTGCCTCAGATCAAACTGTGGTTCTTACATTAATTTTGTAGGTTTTTGGTAATTAGCCTACTCAGCCCATATTTGGAATTCAAATCCAATATTTGTCGAAAAGCTTCGAATGATATTAAATTCTGCTCCCCGAGCACACAGCAAACACCTCTCCCTCCCAGAAAATGCCAGCCCTGCACTGAAAGCTGTCACGGCAGCATGGGTGGGCTGGTCAAATCCAGATGGCCTTAAACGGGTGCAAAACCAGGGTGCTGTTCAATTGCCGGGGGGGGGGGCTGGCTGGGACCTCCTTTTCCTATGGGGTCCTGCTGGGCTCCGGGGCTCTTCCAGCACGGGACGTGCTGGGCTGCACTGGGTGAGGCTGGGGGGCACCTGGGCTGGCTGGGGAGAGCCCTCAGCCCCTCGCAGGACGCGCACAGCGGCCCCCGCGCTGCAGCCTGCTGCCAGCTGCGTTCAGGACGGGTGTAGGAGAGCAGCGCTTCCCGCGCTGGCCTGCCGCTGCATGTCAGTGTTGCTCCGAACAACGGCAGCGTGCAGAGGACCACGTCCTGCAGCTAAAGCCGCTGAGCTTCGAAGTGGGGTTTCTTGTGCTTTGAGTAGATGGAAACCGTTAAAACTCGTCGCCGTGTTCTCCTTGCACCTGCAGTCCCGTGGCTAAACGCACACGCGCTGCTGGGCTCTTAATGGCCAAAAGAGTGGATGTTTTACACCAGGGAAATGGAGCCACGAGTGTAGCTGGCCAGTCCCAGACATCCCAGGCCCACGGCTTTCCCTCGCTGTCTGCTGTGCCCTGCTCTGTCTCTGCAGCGGGGACCAAACCCCTCGTGTCCCCTGCACTTGTGGCCTTGACCCGAAACCCATCACGCAGCAGCTCGCTGCCAAGGGCCAGCGCGCAGGCACTGCTCCTGCTCTCCCGTGCAGGCTGCAGCTCCGCTTTTATGTTCCTTTAATCAATTTCTTGTGTTATATCATACATTTCCCTACTCATTACAGCGTATCAAGCATCTGCCATGTGCTCATTAATTGGTCAATTACTTTATTTATATGCTAAACGTTATCTAAAGCACCAGTCATTACCAGCATCATGGCTGTGGTTTGTGTTGTGCATTTTTTATAGGCTTTCTGTGCCTTACCCTCTCCTTGCCACCAAGGCCAGGGGTGCTTCCATGGACCCCTGTTAACCCTTTGTGGACCAGTCACCAGCTCAGCCCCATTCCTCAGCCCGGCGGTGTCTGTGCGGGTCCCCACTCTTGGAGGGCAGTTCTGTAATCACCTGCCATGTTTCCCAGCCCTTCCTCAGAGCCGGCTCCCTTTGGCTTCAGCTTGTTTGCTGCTGCTGCCTTCAGCTCCTCACTGCTTCTTTCACAGCACCTAAAACTAGAATAAAGAAAGACCTGAAACCGCAACAAACTAGGTGATGGGAGACTCCCCTGTAACTGTCCCCGGGGTGGGGCAGGTGCCACCGCTCACCCTGGTTTCAAGCCTCATCTGCTCTATGAATTGGCTCCGAGTTCCCCTCTCGGTGTCAGTTCTGCCTGCTTGGCTGGGGATGTCCACAGCCTCTTCACCTCTGTCCTGGTTTCGGCTGGGGTGGAGTTGATTTTCTTCCTATTATCTGGTATAGTGCTGTGCTTTGGATGTAGTATGAGAATAATGTTTTAGTTGTTGCCAAGTAATGTTTATTCTAGTCAAGGACTTTTCATCTTCCCGTGCCCTGCCAGGTGTGCGGGGGGCTGGGAGGGAGCGTGGCCAGGACGGCTGGCCCGGCTGGCCAACGGGCTATGCCATACCATATGACGTCATGCTCAGCATATAAAGGTGGGCGAAGAAGAAGGAAAGGGGGGACGTTCAGCGTGATGGCGTTTGTCTTCTGAAGTTACCGTTAGGCGTGATGGAGCCCTGCTTTCCTGGGGATGGCTGAACACCTGCCTGCTGGTGGGAAGCAGTGAATGAATTCCTTGGTTTGCTTTGCTTGCGTGCACGGCTTTTGCTCTCCCTATTAAATTGTCTTTGTCTCAGCCCACGAGTTTTCTCACTTTTACCCTTCCGATTCTCTCCCCCATCCCATTGTGGGGGGAGTGAGCGAGAGGCCGGCTGGGGTTAAACCACGACAGATGCGCTGCTGGAAAGCCTCTGCTCTTCCTCGGCTCCGCTGCCCCCGCCCTGGGCTCCATCACTTCTCATGGCGCCTTTCCTACTCCTACGAGTTGCCGCAGAGCAGGATCTTGTCCTCTTGCTCTTCTGTAAGATGTCCTGTCATCCTAAAATGTCATAGCCGTCATAAATAATTTAGGGCTAACACTTCAATCTCAGAAACTGCAATAAATAAATACTTGGTGTGTGCATGAAGGTTTCATTATCCTGCCCTTCATGACCGCCCGTGGAGGCACCACCACCCAGCACATCAGCCTGCCCGTGCCACAGCGTCCAGCAAAACCGGCGATGCAGGTGCTTCCAGCAAGCTTTATCCACTGCAGTGAACAGCAGCCACAGGTGGAAAGCCCAGCAGCTGGGAAGGGCAGGGGTTTGGCTGTTACGCTGGCTGTAAGGTCTGTACGGCGGCTCCTTTCCTCCGGCTCCTCTCTGGGTACCCGCGTGGTGTCCGGCTGCTCTCGCCTCGCGCGGGGGCTGCTGCGACGCCCGTGCCCACACCGGGGGGAAGCTGGAAAGCACTTTTGGTGATGCTGTTGCAGCGATGCTGCCACGTTACAAACCAGTCTCAGTAGTTCCTCTATTGGATGAAATAAAGAAAAGAAAGCCCCAGCACAGCTCCCGGGGTGTGGAGGGCAGAGGAGGGGGAGCTTTAGCCAAACCTGTCTCTCCATAGGGCACCACACAGGAGCGGGGGGGTCCCACCGTGGTGGTGGGGCTCCAACCTGGGGCTCCAGGGCTGGGGGAGACGCGGCAGCGGCTGCCCCAACCCCGCCGGTGTTAGCCCATGGCGTAAAGTCAGCCTGGGCCTTTCCCGCAGGGGCACCGAGCGCGGCTCAGCGGCGTGGGCACTGTGCTCCCTGATACCAATTTTAGCGATATTACGTTCTGAGTTAATATTACTTTGAAATTTATAATATCCATGAAAATATTATCATCTCTGTACTTAAATCCTTTAGTTTAATTGAATGGAGCTATCATTATCCAGAGCTTGTTTATGTATTGCTGCCTGCAAAATAGAGTCAATTTTCCAGGCTGAGATGATGAATATGAACACCAAAGAAATTTTGTAATTTAATTTTAATAACCATGACTTATTATTATTTTAATAACCATAAATAATAATTATTTAAAAAAAAAAAAAAAGTTGCAGTGCTTTGCACAAAACCTTGGAAGGAAAACTATGCCATAATAATACAGTGGGGGTTGTGTTACAGCTTATTATTATTTATTTTTTTATTTTGTTGTGATGTGCTCTTTGCTGTGAGGAGAAGCTGCTATGGGTTTGGGTTTTTTAGATCTGAACTTGAACACTGTTGAGGTCCTTTTGCTCCCACTGGTGGGAATTACTGGAATGGAATGGAATGGAAACTGGATGAATTACTCTGAATTTTTCCTTATATTATTTCCCCCCAAAAGTCTAGAGGCAAAGTGACTTCGGGGCAGGTTGGAGCACCGCGTTCCACGGCTGTTGCACCGGCCCCGCTGCCTTCGCTGCAGCGTATGTTGCAAAGTCTGGGTTTTGGCCCACCATACACCGTCCCTGCAGCCCAGGGAGGCTCCGGCCCCCCCAGCCCCAGCCTGGCCCGGGGCGGCAGGCCCCGCTCCCCCGCCTCGTCCTGGAGGCCATGGCCCCGCCAGGGGCTGTCCCCCACCCCGGCCCCGGCCCGGCCGGCTGGGCTCTCCCAGCTTGCTGGGTGCAGCCGTGCCGCTTCGCCCCAGCCCTCATTGCCTTGTTCGGCCTGATGGGTATTTATTAGCAAAAATTAACACCCCTTTTGCTAGGATCTGGCGTGACCCCGGCGGGGCAGCACCGCGCCGGCTGCTCACGCAGGGCCCGGCCATCAGTCTGGCACTGCCGTTTCGCTCACGCCCTCCCAGCTCGGCGCTGGGGCTCAGCGGGCGGGTTAAGCCCTGCTCGCAGTTTTGGCAGGCGCACGGGGAAGGGAGCATCGCGCACCCCCGGGGCCGCTGCGGGGCTGCCCGCGGCCGTGGGTCAAGACTGCTCTCTAGAGAAATGCAACCCACCCATGTTGGCCTGGACGCTGGGCGTGAAATGAAGGCTAGAGGACAGAACGATATTTTTTTTCATGCCTCCCCGCATTCGTCGTGTAGGCGCTTTACATACAAATAGGCTCATTTCAGGGCGGGCTCCCCAAGGCCAGGGCGAGGGAGGCGCGTGTCCTGCGCGGGAAGGGCTGCCCCGCGCCGAGGCCAGCGGTGCCGAGCACGGCGCTCTTCTCACCCCCAAAACCGCCGCAACCTTCAGCCTTGTAGGATGGCTTAGGGTCAAACAACTGCTGTTCCTTGCTCTTAGCCCTTGCTTATTCCTGAGCTTATTTTGCTGTTGCTGAAGACACACAGGGGGGCCACCTCCACGTTCACGTACAACAAGCCCCGGCGGCTGGCGGCAGCTCCGCAGGGAGCGGGGCTGGGACCCTCCGCCGGGCACTCCACGCACGTTCTTCCCCGGACCCCGAGGCACCACGGCGGGGAGACTCCACGCAGCTCCTCTGCTTGGGCTTCAGGGCGTGCCTTGGCCAGCAGGTACCAAACGGGTGGCTCAGGCCCCAGCCTGCCTAGGACCCTCGCCGTTGGTGTTGTCTTTGTCATCCCCCGCCACCCGAGGGAAGCCTGGCGCTGCTCCAGCTCGGGCCCCAGCAGGCGCCGGGTGCTCGCAGGGAGCGTCACCCGTGGCGGCCCCCGTCACCCCCCCGGCCCCAGCTGGTTTCCGATGGGGACCACCAGGCTGGCGGGGCCAGGGGTAACCCCGGAGGGGCTGCCCCTGCCGGGGTGGGATTTGGGTGCACGCTGGCTGGTTAATACCAGGATTAGTTCCTACGCTTCATAATTTGTGGTGACTTCTTAAAACCAAACTGTGGCTGAGGTGAGCTCGATGAATTACAGTCGGGATTAGCTGCAACGCTGGGTGAAGGTTTGTTTTTTTTTTTAAAAAGCATTGTTGAAAATGTGGTAACTGCAGAAAAATAAATCTGTAGAGTCAACATTTGAGGAATTTATTTGCCCGCGCTGCTGCCCACCCCGGGGGCCCGGCACAGCTCCTCCCGCCCGGCCGCAGCCCCGGGTTCCCCTGCCCCTCCCCGCCCCTCCCCGCAGGGCGCCCTTCGGACCCGGCCGAAATCAACCCGCTTCACTCAAGAAAAAAAAATACTGGTTTGTTGCACCAAAACAGAAATATATATTTCCCAGCAGCGTCCTCGGTTGTGGGCGAAGCATCGGTGGCACCTCCGGCGCCCAAGGCACCGCCCGGCCCCAAACTAAATCCCTGTGGGGCATCCCAAACAGCGAGAGAGGCTGCCTGGCCAGAGGGACATCAGTAGGTAGGGAATCTCTCTCCTCCGGTGAAAAGATCAGCGGGCTCTTTATTTTTTTTTTCTTTACAGTTTTATTTACAAAATGTATTAAAACTCTTTGTACAACACCTCATTAAAATGAGGCTCAGTAATTGATGCCCACACATGCAGTTTATGCTTTTACAGCCATTAGTTTGCTTGGCAATTTTTCTGCTCACTGAAGTGCAGTTTCAACAACAAAAAGAGGAACTTAAATTACACACACAAAAAAAAAAAAAAAAAAAAAAAGAAGGAAAAAAAAGAAGAGAAAAGAAAAAGGAAAGAACCCCAAAATCCCCCAAAGCAAAACAAATGAAAAAAATATATCGAAACAAATCATCGTGAGACTACTGCCGAACTTCCGATAGCTTGAAGTTGGTAGCCAGAATTGGTAAGCACTGAACACGTTTTGTTTTAGTTTTACATGCAAGTTTAAAAAATATCGAACCATTTACCAAACTCCCTTCACTGGTGTGAAGCCTCCACTCTTAAAAATTGATTTGATAAACATACATCTTTTATACAGCTTTTAAGAAAAATGTTTGTTTTAAATACAACTCATAACCGCACAGCTTTAACTCGCCCTTGCTGGGGACGTGATCGCGTTCAGAAGTTGAAAAAAAATCACAGTTTCATGAAAAGAAAATGAAAACAAAACAACAAATTTTTTCAGTATCTTGTTAAAAACTCGAACAATAAATTATTCTCCTATGAGCTTTTAAAATGATTTTATATTACATTTTGTTGGAAATACTTATTTTTAACAAGACTTCCCCCATATAATCTTTTTCTTTTTTTTTTAAATCCTATTAAAAGTTCAAATCTATCATCAGCAAACTAAACGCCTAAGGGTCAGACTGGTTTAGATGAGTTTCTTTTTCATTGTATGTTACTGATGAAATAAAACTCTATAGTAAACTACAGAAAATACATATTGTCGATTAGAGGTAATTAGTATGCAGATATTCCATTGAACATTTCCCGTGTGATTGACAATATGTTTAAAGGTGTTGTGTTTTTTTTTTTCTTTTGCCTTTTTTTTTTTTTTTTTAAAGATGAAGTTAAGTAGTTTCCAGGCAGAGGCTCAAGGCTGAAACACTGCTGCTGTCTAAGACGTTGGATGTGAGCAATAGTGAGCCCTGCCCGTAGCAGCGTCGGCTGGAGCGCGGCGTCCTCTTTACGGAGAGGGCCAGGACACCCTCTCACCAGTAGCCATGAAACAAGAGCTGGCAGGAGCTGATATAATATAACAGTACTAGCAGGAGTCATGTTAGATCGCTTAATATTACCCTGGAACTGCAGCTCTAATTTGAGTTACTATCCTCTTTCCTTACTTCTGTTTTAAAATGGCCATTCCCGAGAAGCATTAGCTGAGCACAGTGCTAGTTGTGAGAGAACTGGGGTGAAGCGGGAGCAGGCCTGGGAAAAACGAACCTGCGCTTCTCTTGCTTCATCGCTTGATATTAAACAGTGAATTAAAATGCAAATGCACAGCAAGAAAAGAGATATATGGTCTGAACCTAAACAGCAAGTAGCTTTTCTTATTTTTTTTTGAAAGCCACCCAATGTCGTTTTAATAAAGCACCTGTAGGTATGCCTGATGATAGAAAAAAAAAAAAAAAAAGAATGCAATATTTTCTGCCCGCACTTTAGCTACCTTGTCAAGAAATTAATTTACTGATCTGGAAGCAAGACATGCAGTTCCACAAATTACTTTCTTTTGGATTTACAGATTCACAGTCATTGACCTTAACTGGTTTTAATGCACAGATTCTTTTCTTCAGGTGTTACACCTTTTACTGCTGTACAGACTTGCTCAAATTAGCTGCAGAGTTTGAAGTGGCTTGGGAAAAAAAAAAAATCACACCACTGGTAAGTAAATACTGAAACATCTTGACATCAGCTCATACAAGCAGTGACAGGCCAGTCCGTGTTCGCACGCAGCAGATTTCTGAGGCTTTGTGTCAGGAGGAGTTTCATAATTTGATACGATTGGGGTGGCTGATGAAACCGGCTGCGGTTTGCTTTCAGGACACAAGTTCATTTACTGTGCAGTGGTATCAAAGAATGGCTTTTGTTGCACTGATTTTTTTTACAAGAATTTTTTTTCATATACTAATATCTCGTTACCAGTCCCTTCCTTTTCTTTTTCTCTTTTCTCTTTCTTTTTTTTCTCTTTTTCTCTTTTCTTTTCTTTTTTTCTTCCTTTTCTTCTCTCTTTTCTCTTATTTTCCTTTCTTTTCCTTTCTTCTTTTATTTTTTTTCTTTTACTTTTACTTTTTGTTCTTTCAAGCAAAGCAAGAATATTTCGGTGATGGTTTGCATTGTTGCGAGTCTCAGAGTCTTCCATAAGGCACTGAAGGAAAAAAATATCAGTTTTTCCTATTAAAAGTACATTGCACCATCATCAATGCGTGTCATGCCTGACACCTCGGAGAGAGTACGACTGGCTCAGATGGTCCGAATCCGTGAAGTAGCCACATTCTCTGCTGCTTCTCCTCTTGCGTGCTCAGGGTGAGGATCTATAATAAAACAGAAAGATTTCATCACTGCCGGCACGAGGGGCAGGGAAGCTCAGCCTGGGGAGAGGCACAGTCTGTGGGCGATGGGCTAACCAGGCTTTTCCAGAGTCGTTTTTCAGCAATTCAACTCTACTTTTCATGCTTTAGAAATCATGATTTCTAGTGTAGACTTTTTTGTTCTATTGTAGATTTTTTTGAGACTTCCTAAAAGCACTTACCTGACCTGATTATCGCTTAAAAAATAAAGGGGAAGAGGTCACTTGCAAGAGAGATGCGAATTCTGATTACAGTAGTTTTTAAAGAATTAACAAAATACTTTTGTATGTACTGAACTAGCACAATGCTGGAGAGAGGAGTTACTCACTTCAGCATGAAGCCAGCTATCACTGTTTGTGATATAGGATGGTACCAAGCTTACTTCTGTTCGGGGAAGAAATTCAAACCACTTATACTCTGAGACTGCCACCAGACGTTGTTCCAAAAGCCCTTTTGCAGCAGTCCGCTGATGCACACAACCACACACAGCTTAAAAAAAAAAGAAAGAAAGAAAGAAAGAAAGAAAACCCAGAGGGTTTTAGTTCCCGGCCCGTAGCCGTACCCCTAGATTTTCACACTTTCTGTGCCGTACACGTTGTAGCCTTCTCTGTACGTAGCGTAATTCTGGGTGTTGGTGGCGGGAGCAGGTTTGAAGTTCTGCGTGTTCTTGGTGAGTTTCATTCGCTTGGACTCGGCCCGAGACTTGTAGCAGAACTCGATCAGTGCCACCATCATGGCCAGCCCGAGGCCTCCGACAAGGATATAGAAAACCCCGGCAACATTGCTCAGGCTCAGAGCGCTCGTCTTGTCCTAAGAGAAACGAGCCACGCCGTTAGTTTTGCTGTGAGGAGCAGACAGACAGACAACAGGCTACTTTGCACTTAGTCCTAGCTGGAATAACTACACTCGTGGCGTTTGGTGTCCTGCTCAGGGGTCGGTGCTGTCCCCCCGTCCCCGGCAGCCCGGGGCTGCGCAGCCGTGACTGCTCTGTCTCCCACCCTTTGGCGGGCGAAACCCTGGCCGACTCCAAGGCGATGAGGTTTTTTTTTGGCCACCGACTTCCCCAGGCCTTCGGCGTCCCCGAGCAAACCTGTCTACGGCCGAGCACCTCTGGTGGCAAAGCTCTTGGGAAAGCTCTGACGGGGAAAGCAGTGGCTGCGTAAAACAGCAGGTTTTACAGGCGGCCATTAGAAAACTAGAAAAAGAAAAACCCAAACCACTAGACACTTGGTTTTGGTGAATGTAGATAAAATTATTGAGATGCTGCTAGCTTATCTACCTTTTTTCCAACAGTTAGGAAAAAAAAACACCCTAGGAAGATGGTCAGTTACTTTAAGGTCAAGCAGCAGAGCCCTGAGCTAAACTAGCGCCTTCGGTGACCGAGGGGGAGCGAGTTACTGAGTAAAACCAGTCATCGTGACACAAAAAATGCTGGCCAGGGTTTACCTTCCTTCAATACATGTCAGATGGGGGAGAAGGCTTGCATTTTTGAAAGCAGGCTGCTGTAATCAGATTAAATAGAGCTGCAACCCTTTTGCTGCTGCGGGCCGGCTGCCTGCGTGCAGGACTCGGCGGCAGGCACGGCCCCGCGGGGCTGCCAGCCCACGCCAGCCCCGCCGGACGGGCAATGCCCGAGCGACCTGCAGCAAGGGGCTGTGCCCGGGGAGACACTCGCTGAGGGAGCTCGCTTTATCTCCAGGGACAGCAAAACTCGCATATAGGCAGAATAAAATAGGATCTACCTTGCAAGTGTCTGTGCGTTTCACAGCAGTTTGGATAGATGCAGTTGCAGCAAACAGCCTGCCATTTAAACTAAAGATATTACTCATTTACACCTCTTTTCAGTTACAGTTTCCTTCTGCAGCTGCTGTGCATTCAGATGTCCCACGATCCCAAATTTATCTCATACAGCAGCTACAGGGTTGTGCCCTAAGCTGTGCAGTCCGGCTGAAATCAATAAATTTTTATTATTGGCTTCGATGGAACTTGAAATTGTCCTCTGACACTGGGAGGGGGCTTCCAAATTATAGTTTTCTGTTTGAATGATTATAGAGAGCACTTCCAAAGGCACCAGGGGAGTTAGGCACTCGACTGCGACTGATTTCATCTGGAGCTCGATTTCTACTCCTCTTGGTGCCTTTGAAAATGTCCTTTACTCCAACGAGCCCAGCACTTCTACGGTGTTTTTCTCCTCAATGGCTCTATAAGCATTAAAATAAAAAGAATTCCTCTGTGTTTTCTTTTAACTGAATGGTGTAAATAAATATTTCCTGCCATTTAAATGTGCAGCTACCGGGTTGATCAACCTGTCACCTCAGGGGTGGGATCTCCACTGGGGTCGGCAGCGGTCCTGCTCGAGGAGCTGCTGGAGGCTGGCTGCCCTGCAGCACGGCTGGAGTGGGACAGGGCAGTACAGCAGCAAAATGGTTCAAAGCAGAGTAAAAAAGAATATACGATATTTATGTAATGAGTTACCAATAGTATTTCTAGATTTTTTTTTTTTTTTAAATTAAACCAATTTCAAACTGAATTGGGAAATAGGGCAGGAAGCACATTTTTTCCTTATCACGGGTCTAGCCTGAAATTGTTCACCCTTAGCAAGCATGTGACTGTTTCCCAAACTGACATGTAGAGAATCTAAGTCACGATTTTGAAACAAAAATGTGTTGTTTCAATAAAACTAAGAAAAGATGCTGGCCTGAATACTACTGTGCTGAAACTTGCACATTTAAATGAAGATACCAGCTTGGGAGGCTTTGGGGGCTTCTCTTTCCATGTTTTTCTAGCAAAATACTCGAATAGTAAAACATACTTACAACTACAGTCTGTTACTGCATAAAGAAAAATGCTGTCACGTTCAGAGACTTACATTATTTTTTCTATTCTTTTCTTTCAACCTTCAAAACGTAAATATCAACTTTTGAAAGTCATTCTTTGTATAAACAAACAGTGGGTCAAAATGTGATTGCTAATCAGTACAAAAAGACCTTCAGCGACTGACCTTACTTCCGGAGTCCTTGGCTCCACATTCACCCTTATCGTACCACCATTTGTTTTTCAGCTTGTCTAAGATGCCTTGTTCACTGAGTTTCAATACTGCAAGGTTTACAGGAGTTCTTCACGTGGGAAATAACATAAATAACATTATATTATGTTATTTTATGTTATTCAATCTTTAAACTACTTTAAAACTATACAAAGCGATAAAGCAGGGTTCCTGGCCACAAAGTATTTACACTGCAGGCAACTGGAACATCCCCTTAAGTTAATGCTAGAGCAACGCTATATTACCAGGTCCTGCCCATATCGCTTTGAGTAATCGGCACTCACTGTTAAATGAAGGTAGGAGAAACAAAGCAAGTCCAATTTCCCAGTTTGGTACAATCACAGGCATTCGCAGTAGCTTTACGGATTATGGTGGGTTTGATCTAGCAGGACCCCTCGTATTGCACTAACAGACAGCAAGCCCCAAAAATGAGCAATTGTTGCTTCTTACAGTAAAACAGCGCTTGCGGCTCCAGGCCCCCGGGCAGCCCCCGCACCCGGGGCGGGGGGGGGTGTGTGTGCACATCTGCAAAGCGAAAAACCCCAGGGTGGATGTCACGGAGGGAGATTTTGCCAGCCGTCACGGCTGTTTCCCTGCCGGCGGTGGTTTCTGCAGCTCCTGCAGTTGCCGCTGCAGGGGCCGTGCTCGGAGGCACCGCTCTCCCCTGGAGCCGCTGCATCCCGAACTCCGCTGGTCCAGGGAACTGCAGCAGAAAATAAGCAAATCCAGACCTTTATGAAACAAATTAGTGAACATGGAAACGCTGGCTGAAAGTGCCCAGGGTGGGAAATGTTGGCAGGACGAATGTCCCATGGGCCGGCTGTGGTGCTGCTAAGAGCCCGCAAGCCCGGGGACCTGAGGCGCCTGTCCCTTCCCTGTGGGAAAGCGGCGCCTGAGGAGCCCTCACTTGGGTTTTGTCACTTCCATTTCCTCCTTGTGTCATGTCTTGGGGTTTCTCCTGCCTGTTTCCATGAGAGAGGCTCCCTGCGTTAGGGACAACTTCAGTTCCTGCTCCTGCTTGAACAGCTTTGGTCCCCGCTCCATGGCCGTGCCCGCCCATGAGGAGGGAAGGGATGGGTCCTTGGTCCTTAGTCCTTATCCTCGATGATGATGCCATTTTGCATGGGATAACACCAGGCAGACACATGCACGGCTGCCCTGCAACATGTCCCGCTGTCAGCGGAGGAGACGCAGGAGCTCAGCCCACGGCTGCGCCAGTGCCAGCCTCACTTCTCGCTCCCGCTGCTCCCTGCCCCTCTCCCACCCTGCCCAAAGTGCATGACTCTGCAGAGCCGAAGAGTCTCTGGAGAAAGAGCAGCACAACCTATACAAAACACCTTAATTACAACCTTAATTACATGGCGGCATTTAGGGAAATGTCCACAGGCTGGGAGGGCTGAGAGCCCTCGCGCAGCAGGAGCGGCTGAGCCCTGCCATGCCCAGGGCAGGTCGATACTGGAAGAAGCAGCTGGTGAAGAAAAGCCCCATTCCCCAATCTGCCAAGAAGCTGCCTCTGAGATGGCCGTGAGACCTGTCTGTGGCTGATGTTGAAAGGTGCTGCCCTTGGAGGTGCTACGTGCCCCTCGGGAGGAGAGCGGGTGCGAGCTGCCACTCCGGAGGGTGGCAGCCCCCGGAGGAGGGACAGGCTACGCTCGGCTGAGCCCAGGCAGGTCGTGGGCATCCATGAGAAAAATGAGCATGTTCAAGAGCTCCTGTGCTGAACGCCCCACGGGCTGCACCAGCGTGACCCAGCGTGGCGTTACCGAGGCCAGCAGGGAGGGCAAAGGCAGGGAAAAGCCGTCCCTGGTTCCCAGCGGCAGCGATGCCGGCACTGCCTGCGCCGGCAGAGCTTCCCGGCTGGCCAGGCAGAGGCAGCACCACTCCTCCTGGTCTGCACAGGGCTCGGTTTGACACCAGCCAAGATTTTATTTTTGTAAAATTGCTATTTTTAAGCAGCAGCTGTAATCTAATTAAGTATCAATCAAGGAAGGCTGTATGCCTTCAGCCGGACACAGCCGACGGGCGGCGGTGACAAGCCTCACGAGACAGAGCGTGTTTGCTGGCTCGGCTCTGGCAGCAGGCACGGAGCCGCTCCGCCAGGATCCAGCCACGTAGTAAAAAGCCAGCTGTATCGCAGCTACATTTGCATCCACCTATAGGCAGGGGCTATAAAATATCAACGGGATCAAAGCACGCTCCAGAGGGATGCTGCGAACGCCCTGGGTGCTGCAGGTAATGCACCTGCCCTGGGGGTTTATGCTGACAGGGACCGGCCAGGTCCTGGCCAAGCCACCCCCGTGGACCCTCCTGGGCAGCTGCGTTGTGACGAGGCCCTTGGTGACACCTGGGCAAATAGGCTACACGAAGCTGCATGATTTAGACTATTGCGATGCAAGTCAGTGAAAGCTGATGCCTTTACCCACCCATTACAAGCCCCAGCAGAAAGAGTGGTGTGGATTATTGCTTAGAGAACAGCGCTCTCATTTCAAATTTCATTTAAAAACTATCCAATTTGGAGAGATTTTATGCAATACATCTCTCTGCTTTGAAAAGCATTGTGCAGCTGAGAATACACAAACAATAGGGAGAAGGTTATAAACACCTTTTCTCCTATCCGCATATTTTACTGTGCAAATTTTCCCCTCCCCCCAGTCCTGTTCCAAACACTATTTTTAATTTGCATGCCTTTATAAACCCCATATGGAGTACAGAGAATTTGCATAACATCCAATACATTATAGATTAGCTTTCACAACATTATACAGTATTGTGAAATGAGGAGGCTTAACATGCTAATTAGGGTGCTTTATTTTTTTTTTTTAAAGCCAAGATTGCAGTTAATTGCGCACACGCAACTGCCCAAAAAAAAAGAAAAGTAGTAAACTAAAATTACCTTAACTAAACAGATGGGAATTTGCCTAAACTGGGCTTTTCACTATAGTTTGTCATGGCCCTGTTTGTCAGGTGAGGTACTGCAATGCCTCAGCCCGGGTAGGAAAGAGGTGATTTGCTCCGTCCGTCTGTCCCGGCATGAGGAGCAGAGCGGAACGGACACCCCAGCGCCGAGGAGCCACCGCACGCTTCAGGCCCACCGACCCTTTGCCGATGGAGCCGTCACCGTGCCGGGGTGCCGCGGTGCTGGGGGCTGACGGCGGGCGGCCGGCGCGAGAGGGGCAGGTCGTGTAAGGAGGCACCGGGGGAGGAAAGTTTGAGACGAAGCAGGCGCTGGCGCTTGCCCTCCCCTGCCTCAGCCCGTCCCGACCCCCCGGCACGCAGACGACCTGGGGGTTTGCCTGAGGGAGCTCCCGGCCTCCCTCAGCTCCGCTATTTTGCTGTCCAGGGCACTGGGATGAACAGCGCGTACCTGAGCGAAGGAGCCCTCTCAGCGTGCTAGAAAAGGCACTAATTTGTGCTTCACAGATGGAGCATGAAATGCAGCTTGTTTGATCAAAGTCCTGAGGTACAATTTTGTCTGCTTCCAGGAAATTAATCCCGAGACCTCTGAATGCGCGAGCTGCTCGCCCGTGCAGCAGGATTTGAGCGACCGGATGGCGGGAGGAGGCGCGACGCCTCCGCAGCCCCCGCTCTGCGCTTCACCCGCGGGCAGGCAACGTCACCTGGCGCGGGATGGACTCCTCAGCTCCCAGATTCCCGAGTTAACATCGAAAAGTGAGCCTGGCCGCTGGTACATTTTCCAATTGCTCGTCTCCGAGTAGCCGCCCAGCCTTGTTCAATTTAATAGTCAGAGTCAGGCATGGCTTTGGCCGAGATCCCGAGGGAGGTGCAATCCATGGCTGGATCGTGGTATTTTTCTCGCCAGGTGCACGTTGAATGCAAATCCTCCGTACCGCACCTCGGCTTGCAGCTCAGCCCGTCCCCAAAAAGGCCCTCGGGCAGCGCAGCACCCTGCCCACGCCGGCAGGTTGACGGCTACCAAGTTGCAAAGTGTTGTGTTTGCTATTACAGAGGGAGGCGTAGGGCTCTCCTGGGAGCCAGGGCTGTTGGCTGTAGGAAGAGGATTTTTCATCGCTTGCCCTGCCACTGTTTGTTTGAGGGGGATTTTTTTTGAATCGCTTTAGAGGCAGAGGAAGGGAGAGACGAAATGACTCGCCCGGGTCCCACGGGAGGGCTGCGTCCCAGCCGCCCGCCTGCCTCCCCGGCCAGCCGTGCCGCCCCAGAAACGGCTCAGAGCATCATTTGCTCAGTTTCTGGGTCTCTCTCTCAGAAGACTTCCACTTCCTCATCTTTTTCCTGGGATAATTTTGTGCTTTCCAGCTGCTTTTTTAATTAGGTTGCTGTTGTTGGGCTGTACAGGATATCCTATGAGGTCCTCGGCCCTTTCCCGGGTGGCTTCAGCTGTTTTTCCTCTGCCTTTAATTTATGACGGGATTCTTTTTCATCTCCCCCCGTGTGGTTTCCAGCCCAGCTCTCCAGTAGTTTGGTTGCTTTTATCAAAGTAAAATATTCAGAGGTTTGAGAGCTTGTGCTCTCTTGTTGCGCTCTGTAGGCACAAGAAAACGAGCTGAGGCAATTGGGATGGGGATGTCAGCGTTACAGATGTCCTAAGATGGTATTCTCGGGCAGAAACTTGCGGTGTTTTTCTTCCTCACCATAACGGAAAGATTTTTTTTGTTTGCTTGCTTGTGCTTTTCATCCAGATGTAGTAGGTTTGGCTGATCCAGGCTTAACCACGTGAGCTTGGATCTGTTTGTTGGGCAGCTTTACCAAACACCACCAAGATTTTTTTTGCTGACATCTACAAATGACGGGAAGACTTGAGTCTAGAGAAACGGTACCAGCTGCCTCATACTGAACAGTATTGCCCCCAATGGCAAATTAAGCCATTTGCCTTGGCTGATTTATTTAAGAGAGGCACGACGTTAAGAAGATCAGTGCCCATCTACTCTCACAGGCTTCACTTTATCACAGTCTGCTGCAAACATGATTTTACACCTGGGACAGAGGTGGGTTTTATCGGTGTTGCAGCAGTTTGGTTTCTCTGCTCCCCGGTTAGAAGACCCCGCTCGGGTGCTGGCAGCATTACCGTTTCCTCTTCAGCCATCAGTTACTGCTAGAAAACAAGTGGTGCCAGTCTTCCTCCAAATGCAACGTGGCACCACCTCGAAGGGAACCTCCTCCTCCCTTTGCCTTGTGGCCCTGGGGCCTCCCCCCTGCTGCCCTTCAGCCCCTCTTGGCTCAGGACACCAGCCCCAAAAGTCCTGCTGCACCCCTTGGTGCTGGTGGCTCCAGGTGACAGGACGATGCTGACGGAGCGAACTCATTTTTGAAAAATGATGTGCACTCACTCATTAAAATCTCACCCCTGAACTAGGTCCCTAAAGCTTCGGGTTCAGTTTAAAAATCCTGACCATCTCTCCCTCCAAATTCAGGAATCGGTACAGCACTTCTTCGTCATGAGGGTGATCTTGCATAAAATACAGCATCGCTTCCAGGCTGTGTTCCCCACCCTGAAACGTGAGATCATCCCTCAGAAGAGCGAGCTGCTATATGCTCTTCGTAAAGCATCTATTACGTTTCTATTTCATTATTAGCTATTTTCCATCCACACCATTAATATGGAAAAGAGGGAACACGATGACGCAGAGCCCATCTGCTCTCTCTTCTTACTCCTCTTTGAGACACCCTCACCCGTCTGAGGGACTTCTTGCCCTGCCTCCTCTCACCACAGCACCAGTTTCAGGTTAATTGCAGTCATTTTTATCTCCATTGAGAAAACTGGTAGCATTGTGACATTTCTTTCTGGCCAGAACGAGTTTGAAGTAGAAGAAAAGTAAATTAATCATCAAAGAAGTAGTTCTTTATCAGTCCCAAATGTGAGAAGGTATAACTTCTGCCCCTCTCAAATTACAAATCATAACGGGTTTTTAATTTGATTAATGACCTTTTAGGTTCATTTTCATGATTTCACCTGCACCTATATAAAGTAGATAACCCAAAACCAGATATTTTTATCTAGTGCCATCACTCTAGCTTCTACCGGCTTAAGAAAGGCTGAAGTCCCACATAAAACTGCAAAAGCTGGCCAGGTTGCTCTTTTGGCCATCTGATTCCAGTTACTGGCCATCGTGTTCCGTGCTAGTGCTGCAAACAGGACCCTTCCCTGAATGAACCTGGACTGCGCAGAAGAGTCTGAGCAGCTTCTTGGAAAAGTGCTGTTAATTTATGAAAAGAACATCCCGACCTTGCCAGGAAAGGGCCGTTTTCCAGGAACGAGGGATGGGATGTGCTGATGCTAGTGGCTCTGTAGCCCAGTGTTGGTCCTCACAAGTTGCAGCAGGCGATACAGAGAAGAGCCAGTGACCACTACAGGTGAGATTTAGGAGCAAAAGTCACTTTGGGACTCGACAATCTCACCCAATAATCCACAGACTTCCATCGGCTGTGTGTAACCGGTGTGTGAGTGGCATAAAGTCTGAGCAACACCATAGTTATGTTTATTACTTGCAATCAATAAAGATTTAAGTGGTGATTGTAACAGCTTTGGATAATTCACATCCCATTCTATGCTCTAATGGATGTAATATAAATGTTATACCCAAAAATGATCATTGCCAAGGAGAGCAAATGAACGCGGCAGACAGCACGCTGTTCCCTCAAACCAGATGAACCATTGCTTAGAACTAATTTAGAATTTTTAGACGCGATCTTTCAGGAAAGGGAGCTGCAAAGAAAAGGTGCAACAAGAAAAGGCTCTTCGAAGCAGTAATTAAAGGGCTTCCTCGGAGTTGCGCAGGACGGGGTGGGCAGTGCATGGGTTGCACTGGATCCCCCAGGCAACGGGGCTGCCCGAGGGCTGCCTTTCGCCACCTGGGTTCTACAGACTACAAACTGCAGGTGTTCCTTCACCCATCATCAGCCGGTTTCTGATGTTCCACAGAATATTTGGTGTATAAGGTACAGTGTGGCATTTTCTCAGCACTGTTGCTTGCAGCATCTTGAGAGTCCAAATGGGACTCCCAAATGGCTTTTTTGGGAGTAGAGGGTGAAGAAATCACCCATGAGCTTGACAGAAGACCAGAATAACATCAGCAGTGAGAGCTCCTCTCTGGTCTTGAAAATGTCCTTTCTCCACTTGTGCCCAGAGCCGAGGCTCAGGATAGCAGAGAACAAGCTGCAGAAGAGCTGGGCAGCACCTCGGCCCAGGGAGGGATGCCCGGCTGCCTGGCTGGCTCGGGAGGATGCCAACCGCCGGGCAAGAGCTCCAACCACCGCAGCTCCACTGCTCTCATGAGCGGTCCCCACGCAGGAGGGCTCGGTGGCTTCTGCAGTGCTACGCAGGCAGGACGTCTGCATCCCCGCCGGCACGGGGGAGGGATGCGGGCCATCTCACCCAGGGACAGGGACTTCACTCAGCGACGAAGCTAAGAAATTTAAGGCCAGTGGCAACGGAGATCTTCCTCACAAGGCAGACGGACGCTGGCTCCAAACGTATGGGCCAACAGGAGCCCCATCCATTGCAGACAGGTCTGGCTAGAACGCCAAAGACACGAGTTCCCGACGTGCTTAATGCTGCATCTGCCACAACCTGAAATCCTGCGTGGTCACTAACACGCCCTTCTTCATTTTTCTTCCCATCAGTACAACATCAGATGCCAAATAACTCCGGCTGGAGCCGCGCTGTGGAAATGCAGGCACGCGCTAGGGACGCGGCACTTAGAGCGATGCTGTTTGTGTGTTAATGGGCCCTGGCACTGCCCGTTCGGCTGCATCAGGGGAGGCAAAATCACAGCGCCAAGGGCACCCCTGGGCTCCGGCTGTGTCATGCCGGGGGGCGCAGAACAGCTGTAAATCTGGTCTAATATCTGGCTAGGCCAGGTTTATTGCTGATTTGTGGGATCAGAGCAACAAAAAGCCACAGGAGGTTGCTGGCAAATCCGGCCCTCTGAAGATTGCAAGGTTAATGAAGCGTGAGATCCTCCCCCCGAGCCGCGCAGTCGGACCACGAGCTGCATCCCCTGCAAAGGGCTCTTCACCCTCCCGTCCAAATCCCAGTGACGTGAAGGAGGCGAAAGTCCATGGTGGTACCAGGTCTTGGTTAATACATTATAAAGTGGGTTATGAATTGTTTTAGTTTTAATCCCTGTTATTTTTAACTAATCCCTTTAATTTAGGAATCTGACATATTCAGCACACTCTCACTTCTGCAGCAGGAATTTTTCTCTTGTTTCTTAAGACTGTTTTTCTCTTGTTTCTTATGACCAAAGCTGTCCTTGCTGGCTGGAGCATCCGTGGGATTGCTGATGTCAGCACAACCCAACCAACAACGCCCTAACGTCAAAGAGTTTAGACATCCAATGTTTGGGTTTCTAAAATCCACCTCACACTGTCAGAGGAAAGGCAAGTGGACTAAGGCGCAAAGAAACAAGCATGTTCTTAATTCAACACGCTTCCTAAAACCCTCTAGGGTAAAACTACTGACAACACTGAATTAATTGTTCCTGTTGGTATCACTGGCAAATCTCCACTAACCTCAGGGGAAGCAGAGTGTGAAGCTTGTTGCAGACATGTGGGAAGCGTCACCTTTACCATGCTGCGAGAGGTAAATACCTGAAGGGGACAGGGAGAAGGACCCCGAACAACTGCACCGTTGCTCTGCACCAAGATTTCAGCCCCACGCATCCAGCACCACAGAGAAACCCCCCCAAAGCCACACATCCCCGAGCCGGCCCGCGCGGGCGCGCGGCAGCACAGGGCACTGACAAATGCAGAAATCAAGCCCGGGCACTCTGCTTAATTTGACAGGATACCATGAAAATCTCACTAACAACCATCTTAGTATCATTAAAATATAAAGATAGAAACAATCCAGGAAGAGATACCAAATCCAGCATTATTCTCTAGAGGGGATTGCTTGAGGTTAAAGACCCATCTAAATCAAATAAGGCACTTTATTCCCCCAAGCTCTATAAATCCCAGCCTGATCTCTAACTACTGAATGGACTTTTTGTCAGATCCTGTTACTGAAATAACTTCTGACTAGATACAAAACCTGCGGGTGAAGGCATTGTCAAAGTGCTCAGCTTCTTCTGAGATCACATCTATCTGCCTGTCATAATTTACCAATTTAGCAATGTCTCCGTGCCACAATTTCACGTTTTGCTACACACCCACGCGTTAGGGATGGGGAAGATTTTCGATGGAAATGGGCTCATTATTAAAACCCATTACGTTTGTTTCAAGATTAGAGTTACCTGGTACTTCAAGCAGGAGTGAACAGAGCCCTGAAAATATGGGCATAAAAACATATGGTCACTCACTATTCCTATTTGTTACCTTCTGTCTCAAAAAGTGATCTTCTGTATTTCACACCGAACATTTAATATTCATGGAAAAAGCACAGGCATTTCTTCTTTAAGGAACGAACACTTGGTTGCTCTTTGCTACCATTTCAGACCAGCATCGTTTTTTCCCTGCCCTGTGTTACCAGCAGTTGCACATCTACAAGATTTAACATTTGGGGGATTGAAATGCTTTATGGGTGGGCAGAGGAAGGGATAAAAGCGAAAGCCATCTAGTTTGAAAAGACAAAGAGCTTTCAAAATTAGAAGATTAAAACTTGGTGCCTCAAGCCCCATATATCCCCCAGCCACCTACGAAATACACTGCATGTTGATGGCTGGGATAGTGCTCGGAGGCGTCGGGCACAGCAATAAATCCCCTGGCAGAAGGACGTTGTTTTTCCTCAATAGCAGAGCCAGAAGCAGTTCCCATTGCTCAAGGCACCGAGGCCCCGGGTGCCGGTGAGCAGCACCCCGGGACTGCAGCTCCCCGGCTGCCAGCGCTGGCCGTGGGCTCATCCATGGCCACCACCGACAGCTGGGCTGGGACCCTCCTTCAGGAGGTCATGGCACATTTTGCCTCTTTCATGCCTTTTGGTACTGAGCAGTATCACGGGATGACAAAAATCTTATCTACGAAATAGCACACGAAGTAGTTTTTAAAATTTGTTTACGCTGTGATATTGCCAGCAACAGAGCCAGCAACTGGGGGAGCTGGAGGCAGGCGGTGGCTTCTCCTGCCGTACTGGCACGGTGTGTCAGCCTGCGGGCACTGCTTCTCTTCAGAGGGCAGCAGTGACCCTGCACAGGCACGCTGGCTTCCAGGTCTGCTCTGGTTTTGCAACGGCCATTTGAATGCCTTGCAAATGATCTATCGGGGAATGGGTTTTTTTAGTTACTGCTGAGTATTTAGTAGCTGCAATAGTTCTCCATAACAGAACTTTGTTCTAGTCTTCGTTACTGTGTTTTTCCATAAATAGTGTTCTTTTAGTCAGTTCAAGGTTTCTTGTCTTTTTTTTTAGAGGCAGGTTGGAGCAACCACTGTATCCTTGTGGCATCTGTGGGGTTTTTCCTTCCAGGAACTAGGTATGCATTTTAAATTCAGGTGTTTTAACTGATGCTGTATTTGCTGCAACGTGGAAGACATACACAGATGCACGATGCCATTGTAACACCTACACACGCTCTGAATACACCTGCACGGAGCCAGATGTGTTACCAGCTGAGACTGCAAGTTCCTCCACGCTTTGCGGGGAGTTTGCAGCCTGTGTCTGGCAGCGGCAACTGTCTCTAGGAAAGTATATTTATACGTTTCACAAACGTAGCTCAAACAAATTAAACTCTGTACTAACAGGATCATAATTTAATAGAAGTGCCAAGCGCTAATGCAGTAATACATGCCTATTGGATTAGGAAATGCAAGCCATAACAAGTATTGTAGTTCATTTACAGCAGCGCCCGAGACTTGAGGTACAGATGTGGCGAGGGGGTGGGAGGAAGAGTTACCCGAACAGGGAGGCAGAATAAGGGCGAGCGGATGCTTAATGTCACACTCAAACCTACAACATCTGAAACAGCAACATGGATCTTTCCTGTCATTGCCTGGATCCTTTCTAGCCTGGATGGATACGAGCAAGAGACTCAACTTACCTTGCGTGTGGGCTATCCCCTCACCTTCTCTTTCTCTTGCCTCTAGACACATCCATTTTCCCCCCCGTCTTCTATGATTTATTTTCCTCTTGGGATGACTTCTTCTGCGACTCCTGCTCCCGGGCTCCTCAGCAGGCTGCGGGTAGGTGCTGCTTAGTCCAAAGGCTACACAAGACATTCAAAGAACAGCTTCGTCGCTTGTGTAAAGCTAGCGGTGTCCGACCCATGATTACAGTGCCGGCGAGCGCAGAGCAATCCACCAGAGCAGCACAAGTGCCTGTGTCCACGTGAGCTCAATGCTGAAACATTAGAATTACTTTGAAGAAGAAGAAGAAAGGCATTTACTTTTCCCTTTGTACGTTAAGTGACAGCAGTTACCATTAAAGAGGAAACAGCCACGGCCAGACCCCCAGGGAGATGCTCAAAGGAAGGGCCCTGCCCCTGCTGCTGGGAGCCCCACTTCCAGCTGCTGGTTTTCCTTTTTCCTTTTCCAGTCCCAAGGAGCTTTTCCCATACCGACGCTTATAATGCAGGATAAATGACTCATGCAAGCAATTTATGGAAATTAACTGTTGAGCACCACAGGTGGTATCGAAATGAGCGCATGAGTAACAAGTCTTTCTCTAAGATTTCTTGCGGCCATAAAGGCAGGACGTAGCGTCCCTGCGCGGGGCCCGGCTCTGCCGTGGCCAGCGCTGCACAAGCACGTTTCCTTGCACACGCAGGTCCAGCTTCGTCCCCAGGATCCTAAAGGTTATACAGGCAAAACAAAACGGTTCCCAATTCTTAGACGCCAGCCCTGACTGCACCAGCTCCTTCCCTGCCTGGGCAACCTGCTCGTCCCAAATTCTCGTTCTGAGTCTCCCAGTTACATTCCCAGGAAAATATCCTCAAACAATCTGCACAACAGCACAGACATTTCTGCAAACCAGAGCAGGCTCCCTGCCCTTCTTGGCAATGCTCTAAGCGAGATGCTCCGATGAACTCCTAGAGCATTAAGACTTCATTATTGGCACAAAACATACACAGTATTATTTCCTAATATGCTATAAAGTAATAGCTGTCAATTAAACAAATATTCTGATGTCTTCCTTTTAAAGTATTATTTTGCTTTGTCACTAATTCGCACAATACAATAATTTCATATTACTTTCCTAGCTCTGAGCATGAATTAGCTCTGTGCTACTATCACTGGCTCTGACCAGCCATTTTAGCTTTTTCCAGCTCATAACCCAGGCCTATAGAATGGGTGGCAAGTAAATTCATGCTGATGAACATAATTTCAAACAAATTGCTCAAATAAATTGTGCTGCATCTTTTCAAGATAGCCATTTCCCCAAATGTTCTCTTTAAAGCACACCACATTTGGCAATGGTGCTCTTTAGATGTCAGGTATCATCTAAAATAATGCATAACAGATTTCTTCTAAAAATGTGCCACTTAAAAAAAATTATGCTGCAAATGCTAACGGCTGTGTTGAAAATGTATCAAAGCAAAATAGCACAGAGAAATGGGGGAACAAATCCCATCTGCTAATGGCCACACTCACAGCTCGGAAGGGCTTGGGAATGTGGTGCTTTACGGAGCGTGGCTCTGAGGGCAGAACTCAACTAGCACACCGGAAAAGTAATCCTACAATCAAAAAGAAACAACTGAAAAATGAAGTAGTATTACATAGCATGTCATTTCACAGATGTAGTCCAAAAGAGATAGCAGCCTAAAAAAGAATATATTAAAGAAATTAAGTCAAATAATTAGCACGGAATCTTGGCATGTGAAGTTGGCGAGATGCTGCATTCAAACAATCCCCTTCTGTGTTGGTTGTCATTAAAAGTTACCGTGAAGGTATAAGAATACAAGAAATGTATCAACAGCAGAACTATAGAAATTTATCTTAGCAGAAAATTGTTCCTATGCAACTGAATAATTAGTTTCACTTAAGTCACTCAGCCTGCTGCCGCCGCCTGCATCCCCTTTTGTCTACTTCTTGTTAAATTCCTATTCAGCCATCAGTCAGCTCTGAGATGATAGGATTGTATAATAAACAAAATAATTAGCTTCCAAACTTGTAACACACTGTTACATATTTCCTGGAATATGTTTTTTTTTATAACTGCTATTTTGCATTCTCTCACGATTGAAAACTCAGCTCACATGTGTAAGAGAATGTGAAGACAGTATAATTCTGCCATGAATCCAACGGATGAAACTAAATTCACGCTCATTTAGGAGAGCTAAGTGAACAAATTTTGATGCACCTACCAGAACGTCTGCACCAGCCAAGTCAGCCCACACGTATTGACATGTATCACAAATTACATATGGATGGAGCACGTTCCCCTTCGGACTTCTTAAATAAGGACCACTACCGAAATGGGGTAACTCCCTTCGCCAGGGCAGTACCGACAGCCAAGATACTGTGGGGCAGACTGGCACCCTCTGCTTCACACCAGCGCTGGCATATACCGGTAGCACTGAAAATGAGACATATGTCAGCTGAGGCCTTCAAAACAATCTCATTAAAACAGCACAACCTCTTTAGTCTTAAATTACCAGTGGACCCCAGGAGCATGGGATGCTCGCAGGGCTAACCTCACAGTCTGTGTAACCGAATAGATTAAAAAACCTGCAGAAAGTCAGTTGAATACCTTTCTTTTTCCCGCTGTAAGACTCAAAATCCTTGTGAAACTTGAAGTCACTGTTTAATTTTCCAACGGCGATGAAGATACGATAACAAGAGGTGAACTCGCAACGGAATCATTCATCTCCAAGCACAGGCGAACCGCATGCTAAACCGCAGGGAGGATGAGCACGGGAGGGCGTTTTCTGGGTGACTGGGTCCTTTGGGGTACAACGATGGGCACTGGCACAGGCAAACAGGCTGCATACTTACCTCTGGCTTTCAGCACAAGCTAGAATATCAGATTGCACGGAGGAATTCACCTTAAGAAACTGGCACCAACGTCTGCAACGACTCAGAGCTACGCACAACTCGTTGGCGGTAGGTAGGAAGCGGCTGATTACAAACTCGGGGCGGCGATTTCCCAAGCCTGGGTCTCTACTGGAGAAGCTAAGAGAGGTGGTCTGTCAGCTTAGCCGGTAGAGAGAGCTGCCCCGAGTGAGCAATGGTCCCCGTGCCGCCCTGTGTGACGGGGTGCAAGGTCTGCATCTCCACCTGAGGCACCTTCACCACCCCGTCCTCTCCGATTCCCCCAGCCACCACCTCCTTTAAGGGAAAAGGGAAAAAAAGAAGAGTTTTGAAGCGACTCCTTTCAAATGCTCTATAAATGAAGCCGTGTTCAGATAAACAATTAACCGGAGAGATGGGATGAGATGAATAGGGCAACTCAGGCTTCTGGTGGGAGGACGGAGAGGAGGAGAGAGAGGCCAGCGAGACTGTCGGGGCTGCGGTGCCCGGGGGGCAGCGCCGGTGCTCGCCTTCCCCGAGAGGGCAGCGGGGCTCCCGCGGGCTGGGGCACAGCCTGAACTCGGCGTTAGCGGCCAACGATGGGGGGATGCGCTGCCGGGAAGGCATCTGCCCGTCTGCTGCAACGCCACGGCATCGCAGCCTGCAGCGTTCAGTGCCTACAAAACGCTACCTCAAAAGAAAAGCCACTTCGTAAAAGCCCTTTGATTTACAACATCTCTAGAAACAACAACTAACCCCTTCCCCGCCTCCCCTAGCTTAGCCTTCTGCGGGAGGTCTTCTCCGACCCACAGTCTCCTCCCTGGGGACTTCTGCCGGCTGAGCTGTGCCCGAGAGCCGACGTCTGTAGCTCAAACAAACAAGTAGTCCTTCATCACAGCCTGTTATGACAAACTGCGGAAAGACAGCGCTTTGTGATTTATGGATTAAAACAGCAAAACACGCGTCATCGTGTCTGCTCCCCTTCCCTCTTCGCTGGATGCCCACCCATGGTATCCCAGCACGCCTGACTCCCCTCCCCTAGCGCTCACCGACCAGCGCCCCGGGCTTGCTAATGGATGGTAAAAGGTCTTTCAGCACAAGCAAAAATAGAAAGATGGCCCTGCCCTAATTATGACCATTTTTAAAATCCTTTTTAGTTTCCTTAGGGCTGCAAGCGTTAGTTGGCTGGGTTTAATTCAATGAACTCGAAGCAATGAAGTTCATTGAAGCTGGTTTGTACAAAGAGTTTTCTTTCACGGAGGCAGCATTAGACAATGCGGTGCTGGATCCCAGGAGAATATTAAACATTTAATACACTGGCAACTATAACGTTATATAAAAATGTTGCATGAAGGATGAGCAGCAGAGCTAAAAAGCATAAAGAAACTCACGCTCGTCTCCAGGCTGCTGCTGAGCACTGCAGACCTCCAGTTACTGAACAAACCTGAATTCCAGAGCTTTTCCTGCCTTTATTATTACACAGTGGCTTTTGCTAACATCAGAGATGAGTAGCTGAGCAATTTCCTATGTAGCCAACTGTAAGCAACTCTTATTAACAGAATGCAGCAGTAATTTGCAGTAATTGTCCGAAACTGCAGATTATTGAAAATACCGTTATTATTGATTTTGGACCAAAGCTGAAGCATTTTTATAAGAGAGATTAGGAGTTACTGTTCCCTAAGGAACTGGTTTTACTAGCTGTAGGATAGTGTCCCTATGAAAATTAATCTCAGTATTTTTCAGTAAAACAATGTATTTTGAATTAATTTTCTTGGTAATTCCTGTACCCAAGGTGACCAGTAGCACCCAGCCTACTCTAGCTACAGCTTCTCCTCACCAGGTTAAAGACTGCAGAAATGGCGAGTTTTACAGAGTAAGGTTGGCAATATGAAAGCACACTAGTTAACTTTTGCAATACATGAGCTCTTTAAATCAACTTTGAGAGTCTTGCTACTGTACAGGCTGCCTGAAAGACTGGGGGAAGCAAAAGGCAGTGACAGCTTCGTCACTGCTGTCACTGGAGCCAGGATTTTAATCCACATCTGTATCAAAAGCACAGCAAACACAGAGGCAGTGCTCCTGCACGGCTGCGCGCAGAAGACTGGTCAGTGGCGTACAGAAGGTGACATTTGAATATTCTAGGCAAAACTACCCAAACCTCTCTCCTTAAGATTCATTTCCAGTTTAGCGCATCAATTCACTTCCCTGTTGCAAGCAACATCTCTCGTTTCAGCTTCGCCTATTGCAAGCTCTAGCTCCTTACACGTTACCGTTATTGCTATTATTTTACCATTAACGGGCGACTACCATCTCTGCGTAACATCATGTCTTTGCTATGATCGTTGCTTAGCTCTTATCTCTTGCCCCCACGCTGCGATTAGATGAGCAGCCACCCTTCCCTTCCCTGCGCTACAGACCCACCCAGGCAGCTCTTCCCCGGAGACCAGGCTTCCTCCCAGGGGCTCTGGTGGCACCAGTTCAGGCCAGCAAAGCAGCGCGTGCTGGTACTGGTTTGCTTGACCCCTCCGCAGAAGAGCAAAGGAGAAGGGAGCCCTCTCGCCTCCAGGTCTGTGCTGGCAGAGCTGATCCCGGCGAAAAAAGCCTCTCAAAACCCACTCTGCGCCACAGCTAAATCATGGAGAAGGACCGAAGCCTTGTCCTCGGGGGTTAGGACGGCGGCCAGATGCGATCATGGTTTCTTGCACGGTTACAAGTACTGATTTGCTCTGCGCAGGTCCCACCGATACTGGACTTTCTATCTGTTAGTTAAATAAGGTTTCCAAGCTTGACCAAGCCTGCTGACGATATTAAATAAGACCGTTTCTTTGAAAGAGCTACTGGGCAAGCAAATGGCTTTTTTTTCCCCACCACGATTATCCAAATGGTTTTAATCTGCGTTCTTTTTGGTTTTTTGGTTTTTTTTTTCCTTGAGAAGTAAAATAACAGCCTTGCCGATTACTCTTTGCTAAGGTACCCGATTGTGGTGACATTGAGGCTGACCTTGGAGTCACCTCCCCCGCTGCCGCACTCTCCTTTGTCGTACCACCATTTGTTTTTCAATTTGTCCAAGAGGCCTTGCTCATTCAGTTTTAATACTGCCAGGTTAACAGCATTTCTTGAAACGATAAAACATAACTTGTAAGAAAAAATGCACAAATGCTTAGGAAATCGTAACGTATAAAAAAAGGAGCACAAGAGGACAAATTGGCTAAAATTTCACAGAACGTGGAGCTATCAAAATGTCTGTACAGCAAATACAGGGTTAAATATTGGAAGGTGGCATGGAGGATAACATTTGCTCAAAACTGAAGTGTGCGGGATGGGGAAATCGTCTTTGAGAAAAAAAGTAACAAGAACACCACATCATGCAGTTAACATTCGTCACATATGGCAGGTTAACTCGGCTTTTACCATTTAAATTGAAAAAGCCATTGAACTGTAAAATTAAAACAGCAACAAACAATCAGAAAGGACAACACGAAGAGAACACTAAAAAAATGGATGCATTAAATAAGCGAAACCATAATTTACCGTCTTATTTAACTCCATGGAATATTGAAGATTTTAAACTTTAAAGTTACCTCAAAATCCACAAGAAAGAAAATGACAACACAATACATCAGGGTAGGTGGAATACTATAACAACATGGATATTGTTATATTATTCCACCCACCTTAATGCTGAGCCTTTGGGGGTTGCTACACCATAGCCCTTGGAATCCAGGTTGCCGCCAACTTTCATGGTGTCGCAGGGCTTGCGCTGCTCGATGTACTCGTTCATCGTCGACTCCAGCAGGAAGGCGAACTTCCCCTTCGACTTCCGCACCCTCGCCACCCCGTCCGCCGTCGTTTTGGTGAACACTGAGGGCTCGGCCGACTTCATGTACGACCACATTTTCTCGTAGACGGCTATTTTTGACCTCTGGGAGAGACGAAAGGAGGGAAATGAAGAGCCACGTTGGCAAGGGCACAAGACTGAGCTCCTTGGGCTTAGTCGGCTTACAGGTATAATTAACATCCTATAACTGATCAAGGCTAACAAATAAAACAAGTCAAGGTAGCTCGGAGAGAGACACCTTGCCCCCTGAACAAGGACCAAACCATGAAACGGTTGGGGAGGGGGAAGCATCTCTCAGACATTTATTCTACTAATTGCCGTAATTGGCAGCCTGGCAGTCAGAGCGAGGAACGGCGCGCGCCCGTCCCAGCGCCTCGGTTCCTGCTCTGCGCTGGGTTTATCCGCCTGCGCGCTGCTCTGCTACTGAACCAGAGGGAGGATGTTAAATCCCAGCTCATCCGTCATGGCCAACAGAGGCAGAAGCAGCCTCTCCTCTTCGCACAAATCCTCAGCGTTGTTTTTTTGCGCTAACTCGCAGCTAGGAAACACCGACACTTGCTTATGACAAGTTCCCAGCAAGGCAGGAGTCCTCTTTTCACAGCGGCGATGGCAGGTCTGTGATACGGGAGACCAGGACAGCTCTAGTGGCTTCTAACAGTGATGCTCACACGAGGGATATAAATAGTAATTACAAAATCCTTTATGAATCAACAGTCAAACTTTCAAAATTCAGTTACACATTTTCCTAAAAGATAGCAAACACAAATATTAGCAATAAGCTGAAAAAATTGCTGGTTAACTGCTTGCATGTCATGTATATATATTTTTTTTCCTGTTCTCCTCGTTTTGAGACTAAGCCAATCCTAACAGCCTCTAGCTCAGCGTACAGGTTTTGTAAACCTGGAAATGTTGAGAAATGTGTTACTTCCCCGTCTCCCTCTTCCCCACCAGTAACATTTAAACCACCCTCAGATCTTAAAGCCACCTCCAGACTCTTAAGCATTCGTATCCTGGATTACCGGTTAGACTTTCCTGCTTGGTCGACAGAAGGCAGTAATGCCAACTGTATTTCTCTAATGTCTAGAAATCCAAAGGATTTATATAAGGCTTTTGGTCCAAGCTGTGGCTATCTCGAATTCATGCCTCCCACTCCTTGCCAGTTCCCTGCCCACAGCTCTCCTTGCAGAATGGGACTGAGGCAGGCAGTAACTAAATCTAGTTCAAATTGAACAAACTTGTGGCGGAAGACTGTTAATGTCCATCAGCTTGATGATCGAGACATGCTTCCCCCTCATCCCAGACAAGTTAATGTGTTTTGAATAACGTAATGCTTAAGAACCAGCCTCCAAACACTTCACAGGGACTCAGCCCTGCCTTCACCTTTCTTCAGATTAAGATGCTCGGCTAGTGTCGCTCTGGCAGATGGAGAGGAGCACGGAGGGCAGGATTTTATTTTAATTATCCTTCCTGATGAGCTGAAAAACAACTGAAAATGCAAACCAGCTAAAATCAACCCAAGTGACAATAGGAAATCGGAGAGACCACAACACACTGCACCTTCGTTAGGAGCTGGCTGGCTGGTGGGGGGCGAAACACAAGCAAGAGGGACTTCAGCTGAGAGGTTTCTCGGCAGAAGATGGGCTGATGGCTTCGTTTGTCCAGCATCAGGAGGGAAGAGACGGTGGGAGGGAGGGAGATATAAATGGGGCCTGGAATGGTCCTTACACAGGTAAAAGAAGGAATCGGGGGATTTGCCTGGCTTCCCCCCGCAACAGCAAACGCTGAGGAGGGGACGGTGGCTCTGAAGCCGTGGGGGGAGGCGCGGCAGCTTCTGGGGCAGCTCCGCGGGTCCTGCCCCGGGAGAGAGGTCTCACTGGGGCTCTGGGTCAGGCACCCACGGGCCGGCCGCTGAGACACCCTGCGAGCTGCTGTACCACCCATTACCCGAGGTGCCCTCCCCGAGCACACTGACCTGGACCTCCCGCTTTTCCAACCACCCCCTTGATGCACGAGGGCGTTTTCACACCTCCTTCCCTGCCGGCAGCTGCCCAGGGCACCCAGAGGAGCTCCCCAGGCCGTGGGGACCCCGGGGCTACCAGAGGTGCCGGGAGGTGGTGGCTGTCACCGGCTCAGCGACTGCCACCACCCTCGCGCCCTGCAGAGCCTGTGTGCACCTGCGCAGGCAGCAGCGCGGGCAGCGCGGGCAGTGCGGGCAGAGCAGGCAGAGGAGGCAGAGCGGGCAGCACGGGCAGAGCAGGGCACGGCCGACCTGCCTGCTCTTCTTGTGCAGCTCCCTCATGCAGAAAGGTGACAGAGGCAGCCTGCCTGGCCAGCACAGAGACTGCGTGAGCAACGGCGATTCTGGCGTGCCCTAGTTTCAAGGTGCTTGTCCTTACAACCTTCATCTTCTTTTAACATAAATAATACAAACGCACCTGCCCATTTATATTTGCAAATGGGCATCTAAGGGACAAAAGGAAGGTTAAAATACAGCTTTGCTCTTTCTCTTTCTACCTCTCAGCAAGCTGAAGTGGTCAGCCTTCAAAAATTGTCCACGCACTACGTATGCTTTTGCTTGTTTTCCTCTGCAGTGTGCCTTTAATTACACAGGTAAACCAGAATTTCTTTTCATCTTCTAACTCACACCAGAATACCTGTCTTTAGAAGTTCTTTCCTACTCTTTCCAGCTGGCCTGCCTACCTAAAAGCACTTGCCAATACATCTGTGCATTGTTAATAATAACAGTTATCTGATGAGTGCCAACAGCAGGCTCAGGGCTGCAAACGGTCCAAACAAAACACGTTCCCTGCTCCAAGGGCAGAGGGTGCATATCGCCATTCATGCTTCAAAAAACCAAATTCCAGTACTCAAAACCAGATCTCTCTTCAACTTTAACAAACAGTCTAAGCTTTACAGTTCGCTCCCTTCATGTAATTCTTTTGGATGATGTGGTTAATAAAAATCAGATCTATATGATCATTGCCCACCTCTTCTTCTGCCAAGTGGGATTTTCATAGTATCTTGTTAATATCAAATTAACTAAATGAGTATAGCAGTCTGATCTAGTAGAAGTAGACAAAAATGCAAGCTAGAAATGAAGACAGCAGGTATTGACTGGGAAAGGTTAAAATACAATGCATCGGGCGCGTGTTGGTTTTGGAGCGGCCAGAGCCTGGCTGGGGGAGTCTGGGTGAGGAGCCACGGATGTCCCGGGAGCGGGGACCAGGGAGGTGACGGGCTCCAGCCACTGCGTCCTGCTCGGTTAGTGCTGCTCTTTGCAGCCGTTCCCCTAAATTCATAATGAGGCCAAAACAATGATTTATGATGAGGCTTCTTAGAGAAAGGGACAGTGCCACCAGCGGAGCTGTGAAACCTGCAACCGCTCAGAAGTGCTCGAGGGCGTTTTCTGCCCCAGGAGCCGTATTTTACACCTGCTCAACCACATGAAACCACCAGTTGGCTAAAGCTGGCCACAGACGCAACGAGATGAAATGAAAGACGGTATTTTGAGTAAACATTTTCCTTTTTCCAATTGCCTGAAAAAAACCCCCAAAGCCCCTAAAAGACTTTAAGAAAAGGAAAATTTCTTTCCTTTCTAACTACAGAGCTGCAAACCCTGTGCTGAAAGAACATTTTCACCCATCCGTCCTCCTCTGCAGATGCTCCCACCGCCCTCCCCGCCCCGCCAGCGTGTCCCCCCCGTCTGACACCTGCGAGAGGGGCCAGACAGCAGGAGCAACTGCAGAGAAAGGATTTACACTCCAAAATAAGGTAAGGTCTGACAGATCTGCACTGCTGCTAGAGTTCAGCGGCAGTAAAACATTTTCCCTCTCATTAAAGTGTTACTTTTAAAGAGATATTTAGGAAAAAAGCTTAAAAGCAAAGATTTAAACCAATTCAAAGCCCATAACTGCAGTAACTCCCTGTGCTCTGCACCTCCTATTTCATTTCTTTGATATTGCTCTCAAGAAGTCCGTCACACACATTTCCTCAGGATTTCAAGGGGATATTATTACCATTTTTTTCTTAAAAGCAACATTTTCAGTGTTTCATCTAGGCCTTGGGACACATTAAAGCGTCTTTTCATTATCGCAGCCTTACCACAGATGTAAATAGAGCTGGCCTTTGCTTTGTCAGTAGTGCTGGCTTTGTTCTTTATTCGGAGATGTTTATGCAGAAGTACGAGCCACGCACACCCCAGCACGAGGGTGCAGGCAGCTCCCTTTCTCGTGCTGAGGAGTCACTTCGTTTGGCCCGTTATTAACCGGTACATAAACACACATTGCTTCTGGGTAGCAGCGAGTTAATTTTAAAAGAAGGTGCCAAGTCAACCAGTCCACAATTTTAACACCGTCTTTCATTCTAATTCTCCTGGTTGATGTGCGGTTGGCTCCAGCACTGAAAAGAAAAACCAGACCAACCCACAACGTGCCTTAGCATCAAACGGGCAGGGTTACCCCTCGGTTGCGGATATTTCTTCAACCCATTCAACAACAACAAAACCACAGCACCCGCAAACCTGCCTCCAGCTGAGCGGGACCAGATGCCTTAGTTTCACTTTTGCACATCCCAAACCGCCTAGAGATACATTGCAAAACCCAGCACAGCTTGGATGATTCCTTGACATTGGTTAAATTTAGCTCTGAAACATCTTTGTGACTGAAGCCTTCTCCCATTGACTGAATTACCTTTCCCCCTCTGCAGACATCTGTCTGAAGCTTCTGCTAAAAGCGACATTGCGTCACCTCCTTCCACTACTGAGTAGCGGTGAAGCTGTTTTATTGGAAAGAAACAGCATTTTTCCTCTTTAAAAGTATGTCACAGGGATGCCCTTTGCTCATTTTAGAACGTTTTAGCCTCTCTGCCACCTCCTCCGCGACCTGCAGGTCTTCTTCAAAATGCCCACCTCATGCACGCCGTTGGGCTATTTTATTAAAATAATCAAAATGGTCCTTTGTTTCTTATGACACCAGGCACCAGGAAATTATTTCCCAGCAGTCAAGCTCAGAATGTTCTCTTACAGGTGATTATTGTTGATCATCCAGTCATGAGCCAAATTCACCCAAATCAATTTTACTTTTAAAATTAATTTATATAGTCTCCCTTTTTTACTCTGTAAGTTTAAAATTTTAGGCTACACTGATGTTAAATTTTTTACCTCTGTCTTCAAAACTAAGAGAGTGATAAACAAGCTTAAAAAAAAAGAGGGAGAAGAGAAAGAGAAAAGGTCTCCCCAGTAATCCAGGAGCTGGGCTATGAGGAAGAGCAGAAGAACGTTTCATGCTGGGCAATATCAGTGTAAGAAATGGAACGGCCATACTGGAGAGGGAGAAAACCCAGAAGCAAGCCAGTTACAGCTGCCTGGTCTCAGGGCTGGGTCCAGGCTACGTAAACTTTAATATACTTTGGAGCAGGCCAGCATACATTGCAATGCAGTAAATGCAACCGGGAAGTGCAGCAAATGGGAGTGAGACAAGTGCAAAGCGGACGGAGCATCGCACGCAAAGGTAGGCAGAGACATCGACAAAGGACCTATGCTGCAGAGTTAATGCGCTCCTCTGCTACACCAGTGCTATGACCACTTTATAGCTCTTTAACAAGGGAAATTTATAGCCCTAAGTCAGACAGATGTTGCTGATAGAAAACACAAAGGTCCGTACTAAAAACAGTGCAGGTATTCAATCTGAGTAATACATGCTGCCTTTATATAGATGCACGCCTCACTGATACGAACTTAGGTAGTTAAGTGTGAACCTTAGCTTCATTATCATCACTCATTGCTTTTCTTCTGCGTGTACAATTAGCTCTTCTACAGCAGCTAATGAATCCAGTAGCTTATGAACCATTAAAAAGCAAGTTACTAAACAGGAGTGAAAAAATGCCAGAAGGCTGCCTTGGCACCACCACTGCTGCCTGGCTTGGGGATCACTTTGAGATTTTAGGCAGTTGCTTTCTTGGACTTTCAATATGGCAAACTGCAACGGAGTGGCCACCACTGTCTTGGTCTTTTGGATAAGGCTTTGATTTGATGCCTTTCCGCTCCCCCGCAAGCCTGGCGCCGCGTCACCCCCGCCACAGCTGCCCCTGGGAGGAGCGGGGGACGGAGGCCGGAGCCCCCAGCCCAGTGCCAGCTCTGGAGCACGGGGAGGCTGGCCTAATAATAAGAACGTGACAAACAGTATTAGTAAGGTTCCTCTGCCTGAGATTTCCAAGCTCTTTACTGAGAAGGCAAAAATAGGTCTCATGAAGGCCAGAGGGCACCATTAGTCCCCTCTCCCAAGGGTGCACATGAAAGCAGAGATGTCATTTACTGAAAGTCATAGGGCAAACTCTAACAGATCAATGTCACAGCTTTTAGCCACAGATAACTTGTGATGCCAGCAATTTACTTACCTATACGGTCAGAAAAATCAATCCCATCATTACATGAACCTCTTGTTTTTTTACATTCTCGGCAGATGAAAGTAGGTCAGATGCCATCAGCATGCACAGGGCATCCCTCTTTTAGCAAGGCCAACCCCCAAATCTACCAAACTCTACCCACCGCTTATGAATTTGTGGGACGCCACAGATAAGCAAGGTTCAAGCGTGCGTCTGTAAGCTAGCCTGTGTATTTGTAGGAATACACAAATCTTTGATAACATATGCATAAATATAAAAGAAAGGGTGAACTGGTGAATCATAATATTTCACAGTCAAGTTTGTGCTGGGAGACATTGTCACGTTGGTTTGTTGTTCAAATTAATGACATTATAACTTCTGCTTTAGAAATGGCATTTTCCTTTCCCAATTGGGGCAAATGAAGCCCAGAAAGCTGAAGGATCAGGCCCACAAATCCCGGGGCTGCCCGCTTTCCTCTAGGATCCCCTATGTCAAGATTCAGACGACCCCTGTACAGGGGCTGTGAGCACAGTTACTCTCTTTCGGAGAGAGCCCTCTGGTCCCAGCGGCAGTACCTCTCCCCGGTCCGGAGCAGGGACGGGAGTCCAGCCGGGATGGGAGTCCAGTGGGGATGGGAGTCCAGCTGGGATGGGAGTCAGTCCAGCGGGGATGGGAGTCCAGCGGGGATGGGAGTTCAGCTGGGATGGGAGTCCATCAGGAGCAGGAGTCCATCAGGAGCGGGAGTCCAGCAGGGACGGGAGTCCAGCGGGGACGGGAGTCCAGCCGGGACGGGAGTCCAGTGGGGATGGGAGTCCAGCTGGGATGGGAGTCAGTCCAGCGGGGATGGGAGTCCAGCGGGGATGGGAGTCCAGCAGGGACGGGAGTCCATCAGGAGCGGGAGTCCAGCAGGGACGGGAGTCCAGCGGGGACGGGAGTCCAGCGGGGACGGGAGTCCATCAGGGACAGGAGTCCATCAGGAGCGGGAGTCCATCAGGGACGGGAGTCCAGCAGGGACGGGAGTCCAGCGGGGACGGGAGTCCATCAGGGACGGGAGTCCGGCAGGGACGGGAGTCCGGCGGGGACGGGAGTCCAGCAGGGACGGGAGTCCGGCAGGGACGGGAGTCCAGCGGGGACGGGAGTCCGGCAGGGACGGGAGTCCAGCGGGGACGGGAGTCCAGCGGGGACGGGAGTCCATCAGGAGCGGGAGTCCATCAGGGACGGGAGTCCAGCAGGGACGGGAGTCCAGCGGGGACGGGAGTCCATCAGGGATGGGAGTCCGGCAGGGACGGGAGTCCGGCGGGGACGGGAGTCCATCAGGGATGGGAGTCCGGCAGGGACGGGAGTCCAGCGGGGACGGGAGTCCGGCAGGGACGGGAGTCCAGCGGGGACGGGAGTCCAGCGGGGATGGGAGTCCATCAGGGACGGGAGTCCATCAGGGACGGGAGTCCATCAGGGATGGGAGTCCGGCAGGGATGGGAGTCCGGCAGGGACGGGAGTCCAGCGGGGACGGGAGTCCATCAGGGACGGGAGTCCATCAGGGACGGGAGTCCATCAGGGACGGGAGTCCAGCGGGGACGGGAGTCCATCAGGGACGGGAGTCCAGCAGGGACGGGAGTCCATCAGGGACGGGAGTCCATCAGGGACGGGAGTCCAGCAGGGACGGGAGTCCAGCAGGGACGGGAGTCCAGCGGGGACGGGAGTCCAGCAGGGACGGGAGTCCAGCAGGGAGCCCGCGGAGGCGGGGGTGGGGAAGGAGGGTCGACGGCAGCGCTGCGCACACACGCAGCTGCAAAAAACCCTCCAGGCTTCAGCAACGCTACAGTTTTTCCACACCTGACATACATAGGTGGTTTTTTTTTACAATTACAAAAGAAAGTTTATCTTCCAAAAATAATAGAGTATTGTAGGAGTTTTCTTTTGAGACCTCCTTCCTGTGTATCACGGCCATTCTGAAAACGTGAGCTCTGGCAGCAGGCAGGCAATGTGCTGCAGCTGCTTTAACAGACATCTTTTCTGGAGTGCGCGCTGCTCGTACGAACAGACAAGCAAAAGTCACTCCGGCTGCAACCAGACGTCGCTGACAGGTCAGTAACAGCCTGAGTAGCGGAATGTAAATCAAGATTTTAAGACGTCCTTTCCTGGCACAATACTGAACTTCTGACTACACCTATATTCATCTCCTCACTTTATTGCTGTCTTCCATTCCTCCCCGTTGCAATACCGACTGGGAAATTAAAATGAAAGTCTTTACCAAGAGACAAGCTCTCTGTAAATCCTCTGGCCCGCCCCGAGGAAGCGCGCTGCGAGGCCGCGCGGGGAGGCGCCAGGGCCGGGCGCCCCTGCTGAGGATCCGTCCGGCGGTGCTCCGCACGCCTGTCTGTCTGTCCGTCCGTCTGGGGAGCAGGAGGCCGCGCGCCCCCGAGCCGGCCGGAGGCAGGGATTACGTCAGCCTTCAGGCTAAGGGGCATCCTTCCAGCACTGACACATTCAGCAGAGCCGTCTCGTCCGGGCAGCTGAGCAGTGCACCAGCCCTGCTCTGGATTTGGCCCGTAATAAATTAACAGAGAACAGCGTTTCCAGCAGACGATCTGAACGCTGTCAGGTCTAATGAGTTTTCAGCTCCAGACAGAATCGGCCAATATACAGGCAATGATGGAGAAATCCCAGTGGACTGCAAGAGGGGATGTTTCATATTCACATCATTAGAGTTTCTAAACCTTCATGTATTTTCTAATTATGCAGAAGTAACAGTAGCAGCGCTGTGAGTAATTTATCAGCACCCATGTATTTTAAATTAATCCCTAACAAGCATGTATTAATGTGACACAGCAGCATTACGTAAAGTAGGAAAGACTTGAAAAACCAGGGTCCTTGCTGTCTTGAGCAATGTCATTATCATTACCATAGAGCCGCTCTCCAAAAAGCAGAGCATTCGAACAGCGAGCGATTTTTCCCCGAGGCGCGCTCTGCTTCGCCTCCGTGGTGCAGCCTCAGTTACGGCGTTAACCCACGGCGAGCTGCTGCGCCGGGCTCCACCGCAGCCACACGCGCTGCCTGACCCGAGGAAACCGGTCACCTCTGCAGGGCAGCCCTGCTCTTACAGAGAGCGACTTCTGAGCAGTGTTGAGACGTAGGTGAGCTGGAAAGCCTAAACCACAAACACCAGTAGAGCTGATAGACAAATGCCATCTGTTATTGAAGATAAAGGAGACGTTTATTCAAATATTTGTTATTACGTGTTGACCGAAAGCTTCGTTGAATCCTGGCTTGTCTGCTGAAATTCGTAAAACGGTTCAGCCACCTTAAGCCCGGTTCCATCCAAACGTTTCCTTTCCAAGGAGTAGATGATGGATGTGCCGTTAATTTTAGTTCCTGTAAGGATACATTTTCCTCTCCAATCCATAGGCTTAAAGACATTAGATCACTTCATGGGAACCCATTTCTTTTGTAATTATGTCACATTTGATTTCCTGCTGTCTTTAAAACTGCCTGTTAGCCATGTGGCGGAAAGGGGGTTCGACAGATTAAAAGAAACGCCTCGCCACAAGTAGATCATCTATCATTCATGCAACGGAGAGGCTGTGGTCCCTCTGCACACATACATTCACCTTTTAATATTTGTGCACACCCCCACCTACATCAAACAGGGAAGGGAGAGAGAATATACGGGCGAGTAAGTTTTTCACACCTTCTGTGTTGAAAAACAGTTAAACCACAGTAATTTTTCTGATTAATAGCCACGTTGCCTATCAAAGATCTGTACAGCTTGTATTGGAAGCTATCGCTTTTCTCTGATGTTCTATTCTTCAAAGTCCATAAATACAATCGCACTTCAATATTTTTGTCAGGCATTTGTTATGACGACTGTGTTGTTTTGCTTGATGCCAAGAACACAGAAAGCTTAAAACCGCTAATCATAGTTTTATCCAAAGGCAAAAGCAAAGCATTTGTATGAATGCTCTGCTAGAGACAAGTCCTTCATCTTCACTAGCAAAATAAATTTTGAAATTAAAAATCAAGGAGTTTAACTGCAGATGAGACCCTTAGTGCTGCGTGCACAGAGTTCGCTATGGTGTTTTTAATAGGCTCTAATGATGATCTCAATATCGTTTGATTGCACGGAATGCATAAAAATCGCACAGCAGCTATTGGTTCATAATTCGAGGCTTTTCCTTACCTAAACCGCTTGCTGGTAGAATTTATTTCCTTTACCTCCTGTCTTCACACAACCTTATCATCAGAGGAAAGCAATGAGCTCTTTATCTTACAACTGGGTGCAATGTGCTAGTGCTTCAGAAGGCATTACGGTCGTCATGTCTCCCTCTCTCCTAACGGGTCCGGGGCGGTGCTGTGCTCCCGCCCCGCCGCCCGCCCGCGGGACCAGCCGCCCCGCCGCAGCCTGCCCTGACCCAGGGCCCCGGGAGGGACCGTACGCGGGGGTCCCCCCCGCCCACGGCCAGCTGGGGTGGATCCAGCGGGATCTTTGGAGCCGGGAGGGACGCGCCGGCCTCGCCAGTGCCACTGCAGCCCCACCTCGTACAGCCCGTTACAAGGCACTGCCCGAACAGCAGGGGAGGGTTAGTTACCCCGGGTGCTTTTAGGGGAAGGTATTTCAAAATCCTTTTGATGGGTTTAAGGAACGTTCTTTTAATTTCCAAGGAATTTGGGGTCAATTCGTTCATTTGTTCTTTCACTGTTTTTTCAGATAAACGTTTATTTTCTGCTTTGGTGCTAATCTGTCTAATGTTTCTTCTTTTCTTTTGAGCAAATCGTTTTCTGTATCAGCTTTAGTTTTACCAGCTAAACAAGTTGTACTTAAAGTTCTTTTCAAGAGATACCTCACCAGTCTCCTTAACATATTTACATGCTTTTCCTGCTACATGTTTCCATGTCAAAGCACCTATCTTCAGCATGGGCGACCAGAGCTGCAGACAGAAACGCAAAGCCTCTCGCCATCGCGTGCTTTTCTATCTGCTCTTGCTGAACTATTCAGACTTGATGAAACCGTGAAGAGAGAAAAAGGGGAACCATCTTAAGGGCCATACTTAACATGACTCCCTGTGTCCTAAAAACTGTAGTTTTATATCATATTTTATGTGAAGTCCAGAAAGGCCTCACATCTGGAAAGAACCACTTTTGAGAAAACTGATGAAGAGGAATTTCAAGTGCTGAACGTACCCACAGAGGCGTAAATAGAACAGTATCGCCTTCTCACAAAACACTAATTAAGAGCAAAATATTACTGAAGTGTCTGGGCAAGCTATGCAAGTGCAATGAGAAGTGAAGCCTCCACACAGGAGGCACAAGGAAAGCAGACTCCTCGGTGTCCTCAAGTCAGCTATCACTCCCATGTGTCCTGAAGTAATGGAAACTTTAGCCTTAGCTGTGAATTTCATACTGTGTTGCAAAAAATTCCTAAAAATAGTATCTAAGCTAATAGTATCTTGAAGGCTGTGGGCCTGTTTGACTCCTCCAGGCACTGAGCCTAAAGCCTGTATTGACAGCAGAAGCAACGTCGTGTCCAACTCTACCCAATACTCATGAACATCAGTGCCAGGTAGCAGTAACCAACTGTAAGAGCAGGAACCATCATGTCCAAAGGATCTTTGGCCTTTCTACTGAAATTCCTAACAGGCCTGGCAATTAGTGCCATTTTCAGGAGAAAAAATTAGGAACTGACTTCAGAACAGCAAGTCATTTCATCTGAGGCACGGGGGAGCCATTGGATGGTCGAGTCGTTTTGTCAGGGATATCCTTGAAACCATTGCTGAGAAAAATAGAGAGTTCTACAATAAAATATCAGCCCTTTGAGGCCTTCTTTGTCCTCTTAGCTTTAGTTAACAGTGATTAACTACATTGGTAATGGTGTGATATGAGCCACCTTCAATCTCCCACAAAAGGGAGAAGGACCTAATGAAAGATCTTGCTAAATGTTACCTGCCTCAATATTTTCTCCTATAAAGTCTTGTCACATCAGATCAATTTCGAGGAAACCTTCTGAAATTTCAGGTTTTCAGTCAAGTGCACTAGCGGGTCAGCTGTGTTTGTCAACGATCAAACACAAACTTTGCAAGTTATTTTACAGAAGTCTCTTAACACAGATATCTGCTATCAATTAAAAGAAACCACCAGAAATTCAAGAGCAATTTATATTTCTAAATGTCTAGAAACATGTTCTGCTTCTACTGAAGTTTAAATACAGCCAAGTTTACATAAGAATTACTAATTGGTTGTAAAGGTCATGCTTTTTGAATATATGCATATTGGAGGTCTGAAACCTATTAGACTGTGGTATTATACTTAGGCTCAGTGCTGAATTTGGATTAAATGGTGTTATATTGATTTGATGAGCTGCTCAGATATGCTGAAGCTTTAATTGAATGTATTAGAAGATGTTAATTCTAACAGATACACCCTTAAAAGTAGCAGCTTAGTGATTTGAAATTGCTTTCTAGTACAGGCCTTTGCTCGTTTTCAAGAAAGAGAAAGAGGTATTTTGGAGTCCTTAATCTGAGACTGTATGTTAATAAATATCTAAGGAGAGGTTCTTTCTTTTCCTTTTCCATATGGATGAATGCCCTTTGAAAGTCAAAAGGGAATTGATGTAACCTATTGATTGCCATTTAAATGCCTTTATAAGGTAATTAGTGCAAAATGTAGAATGTTTCTGAGCAGAAACAAGCAACAACCATGAAAACACAGGAAGGCCCATTTGGTTCTTAGATATACTGGGGGGACAAAGGCCCTGATGCGAAGAGTCACCAACAAGTGACGAGCATGAGTAGTGCTTGTTGTGAAACTGTTATCAAAAATAGGCTCTCTTCTTGTAACTTGACAGCAATATCATGCCGACAGCAGTTATTGTGCAGGCTTGAAACAGCAATGGTGTATCTAGCTTTAATCTACATAGCTGGGAGAGCGTCTATCTGGGAGACATTGCAATGTTTAGGGAAACAGCCAACGCTATAAAATAGGTCACTAGCTGGAGTCTGCCCGGGTCTGAAGTGGCTGAAAGTCATTACCATCTGTTCATCTGAAATGAGGTGCTGGTTTCGTTCCAGTTCCTACCAGATAGGTATGCACACTGTAAAAGAAATCTTCAAAAGTGTTCCTAGTTGGAAATGGGGTTGGCAGAAAGGAGCTGTGGACTGAAGGCTCTAAAGGAGCTCCTTCTAGGACACGCAGACAAGATGGTGGGTATCTGAAGCTCATTTGTGTCGTCCCTCTATGATGCATTAGGAGGCATTTTTCCTTCCTTTGTCAGTCTAGCACCTTTCACTGGCCAACAGCAGCCATTAAGATCAATATCTGACTAATATCTTTGAGAAACATTTTAGCTTTACAGCTTTAGGAAGAGATATACACATACAAGCTTCTTTATGGGATCCTGGAGATACTGTCCTGTGCCTCCTGTGTGAAGTCATGGCCCAGCTACAAAGCCAAGTTACTGTTCTTGGTGCCTCCACACATGTGCTGACCTCCTGCTCACAGCCAGGTAACCTCTCCCGTCTCTAGGGAAGAGTTAGCTACCTCTCAGATGCCACAGCCAGAGCGTGTGTACACACGCATGGGCAACCAGTGTAAGGAAGGACTGCACTAACTTGCTCAGGCAGCCATCCCCCCAGTTAGAAGGTTCCTTTCGCACTGGGTAGATGATCCTGACCCACTCAGCCAGCTGCTGCTTCAATTGGTTAAATGCTGGTGGGGAATGGGCGGAGGAGGATATTCACCCCTCAGAGGGAATAAGCATCACGCTGTACCCAGGAGAACTCACGCTCGCTCTGACTCAGACCCCTGTCACTCCCACTGCCGCTCTAGGAGCAGTGAGAAAAGCGTTTACAGGGAGAAAAGAACCCAAACCACGGGGCAGGCACGGGCTGTGCAGCAGGCGCTCAGCAACCAAGTGTCCTCTAAGAGTTATTTCAAGTTTCAGCCATCATTACCATCTTATTAAGTAGCTAATAAAGACTGTACAACAAAGTATTTATGTGAACATATGCATTTAATCTAAGGCAAAGCTTTTGCCCTTCTCAAATCAGCTGAAGAAGACTCTAATTACAACAGTTTCACGGCTGCATCGCTCTATTCAAATTAATTACTCTGCAGAAGTTAATACAACTGAAGTTATGTTGTGTGTCTTGAAAACGCCGAGGAGAGAGAAGCACCACTTAGGGCCCATTCTCCTTCCCAGCTGGCCCGTCCGGATCCGCCGGAGCAGGCGTTACGCCCCGCTCCACCACCGCCGGGCTCTGCTCTGCCTCCTCTCCCTGCCTGACGGAGCCGGCAGCTCCTGACAGATCCTCCTCATTCACAGCCCCGCGTTCTCCAGCACCAGGAGAGAGTCACAGCTCATCTCAAGACTATTAACAGCACAACAAAGTATTCATACATTTACTAGACTTTGTATCCTTTCACACGAAACACTCATTCCTTTGATCTCTTGGTGAGAAGGGATTTCCTTCTTATGTCAAACTATTAAGGAAATGAAGAAACACCCCCATACAATCCCTCTTTCTGTATGAATGGTAATGAGATACTCAGAAGAAGGCTTTTTTCCCCCCAAGAACAGTATAGTGACTGTAAACAGCACCGATATTTCTAATCAAGTTGCGCTACCACTTCTGACAGGTCCACTCAACTCATTTTTGCTGTGCAGATAATACTGCCTCAGGCTGATAATTAAGCAGAATACAAATTTTTACACACTCACGTCACCCTCACAAGGTCAGTGTTTATCTTACAGGATTTAATAAAAACAGAAGTCGTTGTGACATACCAGCCACCAGAGTTAATTAAGAATTACTGAGTTCCTATTTTTATATAAAGACATTACATGTAAGTAAGGCAGAGTACAAAAGCTTCATAAAATACCTTTGCATTCACTTCCAGCTTTACATCAGATTTATACCACACATGTAAGTGTGTGTGTGGTTGTGTATTGGAATTTTAAGCAAATTCAAGGAGCCATCAGTATTTAATCAGCCTACAGCAGCAAGGTTTTTTTTTGTCTCCCTCCTCCCTCACACTTGCGCCTGGCCAGTATGCGTGACAGGCAATAATTAGTCCTGCAGCACTGACCACTTTTCTACACAAAAAAATGTTCATTTGAATGGCATCTGATTGGCACTGCTGAGAGAGAACCAAGAGCTCCCTGAAAGGGCTGAGCATTTCAGCTCGCCCTTGGAAAGGCCAGAAATAAGAGCTTTTCAGGTTGCAACGTTTTTAGCTACATAAAAGTGGTCTGAGGTCATATTTAGAGTTTTTAATGACCCTCACCAAACCCTCTGCCGTTCAGCTTGTGGCTTGGCAAGTGGAGAAAGAAAGAACGATCTTAAACAAAAGTGTATACTCCCCCCACCCCCAAATACTGCAAACCCAGCATTTCCCTAACCAAGGCGAATTCACACCGGTGTTCTGGGGTACAAACGTTTCACCCCTGACTGCTTGATACAGGCACAGCCAGAGGCTGGCGAGCAATGAAGACACAGCAACAACTATTGCAGCAATCAATGCACCATATAGAAACGAACGGCAACACATGCCTCCCCTCCCCCTTCTCGTTCTGGCAAGTGAACACCGATGTCGGCTGGCATTAACGGCCGCCAGCTGGGCAAACAGAGCAAGTAGGTCAAGAGCATCACTCCTCCACGAGTTTTCTTTGCTAAATATTGTGCTAACGACTGCATTATTGCTCATCAGACTGAGGTTCTGAAACTGTGTTAAAACCCCTTCCCGTGATAGCAGAGGTCAGGTTTTCCATCTTGAGATGTTTCAGGTTGAGCAAAACCACCCATTTTTGATAAAATGCCTTTTGATACTGAAATCTGCACTCAGGCCTGTCCTGATGGCACAAAGCAGCTTTCACCAGAACAGCTATTACAGTTGGGTAGAAACAAACGACCGAAAACCATATATCAGGCACTTACAGTTTAGAAAAGCTCTAATGGAGATTTAACAGACTTACTCTAAAGAATTCTTTGGTTGAGCCTGAATCCAAAGTGCCATAGGCTATTTCGGTTTGTTTAGCCAGGTCCTCTGCGCTCTCTATGGGAGAAACCATCCTTTCCACCGTAAGGAAGGCAGCAAGATTAGCAGTGTAGGAAGAGATAATGATGAGCGTGAAGAACCACCAGACTCCTCCGACAATTCGCCCTGAGAGAGATCTATGGAAAAACACAGATCATCAAATTGCTTTGAAGACATTCCTTGATCTTTTTTTTTTTTCTCATTGAAGAGAAATTCACATGCACAACCCTTTTGTTCAGTATCTGTGAACGGGCGGACTGCGAGCCAGTTCCCGATAGCCTTCCTCAGGAGATCAAACTCGGCGTGCATCTGGTCTCACCTAGTTAAACTCTCTCTCCCGTCTTCCAAAACCAAGGACAGTCAATTAAGAAACAATTCATCTGAGCCAACCCCATCGGAGGCTGGGAGAGGAACAAGCTCTCCTGACTTCCACGGACCCTTTGCTGGAGAAGTCTTTTGCCAGAAGACTTTTGACTTCTCTGCTTGCCCAGCCTTTCCCCGGGGCTGGATTTGCCTGCTGCGATACGCCAGCATCGTGTCTCTTTGGGGGCTGCCCCGCGTGGAGGACACGAATGTACCTTTTACTGCATCGACTCTCAAAATGTAAGACATAGTAAACTGCAAAAAGGCATCTGAGTAAACATGCAAAGGAATGAAACAAAAATGATCCGGTATCCTTCTCCCATCACAACCAGCAGGAATTATAGACTGAATCTGCATATTGAAGTGAGGAGAGAGGCTGATTTGTTTTATGGTTTATGTTAATTAAAATTTGCATGTTGCACTGTTCCAAGTCAAGCTTTATAGCCACCAGAGCAACAGAGAAGGAAGCAGAAAAAAATTTGTGTTTTTTGGTTTTTGTTTTTTAAAAGGATACACAAGGACTAAAAAAAAGCCTATTTGTAAACATATAATTACAAAATGCCTAGTGGTCAGGAGGTCTAGATCCTGTCAGTAAGAGCTCTCTCTTGATGCTTTAAAGCAATTCAATGTCAGGCTCAGAATATTTGTTCGGGGCTGAAGGATGCCAGTGCCATGCGCTCAGCTGGGTGGGGAATTTTACCTCCGTGTATAGTGCTCATTCTTCAAACACAGCATGTTGACCAGGAATCATTTCAGGACCTGAGACAAAGCTATTTCATATGTTTTCCCTTAACTCTACCGATACCAGTGGAGGAAGAATCAATCCCAGATACATTAAATCCGTGGAACCTGGGTGCTGTAGTCCTCAGTTTGTGTGAAGGGAAGAAATAGAAAGCAAGAGAACTCTTACCTGTTTATTTGTTTCCTTCAAGCCCCTCAGTGCCATCCCAAGACAGTGGGTACAAGTTGTCCTACCAACAGATGGAGACAGGAAAAAAGCAAAAGTCTCGTGACGTGCCCCACCCCACCCACACAGGGGGGTTAGCTGGTAAACTGGCCAGAGCCTGAGATGGCCTGAGCCATTAAAAAAATCCCATTAAATTATCAAGAAAAAAAGAAAGGAAAAAAAAAATCCATCCGACATTAAAGAACACACCAAAGAAAAAAAATCGCCAACACAATAAAAACAGAGAGAGCAATCTGAAATAGCTTAGAGGAATGTGGAGAAACAAACTACGAGGTGAAGCACTGCTATTCTCCATTCTCCTCTGTCCAAGACACTGAAGCAGCAGCTCCCACTGAGAGGGCAGATGCAGGCTGGTTCCTATGGATTACCGTACGCACCGCCTGCCAGCGGTTAGCACCCCAAGGACTGCTGCGCCAAGTCCATACCAACGTGCAAGGCGGTTCAGGTGGTTACCAAGCTTAGGGAAGCTCGAGGAGTGATGCATCACCTCGCTGTCCGTCGGGAAGCAATGACTTTTGAGGTGGGAACTCTGAGAGACATCTCAACCGCTCTGGCCTGCCTGCGCTTCCTCAGGGCAGGCACACACCCGCCAGACAAGCACAGGAGGCTTCCCCGCCTTTCTTGAGGGCTTCCCAAGAGGATAAAAGGCTTCCAAGTTTCAACCTGGGCTGTGCCGCAGCTGTGCTCGCTAACAGAAGGCTACTGAGTAGCTGCAAAGGTAAGCTGCAGAAATGTAAATCCAGAATAATGTCGTAACTCAAGGAATCTCTCTGTCTCGCTCTACAATCTTTGTAGGTATCAAGTGAGTATCTTGGGATTTTACAGATGGCTGAAGCCCTTTCTGGCCAGCTCCCTTACCAGTCGGGGTCTTGGCTTTAGCCGCTTTGTAAAGCTCGATACCCTTCACACCGAATCAGCCTCTTACGTGGGCTGACGTCATTTTAGCCAACTCCAAAGCAGTGCCTGCTGAACTTGTCACGTAAGGCTCCCTTCGGAGCCAGCGGAGAGAAAGAGAGGAGACGGACACCCTCAGAAAGAGATTTATCTCACTTGCTGTAGCGTGGGGTAAGTCTGAAGGTGCCGATCTGTCTCGTGACTTTGGAGGGAACCGAGATGCCTAACTAAAACACAGCCTATTGCTTTTAGATGGCTACGTCAGGTGAAATTCATCTCCCTTTCGTTCACTGCATCACTACATACTTTCCATCTTCAGAGAAGACCTGGAGTTGAATTCCTCCTCCCGGCAGTGAGGGGGACAGTTTCAGAGGCAGACCGAGCAGGAGCCTGGCTAGCAGGTACGGCAGATGGAACATCCACGTGCCTACAGCAAGACTGGCTTTATCTGGGGTTTGCAGGTTCCCCTCTTGATTACAGTAGATCTTGAAACAGGAAGGTGAAAAAAAGACTTGCCAGGGTGTTTAGATAAATTCAATGGAACTATTGGGAACCAAACAGTATGTGTTCATTCTCCCTGTAGTTTCCCATAGGAAAAGTCTTGCACTGGTAGCTGCCCCTTCTGTCAGCAGGGTTGCTGGGATGAAGATGTGCAGAAGACAAGCATTTTCCAAACCAGTGAAACCTCAAGCTCATACTGCTGTAACAATAAAAAGTCTGTGTCGAGCTGCATGCTCATATGGCATATTACCCACAGAGAAAGGTAACAATATCTTGCCCCGGAGATCTTGCAACCTGCACGAACCAAGTCAGACAGATTCAGCACTGTAAAATGGAGAGCAGCTGAGGGGCAGGGGAAGGTGGCACGGCTGGATCCCTTGACGAAGGCGGCACTTCCCCGAGGGTCCTGCGTGCAAGAGAGGGGTCTTGCTAGATGAGGACCAGAGCTGTTCTCAGAAGAGTTGAGGTCACTTGAAAGAAAACTGGATGTCACTACAGAGTTGTTTCTCCCAGAGCCTTCCAATGAGCACAAAAAGGAAGATTAAACTGCTGCTACTACAAGCAGTCTGGGCCGACATAGCCGTAATTGGTGGTAGCACAGGATGGGGCAAATGAAAACCAAAACAAACCACAAAGCTGACACTGAAGGAAAGACAGAGAGAGCCGAAGAACAAGAACACAGACAAGCGTGGCCTGGCAGCCTCCTTGTCCAAAGGACCCCAGTTCCCCCAGTCCATCTGCTGATATGAAGACTCCTTATACCCACTGCAGGGGCTGGTGTAGAGGGGTGTGGGAGAAAAAGGGTTAGTACATAAACAGCGGGCTGGCAATAACAGAGTATTTGTACGGTTTGTACAAACACAGAAATGTTTGTCCATTACCCAGATAATAATTATAGAAAAATCAATCACAGCTTTTAATACCAGCACCACTTCTTCTGATGAAGACATACCTGTCCAAGTGTGCACTGTTGTAATTTAAAAACAAACAACTAATGCTTTATCCCAACATGTCATTTTCCAAATTACCTCAATAAATAGATACTTTGCATGACATTATTTTAAAGTGAATTAGTGTGTTAACAAATGAGAGGAGTAACAAAGACCTGGGATAACCGAATTATAACTCAATTATCAAAACAAGGTCAGACGGTGTTTTCAAAAGAAGTAAACAGGAAGAGTGCATACCTTGAGAGGAAATTTAAAAGGAAGCATGGAGTCAAATGAGAGCAAATTAGTAACAAGAAAAAAACAAAATAAATATTCAAATTCACATTCAGTTTCCAGGAGAGTAATACATTCAAACAAAACCTCACTTATTTATCAAAATAGCTTGAATTTTGTTTCTACTCACGGCCATAAAACATATCTGAATTCCTATAGTACACAGAGATAATAAGCTTCTCACGCTACTCAACTTTTAACTGGGCTCTTCTGATCGATACAAGACGGTTATTGAATTGACAAATAACCCTGAACAACTTTGGTGCAAACTCTCCTTGTCCAGAACCCCTTCATATTCTGAGCACACGTTACCTGGCACCCCCCAAGCTGCGAGCTCAGCCCCTTGCTCAGACGCCCAGCCAGCCCCCTACTCGCCTCGGCCACTGAGACAGAACACAATAAATAACAGCATCTGAAGCGCTGGCTTGAGATGCTTCCACCACAGGAACTGGCAGTGGGAGTTTCAGAAACACCGAGTTACCCAGCTCTCGTTGCTACTTTGAAAGTCCCACAAAGTCATTCCCGTGGCCTTTAATAGGAGTCTCTTGAGTCTTCTGCTGCAAAAATAGGGATCTAGAAATACACCCTCTTAAATGACCAACCTCAGGAGATAATTTTTAATGAACCCCCTATCTTTTTCCATCAGCAATTAATTAATCTAGCCTCTTTGTTCCACATGAATAAAGAGCAAAATGAAAATACATGCTCTCATAGAGATTTCAAAGATACTTTCGCTCAGAACAATGTTACAAATTTGACTGTGTTTTCTCCTGATTCCATTTGCTGTTCACATCTTACATTAAAGCAAGTTTAATAATCTACTTTTGATCCATCAACTGTGCATTTGCAAGGCTTTAGCTCACTATGCAGAAAACACAGCAGCCTTTGATAGCAGAACAAAACTGCTGGAACAAATGTTGATTCCGTCAAGGGAGGCACTAACCCCCATCCTTTGGCTGCTAGCTGATTCCGTTTAGACGACTCCTATTAAATACAGAGAGGAGAGTATAGGGATATATCCTCTGGAATATCCACACAGCATACTCACCGAGGATAGATCTAACTAGTCATTAGATGTCACAGCTGTTCCACACAAAGGCAGCTGAAAGAGCCTTTATCAGCAAGTACAAAAGTGATCTCTCCAGACTGCTTGTCGGCATCTCTCTACAAGTGCTGTACGCTCTCATATAAGAAATTTATTCAGACAAAACTCACAATGGAAGAATGAAGCCCCTTTTAATGGCAATAAAATCGTATGAAACATTCATATAGTCAATGTACTGTGAATGGTGTAACCTTACAAAGATACCGATTAGGAATGGAGTACTTGGGAATAGTCCCTTCTACGGAAAAGAAATTTGACATTTAATCAACTTAAATCAACATATCGGTCAAAGGAACAATGATGTTTCTGGAATTTAAACCAAGGTATTAAGTTTCTCCTTTTTTCAGTAACAATGCACGTAACTGCCTGGAATCTGTTATCATGAAAGATAACAAAGTAACTGGACAACGCCTTCAAACGAGGGCCATGTATTAATACTGAGCTAATAGCTTCTGATGGACTGATAAAAAAAATTGGTTTACTGCTGTCTCTTTTTTTTTGGTAGGTATTTCCAAGGCACATATCACTTAGTATTGAAAAAAATTGAATATGTTCCCCTCGTTATATAAGGTAAATGGCTGAACATGTCAGAGAGTCACATGAGAGCTTAACAAAAATCCTATGCACTTCTATTTAACTGTCAATAAACAGACCTAGCGGAAACAGTGCAATGCCTGCAGCTTTCCATGTGATGTCCCAGTGCTTATTTCCCGGTCCTTTATATTGGCCACACACATGGTCAACAGCAATTTAAATACTATCACTACTCATAACCTTTAACAGCAAGCAGAGAGGCAAAGTTCCAATACAGAATTTAGGCGTAAAGCAGAAACACAGCGTATGAACAGGAGGAGAAGGCTAACAGCTGTAACTATACAGAGAGGCAGCACACCCAAACACCGAAAACTAACGCATGGTCACACCCAGGCAAAAACGTGTGCGTGTTTTACGTAGGATGTATATGCATCTGTCAGTAAGTATGAAGTCTAATTGCTGCTATCAAGACTTTTGAAATATCCGCATGACTTGCATCAAATACCAGCAGGCATACGGCAGTATCTCTGAAAGTCCTGGATTTCTCTGCGATCATTAGGAGACGTGAATGTGCAATGACCATGAACTTAAAGGAGCATTATTACATTGTAACAGGCAAAATCACGATCCTTTCCATGAACCTTCATAGCAGTTTTGTCACTTGGTTCAGTGAGGCTACTCAAGATCCCTACCACTATACGGACCAGGAAAACCTGGTAACTTTTCAATGATTCAGGTATTGAAAAAGGTACACAAATATGAAGATCGACAAGGTGTATTTTGAATGTAAGTGCTTCGTTAGAAAAGATCTGTCTCTCTTGCTTTAATTAGCAACCTTGTTAAAGGGAAATACTGCATCCTGTTTGTACTAAGGAGGTATTTTTAATAATTAAAATAGCTGTAAACTGGTTATTAAAATATTGTCATACAAAATATAAATAGTGCTCTGTCACTAAGAAACTAGATAATTTTACTGCTTATCACAGGCACATCACCGAAGTATTTTACCAGTGTAAATGTAGAAACATTGTATCTATTATTCAAAAAACATTTGTGGTATGCATTGTTCAATTAGAGAGAACTTCACTATTCTCAGGTGGTTTTCAAAATGCTTTTTAAAAAAAGAAATATAGTTATACATTAGTTAATACCAGTGCTCTCTGATAAATTGGAACTAATATCGAACATGTTTTACTACAGCCTTATTCAGAAAGACTGTCTTCATGAATAAGAAAAATCTTTATGGAAACTGGCAATGCTTATTAGACCATATTGGCTATGAACACAGGACAACAGATCAGACTGGATTGAAACAACGATACACATACAGGGTAGTACGCCATAACTGTGAGAGGGGCACATATGGAGACCTGAACATATGAAAGATGGTGGTAAGCAAATTAGTAATAGATGAAAGGACGGTTCAAGAAGAACAAAACTAGAGAAATTAGGCACAAAAGAAAGTAAAAAGACTAGCAGAAGCCATGACGGGAGTGGAGGTGTTTTAAAGTGCTGTTGCATGTGACTTTTTAAAATAAACAATTCTTATTTTGCAAAGCAGAATATGTTATACGCACCAAGGAGATGACCGTAAAATGAGATATGCAGCAAAAACACGGTAGCCCTCCAAGCATTGCTGAAAACAGAAAACCCTATGCATTTTACAGCCTCAACATGGTGTATATAAGTTTGGCAGAAATGCATAAATGGCATTATAAGGCAATGCCACTCACTCTGGAGGTGAATGTTGGCAAGCATGGTGGCTTGATGAGGATGCTTAGCATTGAATGGAATGTCAAAATAAAAAATTTGGAATTAAAAAGAAATTTGAAAAAGTAACATATATGCACCATGGCATCAGAAAATGACCATAAAATGCAAAAAGGTGATGGAGTGATATGGAACAAACCTTGGAGAAATATCGCATCCTTGCTGCATAAAGGCACCCAGGGAAAACCAAAGGCTGTTAAATATTCCAAACTCATTTGGAGGGTCGGGAGGATTCTGAGGGTCACGTGGTTCTTCACTGCTGTCTTCCAAGTGCCATTCGTAAGGGCTGAATCTGCTGACTAGGAAAAGAACTACGCTGACGCCAATGTAAGCAAAGACTATACACATCCAAATTTCATAAGCCAAAGGATCCAGGAAAGAGAATACGCCCGGTTTAGATTTCTGAGGCTTCTTGATCATGATGGAGATGCCCAGGCTCATAAAGGGTTTGGAAAAGTCTATGACTTCTTCTCGCACCAATGTTATGGTGAGGGGGGCAACAGCTATATCTGCTCTCTGAAAAGGGAAAACAAACCCAAGTTAGTTACAAAACAGCTGCAACATAATCACAATCTAGAGTCTCAGGCTAATGAATCAGATGATAAATTACGAGAGTGAGTAGGAAACATTTTCTTTGCAGCCTGTTTTGCAGTCACTGAAGTTAAGGACTACATGATATTGATAGAAAATTATTAACAAGAAAAATTACAGTCAAATCTGTGCAAGGGCCTCACAACAGAGGCAGATACGTACCAACATGTATTTATGTTTCTATTAAGTTAATATGGATGAATAAACACTACGCAAACTGGACAGTGAGATGGCAACTAAAACGATGTCCTTGTCTAGTAATGATCTGTATCCATCCACCTGTCTTTAAGACTTTGGGCAAATTATGTGTTTGTTATATTTTAATTTTCTCTCTTCCATTCTTTTAGCAAGTTCTCTTGCCTTACTGATAAGTCCAGGATCTTTAAAAGGAACCTAAGAGCAGTAATCAGTCACTGAATTTGAGCTGCATTTGGGCGCTACCACTCGTATGCTCCTTTGAAACCCCATTGCAATAAGGGATAGAAGATGGTAAGTGGGCTGACAGGAGCCAGCCAGCCCACCCTTTCTGTGGTCACTGAAGAACAGTAATACAGATTTGTGAGAAGCAAATAGCCTGGGTTATCTGAGAAGAATGCAAAGTAGTATTTTTCAGTATAATGTATGCCATCCTATTTTACAGAACTTAGTTCTATAGATGTACAACATAGACCATGCTCTGGGGCTGTGTCATCTGGAAGCACAATCTCATCTCATTGCATCTGTCATTCACAGCGTGTTGGTATACCCTGAACCAATACCCTTCCCTTCAATCAATACATCTTTGCTGGATTCCATGGCAGGGTAAGAATGTGAAGTAAAAAAAATTACTTAGCTACCTGATTAAAAATAACATTCCAGAATAGATTTGCAACATATTTAATTGTATCTGTATTTCTATGCCAGGAAGATTCAAGTCACGCTGTTTAGATAACCTAGCCTTGATTCAGCCAAGGACTCAAGCAGGTGTCAGCATTTGCAACGGAGGGGACTAGAATGTTAAAAAGCAAAGCCCTTTTCATGTAAAAATTGTTGTTACGAGACCTACACACACTTTTTTGTAATCTTCTATTTTAAACACTCTAACTATTCATGTTATTGATACTTTTAAAGATGGCCTTTCGTTGGTAATTAAGAATTTCAGAAAGGATAAATGATTCTTAGGGAACGTTTAACTTACCAGTACCTAAACCACTGTGCCCCTTTTAAATCAGATTTTTGTTTCCCACTAGTAAGTATGTGTCTCTTTCTGGTGGAAAAAACAAAACCTGATTAAGCAGAAGTTTGAATAAAATTTAATAGGAAATGTTAATAAGAAGTGATTAAAATCTGTGCCATAGAATAACTGAATATGCCTTTATGTAAATCTGATGGTGATGTACATGACTTTCATTAATATCTGACTTGTTCCTCCGCCTAGATAGTTGGTTTGGGTTTTTTTTTTAAAGTTTAATAAGCAGAAATGGCGAAGGCTTCTCATAAGGTTAATCTCAGCATCGCAGGCTCTGCGGCAGTGGCACTGTGCAGCCATGCCCGAGGGCTAAGTCATGCTAAGGGCAGACTTGTCGGACTGAGGGCTGGCCCTCTACGGCCCTTCCCACACCTCCCTCCGGGAAGTGCCCGTCTGCACGCACGACCTCTAGATTTGCTCCAGCCACTCGGGAACATCTCTCAACAGTTTGTACCGGCACGTGCAACTACAAGGTACGTGTACAAGTTCACTGCTTGGAATAATCAGATAAACCATGCCTGTGCACGTAAGGAAGCCTTTCGGAAACCACGGCCCTTGCTGTGCCCTCTCACAGCCCTCCTCAGCCCCTCTAGACATTCACGCATGCTAGGACGTTGCCTTTCCCCTTGAGCGACCGCTTTCCTCGAGGAGAAAACCGTCACCTGATTTGTGGTCACTTACTGCAAAAATCTAGCTTAATGTGGCTCGAATATAAGAACTGAAAATGCCGGCTGCCTTTGGATGCCTGGGCGTTTACTGGCTTTGCAGATGAATGTGTTAATCACCTAAGTAATGGAGAGACTTGGGGGGACATGGGTAGAGTGTGGTAAAGGGACCAGATGATGCTGGAACTTGCTCACTGATGAATTCCCCCAAAACATTATTTGTCTTGTAGCTGCTGCTTGTTGAGCAACTGTTAAATATTAGATGTCTGCAATCAGTAAGTGTGAGATGCACATAGAATATCAGTTTTAAATGTAGTCAGAGTCCATGGCTGGCTGGAAGACTAAGCACTTTGACCATGGCTACTGTATTTCACGTTGAACTAATGAGGTACTTACAAATTAATCCTTATTAGAGCAAGCTTAACGGATCAGGACCCCTGCAGAGACTTAGCAATGATTCCACGCGAAGTGAAGCTTAGGTGGGAGGCAGGTGCCTTCCTGCCTGGCACTTCTGCGCATGGGCAGCCAGCCTTGGAACAGCTCGTCAAGGTAGGAAAAGGCTGGTTCAGCTATAAGAGCATTTAGTTTCTGTAGCGTTTTCCTGGACTTGGAGAAATTTAATTCTCCCAAAGTAATATTTTAATTGCCAAAGTAGACACGGTGGAGCTCTTCCCAAGTGCTGACGCAGCGTGCAATAAAGTCTGTATCTCCTTCATGAGCAGTTGAGTTCATGCAGGATGTTCCTGTGGGGTCTTTGGGAGGATGAAGCTGATGCTGTGCTGAAGCACAGTTTTTAAAGGCCCGATTGTTACCATGTCCTCATTCATATCGTACAGTTCGGATTTCTTTGTAAATGATTTAAAATTGTCTTTTAATATTACAAGGGATACAAATATTTGTTTTTCTGATACATTTCTGTCTTCCTGCTTTCCTACCATCTTTGATTGATAGGTGTTCAATATATTTGAAACACCAACAAACACCCTCATGCCTTAAATGAACGTGGCAGCAATTGTTTTCTGCAGAGGGAACAAGCGTGGGTTCAGACACGGGGTCTCAGGAAACCAACAACCAGGGCACTGAGAGTGAACCAGCTACAATCCAGCACTCGAGCCTTGCTCCCCACCACTTCCCTGTGCACTAGAGAGGTTGAAAAACAGACCGCTCTTTGCTGATTTATTTGCAGATATAGTATTTGAAATGGAGAGCTTATGGAGAGCTCTAAGCACCCTAAAGGATCATTAATAATTGCAGCACAGTTGTGAATTTCCCTCCCTGTTATGGCTGCGGATAAGCAGAACCCATAAAAATTGAGCTCGATTAAAAAAACCACAACCACAAACATGCCCTTCCTGTGCAGAACTGGACGGGGGTTTAAGAACCTCAACAACTAAGCTTTGCTAATCACTCATGACTAATGGCGTTTCAAACATCATCTTCACTGCATTTGAGCTGGGCGAGAAATGTCATGGATTCCTCTGAGGCTTGTTCTGTCTTTTCCTACGAGTGTGGGAGGGACGGATTTAGAGAGGACGTGCAGCTCAGAGGCGCTACCCACTCCGTTCAAAGCTGACCCCAGGGGGCTGCAAACCTCAAGACTCTTAAGGGGAGGGAGAAAAAATAGCAAATGGAAATATCCCTCTACATGGAGAAAGAAAAACGCTATGTTCCACCTCCGTAATCCAAAAGGAGGGATCAAATTCTTCTGCTTACAGACCTAAAGATGAGTCTTCCTAACTTCAAACCCATGCACTAGAGACAGCAAGAGATACTGGCTATGCTCCTGCCTGTGCTTCTGGTCATTCATGGTTGCAGAACTGAACAATTTCTTTGCTATTATGTCACCTTTCAAGAAGTGGGTCTGGGCTACAGTCACTTTGCAAGACCTCCCTGTGAAGGGAAGCCAGCCAGCACTCCGTGCAGACCGAGACAGAGGGACACTGCCCGATTCCCATCGGGAGCCAAACCTCCAGACGCCCCAGAAGTGCTGAATGCAGGTACACAGCGGCGTCGGAAGAGACTGCGCTGGAATGACGACTGACTCTGAGCACGTCTTAGGACTTCTCAGTGCAGTCTGTTTCCAGATATCAGAAAAGGGTGTCAGACAGAGCAACACATCACCTGGTGTCTGCTGGTAAAAGCTGCCTTGTAAAGAAAGTCCAGTATACCCAAGGGTATCAGGGTGTGTTGATAGGGCAGGTCATGGGGATAATGTGTTTTCAACACATTAGCTCACACTTATTTAAAAACAACAGCTGATATCTGACTAGCAACATGCTGCATTGAAGCCTTAACGTGTATTAGCTGAGCAGCATAAAAAGGTAGTAAGGTGTTAAAACTGCAGTTGGCCTCGTCTGCTGTAGTTTGTCGATGTTAAGTCCATGCGTGCTTTATGTGGATGCCCACAGTTCCTTCTGAGACACTACTACTGTACGCAGGTGGAGAAATTAAGGGTATATTTGCTTTTTGAACTGCGGACATAGGTGTGCTTCCTCTGTCTGTGCTCGGAGGCAGGTCAGCCGAAGTCTGGGACCACGTCAGCGTGGCTGTGTGCCAGGGCTGCAGTCCCGTCCCCCCGCGCGGGGCGGTGACACCCCGGCTCAGCGGCTGCCTGGGCAGGGACCAGGCATCTGTCCCTCCGTCTGCAGAGGGTCCGCCTGAGCCGCGGGCAGCGGCATCGCACGGCTGCCTTTGGGCACTTGTACCCGGGCTTCCCTCCTGCAGAAACCAGGGGTGGGGGGAGAAGGACGAGCTTCTCCCACTCACGGCACAGTCAGGCTCTGCCACAGACTAAGAGCACAGGGACGTTTTGAGGAGAATTAGGAATCAAATTAGTCTTCCCCTCCACTACGATTCAAAGGCTGTATATGCCACCTATAGTCTTTCTTCTGCTGCTGGGAGAGCCAGAGGCCAGCACCACGCGAGGCTGGTTAGTCTGTTAAAGGCAGGGAGATGTGTAGGTGGTCCCACTCTGACAGACTGCGGAGGCTGCCTGCATTTGGGGCACTGTCTGTCCTTTACATCCCTGCTTCCTTCCTTTACGCTATTTTACATATTGAAAGGTTTTTATAATGACCTTTTTCTACCTGAGGAGAGTTTTAAAGGCTGTAAGGTCTGGCTGATCTTTCCACTCCCAAAGCATTTGTAGCTACAATTAAGATCTGTGTTAAACCTACTGTCAATTAGCCTCGGCGATGTGAAAAGCATCAGGCCCGGGGAGGGAAGGCTTTCCCTGGCTGAACAGTGAAGGAAGAACAGCAGCCTGCTTTAAAAGGGAAAGAAGAAATAAAAGCCTACAGAAAGAGGCTTACCCTACAGAAGATAAAAGACGATTGTCTAGTGCTCAGCAGCTGGTGGGTACAAAGCCCTGAGCACCGGCCTCGCGGGGTGTGCGCAGTGGGACGCGCTGCTGCTCATCAGCCTGAGCCGAGGGCACGTCGTTAGCGGGTGGATCACTGGAGGACAGCACTTGCCTTGCTGGTTTGCTTTCCTGGTTAGATTTAAATAGTGATTCAGTCTCCCAGACTGAAAATGATTTAGCAACTTCCCCCTTTTAAAATGTTCAGGAAAAAAGCTTTACCTATTTGCTATTTTTATTCTGTCTAAAGTTTCCACTACGTTTTAGAAATTTCTCTTAGTTTAAAAAATAATAGTGCTTGAATTGGTAGGTTTTTTCCTGGTAGGAAGAAGAGTCTTATTTTGATACCATCAGAGTGAAAGAGCAAAATTAAGGTTTTCTTCAACCTGAACTGATCGTTTTGGATTTATGAAAAATCAAATATATTTCATTTTTATGTCAAATTTTATTATCATTATTAATTATTATTACTATTATTATTATTACTACTACTACCACCACCACCATTTGAAAATTGCCAACAAACCACAAGCCCCTGTTAGCTCTTCTCTAACAAGGCTTCTGGGTTCTCCCGTCCGAAGCAAAGGAGTTTGGGAATATCTGCTCGGCCAGAACTCCCTGCCTCCAGCGCTGCCACCCCTATGTTGCCAGAGAGCAAGTCCTTCTCTGTAACCAGGTTCATTTGTACAGCCCATTGCAAAGCCACAAGGAAAGGTCCAAGAGGGCCAGCCGAGATTGTCCTCGACTTTGGGGCGCCCTACGGCACAGCAGACTTTTATGCCCTCCGGCCAGCCCTGATGTGGTACGAGAGAGGGGAGCGAGAATTTCTAATGGGAAGTATTTTAGTGTGTCAGTCCCCAGGTAACGCGTAATTCTCGGGACTGTTCCAGTTAGCCTAGTTAATGCAGACCTCCGGCTAGTCTTACGCCGGAGTCAGGGCTGCGCCGGTCAGCCTCAGGACCCGCAGCGCTGTGACACAGCACCGCTGCTGCTTTGGGTACAGCTCAGCGCACACTGACGCCCTCCCACCCCTCCCTCCTCCTCGCCATTCGGAGCCCAGTGGTCTGGAGGCTGCGAGGACCCCGCTGCACTTTCTCTCCTGACTCTACGCTGCATCCCACAGGAAGCAAGAGCGACAGTAACAACGAACTGGCACACACTAAACATTAATTACAGTTAATGAGGGTTTTGGCATTAAAATGACAAGCCATTCACTTCCTATGACTGTCCTAAGAGCAATTTCAGAAAAGAGTTGTATGCATGGGGCTATGCAAAAAAGGGCACAGTACTCAGAAAGCCTGGTAAGACTTCCCAGCAGTGCCAGGTGGTGGTGAGAAGTCTGTTGGGTCAGGAATATGCTGTATTTGATAAATGACTAGTCACTGTTTATCACTTGAGACAAATGCAATCTAAAAGATTGTGTTTTCTGCCACAGCTCAGTTCAGCTGCTGGATAACTGGTACCAAAACCAATCAGGCCCCTTTTATCCCCCCATGCCTGTCTTCCATACGTGCTAATAAAGGCATTTAAAATCTAATCTCCCTCTTGTCTTCCCAAAATGGAATCCAGAGGAGCCAAATATGACAATCCTTTTGCAGACAAGGCTCACAGGGGCATTAGGAGAAACGTACAGTTTTAGTTCCCTAATAGCATTTTAAGCCCCTGGGAGATAAAGGAAAGGCAGCACGTAAATGAGGCGCTTGCTCCAAATAATTAGCACTTCTAGAGCACTCTTCATCTCCAAAGGGCTTTGTGCACATCCTTGAGTGTGTGCACAGCCCCCTCTCAACAGATGGAGAAAGAGGCCAAGGGTATTTCATGATGCTTGCAAACAGGGCTGGGAAAGGGTCTGGAGGGCTGGTGAGGTTTGTACTCGGAGTTCGGGGGCTGTTTTCCCTGCTTACAGAAAGCCAGGTGGATTTCTGCACAGCTTGCCAGCACAGTAGTTCAGCTCGGCAGGATGGGGAGCTAGCTCAGCAGCGCTGGGCTGTAAGCATTAACCTGGGTTTACAGCCAAACCTCAAGGGACGCATCTGACCTTTGAATAATTGAGCACTGCAGTGAAGAGGCTTCAGTAACTGAGCTTGCAGCGTGAGAAGAGGAGCTGTTGGGGGTCAGGGAGGGAAACATTCCTCAATTTTTTATTAATGAGAAAACACGGATGAAAACCCTGCTTCAGCATACAAAGGAACAGACCTTTTTGCAGGGGAAAATGACAATGGCGGGGCAGGTTTGGGGTTGTTTTAAGGTATGGTCTATGGTGCCTGTGAGGCTGGTTTTTGCTGGTGTGGAAAGGTCACAAGTATGGTTGGCTCACAGGGAAGTGGTTAGGGCTCAGTTTGATGCGAAGGAGGCAGAGCTCTCTGAGCTAGGCTCGTCCCAAGGGGTTGTGGAAAAGGCAGCTGCAGCCAACCTGTTTATCACAGAAACACAAAATGGTTTGGCAGAATCACAGAATGGTTTGGGTTGGAAGGGACCTTTAAAGGTCATTTAGTCCAACCCCCCTGCAAGGAGCAGGGACATCTTCAACTAGAGCAGATTGCTCAGAGCCCCGTCCAACCTGACCTTGAATGTTTCCAGGGATGGGGTGTCTACCACCTCTCTGGGAAACCTGTTCCAGTGATTCACCACCCTCATCGTAAAAAATTTCTTCCTTGTATCTAGTCTGAATCTACCCTCTTTTAGTTTAAAACCATTACCCTTTGTCCTATCGCAACAGGCCCTGCTAAAAAGTCTGTTCCTATCTTTCTTATAAGCCCCCTTTAAGTACTGATGCAATAAGGTCTCCCCGAAGCCTTCTCTTCTCCAGGCTCAACAACCTCAACTCTCTCAGCCTGTCCTCACAGGAGACACATTCTATCCCTCTGACCATTTTTGTGGCCCTTTATCCAAGAAAGGCTGGGTTGAAAGAGGAAAATGGCTCACATTTGTGAGCCCTTAACACAGACGGATCTTGCATCGTCCGGCAGCTGCGCAGGCTAATCTTACTTGGCTCAGGTCCCAAAGGTAGTGGCCCATATCACACCTTTCCTCCTCTGGTGTAGATGGGCCCTGTGCCCTGGCTGTTAACAGTAATTTCAGGTTCTCTTTTGTCATACCTTTTGCATATGGTATGATTATTTTTTTAAGTGAATAAACTGTTTCATTGCTTGTCAATAGCAAATATATCAAAAAGACCCAATTACAGCTAATATTCTTGATATTTCTTGAACCACACACAGGGAAACTGAGGGTTTAGGTTTCCATTGCAAGTAATTATGCTTGGAACTAAACTAAACCTTTGCTTCAGAGGTTCTCAGTGTACTTGTATTCTCTAAGAGAGGTAACACCGGTTTCCCAAATCGCATAACTGAGGCGTGGGGAGTTCAAAAGATTTGCATAATGTTAAACCTCAATGCAACAGGGAAAGGAAGATATAACCCAAGGGTCCAGACCCCTGTTTACTTTCTCTAATCAGTAAATTTCCCTCCCTCCCCTTAATACAATACTACAAAAACACTGTTGCTTATATAAAATATTTTGAAGTCGAATAGGCTACCAAGTATATAATAAGGCATCAGGACTGACTGCTCCAGAATAAGAAAACTTCTGCAAATCTAGCAATTACTTCAAAAAGACTGACTCATTTGAAAAGAATTATCTCACCAAACATTTTGCAAGAATGATGATATGTTACCCCAAGGAAATTTTGAGGTGACTTTTAGAAATTACACTCAGCCATGGAACAAAAGGAGGCAATGGAAATATTCACTTCTGTTCAGATATTTTTAATAAAGGAAAGCTTGTTAAAAATAAACTGTAAAGAAGATTTGGGTGGAATCACAAATCATCTCATTAGCATTTGGCGGAAAAAAAAGCAAAGATGAAACATCAGCTTGTAAAGTCTTTTCTGCAAAGCCAATTTTCTCCCCCTTCCATCTGGTTTATCTGTATTCCAAAATTCTCATTTTCAAAGAAGTTTCTAAAATGGCAATTCCAGACTGTTTTTGTTCTTACTAAACAAAGCAATGCACACCCAATATAGAAATATAAAGAGGAATGCAATGAATTAGACTTTTTTTTTGTCTGACAGTTGATTTTAAAGCCAAATCCAGGGCTTAAAAAGGAAAAAGAAGTGGGTGATTTCACACCTGCATTGCTTCTTACCCTGAAAAGCAACCATAGGGCTAACTGAGACTTTAGTCTCTGGTCAAACACAAACTGGTATCAGTGACCCAGTGAGGGCCAGCATCATAGGATCAGACCTTTAATGGGAGGAGCACCCCCCCAGCACTTAGAAGACTGATAGAGGAAAAGGAGACATGGCAAATGCAAAAGCAGCATATGAAAGGCAAACTGGAAATTCTGCTGTAGACAAGAATTTGAAATTTGCTCAATGCCACTTCTCAACATTTTGTGGACTCTGATTTGGAGAACAGCAGTAAAAAAGTGACACTTTCCTGCAATGAAATGATTAGAAAAGGAGACTATAAAAATGGCACTACAAAGAAATACCTAGAATTTTAAAGGTGGTATTCAAACAGATGATCTTTATTTTGCACTTTATTAACTTTGAGCATAACTTCTTATAAAGAACATTAAAATGAAGGTTAAGAGAAACTTACCCCATAGACCAGTTCACCCACCATGCCATTCCATATCTTAGTCTCAGGGTCCCTAGCTCCGTATTTCCCATCTCCAACAATTGACAGTTTGTATTTTATTCCAACATGTTTTGCTATTTCAGAAGCTAAGTCTACACAATATCCTTCATATCTCTCATTCCCTTCTAGTTGTTCATGGTTTTTCTTATACATTACATATGGTGATTCCTTTGAAACAAAAGTAAAGATCAAAAGAATGTAAAACACAGCTTTAAAACATACAAAATAAGAGCTGTTATTATCCTTTATAATACTGGCAAGTACAGAAATTAGAAAGACGAACTTTTGCAGTTTAAAAATCCTTGGCTGATCCTACAGCCACACATACTATTGATTTTAATCCTAGTATGGACCCATTGAAGACAACAGGACTATTCCACTTTAACAAAGTAACACTTTTGCTTGTAGGATTAGGCCTGATTAGACAGTCAAATAGCATCACTGTAGTAATAATTCAGGTTTTAGTATTTAAAGAACTGACATACCCAACACCTGTACCATCAAAATAATTTCCTAAGGCCCCAGTGGCCTAGAATGGGGCTCTGATGGAGATATTTTCAAAGCAGCCTAAGGGAAGCTAGGCTAAAATCCTCAGCAGCAATTTTTTGTCACTAAATTCCCTTAGCCTTCTTGGAAAATGCTAGCTGAAATGCTGATTATATCTTGCTAAATCCATAGGAGTATAAAATACAATGCTTCAGGAAATAGCATAAATTTGTCTCATGCTTACTAGAATTGTAACAGCACAAAAGTCACAAACAATACTGACAGCGCACGTCTATTAGAGGCACGGGACTGACACAGGTGCTACTGTTTATGAGCCCAGGAAGAGCTTTACTCCTTCGGAATTGCATGGGTGTAGGTCCCTTTTCACCCAGTGCTAGAGCAGTTCCAGTTCTCTGCAGGCTTCATTGTGCCACCCTTACTCAGTCCACAGGGGTTGAGTTTACAGGAGCTGCACCTGAGCGAGGGGTGCAAGGTCTGACCCTACAGCAGGAAGGACAGATCCTGCAGTCATTTACATACATGCATAACAACTTCACTTATGGGAGGCGTTTGATTGAGTTCAAGTGTCTGAGAAGCAGCAAAGCGCAATGTTGAGCTCAGTGAGCTCCTCCTGTGAGTAAACTTATTGATACAAATAGAAGTTTGCAGGGTCAAGCCCTCAGTACATCTCTGGAAGGTACTGAACTTTTCAGTCACTTGAAGTCACAGAGTATTCAACATTTGCCTCCTGGCAAGGTGTCTAACACACCTCAGGTGCCCTGTGTCTTGTTTCTTAAACACAAACAGACTGAGAACATAAAACTTACCAAGATGGTAGTGACTACTATAGTCCTGTTCTCCACAGATGAAGTGTCATTAGAGGGCAGCTGATCCAATGCTGGCACAAATCTTTCATATTCGTTCCAATAACCAGCCTATAAAAATGGAGATTGTTACCTCATTACATAGGTTTACAAGAACGCTGGTGCATGAACTTGTAACAGCAACTATCAAAACATATGGCTTTGTAACACTTATTCATGCAACATTTTTGCCTTTAAAGGACTACATTAGCTTTAATTTAATTTCCTTAAAGAAACAAGGTTCTCGAGCCCACGTGCAAATAAATACAAGCCAAATCTAAGTGAAAATATGTATTAAATTCTCCCCATCTAAATTCACATCATCATGGTGCTTGTGGAATAAATTCCTATGTATCCACAGCATAAGAATATACTATAGACAAGAAAATAAACTGCACAGCACTCCGAGTAAAATACTTCCATTTTGAAATTTTTATCCATGTTCTGCTGGAGTTCAGACAATGAATACAGTCCCTGCAGACATGCCTGAGCCAGCTTTTTAGAGTAGATGCAGACATTGTTAGCAATGCAGGCACAGTAGCATTATCTTCAGTACGGGATACAAAACCCTTGGTGAACACGAGGTGACTATTTGTCAGCTGGCTTGTGCTGACCTTCATGGTGCTGTGGCTACATCGCTCTGCTATTACACTAGGTTTTGTATCTCTGCACAACACAGAAGTAACGCTTTTGTATGCACTGTAAACCTAGCTGAATGGCTGGGCCATGTCCAGAGATATTTTGTTATCAAATATGTGCAGAAGAGTCTAAGGAGTCTCAACGGTGACGAAGCAGGTGAGGTACCCATCGCCAGGTGAAATCAGGGGGATTTACGTGTCTCGGCCACACAGACTCTTATCTTGATACTCCTGAGACCCTGTCTACCTAATTATTTTTGAAAATCTGCCCTAAATTTCTTTTATAACAGGATCTAGGCAACTATTCCACTTAGGATCTATATTTTATTTAGGAGACAAGAGAATGAGTAGCAAATCCTAATTAAAACCAAACTTATTTTCTGTTAATTTCAGAAGCTTTCCAAAATACACTGGCTCCAGCTTCACTACAGCCCCGAGGCCTGTTATGGAGAGGAAGGGAGAGATGGAGAGGAATTTAGGAGATAGGGCTGTGCACAGGACCATGACACCAGGTATTACACTTGGCAGTGGAAAAGCTCCAGAAGGGTTTTAAGGGAGAAAGTGGGGTCTGAAGTTGACACGGAAACCAATGAAGATGTTAAGCAGGGAGAGTGGTTTAGTCCAGGAACAGAATAGAACAAGGTTCCTGGGATAGGGAAGACAGCAAGAAGGTGGGATTTCCTCAGGGCCCTGTTATTACAGCTCCTGTGTGGTATTTTTGAGTTCCATTAGTTCGTTGGAATAAATATTTGTGAAGATGTGAAATCTGGGTGCATATCTTGAAACTCACCTTCCGTGATCCAGCGGCTTTCATTTCATACACATCAATTGTGTAATTTGTTCTCCGCCCATAGGTGTCGAACTGGATGTTCCCTGTCATTCCCTGAACTTGCACCTTAAGGGAATAAACAAAAAAAAAAATTTAATGAAAGATTAACTTTATTTTTCCCTCCGTTACATTTTGCAGGAACTCACTAGCTCTAGCACAATTTTTATCTATATAAGAGACCTGTAGCGCTTTTGACACAGCCAGTTATATTCTTCATAACAAAACCAATCCAAATTCTCTCAGTTTCAGCTGTAGATATTATTTGTTAGTTAGTACTCAGCTGGTGACTCACTACCGCAGAGTGAGCTGCGTTTAAGTATAAGTGAAATTAGCCCTGCACGTATATTGAAAGACTGATTCTGCCATGCTTAGTCACGCTGGGTTCACTGATACAGCATGGAGAATCAGAGAGGCACATGCAACAATTCAGTGCCATTAAACCCCTCACAATACGGTACAGAGTGATTTGCGATACGGACCGGAATCCCATATCATTGCTCATTCCGGGAAGTGCTTTATTTTAAGATCAGTCCCAGTGTAGGAGAAAGGAATGAATGTCTTCTCTGAATGAGCACAGACAATTGTCTCTACTGCTTATGGAGTTTCGGTCTCAATCTGGATGGATGGGTGTATAGACGGTAAGTCGTTATCATTACCTACTCAAATGAATCATCTTAAGAGGAAGTACTTTGTTTCAAAGAAAAAATCTTTCTATCTCCCTGTATGAAAGGGTGAGATATTTCCATTTATCACTTATCAACATTGACAAGTGTCATCTCAAGCAGAAGGGGTAACAATCTGAAACTTCAGTAGGGGTAAATTAGCTTTAGTATTTAGCAAAACGTTGTAGAAGTTACAGGAATAGATGATGGAAGAAGAGAAACTGTTCAGGGCTGGTGACTGATCTGCTATTTATAGTTTAGAGATGGTGCACAAGGCTACATAAACCTGCCAAAATTCCTTGGACCCCAAATTATCCAGTGAGCCAAATTCAGACTGACATATAAGGAGTGTGATTTTTTTTATCAGTAAGTGGATTTGAACCTTTCTTAAAACAGTTTATATCATTTCAGGGGTCTGGAAGAACATGGGAGTTATTCCTGTCTCCAGAAAGCTTGAGAGGTGAATGGGACTTTGAAAGCCAAATTTGCCCCTAAGAGGTCTCATCAACTGTGGACCGAGCAAATATATTTGTAGGGTAGTTGACATATAACTTGAGCCAGATGTGAGCTGCTGTGCCTGCTTTTGGCACTTGCTGGAAGCTGTCTGGCTACCTTAGCACAGCAGTGACTGTATGTCTCAGCAGAGCTTGTTAGGCCGGCTTCATCCTGATGCGTATTGAGACATGAGCACTGCGCACTTGACACCTTTTGACTTCAAATTTAATTTGTTTCTATCTTTGGTGGGAAAACTCAGCACTTTCCAAAACCTGGCTGCACCGAGGCTGGAAGACTCACCAGGACTCAGAACGCTTCTGGTACCAGCGTGCGGAGGCAATCACAAATGGAGTGGCTATGTATAACTGCCCAGATCTGTTTAGGTAAACTGTCTGCCACTGATCTGATGTCTTAAATCAGCTTTAGAAATACAGACATGCACAGTTTTCAAGGCTGTAGGGAAGCAGACTCAGGTAATGCCTATTTCCCTTTTGCCAGCAGGATGACTATAGTGTGGCACCGAACCTTCTGCTGGCAGAGGGTATTTCAAGGATGTCTTGGAAAAAATACTCTTATCTGAGTTGTTGCTACAGAGTGGAGAGGAAACATTGTTAAATCAAAGTTTTTTTCCTGAAGCAAAGATTCAAGACCATTGTCTGAATAGAGGGAGAAAGTGTGATGGACAGGATGGCGTCTGGAAGGCCGTGTGGGATGATCTTGGGTAGCACTTGTTGCAGGTGTATATAAACCTCACTGACATGACTTTGAATAGCTAAAACAATACAAGGCAACCAGCTGAAAGTCAAACTTCTGCATTTTTTGCCAATCATGAGTTTGGCTTGCTATATCTTATGAATTATGTTTTTTAAATAAATTCTCCCAAATAAGGGAGTGTCCTGTAGCAGTGTTGGTTTTCTTTGTTGACATGAATACTTCGTACCTCTTTTGGAGTTTTGTTTTGCTTGTAATTAAGTTCAAATGGACAGTACAAATTCTTTAACTATTGTGAAGGTTGAATTTAATTAACTTCTCTTCAGAAGTGCGTAATGCTACATTAGCGAATGTGCATTTAGGGCATTTGTTAGGAAATGACATAATGGCATAAAAAGAGCTCTGGCAATGTGAGACTGAACCATCTCTCTCACTCTTAAGAGTGATATAATCTGATTATAACCTTCTATAACTCATTATAACCTTCTGATATAATCCTTCCAATCTGGTAATTGAGACAAAGCAGTAATTAAGCTAAGTGTAAGAAGGCTGACCTAGGGTTTGTTTATACCTAACATGGGCTTAATTCTGATTTCTCTCACTCCAGTTCTATGCCTGCATTAATATAATAGATTCTAACAGGTTTGTTTTAGAGTTATTTGAGCCAGATCAAAAGCATTTTCTTGTCTCTTATATCTACAAAGATGTTATCCAATGTCTCCTGTTGTCACTTGCTTTAACACATATAGCGGTCTAAAAAGAGTTAAAAATCAACAAAATTGAGAGACATAAGCGAGGTAGGATCCCATGCAGTAACTAGTGTTAGGGATAAAAAATAGGCCGTGCAGAAGGTAATCAGGCTGACTGCAAAGTTATGCCAGGAATCGGAATTGGTTTGAGGCTAAACTGTGTCAAGGTTCAGGCTGGTGCTGAAATCCAGCAGTACTGCTATGACTGACAACATTTTTTCTACTGCTTTAAACCAACATGAGTTGACTTTTTACTCGCAAATTATCAAAATTACATACATGTGTTTAAGTTCATAAATACACATATCCCTGCAAGATTTACAATATACATGCTGAGGACCCAGGCTAGATCTGTTAGTCAGATTTGTAGCCTCAGCCTACTTTAGAAATCCCCAATACACGTTCGTTTGCAAAATGGCTCATGTTCACTCTCACGGGAAGCTTGGGTGTTACGGGGGAGTCAGGTAGGTGCTCTGGTGTGGACAATCAGGCAGCAGCTGCACCGGTGCCAGAGCGATGTGATTTTGGCCAAAGTTTTGAGAGCTAATTTGTTATGCCTTGCCCTCTATTGCATGTATTTTAGCCATCCTTTGGAGTTCTTTCTTTTTTTTTCTGAGGAGCTGCGGCTGTTTGTGTGAGTACAGAAAGTCGGTGTACATGGAGTAGGATGCAAGTCTGGTCCCAGGAGAATTGCTGCTGTTGTGGAATATACACATTCATTAGCTGGTATGTTTGCCCTTACCATTTTCAGTGCTCTTTCTATATCAATTCCTTGGCTCCATGGTACTGCAGGGTTAGCCAGGCAGTCTCCAGCACTACCTCTCCTGGAGACATCCACACGCTGTCTTCGGAGGTAACGGAAAGCCTCTGCTATGACTAGGACTGCATCGTGGGTCAGTGCAGACGTATACTAAAATTGATGCAAATAAAATATGGTGACAAACTGCAATCTTAGAATTGCCCCAGGTTTATCAAGTCTAGTCTTTCTCTTTGTTAAAATACTCTTAGAAGAATCATGCTTGCAAGCCTTTTTGCTTGCTCTGTCTTGCTGCAGGTGCTTTATGTAGTTTAACAATTCCACCTATTTCAATTAACAAATCAAAAATATTTTCATTTTGTATAGCATGTAGCAGCAAAATAACAAAACCAGTTATAGTTGCATAAAGTTTAAATTTAATTGGAAGCTTGCTCATCTAAATGAGGTCACTACAAAAGTCTTCAATTCCATGCTGGCCCATACTGCTACCAATAGCAAAGGAGTGCTCCTATTTGGTTTTTGCTTGGAGTATTCTTTTTCTTTTTAACAAGATTGCCAAGACAGACAATTTTGAATTAAATTTAACATAAATCATTTCTGTTTGGACTACAATCCTGATTAGGTAGCATCTGTGGCAAGGAATAGATCAGATTACTTTTCTTAGAAGACAGCTATACAAGCAAGTAATCACAAAATACACTTTAGGCATTACATCTCCTTGGTAATTGCCCATCTGCCTTCTCTTACTCCACAGAGGAGGAGTGGTAAGCTTTGTGTAGCAGCAATTCTTCAACAAAACCCCCAGACTCCTTAACTACTTGTTCATTTTGCTGTCAACTTCATCCATTACTTGTCGTATGTATCTGGCGACACCCCCCAATGCTATAAATTTAGTATCACCTACGAAACGTCATGGAGGTGGTTTTTTCACATTTATGTGTTTGAAAGTTCTTCCCTCCTGGAGTGGCCCAGACTTTGCATATGACATAACTGATTTTCACCAGCATTACAGCACACCTGTAATTTAAGGGTCTATGCACAGGAGACCATTTCAACATGTACACACTGGGAGCAATTGAATGTGCTCAGTGCGTAAGATGAGATTCCAACCCCCTTGTAACTGACCCTTCGTATTTCCGCAGTGTTTGTACGAGAATGAAGAGAAATAAAAAAGAATGTAAGGGGTATCTGCATGTACTGGTGCACCTGCCCTTCCTTTGGCTGTCTGTGTGACACCGTAGAGCTCCTGGCTCCTGATGAACCTTACACTGGAGTTGGTGCCAGAAGACATGCTGCCCATGCGTGAATTAGAAAGGCAGAAATCCAAGTTTCAACTGCATGTTCAGTTACTCTCTTTGTGGATAAGACTTTTTAAATTCAGAAGAAGTTACTTCTATCCTGTAGGGCAGGATAGCACAACTGGTGGTCTGTATTTCTTAAAAATGTGTATTACCTTATTGAAAGCTCTACAGTTCGATATAAAGCCTTAGGAAATCTGCACAGAACAAGGCATGTCTGGATGTGCAGATCAAGAGAATCGTATCTGATAAAGAAGAGTGCAAAGGTAGGCTTGGCAAGAAGGTTATACAGCAGCCATTCTTACTGAGTTTTAAATGACAGCAGTTTATAAACTCTTACTCTGTGTGTGTGGGGTGGTTCCTGCTCCTGCATCTGGGTACAGACGCTCTTTTGGTCCTGCCCACCTTTACCTCTTCCTGTGATGCTTTCCAATGATCACCCTCTCCTCTTTTATTAAGTTAACAAAGGTTATACGTCACATTCCACACAACAATATAGAACCAGATAGTAATTTCAAGGTATTTGTTCTTGTATTAAAAAAATCTTGTAATAGCTGTCCAATCTAGCACTACGTAAAAAACGCTGATAATTTTTTCAGCAGACTGCGTCAATTGTCAGTAACCTTAATGCAGTCCCTTCCAAGTCATGCCAAGAGAGCTATCTAATTTTCTACTTTATTTGAATTCTACTTATAAATGCATGAGCACGCAAAGAGAAAAAAGAGAGAGAGAAGGGAAAGGCTGATAAAATACAGAATAAATTAAACATCAGGGCTTTAATCTCTAGGCAATTTTATTTCCTAATCAAAAATATCGTACATCAATTTTTAAGTATGCTTTTTGTCTGATTGACAAATACCGTGCACGTTTCTATAACGAGCGGTACATTTGTGAAAAAGTAATGTAATCTTTGTGTTTGTACCATATACTTAAGATTATTTTTTAAGGATGGAGAGTAATTTTTCCCTCAAGGTAAATTGCTTTCAAGTGGAATAAAATCTTCCCAGGTTAACTTTATATATTTCAGAGCTTTACTTATCTTCCCTTCTGCATCACTGCTAGGAAGCTTTAGAAAGCAGGCCTAGGTCCTAATCAACAGGGAACAATACACTAATCCGAGCTTTGTGGCCCTCTGTTTGCCTTCCTTTACTTCCTCTGAAATGCCAGCAAGGCTGTGGGATGGCATGGGATTAAGATAATTTTCCTTCCCCATAGAATCAAGGTTGGAAAAGACCTCCAAGATCATCGAGTCCAACCGTCAACCCAACACCACCATGCCCACTAAACCATGTCCCCAAGCGCCTCATCTACCCGTCTTTTAAATACCTCCAGGGATGGTGACCCAACCACTTCCCAGGGCAGCCTGTTCCAAGGCCTGACCACTCTTTCAGTAAAGAAATTTCTCCTAATGTCCAATCTAAACCTCCCTTGGCGCAACTTGAGGCCATTTCCTCTCGTCCTATCGCTGGTTACTTGGCAGAAGAGACCAACCCCCACCTCACTACAACCTCCTTTCAGGTAGTTGTAGAGCGCGATGAGGTCTCCCCTCAGCCTCCTCTTCTCCAGGCTAAACAACACCAGTTCCCTCAGCCGCTCCTCATAAGGCTTGTGCTCCAGGCCCTTCACCAGCTTCGTTGCCCTCCTCTGGACACGCTCCAGCACCTCCATGTCCTTCTTGTAGTGAGGGGCCCAAAACTGAACACAGGATTCGAGGTGCGGCCTCACCAGTGCCCAGTACAGGGGCACAATCACCTCCCTGCTCCTGCTGGCCACGCTATTTCTGATACAGGCCAGGATGCCGTTGGCCTTCTTGGCCACCTGGGCACACTGCCGGCTCATGTTCAGCCGCTGTCAATCAGCACCCCCAGGTCCTTTTCCTCCGGGCAGCTTTCCAGCCACTCTTCCCCAAGCCTGTGGCGTTGCCTGGGGTTGTTGTGGCCCAAGTGCAGGACCCGGCACTTGGCCTTGTTGAACCTCACACAGTTGGCCTCGGCCCATCGATCCAGCCTGTCCAGGTCCCTCTGCAGAGCCTTCCTACCCTCCAGCAGATCAACACTCCCACCCAACGTGGTGTTGTCTGCATATAAATCACATGATCCCAGGGATGGAAAAGTATGCCTCCAAATGGCACTGGCTTTCTGGCAGCAGAACCACGTAACTGGTTCCTGTTCTGCCTGTAGTCCCACACAGTGCTACCGCCTACCCTGGTATCCCCCCATGCATTAGACTGGACTAGATTTTTCCTTTCTAGCTAGTATTTTATGTGTCCCTGAATTTTGTCTTACTAATATCAAGACATTACTCCAGTTTATCGGAGTAATTTTTGACTCCAAATCTGTTCATCAATTTGCGTGTGTCCCTCCCAAATCAAGCAGGAAAGACACGAACTGTCTCATCATGGCAGTGGTTCTTAGATACGTTTGGCTTCCCTGAGACAGTCAGTATACACGGTGTGGAGGACTGGACTCCCAGGAGTGACAGAGTTTAAGTCCTCTCATCCACCACCAGTCCCGGGTTTTATTCACCTATGCGTATTGACGAAAAAGAACAGGCCTCACCAAAAGAGGAAGAGAAAGAAGGAATGTATTAGGAATATTAATAATATGCAGTGGTCCTAGAAGATCTGATGACTTCAATCACTGGACAGAGTATCCTTGATGCATTCCTGGACAGCGAATTGTATCCCTCTCTGCTATAGAAATGCTGAGGCAGAAAAAAATCTGGGGGAGATATTAACAGGTTGCGAGTCTCCTAATAACAGTAGCCTTTAGTTCACCCAACCTATGACAGTTTTGGTGAACCTGGGACTTCTATTCAAAAAAATCTGGAAAATTTTATTGGTTGCAGATATAATATGCAGAGTGTTTAAGTAAAGGACAATGGTGCAAAACACAGGGTTAGATTATGAGGGCAACGGTCAGCAGTGACTAGGAGGTGGCAGTGGCTCCTCAGTGAATCTACTTTATTTTGCACATGAAATTCTCTATTAGCATTAAAATTGACTAGTAACCCACAGTTGGCATCTAAAAACTAACCTAACTAGCCCCCACCCACACCCCAAGAATAACTCAAGAAGTTCAAGTTAAAAGTTTTTACATGCACTGCACAACGACAGGATTTGCAAAACCAAGCCTTTGCCTCTGAGGAACTCCCACTGCGGTGGGCACTTGTGTCCAACTAACAGCCTCTGCCTCCTTCTCTCTTCTGGAAGGACGGTGAATGTTGCAACATATTCTAATCAGGGATCTGTATCATACACATGCACACACCTGGGGTTAAAAACCCCCAAATAATTGTTAAAAGCAACTCATATAGTCTCCATCACTGTCAGGGTAAAATAAATACCTTTAATGGTGAGTTTTTGGCTTCAGGGAATTCTCTTTCATCGAGCCTCACCCAGCGTTGTAGAAACTGTTGAACCATTGGGTTTTCATTATTAACAATCTGGAATCCAGTAACGTTGGCACCTCCATGCATTACTCTCTCCAGAACAATGTCTGTGAAACCCTGGGAGGACACATGTAGAAAACAAGAATCATTGCCATCCAAAGTCCCTTTTCTTTGGCTCAGTTTTACCTGCTATAAGCGTAGCACAAAAGAAACTGATTAATTTCCCTCTTGTTACCTAAAAATATTCTACCAAGGAGACAATTGCTATCACAATTGGGATTGTGACAGCGGCATAGAATGGAATTTAAAATGTCTTCCTGTTCAGACCTTTGCAATAGAAAACTGCCCTGCTGTGTTGTGGCAATGTGGTACGTAATATTCACTGGTCAGAAAGAAAACAGTGGGGAAACTTGAAGTACTATTTCCTCTTTTCTCTTCATCGTGGTGAAAACTAGTCAAAGACATCAATCCCATTTGTTCAGCAAAGTGCGCATGAAGGTTCCGCACCGGGAGCAGAAAACCACTTAACCCCCATATTCTTCTGTGGAGCAAGGCGCGCACCTCCTTGCTAGGCAGTTCTCCGTCACAGCATTACTTAGCATTTCACTTGCAGACAGAATGGTATGATTCTCTCCCCCTGTTGTTATTTATACCTGAGGCAGTAAATTGGTGTCTTTTTGATTACTGTGACTTGATTGCAGTCATGTTTCTCTGAATGTCAGTGGTTACACATGCTAAAAGGTAATCCAGAATAAGAATCCCTGTATTTCTATGCACAGGCTAATCAGTGAGATCATGACTGGTTCTTACAATGCAAAATGACACATCTTAAAGTCACACAGTGCTTATACTAAATCAGGGTATTTTAAAATTTGTCTTTTCTGCTTTAATCACACCAAAACATGGATACAGAGAATCTTCTAGTAAGTGGGATTGCTAACTTTAAAGTGTGAGTTTTGGAAAAACATTTTTCCACTCACAGTAGACACAGAAGCCAAAAATTAGTCTTGCTGCAGGATCAATTACAATATAACACTTTTTCTCAGGAACTCTAACAGATGGTGTTTCAAAGGCATCATGAACATCCCTGAAAGTCAATTCTAGAACCCAGAAGAAGCTCTGATACAGATAAAAATGTACTGTCTTGTCCTGATAGGTCAACACATACACGGGCACCACCCTACACTCTGAAATACGAAAGAACAGCTGAACAGGCTGGCTGGTTTACTTGATGGAATTGTTCTAATTTTCAGCTTTTTACCACTTATTTTATCCACAAATATGCTATAATTATTTTTCCTGGAGTGCTTAAATTTCAAGTATGTTACATAGAAGATTATGGTTATCAAGTGTCTTATTTATAAATAAGGGTAAAAATTAGAGGGAAAACATATAATTAAATTATTATTGTAAAATTAGTAGAGGATATGAGCTGCTCAGACAAAAGAAAGACCATAATTGAGTACAAATGACTATAACATACCAGTTCTAGTATTTACTGAAGTAATTTCTCAAAATCCAAGAACTCATCCATGCATTTCGTCTTTTGCTGAATAAAGTTGCCACAACCTGAACAGAATATATTACCTTCTACACCTTAGCTATACTTGTAATGAAGAAAAGTTCTTACCAGGTTAGCTAACATGTAGTGATAGCCTCTGGAATGTTTGCCAAGGATTACAACCTGTGTAAAGAAAAAAATTACATATTATTCGGTTGTAAGAGGATGACTTGTAACTAGTGGAAAACACCTGAGAATGAACATTTTGGTAACCCTCTACACCCAATCCATGGGCAGCACGAGTATTACAGACCTGTGGCTTTACAGACACGATGCAGTCATTTGTGTTTTTAAAACGCACAGGCAGAGTACAAAGAAGAGTAACACAAGGCTGAGAAGACTCCGCTTGCGGAGGTGACCTTACCTGGCTATCTCACCCTTGTGATCACAGTGTCTCCCCCGCTGACCACGTTAATTTGAGTTACCAGTTCAAGTATTTCTGCTCCGAAATGAGGGAACGCTAGATCTGTTTACTTTGTTCCTTGTTTGTGGAGTGTACGAGAGGCGGGACACAGCCCGGCCACTCACTGTGTTTATTACACTGTACCAGCGCAGCGGGGCTCGGTAGGCTCCAGGTCGTGCAGGGTTTCCTGCCATGAGAACCCTGGCCAAGCCTTGTCATATAGGAATGCTTAAATTCCTAAAGTTATAAGCAGTGACCTTCATTGCCTTCTGACAGCTTTCAAAAGCTTGAAAAATTGTCGCTTCCAGTGCATCTAAATGGCCACATCTGACCGTACATGTTTAGCCAAAATTTATACTAAATGTCATCTTGCACAGTCCACTAACCCAACATCTCCTGCCCTCCCTGACCCCACTTGGGCATCTCTCTGTACAAATGGAGTCATTAAATGGAATCACTAAGATTGAAAAAAGCAGCAGGATGGATTCTGTAAGGGTAACGGGGAGGAGTGGAGGCAGCACTGTCTGGCAAGCCTGAATTCCGCCATCCTGTGTGCTCGTCCCCACTCCAGTAATACTGTGCTTTTGCAGAAAGGAGGAAAAAACACAGTTCCCACGTCCATGCAGCTGGCTGCCGGCTCACCAGCAATAGCCCTAGTGCAAGATTATGCCACTGCATTTAGCAATAGTCTCTTGCCTTCAGATTATAATCTCAGTAACATCCATCCAATCCCACAGCCACCAGGTGAAAAAATGTCCAGCAGTAACAATTTAATTAATAACTGTGGTGATTACGTATGTGTCAGGACAGAATCAGGCTTACCCAAACTTGCTGGGTTAAACTAATAAAAGTTAAAAATAGCAAACACAACGCTGGCGATACACCACAGGTGTATCACTGACTATACCCTATGAGCAGCTCAAGTGAACAGATGATGCTTTTTGATGAAGAATCATCTGAAAATCTATACATACCATACTAACATACTTCGCCATGGTCACAGATAAATGCTCCAAATGCCATACTCTAGGAGACACCTTTTCAACATGACCACTTACGTCTTTGCTAAAAACAGATGACATTTGAGTCATTGACTTTAGATATACTGCTGAGCCTGTTGAAGTTCTTGATTAAATTATTAAGTTCCCAATTGCCTCTTTGGGTTGTCTTGTCCTTAATAGATGCCATTTCTTTTAAATTCACATTTAATTCTGTAGGAATTTGCATACTTCCAGCAGTCTGAAAATAAATTGCTGTTCAGGTCCTCTTGAGAACTGTATGTACACTCTGTTGGTAGAAAGCATCTGCTTTCCCACACTCACATTTGTTTTGTATGGAAATGTGCAGGCTTCCTTCAGATCATCTGGTGCGTGTGCTATTTGCATACTGAATTCTCTGTATGTTTTAATTTCACCTTAAAGGCAGCGATTTACTTTTAAAAGGTTAGAGACAAAGAACTTATTTAACAACAACAATACTCTTTGTTGTTTTAACTTAATAACAAATAAGAAAGCTTTTACATTTCTATCCAGGAATGTGTTTATTAAAGAGAAAAATACGACGACAGATGAAATCAGCAGCTGTAAGAAAAACATACATGGAGCTGCTACAGGCAACTGGAGCAATACTGCAAATAAGAAATGTAGGACTCATTAGCATAGATCAGACTCAACTTCCATCTCATCTGTTGTCATGTCTCCAAAATGACCAGAAATAATTCTGTTTAGTCCCTTAGAGAGGTCCGGCGTACTACAGTCAAGCTTTAATCCATAAATCATCTTTCAGAAGTGACCTTCCAGTATTTCTACTCACACAATCCACCATAGTAGTTCATAATTATTTAACTGGATCTTAGCATTGTTTTTAAAATTCACTACACTAAATCTTAACAAGCACAACTCTCCTCCTCCCTCACTTTCCACCCTCTACCAACTATCCAGCATCTTGAATGGAGCTGCTGGATTAGCGAGCCCAGCAGAAAGAATCACAGACATCAGTGTTACTCCTAGGGGAGCGAAGGGATGGATAAAGCTTTTTTATGAAGAAGGCAAACAGGAGTATAACAAATAAATCTCATCAACTGCTTGTATATTGTGAAGCTTATATAGAAAGTGGCATATTGAATAGTGGTGGTGAATAGAAAGCCAGGATTACAGGACAAGGATTTCACAGAGCTACATGTCTTTCGTAAGGTTCACTTCTGAGACTTAATATTGCTTTCACCTTGACTGAAAGAAAAGCTTGTAAGATTCTATACTGAAAAAAGGAGGAGGGAGAAAAATGGCTGGAAACTATCATGAATAATTCAGACTTCTGATCCCACAAAATTCTTGCCTTGTAGATAAGAAGATCATAATGTCAGGTTTGATAGAGAATCAAATAAAGTTTGTATTTTTAATTAACTCTTTGGATATTTCCAATTGATTAAGAGAAAATCTAGAGGGAAGATAATTGAAATGTAGCTGGTTTTAAAATAAAAGTAAAATCTGCTGGCCAGCACCGGGCTTACTGAAAGTACAGACCTATATGCCAGATTTGAGAAATTGGGTCAGCATTGCCAATTTTAGTTTTTCATTTGCCTGGGGAAGCTATTTTTTGCATGAAAGCATAAAGACAACTTGGTTTCCACTGCATCAATCATCATGATAATAAATAGGCAACTACAATTTTTTGCCTTAGCTTTTACATTTTTCTTACAGTTTTGGAAGATAGCATTATAGAGATTAACTGGCTAATATTAAATTGGTACGGAGCATCGAGATATTTCTAAAGCAGTAATGATGATTCTCTCATGATGTAGTTCAAAGGCCACACAACACCTAAGAGGAAGGACAGTGAAGAGGAGGCAAAATAACTTTAATACTAACCTCATAATTACTCCATTACCTTTTGACTTATTCCCTACTCAAATTACAACCGCAGCTAGTTCCTGGTCTAGAACATGGATCTGGGTTTTTTGACCATGAAAATTAAATGTTGGAGTTAAGGGTGAAGGGAAGATTATGAGGAGATTGGTGAACTCTTAGATGAAAGTCAAGGCAAGACAGCTCCGGGGGCTTCACTGGAATATTTCTTCAAGGACTTGATGAACAACTAGAATGGTAAGAACAGAGTGTGTAAGTGAACAGTAGCACAGACCAGAGGCAAGGAAAGAATGGGTTAATGAAAGACAAGACTCTGTGGGCTCAAAAGAAATCAAGCGATGGAAGAATACTGCAAGTTTTGTGTAGGTGGGACTGAGCAATCATATTTTGTCTTTTAAAAATATCAATGGTTTGTCTCTAATTCATAAAAGGGAAAGATAATTTTTCTTTTATGGATGGAGGAAATCACAGAAGAGGTGAGGTTGGCAGGGGCCTCTGGAGATTGCCTATTCCAACTCACTAGCTCAAAGCAGGGGCAGTAGAGCGGGCTGCTTAGGACCGTGTCCAGTCAGGTTTTGAATAACCCCAAAGACGGAGATTCCACAAGCTCGCTGGGCAGCCTGTTTCAATGGCTGACCACCCTCACAGTAGAAGTTATTCTTCTTATGTTTTAACAGAATTTCCTGCATTTCAGTTTGTGCTCTTGCCTCTTGTCTTGTCACTGAGCACCACTGAGACTCTGAAACTCAATGAGACTCTCCGAGAAGAGTCTGGCTCCACCTTCTTCATTCCTTCCCCTCAGGTATTTGCAGACATTATTAATATCGCCCCTGAGCTTTCTCCTCTCCAGGCTACGCAACCCAATTCTTCTCAGCCTTTCCTTGTACGTCAGATGCTCCGGTCCCTTAATCGTCATAGGGGCCCTTCACTGGACTTGCTCCAGGATGTCCATGTCTTTCCTATACTAGCGAGCCCAGAACTGTACACGGCACTTTAGATGCAGCCTCACCAGTGCTGAGTAAAGGGGAAGGATCGCCTCTATTGATCTGCTGACCATGCTAATCCTATGCAGCTCAGGATGCTGTTCGCCGCCTTTGCTGTGAGAGTGCAGTGCTGGCTTGTGCTCAACTTGTCTGCCAGGACCCTAAGATTCTTCCCTGCAGAGCTGCTTTCCAGCCAGGAAGCCTCTACCCAGTCTGTACTGGTGCATGGGGTTATTCTTCCCCAGGTGCAGGGTTTTGCATTTCCCTTTCTTGAACTTCATGAGGTTCCTCTCTGTCCACTTCACCAGCCTGTCAAAGTATTGCAGCACAGCCACCTGGTGCACTAAACACTCCTCCTAATTTGGTATCATCTGCAAACTTGCTGAGAGTGCACTCCATCCCATAACCTTCAGATCATTAATAGAGAGGTTAAACGGTATTAGCCCCAGTACCCTTAGGGTACTCCAAATAGTAGCTAGCCTCCAGCTGGCCTTTGTGTTGCTGATCACAACCCTCTAAGCCCAGCAGTTCAGTCACTTTTAAATCCACCTTACTGCCTCTGTGGGCTTTGATTTTAAAGCGTCATTGAAAAATACAAGAGGATATGCTTGCACTTTTACCCAGAGAAGCAGCTATCATGATTTTGGCAGCAGTGAAAAGAAAACTACCAGGTCCAATTAATACCTGTTTGGAGTTCACCTTCCCTTCATTTGAATCCATTGCCATCTGGTCAGTTTAGTCTGTTTAATCAAAGTTATTTATCATCCTTTATTTACAAATGAAAAAAGAAAGAAAAAAATTAGATCACAAAAGTACAGACTATCTCATCTACAGCTCAAAACCCTGATATTTTATGAGTCTATTAGATCTTTCCATAACATAAAATACTGATGCTGACAGGCAGTATTGCCACAAAGAAGGTCTAAAGATTTTTCCTGTGCTTTTCATACCTGACAAGTGGCAGAAATATGCCACTTAAATGGAATGACAGGCACAGATCTGACCTGCTGTAATGTGTCTTTCCATTTCGACCATATCTGGGAACAATGAGGCAGTTTAACTCTAGAACTCTTCTTTTCTAGGTTTTAAAAAGACAGCAAGAAAAATGAGATTTCCTAGAAGCTCAGAGTAAAAAAGGATTTTGTTGTCTTTGTTGAGGTTATTCATGCATTAATTTGGGTTCCACTTTTGCAAAAAGCCCACATTTAACTTCAAGCATTTCTACTGATTTTTAAGTATATGTGTAAGTTTCTGAGGACAGGAGAGCTTAGCTACCTCCAGTTGAGCAGTAATGTGCCTTTATAAATTGCTATAGAAATACAATTATGACACCTTTGCCTTTAAAGCAGTGTGCAAATGCCAAAAGTGATGGCACGATTCTTTCTTTTCAGCAGCAAACAAGCAAAACAGATAAATGGACTCAGGTCTAAAAAAATTTCAACAGCATCGTCGGGATCAGCTATCAGTGTTGACTGCACTTCATGGGAACAGCACGGATATCAAGCAAAGCAACAACTGTCTGGCAAAGCAACAACTGTCTGATACCCAATATCCTGGGTATCAGGTCAGCCGTTTTCTAGTTTCTACCCCTATTGATAGCATTTCTGTTCTAATGATGGAGTTACTTAAAAGCTTATCTCAGATCTAAGCAGCTCCTATCTGATATTGGATTGAATGGTTGAAAAGTTGTGCCCTGTGATGCAGCACCCTGTTGGACCCATGGCACTGGCTAATTTGGTCTTCAGGACACACTTAAGAAAGGAGAGGAACAGAGTATCAGCGTGACAATCCAATTAGTTCAATAAAAGCCGAAGTCAAGGCCCAAAAAGTTCTTGTCAGTATGTTAGCAAGGATGTTTAGCTTGTCTTGAGTGGCATCTGCAATGTACTGCATCTCAGCTCTGTTTCTACCACTCAAGAAAAGGAGAAACTGAAGCAGCCCTTCAGCTGGAAAAGAGAGTCCTCTCCCTGGCCCCCCTCCCACTCCCGTAGACCCTGGCTGCAGTGGGGGAGCTGCCCATGGGGCTTGCAGCCACCGCACTCCAGTTCTCTGGGGTCAGCGCACTGTTAACAGCAAGGTAGTTACCTTCAACAGTGTTACCATGCAAAGGTGCAATAGCATTTGACAGCCATACATAATCATTCTTCACTATGTTTACTTTGCACAAGTCACCCCTTGTCATGTAAATTTTCCAGACTGGAGTAGGATAAATAGAAGGAGAACGGAAAATAAAAGCTCTCCTGAAATGAGAACAGGATTTTCCTTATCTAACCAGATGCCATAGTGAAAATAAGACTCCTTGTAACCTCAGCAGATCCATTATACTGTAAGTTTGCAGTGCCCACTCCCCTGTTTTCCAATACACACACATGCTCCTACAGAAAAAGCAAGTTCCCTTTGAGGATTATAAACACTAGACAAGGCTCGATCTTCCCTAAGTAAATTTATAAAAAATAGCTTTTTTGGTGTCATGATTTTGTCTCTTTCTATCACACCAACACCAGCACCAACATATGAGGTTCCAAAGGAACTGCAATCCTGTGGTGGCAAAAGACACGTCACAGCTAGTGGTGGTCTGTCACAGCCAAACAAGTGACACTTGTTCTGCCTTTAATTCCACAGAAATAAGGCCATTTCCACATTCGGTAGAAGTGGCTTCCCTCATACAAAGGGTCAAAACCTCATGAATGTAGTTGTAGTGCAAACCCAGGGAAGGAGATTTATTTCTTCACTTAGTATTAATGAGATGGGAATCTGGCCACCAGGGATTGTGATGCTGTAAAATATGCAGTAAACAATGATTTCATTTATATGAAGAATGAGTACTATATTAAATTTGAGTTAAATATTAAATGAAGAATGTATTAAATATTAAGATGAAGATTCTACACACGTATTATTTGTTGCAGATAAAAATAACCGCATATATAGTTGAGATTAATTCATCCACCATTTCAGAGGCTTCATGTCCTTTAGGGAATGTCACAAATCCATACACAGTCCCAATTGCTGGATTTTGTATTATATGGAGTATACGGACCTGAGAATTTTACTTCCATGCAACTGCCACCTTGTACATTTGTGACTATACCTCATAACCGAAATCCTACTTTCCGCTATAGCACAGTATCAAGATCATTTGTTTTGGCTTATAAAACATTCTTCAAACAGCTTTCGGCTCTTCCACAATGTATCTCTCATGGGAGATAATTTCCTAGAGAATAGGAATCTCCTGGAAGAAGGGAACAAAAACGCGCATGGTGGAAGCAGGGATCTGAGATGCCTCTGAAGCATCTTATTAAAGTTTTTCCCTCTCTGGCCCCCTTCTTGTGTCCTTCTCTCCCTTGCCTTTCTCCTTGATGATAGTCACATCAAGAGTGAAATTTTACTTTTAGGCCATCTCCAGATAGATGATGGCTGTGCATGTTAGTCCTTGGAGGGTAATTAAATGCAGCATCTGAAAGTTGTATTGTACTTTGTTCTCCCTCCATATGGCTAAACTTTCTTTTCCCATAACTGATCTGACATTTGCTGATTGAAGATTGTGTAATGGAACATGCATTTAATTTGTGCATAAAAGGTTACATTAGAAATTACTTAGGAAAAAAATTACAAACTGCAACATAGGTTCTGAGGGCATGATACTTTCTCCTTATTTCTTTCAGTGTGATGACAAAGTTTTCTGTGAATTTTCTGTGCCCTGAAACAATTTTCCTAAATTCATTTTCCTTGGTGTGACTTAGCAATATTGTCAGATTAACTGATCTGTTGGCACAGTTATTGTTAAAGGACATATTCTACTGCAAAACATCAGACCCTGGAGGACACTGAGATGAAGAGTTTTATGATCCCTGGTAACTGATATTCATAATCACAATTTACTCTTTAAGTTGAATAAAATTCATTAAATAAACTTTTCTTTATACCAAAATCTCTTCTTTGTTTAGACAGATGAGAACAGTGTTGTATCTCTCAGGACTGCATCTCTCTTCACAAGTCATGTCCTTCAATACAAAGACCTTCACGTCAAAATCAATCAAAACATAAGCTACCCTTCATCACTTGAAGCCATTTCACTAAAAACAAGATCAGATATGGGGGGGTTGTTACAATCATCTCAAAAATTCTTTGTAGGGTATGAAAGGGATACTCAAAATTGCCAAGACCTTTGCCCCTTATTTTGCCAAGATATTCTCAAGAGAAGATACTTGTTCCCAGAGAGCTTCCTTGAAGAGATTTATGTGTTGTAGAAATTTTTAATTAATGAATTCTTTAGCTTCTTGAGTGAGATTAATAAAGTAAAAATCCAGTTGTGTTCTGGAGGAATTTTTACAGTTATGTTTATGAGAAATAAATGACTTAATTAAATATGTTACTCCGCAGTAGTAATTTCCACACATAGGTTATTCGAGGAAGGAGGCCTAGACAATTTTAATTGTCTACACAGTTTTAGTACATTCTTCGAGAAAGATCCTCCCTTGAAAAATGTTCATAATGGAGTGATTTTACATCCAAGGTATTTCACAGAGGTTCCAGTACTTTCTCAAGCCTCTGTGAAATCTTAAGTTCAAAACTCACCTGAAATTTCACATAGAGACTTCAGATTGCATAAAAAATAACCTAAAACCAAATGTGTACAGGAAATCTCAAATCACAATAAGCTTTCTGTGTTCAGTGTCAGAATTGCTTTAATTCGACACTGACAAACCATGGTATGGTACCCTCCTCATTGGTTTTATCTTCCAAATCTGCCATTTCAGTGTTCTGTCTTCCTCCCTCTTTCTTGGCTGTACCCCTTCTCAGGTCAGACACTACCAGAAGGTCAGCAACCATGACATCAAGGGATTTGGGTTATGTTCTCTGCCCTGACACAATTTTTTGGTATGATGTTCAACAATTACTTGGGTCTGAAGCTTTTCGATGCACTGTTGTCATCAAAGCTTGAATGACTTTTTTGAAGACAACTGATTTGGTAGTGTGTTTGGGACTCTGCAACTTCTGTTTCTCTACATGGATCTTCCAAAGAGTCCAGGCAAACTGAAATTCATGTTAGCTGACAGGAAAGGTACACAGAGAAAGATCCTCGCTGTATTCTGTCTTCCTACTGCTTCTGATAAATTCTGAAGTACTCATCTATCTTGCGTCTCACCCTGTCAAGGGTCACTCTTGTTCATCCGTCAAGGCCCTGTGGAAATACACCTTATGCTGCCTAAGCCTCAGTTCACCATCTCTGAGAAGAGACGTGAGGTTTTGCTAACCTGAGAATGAATAGGTACCGCTGCTACCTCTGCTCCAATACTCTAGAGAGCCCAAAAGAATAGGAATTTATGTTAACTGCTCAGATGGGTAAGCTTCTCAGTAACCATAACGTGCTTTTCACTGACACACAACCACCTTTTCGAAAGACACCAGTATTTCTTAGTCAATTCTTAGCTCAGAAAAGCAAACAAGTGCACCTGGCTGTACTACTAGAGTTGATTGCCTTTCCCTGGTAATATTCATGGTTAAATTTCCTTCAACCTACAATGCAACCAGCTCCTATCCCATGTAATATGGTCCCATCACAATAACATCCTCATTTCCAGCTTCACATATGCTCTCTTATGCCAGCTCCTTGCTTCTCAGCAGTTGTGGATCCTCTCATTTTAGACCTGCAAGTCCACATCAGGTATATCAAAATCAGCACCATCAAAACTGACTTCCAGACTAGCACCCTTCACTAAGTTTCACAACACCTAAAGTCGCTTTCACGAAGACTATTAATAATAGTAATCTTAAATTTATTCTTACTTTTCCAAACCTTCTGCAGGAATCACAAATGCTTCACCACTGTCATACAGTTTGAAGGCATATCCACATCATTAACAAGCAGTTCAAAGTGATCTTTGCATCGTGTGCCTAACCCCTGTGACACAGGAGATGATACCTAACTGTCCTTTTTGGCTTTCAATACTGTGAAACTGTATGTTGAACCTTCTTAAGAGTACTCTTGCAATCACAGATAAACTTAAACAATACTCATTTCTTCTTCTCATATCCCACAGGGAAAATGAAACTCCTTCAGTCTTAGCTGCTCAAAATATAAAAGGATGTATATCCGCTGGGGGAAGAGAGGAAGAAATTAGGTAAACTGAGGCACACAGTCTTCATTTTAAAAACACATGAATTTCCTATTTTCTCCACAGCTCTGATCAGTGTATCAGAATAAAATCCCACTATTACTCCCTGGAACTGGACAAGAGTCCTTGGAAACAGAATTCTGCTTATATAAACCATTACTGCATGTCAGGATCACTTCAGACTATTATTTGGATATAACCCAGAAGTGTCGCAGTAATTCAGTCCCAATGCTCACATGAGAATCTTTTGGAAGGGGTTTTGTACTGCAGAGCACTGCCTTCAAGCAGACTGAAAAATACTGAATAGTAGCCATTCTTTTTTTCCTTTTGAGCATTTCTTTTCCTTTTTTAAATTCCCTATGAAATTAAGAAAAAAAAAAAAAATCAGTGCAACCTCCTCTAGGAAAAACAAGGTTGCTTTTTCTTATAAACGGAATTTTACTGTGACTAGAATTGCATTCAATTTTCTCTTTTCAATGTTTTGAAGGAGTTTGAAAGGTTTATTCTGCTTCACTATAAACAGCTCTGCAATATTCCCCGTATAACTTGGTGCATAAACCATGAACCAAAAGAGATTATGAAGAGTTAATTTATTTTTACTAGGCTTAGTCTATGCAGCAGGGGAGGTCGTTTTACTCATATGAGTAAAAACTCATATGAGGTAATAAAGTTATAGCAATATTTTTCCTTTCTGATTCTTTACATGCATTCTCCCAGAATAGAAGATACTCAGGGTATTTTTAAGGGTCTATGTATATTGTTGATAATTTTATTCATTACACATTTTGGAAGAATGAGCTTCCAGTAGTACATATCCCATTATACCTACACATGCATGCCCATGGTGTGATACAAATAAATTTGGTTTAGAAATATGGGCTTTTTTTTAAGCCTGGAAACATTAGCTTCCTCTAAAATTGTTACGCTGTTTTCCATCTTACTGGTTGAATACTGTGGGATGAGTTTCTATCTGAGGTTTAGTTGATGACTTATAGGGCCTGATTCTTTATAAATTTAGCCCAAGCTACCCCTGGCAGCTTTAATCTGCTCCACAGAGGCCAGTGGAATTGCACTGGTGTGAAGGTGGGATAAGAGACAGGAATCACGTATGAATTTATAATTGCAAGCAGCGAGTGATTTGCACTGGGATGGTACTTTGCCATATTATGGCCAGATCCAAACCCATCTGTAGCCCAGAGCAAGTGCACCATAGCTCTGGATTACACCTAGGGACCTCGTATTTAGGGGCTTCCCCCTGCGAGGCTGTAGCTATCAGTTGCTAGTGTCTTATATACTGCACTGCCAGCATCTGGGCTAAAAAAGCCCAGTGGGGTGGTCCCCACTCCAAAAATCTTGCTATTTGAACCGTAGTGTAACAGTGCTCTATGACATGCACTTGGGAACATCTTGGTGCAGGAGGGGCCCCGAAGAGCACCAGTGGTTCTCTTCCTCCCCCAGATACGGGATTCATATCGCACCAAAGCCATTAATCCTAGCTTAGTCAGCTGTAAAAAAAAGACATAAGCTCTTGTGCGGCTTTTCTTTTACTGAGTTAGGACTCCTTCCCTTGTAAATGAACTTACGAGACACCAGAACTATCATGCTGTCTCTGGTGATGTACAATGCCTGTTTGCACAGTGGTATTGTACTATTACTATTCATTTTGATAGTGTGTTTCCTTCCTCTCCCTGCAGTTGGTTCATCTGAATTGTCGCCAAGATGGTTGCCTTGGAAACTAATTAAGGAAAGCCTTCGGTTAGAAGCCGAGTTTCAAGCATTAAACTATTTGAGAGACAGATGCAGAAATTAAGGTAATGTCTGCTAAGATGAAAGGGTTTATCCTTTATATGGAGAAGAAAGAACCACATTAAATGCTAGGACTGTAACAAAGCAACTTCTATACAACACTGATTTTTAAAATCTGTAAGAGATGTGCGAGTGAGGGATTTTAAAATCAGCCAGGGGCTTAGAAGAGTTGACAGAGATTCCCAGAGCTATTAGGGATGGGGAGATGGACAAATACAGTGGGACAAAAAACTCAGGAGATCACATGTTGAGGAAACTCTAGCCAGCTCTCCCTTTCCCTCAAATACTCTGTATCTTTGAAAGACTCCTTGTGAATGTTGTTTTTGAAAAATACCAGTACAGCTAACGAAAGACCAAACCCTCTCCCCACAGTCCAGGTATGGCATGAGAAGCATCAGTGCATATATTTGCCTCCAAAGTACATCAAATGCAGGAGTGAGAGGCTATCGCAAATGGCCCTCAGGCTCAACTTTTCTACCGAGACTGTCAACACAGGTAACAATTACTGCCAGCTGCAGAAGCAGCTCATACGGTGTGGACACAGGCTAAATAATGAGTGGGACCCTGAGAGGGCTTTCTAAGGGCAAATACACACACAAATTCTGTGCACTGAAGAGCTGCGAAGAAAAGCGAACTGTGCGGCAAATTGTGCTTTTCCAGCTACCTATTAACTGAAGTTCAAAGCAAATAAATACAATCTCTCTATGAGCGCAATCGTATCAATTTAAATAGTCTCCACGATAATGTTCAAGATAATGGTTGACTCTACACTTGCAGCAGCGTAACTGAGAAAAGATTTTGGTTCTCTGTACATTTAACGGCAATGCAGAGGTTGCCATATAAATATGCCTGTAACTGCAGAAAAGCATACTACAGATGTTGTGGTAAAAATATGCAAAGTATCAAAAGAAGACGCATGTGTGTGCATTGGTGTGTGCGTTTATATCCCATGAATTATCATAAAACATAAAATGAGTAATTGCTACTATCACAGAAAAATAAAAACTCTAACGGTGACTTCAGGTTCATATGCCTCTGGCATAAGAAACCAGGGTTGCTTGGCAGCGGTCTTCTACATACAGCAGCTTGCACATTTACGGTGAGACATTTTGTATTAATTATTATTATTACTGATCAGATACATTTAAAACTGTGCTTTAATGTCTTTTGAACACTTTTAAGCTTTGTGTGCCATTACCTCAGTCATTCCGCAGGATGACTAATACTCTGTTAAATTCCTGTCATTTGGAACCTGCCTTGCTTTATGAAGTCTGGATGACGGCTTTGGAGAGACATTACTATTTACAAGCTAGAAATTCTCTCCCCAGGTATGTGTGAAATGTGCTATATGTGGGGCAGATTAACCCAGGATGTTACTTCTCTCTGCTTTAGCAATCCATCTCCGGCCCTTTATTAGTTTTACAGCTGATAGGAGCAGGCCCTTTAAGGCAGATGAGCTGTTGCTTTTGACATATGCCCATCTTTTACTTACCTTCCGCTCGCTACGGTCCTGAGGGTGACTGACCTAAGTAATTCTCCTTTCCTCTCCACACGCCCATAGGACCTGTGTGCTGCTGAAACTCTCTGGATGTGAAGGGAAAGAAGTGACCTTTCATTCTGCTTTAGGTCCTGGTTTCAACAATACTCATGGGCACCTAATGCAGAAATGTCCTAAATTTTAAGTTTCTAGTTCACTGGAAACGTAAAAATGAACTGGACCAGTTTCTGAGTGATGCTACACAACACTCTACGTATCAGATGCTCTCTCGGAGCCTCAGTTGAACCCCCTCCTCTGCTCCACACAGAGGATAAAATCGGGCTGTGACACGGCCGTGGCACCGAGCCCTGGGGAACGTGGCAGGGGCACGCTGCTCCGGAGGCTGAGCTCCCTGCAGCGCAGTACCTTCAGAGGACACGGCATCACTGGGCTTCATATGCAAAGCAGAAGCTGAAGCTACCCATAGCTCTGCTCCTCCTTCAAGCGTCCCACTGTGTTTATAGGCAGTTATTATATTTTTAATTGCTACAGAGAACACAGGCAAACCCACACCAGACTATCTGTTTATAACATAACACATAAACCAGGAAGCTTACATGAAAGCGGTGTTGATTTTTTCCCTTACATTTTTCCTTATCGTCATTGGTTTTAATGCCTATTGGTCAACCGAATACTGCAGTTTTGTGTTTATTCTTATGACACCCCAAATGTGAAAGCTGTTGTGCAGTGAGCACACTACTCAGATCTGAACAGCTCTGCAGAGGGATGCAGCTGTGGCAGTACCGAAAACCTGCAGACCATCTTCCTAATCTCAAAATTTCAGACTCAAAGGTCAAGACATAGTCAGTGCTTGCACTGGACAGTTCAGTCAATCAGATTACCCTTCTTAATCCTACGGACGCTTTACTTCCAGTCTTCTTTGACAATTTGATTGTCATTGTAAAATTTTGGGGACTGCATTCTCTACTGTAATATTGCTTCTGCTTTGTGAGATGCCTCCACTCAATACAGACATTGCCTTGGAGCCTAACCTTTATGACTATGTTTGGAGATTTGATAAAAGCATGCAGTCTCTGGAATAAACAGGTCTTTTGTAAAGTTTCACCATTTTGATCCTGAATGGAGTTTCTTCCTCCTTATTCTCCCTCAGGAGATTTTTGTCTAAATGGACATAAAGCCACTCTAGTCTGAAATACAGCTTGTTATCTTGGGAATAAGAAAAACGTATTTCTTAACTCAAAAACATGTCTCTAAATACACGGTTGAACAGGCTAAAGCTTACTGTTAGTTCTCAGAAGAAAATGTTCTTCTGTTTATGAGAACAAAATCTTATATCTATCTGTGAAGGAATACTGGAATATTTTAGCATCAAGGGACAAGAAGTGTGGGGAGCTTATGAATTTTGCATGACATAAGTGTTGCTATCTGTATGCTTGAGAGGCCACTAGATGATTAAATTGGATATAGTTTTGTTGTGCAAGGAGGGATAAGGATCCACATGCTCAATGGTTATAGAACTATAGGGCAAGTGAACAAACAGATGGTAACTTACAGAATGACTATTAATCTCTCTGCTTCCCCTTACCCTGCAGCTGAAGAGACAGGGCCAGAGGTGATTTGGGCAGGGTATCCACCTCTAGGACACAATATGGGGCCCATCACAAGATTCTCTGGAAGGGGAATGAAACCAGATGCGCTGCAGAGTGAAACCTGGCACAAAACAGGTTACCCAGGCAGAGTAGGAGCTGAGGTGTCCTCTTTCCCCTACCTTACATCTACATACCAGGGGGAGACAGCTGGGAGAGATCCTTTCCTGGGTACCAGCCAGCCCTGAGAAGAGAAATACTTCATATGACAGGTTTCAGAACTTGGAAACATAGGGACATACAGATGTGCCAGATGCTAAAGGCATATGGAATACTCAAGGTCACTGACTCACAGGTCTGTATGTGGCTGGAGGAAGGTACAGAATATTCCAGCGGGACCTGAAGTCTCTGAAGAAAATCCTCAGATGCATAATTGTCTTTAGATAAGTCTACACTTTTGGAAGAGATGTATACCCTGGTTTGAACTGGTTGAAAAAAGCATCAAAGGAAAAGAACTGCTCACACTGACCAGCCTGATACAGGAGAAGAGGTCACTCTTATTTAATCCAAGCACTAATACAAAGCCACGATATGCGGTTTCTGGAGCAGAGAACTGACAAGTTTGCCGAATGGCCTGGCCAAGAGCCCAAAGTCTGATAACAAACTCAGCACGTGTGTAGACTGTTTAGTGGTTTACAGTCTGTTTATTTCTGCTATGACTTTTGTTCTTGAATAAGTCCTATTTACGCTTCTGAAATCCAGGGTCACTGGCAAATGCTGCTGTTGTCCCTGAGAAAATGAAATGGCAGGTGCCACGCATCCCCCCAGGGACCACAGCAAACCCCCTCTCTGGAGGGAGGCATCACTCCCAGAAGGGGATGGGAGGGTTGACCTTTGAAGATGTGCTCCTGAGGAGGCCAAAAAAGGGAGAGGGATGGAAAGGCAGCTGGGCTGAGGCAGCCTATGCCAACCCTCTGCGGGACAGAGTTTGTCCATCAGTGCTCTGCCATAACAGGTAGAGACTTGGATTCCCTTTGCTCTCACTGGGAAAAAGCTCTTCAAAGCACCTGCAGTTGTGCAGTCAGCATGCTGATAACATGCTCAGATGTTACTGCCTCTTAGCCGAGCAGAGTTTCTAGACTCCACACAAAGCACCGATTTGACTTTCTAAACTGCAATAAAACGCTAGATTTGAAATATGCAAATCCAGAGCTATCTTTCCCCTCAACGGTATGCTATCAGCAAACACAGCTGGCTAAAAAGAAGACAACTCACCACTCCCTTGAGCAAACTGGCTGGATGGATTTAAGTACCACACATATTTGTAAGATTTTTTAAAGTACTTTATGAGACGATAACAAGGTAAGCAGAGGAGATGGAACGAAAAGCCTAAAACCAATAATTGTTCAGCTGTCAACCTGGGGTCCACCATTACTGACTTTCCCTGCAGAAACTGAAGTCATTGCTTTTCAGTATCAGATAAAAAACAACTCTGGAAATTGTTGCCAGAAGGTATTTTTAGCATCAGAGGCACCAACCTGGGATCTGCTTGGGCAATTCTTTGTCAAGTGAATGGTCCCAGTAAAATAAATGGGACAATACTCATAAAAAAGTCCTGCATAACTGGAATCCTCCTGTTAGACTGCTAAAAAGACACGATTAGTACTAGAGTATTTATCTCAGAAGGTATGTTTAGTTTGCTTTACTGATCTAGCTTGGTTTCCTAAACAAAAAGTTCTAAATCCATTTTTGATACTGCAAATTCAAACAATTTTGCTTATGAGTATCTTCAAAGAAATTAAGCAGAAATAGTCATATTACATCAACAGGGCAACATATATGACATAGTATTTATGTGTGAAAATGCCTGCAGGATTTGGTTGCAAAACAATGGACTGATAGTGTTCAACTGATTGGCTAAAACTGGTTGATAACAGTCCTAAAATCCAAGTAAATTTTAAGATCTTTTAGAAATATTTGAGATAATTTAGGATAAAGATTTCATGGAAATGTCACAATTTTGTGTAAATAAAGTTCAAAAGATCGACAGCGGGCATAGTACAGAAAAAGAGTCATTTAACAGTACAGAGATGGGCTATATACAACACAATAATGACAACAGAAATGCCTAATTATGCAAAAGTGTGAGTACTGTACAGTGTACTGTACAGTTTGGGAAAAGCTGGAGGCCCCAGTAGCAAATCTTTAGTTACGCAGATGCTAATCACATTGATAGAAAGCTGAGTCAAACATTTAATAAAGTTACAACTTCACTAGGTTTGAATTAGAATGCTTGCAGAAGGAAAGAGTTCACCAGTTTTTTGCTATATAGTTTGCTTGCTATATAGCTTTCATTTTAGGCACTGGAATGGCTTGATTATTTTTTTCTCTCGCTTGCACAATGTAAGAAAAAGAGAGAACAAAACGTAAATGGAGTTAGAAAGATCAAGCAAAAGGCCTGTTCCCCAGCTGAGAGTGGGCCCACAGAGCTATTTAAGCTTGGCTCAGGAGTGCTCTCCTGCATCGTTTTCAGAAGAGTGGGCTGTGGGTATGGTGTTTTGCATCTTTTGCAAGAACATGAGCAAATGAAAGAAAGAAAAAAAAGAAAGATGTTTCTTACACTTTGCTGTATGAATTTCCCTAAAGAGAGCACTCACCATATTGACTAAAAATACAGTGCAAAATGCAATGCTATGTATTAGTATCACAACCACACTAGGGACCAGCACCAGCTTGTGCTATGTTCTCTTGAGCACCTCTTTCCTTCCTGTTGCCCTCCGTAACCAGCAGCTATGGGACCTGGCCGTGACTACGATTCAGACCCAGAGACCGGCCCTCAGTGATACACCTCAAGGCTTGACGGGAACTGAATATTTTGAGAAGGAACTCAGTGAATATGGCTTTTGCATTTCCCAGGGTTTATGGCAGTAAGGTCAGTTTGCTACTAGTTTACAATACAACATTTCTAAGAGATACGCTAATGCTTCATGAAATTTAAATGTTATTTTTGATCTATTCCATACTATAAACCCACAATTAAATTTATGAAGCGGCAATAATCAGAGGGTTTTTCAGTCTTAATGTAAGTGAATTCCCACATGCCTATGAGGAAAACAAGCAGCATGGATTTGGTTCCATACCAACACCAGCTTTGCTGTGAGCTCAGGCAGCAGGGAACTGTCCTGCTTCTGTCCTTGCGATATGTATCTGTTACTACATCTCTTCAAGCACATCACCAGCACAGCCAGTGGCACAGGCATTCTTGGTAGCACCCTGGGATGGCCAGAGGGTATGGCCATTCCTCTGGGACAAAGCAAACACTGGGAAGGCCATGCAATAACAAAGCAGTCACCCAAAAGTGCACCTTACCCAATAAAGGTGTTTAGACTCTATCATCCACAATTTAAGCCTGTCAACAGCACCGGCTGTGCAGAAGTAAGGGCTTTATGTACCAAAAAGTGCAAATGAACCTTTTGGACTAGCAGCTGAATTTTTCATTAGCAATATTTCCATTTGGGAATTCTTTAAGATGATTCAAGACTACTTCACCGGCTTTTTATTTCTTGTTTCACGTTCCACTTAATAAACTGCACCTGTCTTGCAATCCCTACAAGCAGCCCTGATGCCAGTAATGTTACTCTGGCAGCTGAGGTTTTAGGTTCTTAACCTACTTAAAAATAATTCATTACTAACATTTGGGAAAAAAACCACAGAGACATTTCCTGGTAGGTTACATGTAAGTGCTGCCACCAACTATGAGCATCACTGAGACACTTTAATTTTACTAGGTAACCGGCTAGTTGTTGGGACTTACATCTCAATGGTTATTTAATTAATTTCTAGAAATAGACAGTTCTGGAAACATTAATGTCTGTCACAGAGAGATCACAACTTCTGAAAAGCATATACCTGTTCCAAAATGGTGTTGATTCTGTCTACTTCACAGTCAATTAAATATCTTTTTTCTTGCCGCCTGTCCATCTCCTCTATAATTCTTCTGAACTCTTGAACATCCTTTATGCTTCCTACAGATCTGGCTGTCACTTGCCAGTTGTTCTGTACTGCTGCTTCCATAATCGCCTGAAGAATGGAAAATCCTGTAGGGGGAAGAGACAATGCAACCATTTAAAAACAGAACAAAAGTAAGAACTATTTTGAGTGTTTGACAAAGGGTTCACAAAAACTTGCATCATCTAAAGGGACACAGACTAGCTAATAGCCTGCAAGCGCTTCATTATTTGAGAAAGCAACAGTGCAGGGACCAGTTTCTTCTTTCAGCTATGCCACTGCCAAAGTCACTGACTTCAGCAGAATTGCTTGGCGGTATATTACTGTGAGGCGTATCAGAATCTGTCCCATATATCATATTATGATCCTCTCAGGGATGTTTATGGTCGTGCTGGGGTCCATGCCAGCTGAGAATAGGAGCCTGCAGCCCTTACTTGGGCAAAAGTCCATCAGCTTGAAGAGCCGGACAGAAGGGGTAATTTGCCTGTGCAGACTGCAGCAATGGGTCATTAACTGGCAAAGATCCAAGCACTGCACAAGAATGCCAATTAAGTCATTGTACTGGTTATTGGAGCCACGAACCACAGGAGAATATTTTACTGATACTCACTTTGATTTCAAAAAATGTTTTTAAATATGGAGTCTAGCAGCATTAACCACACTTTCAATGCTTTCATTAAGGTAATACCAACTCATTTAGCAGCCTCAACAGAGGAGAGAAGCAGCACAGAATGACCAAAGACGGCACAGTGGGAAATTATACAAGCAAACAGCATTTCATTTCTTGTGAACAGCCGTGCCTCGGCAGCAGACAGAACTCAGATCAAGTCCCTAAGTGAAAGATGGTGGAACTGGGAACAGTAATCTCCTTCAAGTCAGGCTATGTAGAAGTCATCAGACATTGATTTGCATCCCTTTATTATAGTATGTAGCTGGGAATTTGGTGAATTACCTGTTTTGATTCAGGAAATTAAAATTTTTGCATAGTTCTAATTGTTTCAAATCTGGGGAGATGCCAAACAAAGACAGAGGTCATCTACTTCAAGCACACACAGTGGTTTCCAGTGGAGTTTCTTTGTACAGAAGCATCCATGTGAGCTGTGTTTCTGTCCAGATAATTTATTTGCAAAACTTTCAGTCCAATCATTTAGTCATACTGTGGATTTCTTATCCACAGCCAGATTTGAGAAGCTCAGAGTATCTTCACACACACAAACACATAAGCATACAGGATCAACAATCAATCAATTGTGCTCTGTGATAACCAGTCCCCTACGCTTCTGAAACCGAAAGGAGTTTGAGCTACAGAGGAGCAATATGTTCACTGCTTCGAATTACCCCAATAAGATTCCGGTAACAAAGAACTTGTGCTGCAGTCTGATCTTCCGTAGCCTGCCGTAAATCTGTAGTGGCTGTCTGAAGCCAGAGGAGCTGCATCATTACCTCATTACAGACACAAACAAGGCAAGAGTGTGATTTTCTAGACTGCAGTCAGATTATTATAATTTACCATGTGACTTCCTTAAGTCTCACTCAAATGCCCTCACTTTCCCTGTGCAGCCTCCTTGATTCTTAATGCTTTTCTTTGTATGAATGCACTTTACTATCCCATGAAAGGTGGTGACAATTAATATGTACGCTGGTTGGGAATTCTTTCTGGCATCTTCTTTCCCCTGAGACTACTGAAAGTGAGGCATTTACATATGTATAGTACAATGAACTCAGTCTTCCTCAACATCATATTTTACAAAAATGGCTGTGACGTCTGTGACACCATTGTGATTCCATTACATGTAGGAGGAAGATCTAAGCCTAAGATATTTGGTTGGCTGGAATTTTGATGTGGGAACATACATACCACTAATGGGGATTTACAAATGCTTTGTGTACAAAGATGTGCTTTTAAAAAAAATATGATTCCACTAAGTAATGAATATTTATAACTTTGTTTCATCATACATATAATGTCTAAGTATGAACCTTGAGCTTGCTGTAAACAACAGAAAACAGTCCATAGTCCATTTTTTTCACTCCAAATTGAACAACATGGTTCAACATATTATAAAAAAAGGACACTAAAAAATCTGTAGCTCTATTTTTTGCTAATAACATACAAAACTTACGAATTGTCTCAAGGAAAGAAGTGAAAATGAACATGCTGGAGAGCAGATACCATTGGTTGACTGCCATGTACCTGGTTTCAGTTAACACTGTTTGAGTCAGAGCTCACTTTGTCAAACCTTGAATATCTCAGAAGAAAGCTGGGCAATTTTCCTAATTTTGTGCAACTGCATGTTTGGTGAGTGTGAGTGTGTGTGTTTTTGCATGCATGTGTATTAGTCAGTGGTTACCATTTCAAGAAAGAGAAGAGGTTTCTCAGCAGCCTTTCTCCTATGCATGAAAATACAATTACAGTAATCTTAGTGTGAAAAAGTTCCACAGCTTCATCATTTCTGCCTTCTCTACCTCCTGTTTCTCCTTGTCACACCAAGTATTTACAGTCACAGTCCCCTTTACCCTTGTCAGTTCTTGAAATCCTCCCTATGGTCACCGTCTGTGCTGTGCCAGCTCGCCTCTCTTGGGCCCTCTCCCTCTCCCGTCCTCGCTTTGAGAAGTACCATTTGCCCTTCCTGCGATGGCTCGTTAGGCCAGTCCTCTGACGACCTTTACAAAGCCCGTTCCTCTTGCTTTACAAAAGCATGGTTCAAACCTCCTGCTTTCAGGAAGACAGCACACTCGCATCTTCGCAAACACGCGTTCACTGTTCCCAACCTCCGATCTCTCTCCATGCCTATTGCCTTCAGCGCCATTTACTACATTTTACATTGTGTCATGGTAACGACAGCTGGCAGCTAAGCACCACCCAGCCGCTCGCTCCCCCCTCTCCCGGTGGGATCGGGGAGAGAATCGGAAGAGTAAAAGTGAAAACACTTGTGGGTTGAGATAAGAACAGTTTAATAATAGAAATAAGTTAATATAATAAAATAATAATAATAACAACAACAACAATAACAATAATAATAGCAATGAAAAGGAAAATAACAAAAGGAGAGAGAAATAAAGCCCAAGACAGACAAGTGATGCAAATGAAAAACAATTGCTCACCACCATCCGACCGATGCCCAGCCCGTCCCCGAGCAGCGGCCGTGCCCCGGCCAACTGCCCCAGTTTATATGCTGAGCAGGACGTCATAGGTCAGGAATACCCCTTTGGCCAGTTGGGGTCAGCTGTCCTGGCTGTCCCCCCTCCCAGTTTCTTGTGCACCCCCAGCCTTCTCGTTGGCAGGCCAGTACGAGAAGCTGAAAAGTCCTTGACCGCTTAGCAACAACTAAAACATCAGTATGTTATTCTCATCCTAAATCCAAAACACAACACTATACCAGCTACTAGAAAGAAAATTAACTCCATCCCAGCTGAAACGAGGGCACATTGTTACCCATTATGTGATATTTCCGTAAACAACATGTTCCAGGCTCCAGCTGTACTTTACCATTAAGAGAGCTGTTACATAAGCAGTGCAATTGTTTAAATAAAAGGACCATTTTATCTTCAAATGTGAACTTTTCCTTCTCCTTAGCATAACAATCCAAGCTGTGACAGTTCAGGAGTACTGCCTGGGTAATGAATGTGGAAATTATTTTCCATTCTGTGCATGTCGGTGACCAGATCTGTACACCGAGCTTCTCCATTCCCCACCCTCCAGTAAACCTGCCGTGCCAATGCTTCACAAGAGATGTTTGCCCCTGAGCACCATGGAGGTGCTGAACTCTCATGGGTGCCTCTCATCTCATTCACCCTAAAGGAAACCAGCCAGCCATGGCAACTCTTTGGACATTAGGAAAAACTTCTTTACTGAAAGAGTGGTCAGGCCTTGGAACAGGCTGCCCAGGGAAGTGGTAGAGTCACCATCCCTGGAGGTATTTAAAAGACGTGTAGACGAGGCGCTTAGGGACATGGTTTAGTGGGCGTGGTAGTGTTGGGTTGACGGTTGGACTGAATGATCTTAGAGGTCTTTTCCAACCTTAATGATTCTATGATTCTATCTCTCTCTATTGTGTAGTTTTTCTGTGGTCCGCATCAGATCTGTCCCGAAAAACTAAAGGACTGAAATTCACCACAGGTCTGTGAAGAAGCCATGCAGGAAAGGCTTTCAGTAATACTGTTGCCGGTTTATACTACTTCAATCGATAAAGCCAAAAAATATTAGATAAGGCAAGAAAAACTGACATCCTCCTAGAAGATGACGGCAATGAGATCATCTCAAAACAGGTTCATTATACCATTACTAAAATCCAGAGGTTGTTCATTCTACAGTCACTAACACAAATACAAACAACAGGAAAAATTCATTCAGACCCCAATCTGATCTTTCAATCTCTTTTTTCTTAGCTATACCTTGGGTGTTAAAAAGCAGCAGGATGGAAGGCATGCATTTTTCTGGAAGCACTGCTTCTGAGGCTCTCGTCTGATGGCACCACATCCCTTCACTGCATTACATTATTAATATGTTGGCATTACTGATTTACGAATGTCTGGTCACACAATGGCAATGTCCATACTTGCCAGGTCATGTAACAGTCCCATATTATGTTTTGGTCCCTTTTAGCCATGTACTGGGGAGGGGTTGCCCCTGTCATCTTTGAATGCAATCTCACAAGTCTGATCTGCACCTACTAAAAGCTTAGACAATCCTAGCCTTAATATTCAAATGTGTCATTGTCTGGCTTATTCTTAAAACATTGTTGATTTAAAAGAGCTAACCCTCATCTAAAGAGTCTGCAGAATGATTGGGCTGGAGGTAGATACAGTAATAAAACTAAAACAAGTGCCCAGCTTACCTCTCAGTGAGCTGAAGCAAGTATTTTGAGTTTTGCTGACTGAAGCTTGCAAAGAGGGAAAACATTCAATATAGATTTCCCTCAAAGCACAGAATATTTGTTGCAATGCTCTCTCTGTACTTTAAACAACTCAGACAGAATTACATTCTAGGCAGTCCTCCCTGCAGCTGGACTAAGGCACAAATTCACCCAGTATCTTCACACTTCTGCCAGGGAAGCAAAGCCTGTGCCTCAGTCTTTCAGATCATCCCTTTGATACAAGCATCTCTCAACTGACCCTACTAACACAGGTGAAGAGGACATTTCACTCTTTTGCATCTATGAAAGCTCATGAAACTTATCCCACATCCATGTAAGCAAAATTCATCTGAGCAGTTTGCTCAGCCATATGAAATTCTATGTACTACATCATTGAACTTACTCTTGTTTAAATAACAGCAATCATTAATGTGTCATGAGTAAACGACCACACTGGAACATCTGTAGCATCACACGAGCCCTCACAGTTGGCACCAAAGTGCTTACTGAGAAAAAATTATCACTTGTGTAAATCACTCTTTTCCTGAAAGTTCGTGATAAGATCTTGGACCCTAGCCTCCTATTAGAAATAAAAGAGCATTTGCTTGCAGTCCCTCTTTCTTTTGCCTTGCTGAGGGCTGTATTTTCCTGGCATGCAGCATGCTTGTGCCAGCTGAATGAACATCAGCTCTGATCTGAATACTTGTGTTTCGAACTATGTATCTGGGACATGGTACGTAGAACTAAGCTTCTGGCCTACGAGTGAACTTCAGGGATTTAAGTGTGGAGCTGTGTTTGACAAGGGCACAATGAACTCACCAAAAAGGAGGCCATCAAGGCAAGTGCTTCTCCAAGACAAATACAAATTCTATGATGCCAGCTTACATTTCAAGCGTACCAGAGGTCTGTAAGTTGAGATATGCTTGGATATTCTGTGTGTTTGGCACTGAGCCTAGCACTAATTTAAAAGCAAACAGATCAACATGTTGGGCATGTGAATAAAAAACAACTAGCCAACCCAAAACAATCCTCATCATTCAAAATCCAAACATGTCAGTTAGGCAAGTATGCTTTGCATAACCTATGTCTGCTTAATAATTTTATAGTAGGGGAAGAAGCAAGGAACAAGCTACTAAATTAGTCACCAGTAGAGATGCAGCAAATGACTAGTACACCGGAGCTCTTTCAGTCTAACACATATAAGTTCAAATTATTAAATAAAAGTAGAATAACTGCATTCCATCTGTTTTTGACCTGATCACTTCTATCTAGTAACCAGCATGTAAAGTGTCACACTCCGCTATTCTGGTAGCAGACAACCTTCTAGACCAAGTAGCAAACACACTCTAACGTTATTTTTTTCTTCTGCTTCTTCTATTTAGTAAACCTCTAGTTTCCCCTGTACATGTATTACATTATTGCAAATGCCACCCATAAACAGAGAAATCTATACAAATAGATATGTCAGCTTGGTTGAGTGAATGTGAACTTGCCCAGCTCTAAAGGAGAATTTACAGGAACTACCTGGACCACATTTGCTTGGGATGGGATAAAACTAAACATGCAGGAATTCAAATTTGCTGAAAGCAAGTAAAAGACTTTTTTTTTTTTTTTTTTTAAATAAACGGATCTTTCTGAATGCATTTCACCTTGATCTGTTCTTTCGTAACAACCTTGCATCTAACTCACCCCTCATTTTACTCAAGTTTTAGGTCAGTGCAACTCCAGTGTTTTTGAATGAAGCTGTGCCAGTGTAAAATGAGAGTAATGTAGTAAGGGATCAAAGAGTACAATAACCAAGGACAGACATAAAGATGCCGTAAGCAATGCTGTCATTTCCGTAAGGGCACTTACTCATATGACTTTCACAATGATGTATCCTGGCGTAGGACAGATAGGTATACCTCGATACAACAATATGATCCAAAGTTTATTGAAAGATCTATGTTCTAGTTTTAGCTTTGTTATACAAATCTTTAATTAAATAATTTCGAAGGGAATAATAATTGAGTGATTATAGCTTCTGGATGCAGATGGGTAACAAAACAGATGAGATGGGAACACTTTAAAACCAGAGCATGTTCTGCTTGAGTAAGATTAACAGGTAAACAATTGTGCAGAGAAGGCAGAAGAACTAGCACAGAAAATCAGAGAAAGGAATAATGTATTTTGAGAAGTGACAGAAGGTGAAGAGCATTGTGTTGTCCAGTGGGCATGGGTAGGGTATCCTCTGTGTACTTACTACTAAGAACTCTTGATACTGATGCTATCGGAAAGCTGACAGAGGTAGCAGTGAGGGCATTCTGTCACCAGAGGATGCTGAGATCTAGGAGACATGGGCCTAGGAGTAGTGGAGAGCCCTCCCAAAGGGAAAACTTTTTAACATGCAAATGGCAAAATTGTAAAACTACATTAGCATTAAAAATAATTAACTTCCAAGCTTTAGGAGATCAGAATAAAAAAAAATAATTAAACTGCTATTGTACAGAGAGATTTTATCTGTGAGGCTCTACACTGAGTCCAGGGCTTTGTCTGTCCAGCAGAGCCGAATACCTGAAGCTATGCAGTAAGCACAGCACTGTTACACATACACTGGAATGCAAATCTAGGGAGTTCAATTCCAATTATATTCCTGCCCAACACCAATTTCCCTGAGTGCCCTGAATTCTCCAGCAAGGACACGCTCCAGGTGACATCTGCAAATTCAAAATAAACCATTTGCTGAGTACAGTCCTGAATCCTACTGGTATCGGGAAGTTAACACCACAACCTTCATACAATATCATAGCCTTGCCTATATGCAGCCTTCTGTAGTGGCGTCTTTCCCTTCTGTTCACCTTTGAGCACTTCTATCCCACGACCACACTGTTTTGCAGCCTCAGTTACTGCCTCTTGTATGGAGCAAGCCAGAATGAGCCCACGCCAAGCCCTGCCGCTTGCCAACAGACCAGCTTCAGCTGAAAAGCCTTTGAAGGATATCATCAGAATAGAAGTTTCTTTGGGTAAAAGAAGAAACCAAGATACACAGATATTACCAACCACTTCCTTCAGACCATCAGAGCTGGGTTTTTTCATTACTCCTGTGCATTGGTTACTGAAGAAACCAGACCTAGCCACCATGCATAGAAAATATCTCAGCCATAATCCTCTTGACATCAGATGCCATACAGTTGACTACAGCGAGGCCTAAGTGAGATGCTTTGGCCTTAGTCTGTCCTTAACTTCAGGCACATTTGGATGACAGCCTCTTAGGTTCTCTTTCTAGTCAAGAGAGAGAGATGCCATGTAATTTTTCTGTGTTTGCAACATGTGTGGAAAACAATGGAAGAAGATACATAAAAGAATGAAGTTGTGTAAGGCATCATCATGTAGATATCACTCACCACCTTTACCTGCAATTGAAAAACTGAAAGAGAATAAAAATCCCAATGTCTTGACTAGCACTCAACTGATGAGGCTAATTACTGCACTTTAAAAGTACATATCTAATTGTGGTTACATATTTATCTCAGCAAAAAGATTCTAATTAGGAATCACAGAGTTAGCAACTATCAGGCTGGAAAAGAAAACTTAACTTGTCTGCAAAACAATTGTAGCACATTCCATGTGAAGCCAGTTCTCAAAGGCAAGCTTACAAAAACCAAAATCAGAGCATGCACAGATGTTGCACAACGTGGAGAATTTAACTCATCTTTTGGTGACAATACTGACTTTGAGGAGATATATTTGGCCTATCGTATGACCTGGAGAAAAATAGAAAATGAAAAGCCACCCGATAAATAATCATGCTGAACAGCATGCTGGTTCTCAGTGATGAGCCAAGCTGTTGAACTACCTTTGTCAAGGCTCGACTGTGGCTGGTCTGAGCGAGGTGGTGCTATGAACACCATCTTTATTTCAGAAACAGAAGTTTTGCTCCTGTATACAATGCTAACGCTGGCCTTCCTACTGGCATTGATACAGCTGTATGGATCTCCTTCCTCTCTTCAATGAGCCTGCAGAACTCCTGGTGTACCTCTGCCTTAATGACACATTTTAGCCCAGCTTCATTGTTTCAGAAGTACATCGTACGTGGGCCTGTATCTCCCACAGAGTGGTCTACACTTCACACAAAGCAGTGCACTTCACACGAGATGTTTTTGCATCATTCAGCTTTCAAAAAATTCTTACAAAAACATTAATAATGTTAACAACAATGCTAAATAATGCTCAAAGCACTGCAAATTACAGATTTGTTGTCAACATTCCCATATGAAATAGGCAAATAATGAATTTGACATAGAATAAAAAAATTATTTGGCCTATCCTATACAGAGAATTAGTAATAGAGCTAATTCTCAAATTCAGGTTCTCCTGATTCATACCTAGATTTATTTTTAATTTCGAGCTGTAACATAGTTGAACACATACTTTTAAAGATTCCTATACTGGCTACAAACACACTAGCCACTGAAATTATATAGTGAAAACATCAATCAATATGGTATCTCAGAATACATTTTCCTTGTACCTTATTTGCTAGAGTAAATTGAATAGCTACCTAGCCTCCAGTGAACTGGGATACTGATGGAAAGCATTATTTATTATTCCAGGTAAAGTTGCACAATCGTGATACAATAACAAACAGAGTTGAAAAGGAAAGTATTGTGTGGAATTATCATCTGAGAAAGGAAATAAAAACTAATTCTTTTTTAAGCTTAAATAACTTTTTTAGCCAAGCGAGAATATTAGTGCCTTTATTCTGCTATAGGCAATGAATGTTCTGGAAAAAGGAAACTTATTCACTTATCAACAGCAGAGGATTTTGAAAATAGCTAAAACTTGGCCTCACATATCACTGCATTCATCTAAAGAGCTAAAAATGTAATTTCAATGTTTGCTGCAAACTTAAAAGTATTGATAACACAAGTTAATTCTTTGCCATGATATGTATAGGGTTTTTAGCATGAGCATGTAAGAGTACTGCTGACTGCCTTCTCTTAAACTGAGTCTAAACTGCTGAGTCTAAAAAAGGATAAATATTATTCCTTTGAAGAAACAATCACAGGAGATTATGGTAATCAGACTATGAATTGAAATACATATTCATTACAAAAAAAAACCAGGATTCACCTCAGATAAATGTCTTGGAAGAAAATTATGCTAGCTGAATTGTCCTCAAACACAGTAAAATTATTCTTTCTATCTGACCTTCAGTCAATCATGTTAGAAAAATATTTATTCCTCTCCCTAACCTTTATCTACACTTTCTGTTTCTCAAACAGCCTGAGCAAACAAATCTTTTGCCTCTGAGAATTTTCATTAACAGATGCTTTCAAAGTCTCTCTTCATCAACATCTCACCCTTTGGTATCCAGCATTTTAATTGCCCTTGCAGCTGGAATGTGTCTTATGTCTCAACCCGTAAGTTCATTTCCTTCTATTTATTCTGAACACTAAAAAAAATATAGCAATCAAAGGGTGAGTACCAATTTTAAAAATATTCTGAAATTTAAATGAGTTTTTATGGTAATATAAATGATAATTTATGGATCCATACTCACAGTCTGCATGTGTGTTTCTTTATAGTCACTCAGTTGGTTATTTCTGCCTTTTTTTTGCCAATGGCTTGTAACAAGGAGCTTTTATACAGCACTATTACCTGTATTTTTTCAGTACAGGCATTTCTCTTCATAACAATGGTATATTCATTAATTACGAGGCCTCATATTAATTCGAAACACGTCTGTATATCCCCTAGACTACTTGGAAATACAGATTTGGTCTGAATTGGGCTTGAACATACAAGTGTAGTTCTACTGCATTGACTAGAGCACAGAATATATCATCTAACCTGCTTTATACTGATTCTTCCCGCAGTGAGGCCACAGGATGACAATTTACAAAGTTAGCAGAGAATTAGCATGACATCAATAGACAACACCTGACCCAGCATAAAGCTTGGGGTAACAAGTTACCTTTCAAAACATTTCACACAGATGAGCTGGCAGAATGGGGATGTACTGGTTCAGTGCTCTGTATCAGTGACCTAACACCATTACTTCTTGCAGCATAATATTCTGTGTATCAAAAAGACCTGGTTTATTCTGCAGGGTGGTGACACACAACAGGCTCACGTAATCTACAGAGTAGACACTACCCATTGCCAGTCAGGAAATTCCTGGGTCTTTACCCGCTGTTGAAGAAAGAGACTAAAGGGGAAACAATGACTTGCTTTTATTATTCAACCTTATAATCCTATTTGAATATTAGAGGTCACTTTCATTGTATCAAAAATCATAAAGACTTTTAGCATTAGCTATCCCTTCTCTGCTAACTCACAGAATATTTTTTGGCTGCTGCTTTGTATTTTGCAACTTCTAAACACAGGGGTTGGAGCCAGTAACCTTAGATGGCTGAAAAAACCCCAGGTTTAAGCATCTGTGGTCAGTTACTGCTATTCCTGATTTGGCTCAGGAAGGCAGCTCAGATGAAATATTAGGCTGGATTATATAGAAATGTGCAAACATTTCAGCATAAATATTCACTAAGTAGAGACAGGAATGTGATTCAAAAGTTTAGCTCTGGCTTCATCTCTCCAAGTTTCGGTGTGCTCAGTTGGGGAAGGAAGGAGAGGGAGAGCGTTCTTGGAGTTGGCTCCACACACCAGCAAGGGTTGGGCTTCAGATCCAGACTTTTCTACAGCATCCAAGGTAATTGTGACTACAGCACTCCCCTTTCCAGGACATTTTTCCCATGGATTGGATTTTTTTCCCCCAACTATGGTGCCATCACATTCATTTTTATGCTCCACAAACGGAATTTGCACAGGGAGGCATAATGCAATTTTGATCTACCAAAAAAAAAAAAAAAGGTAACATTACCTAGGCATGGGCAGAGTTTGTCTAATTTACTGCTCTGATAATTGATGGTTTAGAAATACCAGTATGATGGGCTTCACAGAGAAACCTTCACAGGACTCAGGGAATAACCTATATGACTTCAAAGGCAATTTCAGCAGAGGCTCAACCTTACCATACTTAACCACCTTGGGCAAAAACCAGTCCTGCATATAAAGGACCTGCTGATAGACAGGCATATACCCTCAAAATTTCTCCCAAAATAATGAAAGTGTACACTGCTGGATCACCATGAACACGGAACAGTATCAATAAAAGGTTACATGTTCTTCAAGAGCTAGTGGCTACTAGATCTTCGTTAACTGCTGCTGGACTATGCACCCATATATATGCATGGCTACACAATAAAATCACTGAACACGTAAAACTGTGTTTCTGAGTTTTATATTATCAATAAACATTAAAAAAAAAATCTTGTTCTTGCATGTGCACATGGTAAATGGTAACAATTCTGTTAAATGATCTAGAAATAGTAGTAACTGGAGTATTTGAAACAACTAATACTTTTGCCTATGATCCTCTCAGAAACAGGCTCACTTCACAGTGCAGCATAGTTAAAATTTTCACATGTATCTGTCCTTCATTTTCAAAAGTGACCTGGGCAGGATGGTAGGAGTAGGTTTTCAGAGACAATTAAGCTGCAGATGCTGACGAATCTCAGCAGGTAGGGTAGCTGCACTCCACTGACTTAAATGGCAGCCAGGCATAGATCTCATTGAGGTGCTTTTCACAATGTGACTACGTGTATGTTGAAACCCTAAAAACCTCTGAAAGACCTGTCCTGCGTGCCTTTGGAAATCACTTAGGAAAATAGGATATGTGCTTCTTAGAATATGTACTCTGTGGCCTGCTTAAAAAGTGGCACAGAATTCTCTACAGAATACACTGTTAATTAGTTATTTCACTGCAACATGTTCAACAAGTGCACAGATAAGGACTGCCTGACTAAATGGGATGTACGCATATCTTTGACAGACTATCAATTATTAGCTTGAAGAAGAAAAGGGAGATAGAAAATTCCCCTCCAAGGTTGCAGAGTGGCAGAGTATCTATTACAAAAGGAAGGGGTTGCATGTAAACTGCAAACTCCCTGTTTTCACAGTTTCAAACTAAATTGTTCTTAATGTTTTCTCAGAGTTGTTTTGTAAAATTAGGAAGCTGTAACAAATGCATCCTTGACACCAGCCAGTCTCAGCACTCCAATTATGTTGGGTTTTGCACGAGGTTATGCTGCCAAGTGTTTACTATTATTTAAAATGTTTATATGCTATTTGAATATTCAATCCAATATTCGGTGAAACAAAAGAACTCTTTTATTCCATTTGTTTTGATATTATACCGACGCATGACTACTCTTCCATGACTCCAAAGCCTCACAAATCTGACTGCATGGTTAGCAAACTACAATGATAAAATACGCAAAAAGTTTAGTATTATCTAATCTGAAGGAGAAAATATACAGTGAATGGTACACACAGCTAGAAGCACAAGCACTGATAGTTCTGATCACTCAGTTTACCATTACTGCAGTCATTCAGGCAGAGAAAGATTTCATAGAACAAGGGAGGTCCCTGGTATATATAGTGGAGAAAGGTTGTAAGTGTTCTGTGCAAATCAGTATGTTAAAACAAAAGGTTCTCATTCCACCACTGCCCTCCTTCAATAGGGTGGCACTTGTTGTTTAGTCTTTTTTCTCCCAAGTAAACTAAATAAGATTTCTTTATTTTAACACTTTCTGCCACTGTAATTATCTCTGTACGGGTATGAAAAGCAAGGGAAAACCAGGTCGGTCGTGTCTGTGAGCAACTGGAATTGACTTCAATAAAAAATTTCCATCTAACCTTACTGATTATTAATGTACAGATGTTCTAGGCTCAAAATATAATGCCTGTGCTTACTCCAGGGAGCTGGTCCCTTCTGATTGTACTCAATACCAACTAACTCTCCCCCTGCCGTGAAATATCAAGCCAACATCTTTCTTTTTACAGCAAAAAGTTCTACTATTGTTGTTTCTGCAAAAAAAGCAAACATATAAAAAGCATATTCTTTAAACACTGGATAATTATGACTGTGCTATATACCATAGTGGATCAAGAGGTCAAGAATCACATTCTAACTGTACTGCTACACTTAACAGCTCTCACTGAGGTCTTAGCTCTCAATGCTCTCAGATTTTCCTGCTCACTGTTTGGAGCATGTCCCATCACTTCACTGATTCCTTTTCTTTTTAATTTTTTTTTTATGCTGCAAAAGTTTTGTCCCTGTTTTAAAAGGTCTGCACCTTTAGGTGCATTTCTGTTCTCATTCTTTGGATAGCCCTTTTGTCTCTGCCTGTAACGAAAGTCTTGGCGTCTTTGTTCCTGTCTTTCAGAAATAGCACTGTTGTCCCCCCTTCTACTTAAGAAGAACTTAATGGCTTCTACTTGTTTACTTCTCCCATTGTGATTCACCTCTGTCGCTTTGGATGATGTGGAACTGAGGGAGGATTAAAAATAAAAACATGCCGAAAGACACAAGGTTGAGACCATGGTCCTATTACCATGCAGTTAAGCACGTCTCATCTACACCTCCCCATCGATGACTTGTTGCACCACTGGTTCAGGTACCCTAGGATAAACCACTTCAGACCTTCAGCCTCACTTAAGCACGCTCCCAAACATCCTCTGTACTCAGGACTCTGGAGAGGAGCGGATTTATGCCATTACCTATCCTGAACAGCAGAAGAGAAACAACCTGACTTTCAGTTTCTCAGCCTTCCACATAACACCACCACTTAATTTTCCACATATAGTAATAACTTTATTCTCCCTCTCACATCCTGGAACTGTAACACCTTGGGAGTGAAGCAGGAATAGAGCTAAGTTAACTGTGTATGTTCTAGATCAGCTCTTTTCCATTCCCTGCAAAGAGTTTTAGAATGCTGGCAATCAACATTAGCCTAAATCTGCTTCAGCTAAAGCCATGTGGAATTTTTGTGGGAATTCAGAGATCACTTGCGACTATTCCAGCCATATTCCTGAAGAGATTTTTATTCCTAAAAGAGTTCACAAAAAGACTGAGTTTAGATCTAAGCATATAAACCTGAATGACAGGAAGGATCCCATGCTACTCAGAACTTAAAAGCCAACCATTTGCAATATTTTTCATATAATTCTTCGGCTCAGAGATAAGGCCATGGCCACAGAGCCTCTCCATAGCTGTAACAAGTCTTATTTACAGTCTAGACCTCCAAATACTTCTTTTGAAGCAAAGTGATCACAAAGTAATTCACTAATCCCAACTACTGAATACTTCACCACCACTGCTGAGTTCCAGGGAGTTTTGCCATTCCCTGTGGAGGGAACAGCATCAGGCGCTATATCGAACTGCTTACATCGTTAAATACACATCAGCAAGATGATGCTGTGATTTTGCACCGCATGCACCATAATTTTTCCACTGTGCTGGGGGCTTATTATTTCTGGTTGAACACAATAATATGGCTCGTCTCTTGAAGTTAAAATTAATTTGTACTGGCCAACTGCAGTAAATTAATTATTAAAGATAAACCAAACCAATATTTTATTTTGTTACACATGAAAAATTGGAAACCATGTCTCTTCAGCTCTATTTGTCAGCTTTACACACTTCTATTTATCATTCTTAGCTTCCTTCTGATGGATGTCTTCAACCACCAGACTCTTAATTCTTACCAGTAGCACTTACCAAAGTTGAAACTCATGTCTGTTGACAAGAAATGAGTATGCAACTCCCACAGCACATCAGGAGAAACTTAGATCTTTTAAAAGAGTTGATTTTATAACAGCCAAAGAAGAGAGAAAGGGTAAATTTGAATCCAAATCATAATCTTTTAGGAAGTCACAGAGACCAACTCATGGCCAACAGACAAGCAGTATGGAAAAGTCTAATATACTAGACATACCACCCACTGACTTCTCTAGGAATTTTGCACATCTGGCGTGGCACAGGAAAAGCTCTTCCTTGCTCTCAGACATTTGTATTTGCTTGCTTGATTTTTCTCTTAAATAAACATTCATTACTGACAATGTGAGAAAGGTTTCACTCCCTACTGAAGCTTCAGTTCCTGTATCCTTCACATAGTTCCTTAGAGCAACAATATTGCGCATGATCTTCAAACACACACTGGATCCACCTTTAGCACTCCAGTGCCATGGGACTGCCTTGCAATACTCAGTAACTGCTTCTGCACCAGCAGTTGTCTTTCAAAGAATGACTTAAGTTTTCTTCTTGGCATCTGAAGACCAAAATTGTGGCTTCTCTCCCAAGTGTCCAGAATACCATTACTAGCACTAGGTGGGAGATGAAGCCTCTGATGTGGCAGCACTCAGACTGCGTTAAAGCAGTTGTTCCACACTCAAGTGGAATGTGGCGGAAGCCAGCTTTTCCTTACTTTGCTGGATATACAGACTGCATCGCTTTACACTGCATAGTAAATAAAACTGCAACACCTGTATCTGACATACACATACTGACTTCAGTGATATATTGCTAAAAGGCTATTTCAAATATTCTTTCTCCCAAAAGTCACATGGATAATACACTTCATTTCTTTGGAAAGAATCCCAAGGAAAAAAAGGGAGAGATCTGAAAAGACAAAATATTGCTATGGCGCTCTTACTCTTTTTTTTTTGGCCAGAAACTGTGTAATTCTTTTCTGGCTGGCTTGTTCTGTCAGAAAGAGAATGACCTTTATTGAATGGTCAGCAAATGTGATGTTTTCAACAGAACTGCTGTTGCAGTGAAACTGATGCACCATGATGTACCCTTGCCCACAGAAGTGAGAGGCTCCACTGGGTATTGTCAAAGCAACTCACAGCAGCTGAATGCAACAATCCAATTAGTGAAACAAGCACAGTTCATGCATAAAGTCACTTCCAGGCACCATTAGAAAACAAGACCCCAACGTATAAAGGCTTGCCTTTTAAACTACATGTTTCTATTAACAGCAGAAGAAATTTACCTTGCAATTTGACTTCATCTAAAAAGACCAGAGGTCTGGAAGGGGCCACTTCTGATAACACCGTGGCAGAGCTGGCTGCTAGAATACAATAGTATGCAGTGGTCCTTTATGATCAGGGCCACAGCTGATGGAAGAAACACCAACTTCTCCATCCCCCACAAGGAGTACAAAAAAGCTTGCTTTCCTGGTAGGGTAATTTTTTGTTACTTAGCTTAATGGATTTTGGAACCTTTATCCTGTTGCTTAGGATTTTTGCTTTGAAAACTGAATAGGACAAAGGAAAAGCTCTCATCAGCTTTAATGGGATTTTTATCATGGTATTTTTAAGGACAAATGTGAGAATGAACGATACATGCCATCCGGGCTAAGAGAAAAGACAGTCTCAACATTAGATTTTGTCTAGGTTCACCTACTCCATCCAGAAAAATAGTCTCACCACTAGAAGATGCAACTATGTACCAGGGCTTCATTTGACTCCTGTGGTGCCACAGCACTATTTGTCTTCTGTGTGAGACGAGACAAAAATAACAGAGATTAGGCTGACTGTCTGGAAAGTACCATGCAAGAAATATGACAGCAAGCAAACCTGACTGCTTCTTGTCTGATGGTTCTTGCGTCTGGGTGGAACCTACTCTCAACAGCCTTGGCTCTTAAATAGCTTACAATAGGCATGGTTCATACATCTGTTTCTGATAATCATCCCTAATGTAAGATACAACTAACACCTGGGGCAAAGGGAAAGCATCTCTCATTCACTTCAATAAAAGAATATGTTATTATTCACTTTGCTAACTTGTTGCTTAAATGAACAACGTGTTAAGAAGTCTACAAAGACAATGCACGATCAACAGTATACAACAGTACACGAAAGTCACGGCAACAAGACTACACTGAGCAGAAAATAAAACAAACGTGAAAAAGTTTGTTCTGCACCTGAACAATTTTAATCAAAACGTGTTATATTTGTCTTAGCAAAATGTGTTAATGATAATTTCATGCTTTTCATTTAGGATGTTTATAAATATCTAAAAATGAACAATGAATGCCAAATAATTGTATATAATGCAGAAGAGCAATAATTCCGTAATTTAATGATTTAAAAATCATTGCTAAGTATCAGTTTTGGTTTTGACCAGGAAAATCAAAATCAAATCGAATTTAACACAGGAACATATTTATAATATATTTACAGTGTCTTAACTGTGATTTATTATTTTTTTAATAGTTATTAATAAAATAAAATGAAGTGTGGATGATAACAATTGAAGGCAGGTATGCAAATAATTCTAGTCTCAGTAAAATTACATCCTTGTACAGAATAATAGGATATAATATTTAACTGAGATGTGGAGATTGCAAAAATAATGTCCTGATACATTTCTTTTTGGCAAAAAGCAGCGTGTTTATTGTGGCTGGTTTTCTTCTGTAAAGTGTGGCCATTGGCCAGTCTCAAATAAATTAAAAACGTTCTTTGATGCCCTGTATGAGTCACATATGGGCATATAACGTCACTTACTATTTAGGGAAGTGTCCTGTTAGCAATTCCAGCTCCATTAATTCAGTAATAGAGCTGGTGAGTTTTTTTCAATTAACATTACATTTACTGGAAGAATAGAGCTTTAGGAGGGGAGGGGACCACGGCTACGAGTTAATTTAGGCCAAGCTGAATTTATAACTTTGGCTGAAAAAATGAAGAAAAATACTTTTCAAAATGAAAGTTAATGACTTTTCCGTTCAGAATCTGAACAAAGATTAAACTAAAGTTTAGTCTTAAAATAACATGGACCAGATTTTTTGCAGATAAACTAACATTTTTCAGCTTGGTCCAAAATGAATTTTGTAATTTCTGTTTCACTCAACATTTCCCACTCCTTCTCAGGTTCCACTTGACTTTAACTTGAACAAAATTTTCTTTCTAACCTTTAATTCTGTCAGGAAGGAGAGAAAATATACATTCGTTACTTATGTTGAAGAACCTAGTGCTATATTATCACAGAATAAAGTAGAAAGCCCTGGAAAGGAAATGAGAAAATACTGTGAATAGTAAGTTGGGAAGAAGACACGGCACCAAGGAATATTCTGTAAGGGACAGTCATTAAAAAAGAGTAAAACTAGGGAAATACAACAGCTTTCAGCTTTTCTTTAACAAATATGTCCCTAAAAATCCCTGAAGGATCACACAGAAATCATTAGAACATCATTTTTATTAGTTTACAGAAAACTAGTTTCCCTTGTGACACAGCGATTTCTGTTTTTATTGCTCCTAGACTCTGGTGTCTGTACGACAATCAAGGCTGCTATTCTTCATACTGTAACTCATATAAATATATCTCAAGTAATAAAACTGAAGCTACTTCTCAATTTTCTAGCAAAACGTCCACTGAAGCCTCTCTGTTTCCCTTCATTCTAGTGCAATAATCAGCAATTATTTGTTTAAAGTAGTTCTCAAGAACCCCCATTGCGGTAGATGCTGTAGAAACAGAAATCAAAAATGTATTCCCTCCCTACCTTCAGTAATGACTGCAGCTTAAATACAACAATTAAGTGGATTTCTACCATCTGACCTCAACAATTGTATAAAACATGACAAACAAAATATTACGAAGTGGCCCACAATAAAACTTATTACTGATACAATGAACTCATCGTTCTTAAGCAAACATTTTAAATAGCATCCATTATTCATGTGAAGTCCTAAAAATTACCTATCTAGGATCTGGAAAAAAGAACATAGTTGAATATCAAAATATGGGAGAATTTTTCATCTTCTTTTATAATAATGATTTTATCTCTGTGTTACAATTTTTCGTTTCATTTGAAACCTGTCAAGAAATTATTTTTAAACACATAAGGTCAAATCTGCATTGCTTCACTTCAAAGAAATGCAATGAATGGCTTTTGCTATGCTCTGAGGCATGTTCTGATTTTTACACAACTGAACCGACTTGGTTACGTTCAGCAGCAGTCTGAATTCCCTGCAGTAAAAGTTTTAATGTTAAAAACATTTTGACAAAATCCAACTTTATAGTCAGAAGGAGGTCACTAAGGTCACAAAACACTATCTGCAGAAAAATGCAAATGAATATCCCATAAACCAAAACCATATCTATGCAAAATGAATAGCACTTAAAACTTAAGAACAAATAACATCATTGCTTCCATTATCTCTTTATCCATAATTTTCATAGGAGACCAAATAAAGTGTTATGAGGATGCAGCTGGCATCTAAAATTCACTGTACGACAGACGATAACGTGTTTATATTGCCTTCTGTGGCCAGTTTTTGAAGAAGGTCAATCCAGAGATTACTTAAATTAAATCTAAATTGTAATGGCCTACAGCTGCTTGCACTTAATATGTTTGGCTTCATATCTATTATTAATGAAAACTCAGCGTAATTCTATACACTTCAAACTTTTGAAGCCACTATTCTTATTTATGCTTCCAGATGTGTAGTTTCACAATAATTATTAAACTAATGGAAATTACTGCTATATAAATGGGAATTCATAATCAAACAACCAAGCCTCATATTTCCTTGTAAGTAAATGGTGCTTTAATGCGTAAATATTATTATATGGTTCATTCCAAAAGGGAAGCATTGTTTGGTCTTATATGTTATGGATGCTGTGTGCAGCTAGACTTTTCTCTGATTTGTAGTGTAAGGAAAACATGCAAACCAAAATGGTCACTATTCAAATGCATGCCATACACATCCATTTTGTTGCTTTCTTCGAGAAGCGGACAGAGAGGACAACTACAATAATAACTACACTAATACAATATACATGCATCATCTAAAGCCGCAATTTTCACTTTCATCAACATATCTAAAACCAGACAAATAAGCAATGAAACAACCCTGAAAAATCCTTCAGGGCACCCAAATTCATGTTAAAATGTGGAAAAGAACTATCCTTTCTATATTACTAGGTTTTTTTCTTATTGAAACAGGACAACTGCCACACTGTGATGAACGTGTTTCAAATGTTTGTCTTCAAACTGTCTCCATGATGTGGAATATCTCTAAAACCAACACATACACTAATGTAACAGAGGCAGTTACTTTGTAAGGCTTTTTTAAAATAGCATAGTATGAAACTCAAACTGTCAGTGCATAAATTGCTGCTGCCTTGAGGCTGCAATAACTCATGCATCCTGGTATTCACCCCCTCGTATACCTCCCCTTCCAAAGAGAAGCTCAGATCTCCCCTCCTGCCCCCATCTCTCCACCCCTTTGTGGGAACCGTTATCATGCCATTTAAAATACGTAGGCCTGCCCATTATGTGTGTAGGTGAGGGAGGCAGAAAACTGCATAACAAGTGGCAAAAAAAACAAACGGGAGGGTTTGGGGTTTTATTTTCAAGAAATCTCTGCAAAAATGTTATTGCAATAATTATGTGTTCATATAACTCATTATTATTTGTCTACAGCCAGTCGTAATTTGATTTTATTTCTTTAATAAAAACTTGATCTAATTTGAGGTTATCATTGTCAGTTCATGGACAAAAACAACTGATCGATAATGCTAGTACTACTAAGCAATAGGCAATTCTATCTACAGAGCAATTACTGACACCGGTGTAGTCAGCTGAAAGGTTTGATCTTGCTGAGCCAAACAATGTCAGAAAACTGGCTTCTTTATTTTTCATTTCCCTCTTTTTTGTCCTTCTTTTTTTTTTTTCCCCCATAAAGAATAAAGCCTTATCTTGCTAATAAAAGATGTGCTAAACTACACAAACTGAAGACTAATACTTGCTTCTAAAATCATAATTTCCCCCTTTTTAAGCAGGGGGAAAAAAGCCAGTAAGAAATAAGATTGCACCAAACAGCACTCTTTGATCTAGAAACACATGTACGATACCTTTAGACTTAGGAGCAGATCATGACACAATCCAGTCTAGACCACAATGGTGTTATGTGTATATAATGCTGGCAAAATAACCGAACTGCACTGAAAGGATTTTATACTGCAGTTCTGCCTTAAACGCATCAAATTAAATTCTTCATGAATTAATGCACATAGATTGAGGTCGATGTAGTATATGACTTTGACATTTCATAAAGATGAGTGACAATTATGGATTCTTTCATACATTTTTGATGGCTCAGCAGGACATAATGGCAACTGAAAATTATGTCCAGTAGAGGAAATATATTGTTTATATCATAACTTTATCCAACATTTTAGTTTATTTGATGTATTCACCCATTAGAACCACTCATACTTGGATATTACCTACACCACTCATACTGAATTGAAGGCACCCAAGAGTTTTAATAAATGCTTTCCCATGTGAATTCTGAGACTACATCATTATTTTTATATCACCAAGGAGATCACAGTATAAATTTACAAGGCCATATATAGCCTTTGCTACAAAAATGACAGTATTATGCCCTTAGAGTGATCAGCATGAAACACCTTGTTAAAAAGAACACCTGAAAGTGTCTGCATTATTGGCCATATTTATCTGATGGCTTCAGAGTGTTTAAAATATTCTGAAGTATCCTGAGAAAATCTTTAATGACCACTGTCAAGCATTTTCTTCTCTGGAAAAGTCTTCTTAACTATGACTCTGAGACCTAGACAGCTTAAGAACAGCTCAGAGCCATTGTCTTTGAGACTGCTTTGTACACCATGCCACAAAGAGAACAGGAAAGAAATGAAAAGGCTTTTCAGTGATCAGCTGCTATTTCATTAGGCTAAACTAGAATAGCCAGAAGTGGCTTTTACTTTACGAGGGGGAAAGGAGCCTCAGTTAAATGCTCACAACACAGAAGTGCTGATTAAAAAAATGCCACAGCCGAACAAAGCAATTTGGATCTGTCTTTGGCCTTGGGTACTGTGGTTCATTGCAGTGTATGGAGTGGCCACGCTCCTTTATAAACCCATTCTCAAGTACAGTTGGGCAGATTATCAAAATCTGAGTTATCAAAAATGAATTATTGCTCTCCAGAACACGAATAGAGAGTGGAGAAATAACTCATAACTTCATAAGCAGCAGAAGAAATGCTATAAAGATACTAGCACTTTATGGAAATAACAGTAGTCCTCTTGTATCTGGTATGTGCACAGCCCTGGCAATTCACTGCATATTATTATTATCAGCATTGACAAAAATATCCCCAAAGCAAACAACACCTCAGGAGCTCCTAAGAAACCTTAACAATCACTGCTTGGTATCTGTTAACCTTTCCAGACTGATGCTGTTTTATCATGTCAGCATGGAACCGCGATGCTCATAGCTTACCAAGCATTCACAGCTCTAGCACAGACCACTGCGCTGGGGCAGAGAACAGAACTGGAGTTGTGTTTCCAGTAGCCACAGTTCAGGCTTATGAAATTCTTCAGTTTCAGATATGATGCATTAGCCCACACTGCTCACTAAACTGGTACTATCTTGGCAAAAGTACCTCACCTTACTTAGGCTCCATCCCATTCACCTGGAAGGAGCACAGATGTACCTCATGTGCAAATCCAGACTCTACAGCACACCTGCTTTGCAGAGCAGTGCCTGAGGAATCTGGCCCCAAAAACTGAAGGAGAAACGCTTCAGCAATAAAGGAGATACCTTGCGGTTGTAAGAGATGACAACTCTGTGCTTAATCACTTTAACAAACTGAAGAGGGGCCCTGACTAAATGCTGCTATGCTGTGCAAATCACCGACTGGTGATTTGTTTGTTTGGGCTGCTGACAACAAAGGTAAGTCAGAAATACTTTTAAGTGCAAAGCAACAGGCTGCGAACACGATGAGCTCAGGATCAGGAGAAATAAAACCTTAGGTCACCTTTCTCTCCCGACGATTCTTTGCATCATGAATCAAAGCAAAAGAGGTGGCCAGGAAAAGCTACGTATCTAGAGCTGAAGAAATGAATAATTACTTGTTACTGAGTATAAAATTCATGTCAGGAACTTTTCACTTTTTTTCTTCAGAGATTAAGACTTAATCATGTTATGGAAATGTTTTTCATTCCACTGTACTACAGTAGTACACTGTCTTATATACCTTCTGAAATACATGCTCACAGTGCCGTCCTACTGTGAATTGCAGGAAGGAGAGTTTAAAAAAAAAAAAGAAAAAGGTGTGATTTTAAATGTCTCGTGAGAAACCAGAGAAAAATCTATCTCCATTTGAGAAAAATCCTTTAAAAATTCCTTAAGCTAAATACAATCTGAGGTCATTTTACCCGCCAGCTGAGGACATTTGTCATAAATGTATTCACGTTTATTTTTCTTCTACAAAGCATTTGAGTCATCTTTATGCTTACTGAGACAGCTGATATTTTCTGGGAAGAAAAAGGCATGTGGTCAAACTAGTTTGGTAAATTCTCTGAAGCCTGAAAGAAGAAACTACATCTAAAAGGGCCACGTGTCATAGATGAAGGAAGGTATTGAAGCTATAACCAATGGATTCCTTCATATAAACTCCATGGCAAACACCATTTAATTAACTACCTTAAATGCAAAGCTTCTTAGTAATCCATTATGAGTTTCTTCAAAGGCTAAAGTTTTTTTCTATGTGAGAAGGGAAATTCATGGTAAAATTTAAGGGAATTCTTCGTAGGAATACGAAAACTTGTTTTTCATTAGTAACCATGGCCATTGACTTCCAGTATGACATTCTGCGTATCTCTTAAGTCAAAGCTCACTGTGCTTTCAACTCCACAAAGGTACTTCCATATACTTAAGTAGAACATCAGGTTGTTAACCTGCTGATCAGTACATCAGATCTTCCATCTGAAAAACAGGACTGAAAACCCTTACATGCCCCATACAAATATTGGTGATCTTCATTCATTGTTGTTTGAGACCATCAAATGAAAATCACTTCAAAAGCACAAAGCCTTTAACAAAGCTAAATTCTTCCACACCATTCACCCAGCATGCTATATAGTCCGGTATCAAAAGAAACTCGAACTGTATATGAAGCCTGTCTTTTGGTAGGGAGAAAAGAACATGTAATTGCTTAGCTGAGAACCGGCTTTGGAGTATCTGAGGCCACCCTATGAAAGGAGCAGCTTTGATTTACACTTGTTGAGATACGTATTCCTCAAGCATTGGAGAAATCTCCTTTGTGTTTGGCGGTTTTTACCACTTGCAACTATTATAGTCATTCCATTAAGCCACAACAGCCTGTGCTCATTCCACAGAAGTTCTTCGCTTGGTGAACAGTTCATTTGCCTGGGCTGAAGATGTTCTTCTCACCATCACATCAGCTTACAAAAGTGTGAGGTCTCTTGTAGCGTATATAGGGAATCTGTTCCCTCATGGTGAATAAGAAACAACCACTGTTCCACAAAATACCATGGGCCACCAATAATAGCTGTCACTCAGGTTAAGAATGAACTATTTCTAAGCGAAGAAAGATGCACAGGAAGAGTAAACATACAGTCAAGATCCAGTGAAGGGTGATAAAATTTGCAAACTTGTAAGACTACTAATATGCTAAATACTGCTGTCTTAACTGCTTTAAGGTATAGGACGTCAAAATGTTCTTCCTTTGGAAAACACGCTACTCCACTGAAATACGTAGTAAAGTTCACATACTAATGCAATGTTACATATCTCTCTTTTCGACATACCTGAAAATTGCTTCATCTTGATTCAATTACTAAATAGTGCTGCTTTCTTCAGTCCCACTCAACGTACCAACCCCCTTATGCAGACTTTAAGTCAGCAAGACAGTTCACTTCCATGAACAGAATCAGCACAACTCCCCAGGTGAAGCTAGCCTGCCCTGTTCTGAGCATGCGGATGCCAAAGACACCAAAGGCTTCCAGTCTTTAAAGCTATGCTGAATACATAGATACAAAATAATAAACTCAAACAAAGTAACTTGAAGTAAACTCTTAGATCTGTTGAGTGAGATAGGTTAAATAAATAGGTTTGATAAAAACTTACTCACAGTCCTTTGCATACAGGTATTCTTTTCTATAGCCTTCCTTTCTAGTCTAGAAGTCCCATCTCCTCCCTGAGATGAACAAATTCCACCTCATCTCTTCTGGTTCCAAGCAAAGCCTTTCCGTCACCTCTACGGCTTGGCTTTGTGTCAAGTCCTTGCCCTTGTCTCAGAGCAAAAGGGCCAAGAACCCCTCTCAGGTATCTTTTCAGCCCTTCCCCCCTCCACCTGCACTTGGAAACTGCCTTGAACTTTAGCTTTGTTTCAAGAAATCTGGAAATGTGAGATTCCGACCATTTAAGCCTTGCTGATACACACATAAAATCAACTGAGAACAAAAGCTTCTGCCACTTAAATTACTTGTGCAATAAAAAAATTAAATGTTATGGCTATACCAAAAGTTGATAAAACATGCATACTTATGAAAGGTAAATATTTAAATGCATGCATTTACACAAGTCAGTTTATAAATACTATCGTTTGCAGACTTCATCTCTAAGGCATGGGTGAGTGGCAATGCTGCTAGCTCTCCTGTTTACTATGTGAGATACTCAAGGTCTCATGTTCCCGAGAGTTCCAGTTGCTTTTGTTAGGACCACGAGGGTAGCACACATCATCCTACCTTAGGCTTCCAGAAATTATTTATCCAGGACTTTCCTGTTCATATTCTGTACCCTGAATGTTCTGACTCGGTTTTTTACAAGCTGATTCACATAAAGCGAGGTCAGATTCTGATGCTCTCTCAGCCACAATTGGATTCACACTCAGTGTGAGTGAGGCTACCATAATACCCTATCACAACCCCATTATTTGTGGATGGAAGAATGGATGGTATCACATCATCACTGCACGGGCAGTATCGGGGCTCCGTCATACCATGCCTTGCTCTGGTGTTCCTGCTTTTCTTCACGAATGGGCTGACACACTTCCTTATTCTCAGGGGCTCCATGAAACAAGACACAAATTTGTTGCACATGTGCAGTTACTCCACTTGTTGTTGGAAAATACCGCTGACAGTAGCGTGCGTTCCAACAGCTTCAAGGGATGCTCAGGCATTTTGCCTGCGCATCTCAACACCAAACTGAACGCATTGTGTATACACAAAATTTGTAAAGAGGCACAAAGCTGCAGTACAGAATACTGCCATGAACGCTATGCTGTTGGTCTTCAGCTGCATCTTAGTCTTGCCAGTATGATACATCTCACACTGGATGACTTTCAAAGTTGATTCACTCCTCTTGTTCATAAGCTAGAAAAACGGTTTAAGTGATTACCAGGGGTAAGCTAAACAAATAGCAGCTAATGGGAAAGATGAGGAGAAAAATGCTTACGGCTCTCCGTCCACCCAAAACCCAGCCAATATCCATTCTCCCACACAGGGTCTCAATGTTTGTTTGGGGAAGGATCAGTAAAAGGGCTTTCTTCTGTATCTGTGTACCACAGAGACCAAGATAAAAGGAGCCTGTATGAGACTTTAGAGATTTCAGAGGAAATAAATGGAGAGTGATTATCAAAAGCTAGATTTAACTGTTCAGGCTCAGATTATTCCCGAACACATTTAGGCAGTGAAGTCAAACAGTAAAGCAATCCTGGAGTATTTCAGTTAAGGTTCTGGCATCTTTCCTGAATAGTGCCTTAGTTCATACATTATACTGCTGAAAGCAACAAAGCAATGCGCCCTAAATAAGAATGTCAAGATCTGCCTCTTTGTCAGGGTAAATTACTTATATTTCATACAAACATTTGCTAAGCTGTATCTACAACTTTCCATTCTATATAAATACAAATTCTCAACATTATAAGATGGTAAAATCACTCATTCCCAAAAGGCTGATAGTGAAAGAAACAGATCGTTTTCTTATTGCACATAACTATATGAAGTATGATTGTTCTTTAAATCTAAATAATGGATTTTCTACCACAAGGGTCTTTACACTGTGTGCATTCTCTATTGTACCAGAGCTTGTAAACTTGAACCTACATCACATCCTTTCAAGCAAAGCCATGCAAAAGATGCAGCGTTTTGTGGCCATGCTGCAAGTTGCCTTTTGCCGAGATCATGACTTAGAAGAAAATTTCTGGATGGCAGTTACTGGGGCACATGATTCTTCAAATGTACAGACCTGTGATGCCTGTTCCTGTGATATAGAGGCTGAGCCTCAGCTCGGGAGGTCTTGCCAAGATTTTATTCCCTGCTGTGTATTTCCCAGTATATAAAGAAGTGGGAAAGGAGAATGAGACAGCTCATCTACATAGCTACCTAAATGCTAGCAACTGCTATTGTCTACATGTCATCCCCATGATCCTGGGCTGCTGCCCAAAACACTCCTGCAAAAGAGCCAAAAAACTTGGAAGAATCAAGGTTTGCAGTAACTCTTCCCCGCTTTGCCACCTTTGGTGTTTTATAGGCTTCCAAACATGCTTTCTATGCTCCATTATTCTTCACCACAGACTGATATTTACAGAAAATAATATCAAGATTTTAAATCCTTTCAGACTTTTAAACGTGTAAGCAAAATACATCGCATCAACCGTATAGGTGCAACTGAGAAGAACTAAACAGGTGTTAACATACTAGCAAACAAGAATTATAATTTCAAAATGGAACAAGCCCATGTTTAATTCTGAAAAAACTGTGAGCCAGCCTTAAATCCTTTTTCCTTCATGCAATGGATTCAGACCAGTACTTCAGCTAGTGGAATAACTCCCCTGCTCTGAAGAATAAACGTGTTAATGAACAGCTCAGCTATTGATTCTTTTGACGTTTGACTGTTCAGCAGGTGCTGAATTCAGGGTTTACTAATGGTGGTGTAGCTGCTACCACCAGTCTCATTTTTCCCCTTTATTGAAGAAAGATCTTTATAAATGAAGATAGAAGTTCCTAACATGCAGAAAGACAATACAGAGTTCAACAAACGAGCTATGTGGAAGGAGGAGTTCTTTTGCACCTGTCTGCTGATGGAAGGTACTTATAAACAGGAGTCAGTCATTCTGTATTGGATTACATTTTTCATTGCTGTTTTCAGCAGAGACTCAGTCCACCAGAACCTGACATTCCAAAATCCCTAGGAATCCACCAGGTACTAAAGCAGAGGTTTTTTAGATTCCACAAAAATTAATCTTACCCCAGATGTTTTGCAAAAAATGTTATGTTCTTCATATCAGTAATTTTCAGTGCAACTCTTATTTCATTAAAAAAATAAAAGATTTTGTGGAAGATATAATGAGCCTGGTTCTACATACCGCTTCTTTTATCAGCTCCAATCTCTCATTCTCCAGGGAAGGCAGTACAGAAGTGTCTTGTCCTTTGATAGCAATAGATAAGTAACCTCATTTTGTAAAAGCAGAACTAAACAGAAGAGTTATTCTTTGTCTTCAGCAGAAGCAGTGAATCAGACCTCATTGCCTTGCACTGAACCTAATTTAAGGCAATTTGATGCCTTACGCATCGAGAAGCTTACAGTTTGTACCTTTTTTTTTTTTTTTGGCTCTTTACCTAGCACTTCTTTATGCAACAGGGTACAAGAAGGTTTTATATTTAAGAGGAATAGGATAGGTCATATTTTCTGAAGCTATATTGTCATCTGCATCCTTACCCATCCGTTATGTTCAGGTCAAACTTTTGTGTTTCTGTGGCAGCGAGGATTAAAGATGTAATTGCTTTTAAAGCAGATATTTTCAACTCTTCTTAGACACATAACCTGGGGCTTTAGATGAACACTTCCGTGCCTCAGCCTTCATCTAACCAGTGTTAACCAATTAAAAAAAAATTACTAGCTAATGATAACGCTATTTACCAAAGCTTTTTTTTTTCCCTTGATTTTAGGTATCGCTAGGTACCTACTGACAGACTAAATCAAAACCAAATGACAGAAGAATTTCAGATTTAGAGAGGTATTTGGTTACAGTGTCATAAAGACTGTGATCTATCTGTACCTCTATCTAGACTGAGCTCCCATTGTGCAGGTAGGCATTACACAAACAAAGTCAGTCACTTTCCTGTCCTGTGATGACTCCTATGATCTGAAGGAAGAGGAAGACGACTTGATGCACATCACAGAAATCACTCGGTGTGATTTTGTTCAAATGATCTGCATGACAGAAATCAATGTCTTTGTGCACAGTAGGTATGACAAATCAAAGTAACTTAGGACAAAATGCCTGTTTTGTACTGACAGATGGAAACTGAACAATCTGTACAAAACAGTGTTTCTCAGGCAAAAATAAACGGAAACATTACTTAAGAAACATTATGGAAATCTAAATAAAGAAAAGCTTCAGTATTACAATCCACCATACCATTTTTTATAATTAAATGAGAAGCGCTTCACACTTTCACAACATTAAGATGACTATGAAAACCACAAGCTTACCTCTCCACACATTCATACTTGTGTTACTCTGGTCCATTGACTTCAGTGGAGTAACATCTGATTTACAGTAAAGTAAAGCAAGAGGAAAAACTGAATTCTGGAAATAAACCTGAGCTTTTTGATGAAACGTAATCCTCAGCACGAGATGCAAAAGGTGACTTTCCTGACAAGCACTACCCCAATTCTTAATAGCTTTCTGTATGTAACCCCATCTCATTTCATCCTGACATAATCTTAATTAGTCTTAGTTCTACTGCAGAGAAGCCTACTGAGGCAGTTAGCACCATATAATTAATCAGATATTTTGCACGCATCACAGCAACCAACAGTGTCAACTTACTGATGTGAGTTAATACAAACAGAAATCAACCCTGCCTTTCCCTTTCACATGAACTAAAAGCATGTAGCATGGAATGAACATATGACTATTTCTTCTATACACTGCTTAATGTCCTTTCTTCCCTTAGCAGCCATTTCCTAATGCATCATTACTCTCTGCAAACTATAATTTATTTTTTCTGCTGGTACTAGGAGAAGAACATGCGATTTGATATTTCTCTTAAATCTCAGTTTCTTCACAGAAGAATAAGTCCAGCAACTGAAATAAGCAATGATAAGACATAATTCTTGCTGCTGGAATTCATAAATCTCACATCTTATTTTTCTTTCTGTGTGCTTTAAGCAGTTTTTAAGAAACTGAATTTTGCACCTGCACATAAATATACATTTGAGAGCACAATCTGCAACATTCAGTCATCTCATAGCAACAGAAAATAATGTACTTACAAATATAAACATACACAATGTACATGCTAACTCACTGGATTAAAAGCTTCACCTATCTATGTAATTGTAGATCTTAACTTTATTCTATTGTTTGAGATTTATCTTTTGTCTTCATTGCAGGAGCCAAACATCACAGTATTGTGCCTAATGTCACTGAGGGGGAAACCATATGATTATATGATTTGATGGCAAAGAAAAAAGCCACTGCTTAAGGAAAACAATTTTATAAAGCTGATTCTCCATTCTCGTAAGCTTAAACTGCAATAGTTCAATAAGCAATATAAAACCATAAGAAGGTTTATTCAGTTTTGTATGGCATCTGTAATATGCTGTGGTATTTATTAATAGTAAATGCAATGTTTAATACATGGCAGTGTTTTGCTTCAGCAGAACACTGTAAAACTACTTGCAAGAACAATTTAGGCCATAACTAATATTCAACATAAGAAAGAGTCTAATGTTTTGTTATTTCTTAGATTCTTGGAACACACTAGTGAGATAATAATCTTCTAAGAAAGGCAGTATTTAAATGATAGTTTATTTCAGGAACTGACAGTAAACTGCTTAACACCTTCTCTCTACAGTGTTTGTGCCCCAAAGCAGTTAAGTATCTAAGATGGGAATTATTAAAAATTGTGACAGCTTTACTGTTTTCATTTCCAATAGCATCGCAGCATAGGAACATGTACAGCCTATTCACTACCCAACACAAGGAGTCATTCACCATTATTATTGTTCAACCTCTTGGGATATTTTGTTGTATTTGATGGCCTATCACAAGAAATTAGGCAGCCTACTGGAATTGCCAAACGTTTCAGGTGCTGTCATCCACGATTACTGCTCATCAAACAAAGGAACCTAATGTCTATTTCTCAGTACCTAATTGCCCTGCCTCTCCCTCCTATATGAATCTTCTTAATTTACTTTAATGCTGGAAGAATACAGCAATTATGACTCCAATACAAGTGCTATCAAGTTTGTTTTAACCTAACTAAACCAGCAGTAACTGAAGATAATAATCTGTTCATTTCTGTTCCTGTTTTAGCAGGTGGCAAATATGTTATCAAACAACAGCAACGAGGATGTATGTATAGGAAGGAGAGATAAGATGTGGTAAGTTTATCCCAAACAACTTAAAGCCCATCATCAAGCTACCTATGTGCACTGATGCCTCTTCCACTCTAAAGACACAGCTGTCCTTTATCTTCTAACCCTGAGCTACATTTTATAATCCTACAGTCACCTGCGCTGTCATCTAATTCAGATTTCGCACTCTGACACGTAGTCGAATGTCTGACACAACATACGGCTAGCGTAACGTGCATGTGAGCCACAGTAGGTTCACAACGTTTGATTAGTAATTGTAAGATTGTGAGTAGGATGTGACTGGGAAGTCAAGACAAGGAGCAGACGGCAAGAGAGGTAAAGTCAGATTCCTGGGGCCAATTTCACCAGCAAGAGCTGTGTTTTAATCCGTGATTTAAATCTTAGTACGAACTAAGGCGAAATGGAGCCTAGACACAACTTAAACTGTTCCAAAGGGATTAGTCATCATAATAAGCTCATGATTAGACTGTGTCTACCTAAAGATTGTACACAATGAGAATTCTAGAAAAACTCAAGTCTGAGCCCGCAAGCCTTCCCTCATGACTTCCATTACTATCTCAGTTAGTCTGAAAGTCGTGTCGTCTAGACGAGTTCTAGTGAAAATCCCACTGGTTTGGATGATTTTTCCAGTCTGAAGTGCCAAATTTCTTATTAGGCATGATCTTGGATGACCGATGCATCTCTTTCCAAAGCAAACTTTATTAGCCTTAATCATGGTAAGTTTCATCAGTCCTGGAACATACGACATTTTACTTTACCACACGCTGTAAGTTATCGCATTTGGTCACATCAAACCTTTCTTACTCAGACAGATGGCATATTCACGGGAGCTTTCATTTAAAAGTGGACTAAACCAGAAATATGGATGTTTAGGTAGTGGTTTTAAAAGATTTAAAAACTAATGGCATTCTTAACTTCTCCATACTTTCCTACTTGATCTCATAGCTAGCGTTTTTCACCGCTAGAAATATTTAACACCTCCAAATCACTCAGCAAATTCTGAACTCTTGGTATTCACCTAAAATCAGACTAAAAATTACTTCCTTTCAACATACGGTACGTCCTTAGTTGGGTGATGCTATTAATCTTCGGCGTGAAAAGCACAGCCACTGAATACTTGATCTTTATCAATATGCAGTAGCCTAGGGTATCAGAACTTTGCCACGGGAGCTGGGAATGGAATCTAAGCTTCTTTGGCTCTATCCAGACCCCGTTGATCTGAAGAAGGTCTTGGAGTTGTTAGTCATAAAGCTGGTGAGAAGGGCAGTGGCACATCTACCTGATGCAAAAAATGCTACCCAGGGGAAATCTGTAACCAAGCAAATTCTGTACACTCAGGGCAGGTGGCAACAGCTGCTCCACAGAAATATGCAAGATTCCTCAGAATTCCACAGAAAATGGTTTCTGATGCTTAGACCTCTTTTTGACAGGATTTGCTACCTTTGGTGCTTCTTCGTAGTTAGCAATTGGCTTAAGCGTGGAAACACTGGTTTTAATATGCTTTCATTTAGTAAAACATACCTCTGGTCATTCTTGTCATGTATCTAAATTCATCTCTGGATATCCGTGTGACGTATCTACAGCATCTTTTCTCCAGCAGAGCCCTAAAGCATCTTATGCATTATATTCTTAGACTGTTATTGATGCCTAGACATCTCCAGAGCGTATCTTAGCATGGACTGTCTTTGTCCAGTGACAGGAGAAATGCGCATTTATGTAAAGTGGTGTGGGATTTGCAATGTCACGCACAGTGGAAGGTCTTGCTTAACAGCCTACTTCATAGTGCCGGCTTTATTTATTTTGCAAGGACTCAAAAACCCTGGCAAGTGTTGAGTCTGCGGTTCCATGGAAACCAGGTATTCCAAATTGAATGCTTACACTGCTAACACTATCCTCCAGACAATCTCTTTACAAATGATCTGTAATATGAGGATGCCTTCTTTTCATTTATTCATTAATTTTAGTTTCTTCAGAATAAACTTGTTTTCTAGGACCATCAGAATGTGCTATGTGCATCCAGAAGAAAATTGGGATGGGCTGCACAGACTGATTCTGGTAATACTTATAGCAAGTTATGAAATAGAAAAATAACTTAAAATGCCGGTGCTTACCCCGTTCTGTGTCATAGAGGTACACAAATTTTTCCCACTTATAATGAGTCAAGAGACTCAAGATGGCTCCTTTTAATGCTGGCCGCATCTGGATGACAAACTGCACATCTGCATCTGTTGGGAAGCTGGGTGTGACGAAGGATGTGTGAAGGGCTCCACAAAATGATGTCAGTGTGTTCATTGACATCTGGTCATAGAATCCAAAGATGGCATAAACTCCTCTGGAAAACTGTGAACAGACTAACAAAGACAGACAGGGGTGTTAAAATCTGACGTATAATGAATGAAACAAACTTTCAAAGTATATTTGAAGTAAGCCTTCTAAGCAATCCTGAAATTATTCTATAAGATGCAGAAGATGAATAAATTCATGAGATAATATATACTGATTTCAGTGTAGCTGTGAGTTGTACCAACTTTGTCACAACTAAACTGGCACATTTTTGATTGCGATTTGTCCTGCTATGTTGTTATAATCCACTAATCTCTCCATATTGTTCAAAAATAAACATGGGATTACATTGCTTGTCTGTAAAATACCTTCCCTCCCTTGAGTAGCACCTTGAGAGCTCTGTTAGCAGCTAACAAATGTCAGGTCTGCCTAAAAGTCAAAATGTTAGGATGCAGTTTTCCCTGGTATCCCACCTTGATTCAGATATGATTCAAAGTAGTCTGGATGTTTTATTCCTCTATAGTCCACAACCCTGAAAACTCTGTAGGAAACTTGGGTGTGGTCTTTTTCAGTGAGAAATTATGGTGGCTTCTTAACTGAGTGTTAAAATCTTTCAGAAGTAATTTAGAAAGTGTATGGCTCATTAATGACAACACATATTGTTGCTTCATAGGTCAAAAGCTGATATCCCTTAACCTAGAGGCTTTTAGTCATTCACCATTCTGGTGTCCTGAGGAACTCGTCTAGTACCAGAAATAACCAAAATGCAGTCAAAGGTGTTTTGTTTCACATCTACTTATCTGGGGAAACACTTCATTTCCCATACTTTAGTGAGATTGAACAATGACCATTTTGGACAAAAATGAAAGTATTTCAATTTATAAACGTGGGCAACTTCATGGGAGTTGCAGGGAAAGAGTTTCTTTGTTCAACTCTGTAGGAACAAAGCAAACTTCTTGTGACGCTGGGTTCTTTCCATGGAGGGAGACTGCATCAGTGATAGCGAGGGAGCCTGATATGTGAGATGCTGGGATTCTGGTCCATAATAAAGATTGCACAACTGAAACACACTACAGCATAGCAGCACTTCTAAATCAAAACATTTCTGGACTGAGATGAGCAAGTCCCATTTGTAATGAAAATAAGTTTCCCAGAAAAATGTTCATTCAACGTTAACAATTTCGCTTGTCAAGAACTGGATTTAACAACAATTTCCAACTAGCTCCATTAACCACTTTTGCCAAAAGGCTGCATATTTAACTTTGCAAAAAGCAAGGGGAAGTAATTACCGGTAAAGAAGACATGACTTCTACACGGAAATATACAGCATCGTTACTTCCCAAAGTACCATCATGAAACATCTCCTACCATAAACGCTACCATTCAGAATCACTAAAGCCTGTTGAAGTAATTTTAAAAAGGATTCTCCACAATATCAGCTCATTGACACAGCATCAAATAGGTAGTCAGGTGTGAAAATTTGATTTTCTTTCTGCAGATCCAGATGCAAAAATAGAAATGCTATTAAGGAATTATCTTTAAGTGTTTAAGCCGCTGTAACAGGACATGACCAGTCATCGATACCAGCAGCAAATAACAGCTGGTGTAGACAGAAAAGAGACGCACATGAGGCACAGAGAGGGAATAAGAAGTAGTGATTTTTGAAAGAAAAGTTTGCGGAAGTTCTCAACCACAGTAAAGAAAAGATATAAAAGAAGTGATAATACAGCGAGCATTTATTCCCAGAGGCATGACTGAGGAATTAAATACACTATTTCAAAAGGCATTTTGTTAAACTATATACCAGCAGGATATAAAGTAGAAAAGCTACCATAAAAATTATCTGCTGAAGTAACAAATAAAAGGCACTAACTTACAGGTGAAAAGAAGGGAAAAATAAAGACTACATTAGAAAGTCTGGCAGTCTCCAAATCATTTCAATGGTGTGTAAGCCCTCTAATTCCATGGGAATAATCACTGAAGTGGGGCTAGCAGAGCTGGGTGTCCTCACAGACACTGAGTCAGTACCTCACAGATCAGGCTTCTTTCACATATTTATTAATGGCCTAGTTTACTAGTTTTTTATGTAGATTCTGTACTGCAGAGAAAGCAGAGAAGAGCAAGTATTCCAGGAAACATCCCTTCTTGCAATGCAAACAAAAGATATTCTCAAATGTCTCCTGACCCTAAAAATCCAGAGTATTTCAAATGATCGGGTGTTCACCCGTTACTTCTTATCAGGTATAAGGCTCAGGAATACTTTTGAACTGCGACTCCACTGAAATCTCTCAGATTTACAGGGACACAATATCTGAAAAAAGAGTCACGAGAGGGCTCAGAAAACCTACCATGCTATCTAAATGTAGGACTATAATGAAGAATAGAGATTAGCTCTTATTAGGACTGCTTGTTCCTACATCCCATAGAGTCAGCGGAGAGAATAGGTGCAGTGCTAAAGGGAACCAACGGAGCGGCTGGTTCCAGCATGGACCAGTTCCTCTGCATTGTGCTGGGAACCAGCTGAGAACTGGTCCAGTTTGTGCTCTCTGTTCTTAGAGATATGGCACCTAGGCACTGTGGTCAACAGTTTAAAAATGGTTCAACGTCTTTGTCCTTTGGACAAAATTCTGTTTTGCATGACTATTTTAAAACACTGAATTAAGGTGTATCTATTTTTATAGCAGATTGTGCTCATTTATGCACAGAGCCCATTCTCAATTTATGAGTAATCTGAGAAAAAAATCATAGTCTGTGAACAGCCTGACCATTAGCAGGACCTTCTCCACACAACACCTAATAGCCAACATGGAGCTGCTGCTTGCATGGGGCATCCCAGCGCAGGTGAGAGCTTCTGATTTGGCCTTTCAGATATTTGCAACTTTTTTCCTAAAAATTCTGGAGGATCACCAACAATATCTTCTAACAAGTGCACCCCCCTGCCCAGTCTTATTTCCCCCGATTCAGGTTTGTATTCACTGCAGATCTTTAAGATTTAATGCTTTTACAGACTGTCTTCTATTAGTTTTGAAAAATCTTCATCTCTTAAGCTCCTCTGCTTATTTCTTACAGCTTATTCTTCTTGACTATCTATTCTGCATGCACTGTAGGGTGCCAATTCAATTTTACTGGCCCATTTAAAAGGCAAATAAACCTTTGTTTTTATAAGGAGAAGCTACAAGGTCAATTATCTTGGTCCTCAATGTTCATTTGCATTTTTGAACTCACAATTTTGTTACAATTTTGTAGCATTAGGTCTTTTGTTTAGTTTGTGACCTAACCTCCTATGTGATCAGATGAACCTACTGAACATCTATGAACCCATAGCTGTATTGTTACTTGTTTTCCAAAAACCAAACATGTAATTACATTCATTTTAATTACATTATTATTCTAACATCACTGAGCCATCAGCAAAATTTAAAAAAGGCTAACTAAACCTTGGCTTTAAGCTCTTTTAACAAACTACTTTCTATTGACAATCAGAACAATCCTCATGTTTGAGTAAGAATTTCGGTATTTTTCCTTAATTAATCACAGTTGATTTATGTTTGTTTTTCCCTATTTGAAAAATGCAGATAGTCAAACACATACTTTGGCTGTTAAAGAAGTGATTTGGACAAACCCTGATGCAACCTCATTCCTCAAAAAAAAACCCCTTTTTTTTTTCTGAAAAAAAAACCTTTTTTTTTGAAACTGCTCTTAATTATAGTTATTAATATTGTGGATGTGCATCCATTTCCAAGGACAGCACATAACCAAGTTGCTTTATAACCTCATCTGAAAAAGTTGCAACCTCCACAAACAAGGGACAGAGCTCCTGAGCAGCAGCTATCCAACGGGGGATCATAATAAGCCGTTATTTTGGCACTAGGTGCAAGGTGAATATTTACTATTGGAGACTTAACTCTGGGCTTGTTCTCAGAGTAAGTTAGCTGCCACATGCCATCACCTTCAGGAGAGGAAGGGATGGTATGACAGAACCCTTGAATTCTCAAGCATGTCAAGAGAAGATAAGGAACTTTCAGGTCACGAGAGATTGAAGCGTTTCCTGCCAAGGAAGGACAATGCTCAGAGCCAGAACGATCACAGTGGTAGGCAGAATTTGCTTTAAAAAAAAAAAGGGCAACCAAAAAACCCAACCCAAACCCAAATAAATAAAAATCTTTGTTTCTGTACTGAATAGCAGCTGAGCCATTCTAAACGTCAGTGTAACTCAATGAACCCCAGCCCTCTGTTTTACCAGCAGTTTCATCCTCCCTTCAGTCAAATCAGCCCCACCACAGAAACTTGCTAAGATTAACCAGATGTGATTTTTTTTCACTCAGACCCCAGGAAGGCTCCAGGCCAGAATCTCAAAAGATGCCCCATTTCACACAGGTTATTAGATGTTTTGTGTCTTTTTAAAATTTAGGTTTTGCCTTCTAATGGTATTTAGTTCTTCTACCTTTTAGTGACTCTGAGTATTCCTGACACAGCAAGGTTGTATAGGCTCTGACATTTCTTCTGTCTATTGCCTGGAAGCGAAAGTCAAAACTTCTCTGACACCTCTTCTTTTTTTCTTTTTTTTTTTTTACTTCCAGTTCTTGCTATAAACAACTGAAGCGTTACTAGGAACATTTACCAGTAGGTTTGGATTTTGCTTGTTTAAAGAAAAGATGTATAAAGCCAATAAAAGAAATATGTTAACGGGTGGCTCTTAATACACCATTTCCACTAGATGATATCACTAACAAGTGACTTGCAGAAGTCAGCAGGATCCTCCCAAGGGTGGCATACAGTGCCCTTCTGCCCAGGCGTGTAACAGCCTGGTAGTTTTGGAGTCAGGGGTTGGAGGTTACAATACCTCACACACTACATCTTCTTCATTACTTTTTGTATGGACAAGTAATTTCCCCTTTGTTCATATCAATTTCTTATAAAACAGGTCTGACAAAATTAACCTATGTCAAAGGGGCACCTTAAGGCCTGCTTTATTGATAATTATACAGCTCTTTGGGACGAAAGGCACTGTAGGAGCACAGCCACAACTGACATTATTGCACGTTGCTCATACCAGTTCCTTGGGTTTGTGTTCTGTGTTTCCCTCAGCTGTGAAATAATTTTATTCCCTCCACTTTCCTCTGCCAGTTGTCTTGGATTCCAGACAATTCTCACTGCCAGCCTGTGCCAACAGACTAATAGGACTACTTTATAATGGAATAATACGCAGGGTATCTCAGAGCAGTTGCTATTTCCTATCTAAGGCTCCGTCCTATGACTTCCTCGCTGTAATAATTCAAGGGTTATCATTAACGTCACTTCATATAGTAAGCATACAGCCTCTTAGAGAGACCAACAATGCTTCTACTGCTTGCTTTCCCTTTCGTTTTAATACACTGGATGAAAAGGCACACTCTCTCTACCTTGAGCCCCGAGGAGTTCAGCACAGCAGTGTCTCCAAATGCAGAATGAGCTACTTTCGGGGGGCAATCAGACTTGAGAGCTTCCTTTAAAGACAAACTTATCAAATTAAAAATTAAAAATGAAGTGAACTGCATTTACCTATGGCCAATAAAACTAGCTTTTACATTTAAATTGTTAAGACACTGAATTCTGTCAAGAAGAAAATATCCCACTGAGTTGTTAAAAATTCAGCTGAGAAAAGAAGCATTTCTGAAAATGTCAATTTCTGAAATAGTTAATAGTGAATATTCTTGGGGGTAGGAGGGAACCAGGGAAGTTACAACTTGGAATTGGATACAAATCCTCCTGAGATATTGACTATAACATCACTTCTCATCCTACCTAACAAAGGATGTGCCCTTACAAACATAAAAAAATCCCCCCAAAACAAAAAAAAAACCAACCTAAAACCTCACAGCAGAGCACAAAACAAAATTATGATTTACTCTTGTTACTTCATTTATGGCAACAGTTTTCTCAGTGATACAACTGCAGTGTGTTTTATCTAGTTCTTTTTATAAAGAACTGCTCAGCTTGCTTTGTTCTATCTAGTGCCGTCTTCATACATATACACTTCCTTCAGTCTGCATTTCTTTTTAGAAGAGCCAATAAAATAAAAACAGTACATTCAGGCACTGGGAAGGGGGTATTATTAAATTGCAAATGAAAGGCATAAGGATTAATCCATTCATATTTTACAAACCATTTACTGGAAGGCAATCCAAAACAAATGTCCAGACCCAAGCATCCCCAAACACTCTCCGGTCAAGATCCCATTCAAGACGACTTTCGTCACCCTATCACAACTCCATTACGCATTATTAAATGAGTCTTTATTTCTCATCTGCTTTTCAGGATGTCTTTGGAACCCTGATCACAATTACAGCTCCTAGGTGCTGGGTGCTGTACAAATACATTACCACAGCCTTGGTTCCCTTCAGTATGCCAAGTTATTTATGACATACATGACTCGACTCATTAAACTTTACACATTTTGGCCTTTATATATACTACTACAGTCAAATAAAACCCTAACAATGTACATGAATTTGCTGCGTGCTGGATCTTCTCTTCACACTGAAACATTTGTGTGAATTTTATGAGCATATGAAAAATGCCAGCTTGCAACAATAAAAATAGGCCACTTAGGCTGTAACAGTGCTAGTAGGAACACCAGCAGCACAAATTCTCACGCACACCAGGATGCCAATACGTGCCTGTTGAGGCCCGCAATGACTCCTCATGAGAAAGAAGTGCATTATCTGAAGCCAGATCCTTTTAGACAGAAGGGCTGACGAAAGGCGCAGTTTCAGAAAGCACTCCGAGAAAGGTAGCTGAAGTTCATTCAGGTCTGATGTACTCTGTCCATTAGCGTAATTTTACTCAGAGAAAGGCAAACCTGCACCAAAACCTCTCTGCCCCCAAACTAGCCATTTGATGTATACGCAAATAAAAGCTTTGGTATTTTAAAAAACTAGCTAATATATTTAAAATGTCAATAACAAGGACATCCTCAAGCACCAAACTGTAAGACAGACAGAAAGTCAGGCTGAACACCACCTTGATTGTCCTGAGAAAGCTGTGCTTAGCTTTCTGAAAGGTGTTCTTCACCTAGTCAGAGAACGTACTGTAGATGGCCTGAGTGGCTTGGAACAGGCTATGCTACTTGTGCTGCTTACCTACTCACTTACTGTTTAGTTCCCAAGCTGCCTCCAAACCTAAGATTATGTAGAGTCTGAGCCACCTCTGTTTTCAGGTTACTGGCCACAAAGCTAAAAAAAAAATATAATTTTGTAGAACCTTGATGAAACTCAAGCACATATCTTGTCCTGCAAACCTACCAAATTATAATATATGTTTCACTTTTAATTAAAAAAAGTAGTATCTGTATTTACAACACCTTTCTGATGGCAGAAGAAACCCAGGAGTTAATCCACCCAGTTTCCAGGAACCGTGTCGGCCCCTTATCAACAGGTCCAAATTATAAAAAGATTTTGTTTAACTGGGATCTCTATTACACACTGATTTTTTTAAAACACCATGGAGTCGGAGTTCTATGAGAACATTCTTTTTGAAAGGCTATGAATCAGATTATCACGGCTCAACTTGAACTATAATCTATTGGAGTTTGAGGGAAGCAAAACAGGTTTAAAGCTTAAAATGGATTAAAGGTGAGAGGAGATATATACGTGCCATGCAAATCAACTGATTTTTTTGGAGAATGATTCAAAAAATATGTTAGGCATTTGAGGACTATACTTAAGTACGTGCTGATCAGAATACATTATCTTGCTTGTGTCTTTACAAGATGGAGTTCAAGCTCTCAGATCAGGCACCACAAATTACAGCCAAGTTTTCCATTTTTAAACCCATCCTGGCAATCCACCATCTTCTACTGTTAACAGACCACTTTCCATCCTGATCCCACCGCCCCCCCAAGCTGCTCACAAGGGAGAATTCCATTTAGTTTTAAAGGAAAGACATCCAATAGATACCATGCAGTTTAAAACAAAAAGCATTTAGAAAGAGACTTTGTAACACTGTTTCAGAACTCAGATTTAAAGCTGTGGATTTGCGTTACTTGTGAGCTCTTCCGCTTACTGCCCATGCTGGTCCTGACACCAAAGGAGATACTTGTAGGAGGAGCAGCAAGAGGCTTCTCACCACTGGAGAGAAATGGAAAGGCATGGGTATCTGCCTTTTGTGCTTTGATGAAGAGATGTTTCTGCTCAGTTTCTCCAGGATAATCAACGCCTTGTCAACAACAGCAGCATGTGCAATGCCAACACTCTGCTCCTGATGGGCAGCTCCACGATCCTGGATGCTTAAGAGTTCAGGCACTGGCCTCAAGTGTAGGGAGTGTTACGAGACTTAACGTGTGGATGTAAAGCAGCTCATTGAGCTTTTGCCCTTTGAGAAAAGGCTTAGTCTATCCTATACGCATAACCACACACTCCTTTCTCCCTGAAGCGTGGAAATGACCTAACACCTGTGTGAGGGAGCCAGAGGAGCTGGCAAAGTTCTCCCCAGAAGAGTCTAAATATATTCACAGCAAACAATGATCATTTGTGTTCTTCACATCTGAGACTCCAACTCGTGTTTCGTGACTAATCCCTGCAGAAACATGGACAGCGTGCACACAACACAAATATGTGACACACACTTGAGTTAAATAACTTGTTTCCATCTGTTGCACCATTGGAAATGCTTTCCATTTTAATCTAGTATGTTATGCCAGCATGCTGTGATTGCTTTGGACTGTAACTCTCTCTCTTATTTTCTGAAGCAATTTTTCTAAAAATGTTGGTCAGAGGAAAAATATGAAAAACCCTATTCTTTCAAAAGTTATTCAGTTATAAAACACAAGGAAATCTGGCAGCCATTCACTTACAGGGAGCCAATATACTCTACTAATATGCATATTCTAATAAAACCATAGTAACATTTAATAGTACAACATAAAATCATGAATGTTTCTATGATTTTATTCAAAGTAATTAGAGTTCCACAAGACATTAAGCACTCTGCCTTGGAACAAAGAGACATGCTCAAAAAAGTGTTTTTAATGTGAATTTGACAAGATGTGGTAGACCAGGGAGTATCCAAGTAGCTACTGTTATCATCTTCAGAGATGATCTATCTCACATATTTCGTCAATACTTTAAACAACAGGCTAAGAGAAAAGCAAGCATTTTGTGGTATGAAGAAAAAATAAGTAAGTCACACCCATCAGAGAACAGCAGCAATTCTCAGTTGAGGGTGTTAGGCAGAACGTAGGGCTGAATCGAAGCGCAGCAGTTAAAGGCAATGCTGCGCCTCAGAGCTGTGAATCAGCAGCAGCTATCGCCAGCACTCCGATACACTGAAGGGATTTCTTATTTCATTGGAACATCCCCGTATGGAGGAAGTAAAAAGGCAGAGGCATATTATTAAATAAATGTATGCTTGTTCAGCAGATCCTTCCCTAAGTGATTTCAGAAGTTGACTTCATTCTGGGCCACTGTGGTGAAAGGCAATAAATCAAAACAAGGCTCTGGCAGTGTGATGAAAGATGAGCTGAGTCTGCTGAGGTGGTGCCATTTACAGGCCTGTGGGGATATATTACAGAGGATGAGATAGAAGAGGCAAAATGGCAAACACACCTGGAATCACTGAACTGGGTAAAATTCACCACGAGGAAAAGGCCAGGATTAAGGCTGTCCAAGGAGGAAGGGGATGCGATCGCCAAAACAGCAGCTGTGCAAGCAGCCTCCAGCTCCGGAGGGTTTCCAGTTGGCTCTCTGTATGCAGAGCATGGTGCTGGCTGACAGACAGCCCAATTTACCCAAAGCAACAGTCCCTAACACTTTCCTGGAGGATCTGCAACAGCATTCCAGCAAGCACTGTCACTGCAAGTACATCTCGGACCAGTGGACCGGATTTCACATTTCCGTATCTCCTCCCCCTGTTTACTCAAGGTTCATGGGGCTATGGAACTCTCGCCCACTCCTCCTGTGCCACTGCTGTCAGCTTACCGGTCTGAGAGGCTTCAGATCAGTTAACGCAGAGAGGAAACAGAATGGCTGTGAAAACCTGGCTTCAGCAGCCAGGGAAATCATTTGAAGATGCTCCTTAGGGGTCCAATCCAGTACTCACCAACGTCGTTGGAGAAGCTCCCACGGACTTCAGTGGGAGCTGGACTAGAACTGAGAGGCCTATTCAGTACATGGAAAGAGCAAACTACAGAATGGCAAAACCAAAATCCCACCTCCCCTTACAAAAACAAAAGTATCCCTCCCATCTAGTTTTATTCTTGCTATGATTTCTATCTGCCTTACAGTCCAAAGAGTCCTTGCTACCAGCCTCCTGGACCTTCATGATCACATCCAACAGTAATTCACAGACCAGTACCCTCAGCTAAGCCAGTGCCTTATTTACAGGGAACAACAAGAATATTATTCTGTATAAATTACGCATAATCACTATTTATCAAGCTGGGTTAATTGGCACATAACAAAAGAGTTGTCTGGTGCACAGCTGAATAATGTGGAAGCCAAAATTGATGGAAATGATACAGCAAAAGCCTGATTGTGAAAGAAAAGTCACATTGCTACATGTTAATTCTTAACTGACTGCTGCCCTTTCAGAGGAGGAGGGGGCGGCCAAGTGAGACAGGCCTAGTTTGAAATTATTTGTTAATCTCAGAGGGTTTGGACAGATTGTTGTAGCTTTAAATACTGGTTCAAAGTCTGCTCTCAGCCAGCTGTATAGTGAAATGTTAACGTGGTGCAACTCCATTGCTTTTCTGTGCTGCAGGAGACCCTGCTACATTCATCAGCAGAGAACAATCTCATTAATCATCAGCAACAGCATGAGACTGTGGCCTGAAGGGGTAGATGTGATGGTGATAGAGAAGTGGGACTCTTCCTATCTTCTCTTGACAGAGAAGAGCTAAATGCCTCCTACCAAAGCCAGACTAGCAGCCCTTTGGTTCTACTCAAGAGGTCGTAGAAGTCCTCATCAGAAACCTAGTGTGTCGTGAGACAGTGGCAGTGTGGGGCAGCACTTGAATTTCTCCAGAACCACACACACTTGAAGAACCACAACTTGGTCAACCTTATTCTACATGCACAGAATTGCTTCACTGACACCAGCAAGGCTTTACTAAATGTCCCAGATCTCAAAGCTGCGTGCACATATTTAAGCACATGCTTAGGCGTTTTGTCGAACAGACACAGACCGAGGTACATGCACAAGACCCTGAGTGGGAGCTGAGGGTCAGATCACCAAGAGGCTCACTCTGGTAGGAGGTGCCCCTTCAGTGATGCTGTAGGGGTATTCAGATGATTTAGTCTGATTTACACCATTCCACGCTTCCCTAGTCTCTTCTCTACTAACACCTACTAAAATTGCTCCTAGCAGGAAAACACCTGCAAATCGATGACTCCAGAGAACAGCCCTTTCTCCCCTCTCTCTCTATCAAACTTGCTAGCAGAATTAACAGAAAACTGGAAGACTCCCGTAACTTCCACTGCTGTGAGTTAGAAATTCTTTTATTCCCAACCATCATCCAGGCCAGAGAATATTGCTGTGATGTCATCACATTTGTGGTCTCATCAGCATAAATACAAATGAATGCAGAACCACAGATATTTTTAAAAAACTTTGGATTATCTCCATTACAGCTCCTCCATATTGGAAATGTGGTTAACAAACATTAGCTTTCCTCTGAAAATATTCTGACATTTACCAAAGTTACCACACTACACACGTTGTTCACACCATGGCTTTTCATCTGTGGGTTACAATTCATGCTTTGCATCCTCATCCTCCTATCCAAGAGGCTCCTAAGCCTGAACTCTTGGTGCCCCTTGAAAAGTCTAAAGTGACTCAAGGAAGAGAAGTTTTATGTGCAAAAGCATCTTCATTGTCCCTTTTTTTTTTATATCTTTACTGCAAGCAACATCTGAAGTCGCTGGCAGTTCTTTTGATTGAAAAAGTGGGATTTGATAGGTGAGACTCTGTGTGCTGCGTATCAAATACTCACAAAGGTTAATATCACTGATTTAATCAATTTTTGTTGTTTCGACTGTTTACAGTCTGCTCACTGCAAACTTCTTAGTATTTTCACATTATTAGTTTCTGGTACGATCAGATTTAATAATTTGTACTGTATTTTAAACATAGGCCTGTTTTTATGTAATGTTTCTTTGCATGTAAATAAAATACATATTTAAGTAATTTTCTTGCTGTTGAAAAAAATACTTTTTCAACCTACTCTTTAATCATCTGTATCAGGTCTACTTTCCAACGCGTTCCTTAGCCTCTTGGTTCACAGATGTGCTCCATCCTCAGAGATGCATTAGCGTCCTTAATCCAAATCCCTCTGTAATAGTAGCATTTATCAGAAGTATCTAAAAGATTTTCCTCTCTGGCTTGTCACAAGAATCACTAAATCTGCTACCACCTTGCTTGTATACACCAACAAATTCCAAGCATCCTGCACAAACACTGTGTAAACTTAGGAGGGAGAGGAAAACTGAGGCGGGGGGGGAAGTCCGAAACAACAAAGGAAACGCAACGCTATCCAAGTCTTTTCTGGTCTTGAGAACAAAACCTCTAATCCTTATGGCAGAAAATAAGTATGAATTTCTAAAAAGCATTCTCTTTAGAGAGCACTGTGGATCCTTCCTTCAGTGAGTCACTTCAGCGAACCTTCCACAGCTCTAACAGCCCTTGCCGTACCACACGAAATTAGCCCGTTCAGGGGGCATTGTTCAGCCAAGGAACAAGCAGATGACTCTCACCAGTGTCTCAAATACAACTGTGCAATACCCAAATCAGTACAAAGTTGGGGGAAACTCCCTTGAACTGGCAGCGTGTGTCTCTGTGACAGCAGTCCCTGGAGCCAATCTACCAGCACCGAACAGCTCAACTGCCGCAGTTTGGATGACAGGTGGCAAGACATTTCTCTGTCTTAAGGGAAGTTCTCGGGCGGCTGTACCGCTGCTCTAGCTCTGCAGAAAGCTGCAGGATGAGCTCTTTCCAGAAGACCATCGCCACCCTGGAGGCCTGTGCCCATTGCTGGTCATCCCTTGCGTGCAGCACCACTCGCTCCGGGAGGTCACCGACTGAACAAAGCTGCGCTAAGAGGGGGAAGGATCTTACTGAGAGATGACAAACTGGAGAGAAACGCTGCCAGGTCTGGACGACACGACCAGGCTCTGTAGCTAGGGAAGCCCTTACTCACAGCAGGCACAGACGTAACCACGGGAGGAACTGTTTCATGAACTCAATGAACTCTATTAATTTTTCAGCTCCCATTCAAATAAGCTTTAAAAAAAATCAGCTTGCTATGCACAACAGAATAGAAACTGGTATGTGACTCCAGTTAGAGATTGTAAGTAACACCTTACTTTAAATTAAACGTACCCGTGTCCCACCAAATATAAATGTATTAAATTTCTGCTTTACTGATTTCTTATAAATTAATTCACAATATCTTCCAGGTTTTATAGATTAATGACTCTGAATTTTAACTGCAAATGTCAGTGCCAATTTCAGTTTAAATTCAAAATAAGTATTTTTCTTTTGTTAAAACCAGTGTAATAGTCATCAAGAGAAGTATTCACGTCATTCAGCAAAAAGCAGCTCATCACAAACTTAGGTTCCAAAACAGGAACTCTCTCCCTCTCTCCACAAACACACATATATATATCTTATGTAATTCTATACTGCCTATCAAAATAGCAGACAACAGAAAGGACTATGATAATGTGTCTTTGTATTTGTTTAAACTCATACATCGTACGGAGCTAATGCCAGGCCATTGTTACTGAATTTTCCTAGTCTGATTTTCAAACAGACTCCCTGACAGTGTCAAACTTTTCAAAGTGGCCCAGCAACAGATTATTTTTGGACTTGAAAATTTTGTAGGCCTTGAAATAGATTTATTTGGTGAACTCAGGTAGTAAAGCTTTTCAGATAGATTAATGGACTAAGTGAAGTGTCTCTCCAGACTATAATAGAAGGCGTAAGAGACCTCATTTTCCAAGAAACATCTGTTATGGGCACAGAAGACTTCTTTGTACTCTGATTTTCTCTGTATATTTTCCACTTACATGAGCCAGTCCGAGCCCTCCTTCCCACTAGCAATGTTATCAGTGAGACAATACCTTTCTATAACAAAAACAGCATAGAAACTTGCTTAAGAAAAATGAATTTGATAACAACAGAATGACTTTCTCATAATAATTTAATAAATTGAAGACATGAAGATTTAAATCCTCCAGTAGAGCTGCATAAAAAGGACTGATGAATTCATCAGCTCTTCCAAGCTTCCCAAAGAAGCCCAGACAATATTTCTTACCTCCTGTTCTACAGAGATCACCTATAAAAGAAAAACAGGCATTCAGGTCCCTCTATTATGCCGTTTGCCTCTGGGGCTAAACTCACTGTTGAATCTGCAGTAAGTAAATGTGAAACATTTTAAAATATTCTGACTTGTTTCTCATCTTTCTCATTAGACTAATACACTTGTAACACCCTTTCTGGTTAGGAGCATGGTTGTGAACACTGAAGTTACTGTATGGACATATAGCAAACTACTGATCTTTACAGTTTTCCACTAAACCAAGAAAAGTCTGCAAAAACATGCCAGAAATGCAAAAGCAGTTAGACTGTCACTAGCTTTAGTTAAGCACTGTCAGTCCAATATTTCAAGAAGTCTTGAGACCTGCAGAAACTGTATCAAACAAACCAAATTACGAACTCCACGAACTGAAAATTCCCAGAGTATTTTGTAACCATCAAAAAAATTTAAAAACAAACAAAAACACCCCTTCCTGGCTCTCCATTTTTCCATAGTTTAGTGCAACTAGTCCTAAACTAAATCCTATTGAAGCCATCCTATTAAGGAAAGCAACCAGGATTTGAGTTACCATATTTTTCTTTGTTCGAGTAATAAATTTGTGTTATCCCAGCTTCTTTTTCTCATCCTCTTCAATGTACTTGTTCCATCCTCAGCTGGATACAAAGTCAGTTTTTAAAGATCATCTTTAAAATGCACTCAGCCCAGCTCTCAAAAATTTTTATGGATTTAACAGCATACTTTTATATACAGCTCTTCCTCTTTTTCTTGTTATTGTGTAAAAAATGAACCGGGAAGTGATGGGACTCACTAACAGAGGGATGCGATCCTGCAACAAGTCAGAAATTGCTGCTACTTGCAAAAATAAACGAGAAAAAAAGAAGAAATGTTTCTTCCCTCTGGTTTATTCCAATGACAGTCATGTTAGTGCTATGAGTAAGGACAGCAGGAAAGACAATTTTGCACAGAGTATATGTAATCCATAAATTCACAGTGTCTCTTTAAGCATGGAACCTTTGGGATTTTATTCTGTTTTAATCTATGTTTGATAAAAATCTTTCATCCCATCAAAATTCTCGGGTTTTACGTGGATTCAGATGGTGGCCAGCTGGTAAGAGCCTCCTCTTTACTCTGGAGGAATCAAAATACTCTGAATCTGTCCCCTTACTTTGTTGAGGGACTACGGGAACAGAGAGATCGACAGAAGCAGGATAATTCAGTAGCCATGAATATATGGATACACACTACACACTAGTTCCAAAAGAAGCAAGTATGATTTAATTTCTGTTCTTCAGAAAGAAAACTTCCCTTCCATAAAATCTACCTATGATACAGTAATTGAAAATCTTTCAAAACAGCACCAGCAAACACACGAAGGTTGTGCCCTAGAAGAGAGTACTTTAAAGCAATTTCACATCTTAGAAAGAAGCGCAATTTAACTCTCTTGGCTCTGGATCCTTCTCTGAGCTGTGGCTTCCCTCACTTACTTGGTCCTCTCCTTCTTCCCCTCCAACCCCCAAAACTATTCTCAAATAAAAAATATCCTGCTATTACACAATTAACTCTGAATAAAAACATAACATGGAGTATATTACTAGGGAATAAAGAGAAACCATCAAACTGCCACAATAAAAATATTTTCTTTTACTAAAAGGGCGGTTGAAACAAATGTAAATAAGTACAGTATCTAGGATTTTCATGACTTCAGCTAAGCAGACTAAACATGCTGGGTCAAGCCAATAAGAGAAACTAATCGCTCTGTACAGAGATGTAGTCTTCTGACAAGCCACATTCTGAAGTCTCTTTCTAAAACCGTTGTATCTACAGAGTCCATTCAAACTTCCCAAATGGGGGAGAGAATCCAAAGCACAGTCAGTTAATGAGAGCCAATGATGTGGGAAATGCAAGATAATTAAATTCTTCTCCTAAAAGATTTATTTCTGAATATCAGTTTTGGGAGACCGGGGGAAAGCAAGTGAGAAATTCATCTCAGCCCGTAAAACTTAACTCACCTTTGTAAGACTCTTCTCAGGAATCAATGCTGCTGTACATATAATTTTAAAATTTTTGTCCTTGATATAAGCAGATGTTGTCTGCACAAACAGGAGATGTGCATTTAATCCATTATGCAATTGCAGTGGAAAAGAATAAAACCAAGTTTGATCCGAAAGAAAAAAAAAAACGCAAGACTTTTTACAAATAAGGAGAATCAACCATGAGAGGAAACATGATTTAGAAGGTAAGGGTTCTCCTCTAAAACAGCATAATTGGGATTTCTGTGTTTAAAAAGTTAAATTGTTGCCTAAGATTAGAAAAAGCAACTTGAATAGCTGACCCTGGAAAGATTGTTCAGGTGAAGAACTTGGGCTCGTGATTAACTGGATCTGAAAAATAACCAGTTACTTAAGCTAAGAAAGCCCACATGTTCTCACCCTCTTGAAAGACAAAAAACCATCCAGAAGCAGAGATTTGACTGACATCTAATGGAAGATCATGGTGGAGACTACAGACCGGCACACTGGCGCTTGCAATGGATATTGCTACTAACAAAGAACAAAGTAGGGGCCTGAATTAGAATATCCACCCAGCATTTTATACAGCTGAGCAGACTGTTGATAGGCAAGTTTGGACATTAGTGTGTCCAATTTCAACATCTGACTTCTCCAACAAGCTGTTAATGTCTTTATGGAGAAGTGCACAGAATATTGAAGAATAACATACCTACTTTTAGCTACAAGCCATATATAAACATCCTCTCAAATGACAATATTGCCCTTCCCTATTTCCTCCTCTGCCTTCATTTTCTTAAAAATACAGATAACCATCATATGTAATCCTTATTATCATAATTGATCTTGTATCTTTAAAAGACAAGCAAGACAGAATCAGTCATATTGCAGCTCCACAGAAGAATGAGAAAATACCACTTAGGTATTTCCTTAGGATTCCTAGGAAAATTTTCCTCTTTACTCTGAAGTGAACAGTAGAAAATATCACAGTTTTCCATAATTTAAAAAAAAAAGAAAATAGAAAAAGAAAAAAGAGAGATTCACCACTGTACATTTTTTTCACCCTCAAGCTGTCCTTTCTGCCAAGGAAGCCAGAAAAGCAAAGGTATTAAGAATATGTATCAAGCAAAAATACCGGCTTTTCAACTCCCAGGTTAGCTTTTTGAGTAACTTGATACTGCAGCTGAATAGTCAAACGTGCATCTATGCTTTAATTAGAGATAAGGGGAGCACCTACTGTTTGCATTTACAGTATATCTGGTCCATGAGCAGCAGGAGCAAGTTCAGCCATCACAACTGTTCAGCTTGTGCTGCTCTGATGCATCATTTCAGCAGGGGAGGCTTTGGTAACAATTAAGCAGAGCCATTCACAGCTGAAGAGACCCCTAAATTTTGCCAAGTGCAGTCGCTCGTTTTATCCTTGCTGCTGTATCTTGTCAGCCACTGCACCACACAAGTTATCAACAGAATCCATCTCTCTCTACGCTGACAGCGTGGGGGTGGAGTATCTATTCTCCCATAAACGTGTAGGCTATTTATTCCGCTAACTCATCCACTTTTATAGAGGATGAGCATGTAAATATCCCATCTCATAACAGGAGATTAAATTTTTAGAGAAAGAATTTTAAAATAAACCACCATCAATTATACGTGGTTGTATTGCCACAGCTTCATTGCAGAGACTGATACAAAGGAAAAGGAAGCAGAAGTGTTGAGCAGAAGGAAGCAGACAGATAAAAAGTGGCTTGCTAGGATCTGAAAAACCAATGACGAGATGCTCAAATGAAGCTTTTTCATGGTTACAAATATATTACTTATTGGTAAAGAAAAATCTCAGACTACAAAGAAAAAGGCAGAAAGAACAAGAGAAAAAAAAATTATTTTCCTATTCAGGAAATTGATAGTTTACATGGAAAACTGAAATTATGATAAAAAAAATATTCCATTTGAAAGCTATCATAGGTAATGCAAGCTAAAGAAGAATATGATCCTTTGGCAACTGAACAACACACAAATTTGTAAAGATTTCTATCCACTATACTGCCAAAAAGAACTGTTAAATATCATTTTAAGAATCATGGTGATATAAATCTGCTTCCATCCACTTATATCAGGCATACTAAGTCAAGCTACTCCAGCTGTGATCTGGACTTACATATTTTATGAAACCTTAAATACAGTTATTTAATAGATTTGCTACAATTGCAAATATATGTTAAAACACACCCAAGCATTCTACAGTTACATCTGTCATCACCATGTACTGCTGAATTTATGGTTCAATGTACCAATTAGTTCAGGTAAATATGGGGAAAGCCTGCTCTCAGGCCAGCTACTGGAGACAATGGTGTTATTTCAGATATAATCAAGTAAGCATTAGTAAAACCTAAAAAAATAATGCTCTGAGCATTTTATTCTATTTTTGATCACTCATGACTAGAGCAAGACAACGGAAATTTTCAAGCACAATACTTAAAAATCTATCTAATCTTTATTTAACAATCATAGTTTTTCAAAATACGCATCTTTCAAATACACAGCAATGCATCAATGAAAGATCACATCCTCTAAAACGTGAGAGGGGCTTTTATTTCAACTTTTGGGGTTTGTTCTCACCCATTTTGAGTTAGAACAACAGATTGCTCCAGTGAAGGGACAGAAGCTGCAGCAAAAGGGCCATCTGCTGAGCTTCTTCTCTCCAGTGAATTCTACAACAAACGGTGATGTGACGGAGCAACCCAGGCAACTGGGATACACACCATTAAGTAAGCGACAATGAAGGATGGAAAACTTTTGAGGGTAAGTGTAGACGAACACGATCACTGCATCACTGCATTTTTTTTAAATAAAAAAATGAGAAAGATGAAGGTATTTGCTATGAAACCAGAAGACTACTACTGTATGCACTGAAAACTGGGCTTGCCTCAAGGTTTTGATTTTAAAACAAAACTGCGGTAATAGGGTAGATTTAAATGGTCTCTTTTCTATCTGCATCTTCTAAGAAATCCTTTACTCATTTAATAAAATAAAATTTTCTCCACCTCCACAGAAGAAGATTGTTTAGATCAGTTGGCACCCATTGAGGTTTCATCGTGTCAGCTCATTTCAACATAAATTTGTTAACTGGTTGTTTCTAATGAAGGTATTATAATACTCTCCAGTGTCTGATACTCCATTCTGTATTCTTTCAAGTAACTTTTAATACTTTTGAATTAGGACTAAGAAAAGTCTATGTATACACTGCCTATAAGGACATATAATTCAGTGTATCATTTCATAACCCAGCTGTCAACAGAGACAACATTTCTATAATACATGTATTGTATGCGTGCCAGTATGAGATGAATAGTCCTGTAACTATAATCAATACCGTTCATTCAAACAACTGGCAGTAGCATTTCAGACAACTGGCAATTTCATCAGTTTCACTGGGCTGCCCAAAAATAAACAGCTTGAGAGGAATGAATGATCCCTGTGGTTATCTATAAATAATACTAATCTCAGTCATTTGTTTTAGGAGGTTCATTGCTGGGAGCTGCAGAAGTCTCCTATCAGTGCAAAAGGCATGGCAGGCTTCAAGAAACTAAAGAAATGCTGAAGAATTATACTGTTGGTTTTTCATTCACCCAGTTACTGTATTTACATACAGGCTCCACCAAAAGCACCAGGATCCCTCCAGTGTTACAGCAGTTCCAGCTCTGGAGCAAACTCACATGATCTCAAGGATTTGTAACCATCTCAAAAGTCAAACTGGATTCAGAGAAAGCTCCAGTGACCTGAGTAAACCTATGCTGGGGATAGCTAATGTCACTCCTGAGGGAACACGAGCAAGTTTGGGATTTTTAACTACTTCAGTGTGAAACTCAAAAGAGTTTTTGAGAGCAAAACAAACCTAACAGCTCAATGTGAATGAGACTAACGCTGAGGCTGATGAGTGCGAGGTGAACCCAGGCAGACGGGGAACAGAAGGTGCCATTCACAGGCCTGTTCGCTGTCTCTGGGAAGTGAAATGGCTCTTCTTTTTTTTTTAATTATGGTCTATCTGCTCCTATCTATCAAAGCAAGGCAAGAACAGAGAACAGAGGAAAAGGAATAAAGACAGCTGCCTAAAGGGAAAAAACAGATCTCTGCAGAGTACAGATCCCAAAGAAAACTTCCAAAGCCCTGAAGTGAAAAAAGATCCGTGGTTGAAGTGACTTTCTCTCCCTGGCAGCCTTGTGGGCTAGCACAGCAACACCAGCCAGTGAGCCTGCAGAGCGGTGGGTCACCGGCCCTGAGGCTCTGAACATATCTCCTGCTCCTGCAGGAAAATCTACTAACCATTGGGAATTACTAGGTTTTCTACCCAATTTCACCAGTTAGGAATCACAAGATGCCTGGTGTGCGCTCTAGGGAAAACAGAGGAATGATCAGTTCTCCCAAGGACCTAGAGGTCAGCACTCATCTGCTTCCAGGCAGGATTTGTGCTGCCATGAGACATCACTGCAGAGAGCTCAATACACCACCAGACTGCAGCAATTTCTTTCTTGTGGATACCATGAATGGGAGCCAAAGCCGCCACCTCAGCTCCTTCACTCAGAGTGTAATGCTCCAAAGAAACTCCATCAGATGAGCTCTGCAGAAATGCCCAAGCCCTCTGAACAGACTACTGAGCAGGAAGCAACAGCGTTATGTGTACACATCCAGGTAAACAAACCACTGCTGGACCAAGTTTAAAAAGTCACATTGTTCCATCTATAGCCATAAAAAATCACTTTTCAGTTTTAAAGCCTGTTGCTCAGAAAATTTATATCCTGGTGTGCTGGTTTTGGCTAGGATAGAGTTAACGTTCTTCTACTAGTAGCTAGTATGGGGTTGTGGTTTGGATTTGTGCTGGAAACAGTGTTGATAACACGGGGATGTTTTCGTTACTGCTGAGCAGGGCTTACACAGAGTCAAGGCCTTTTCTGCTCCTCACCCCACCCCACCAGCGAGGAGGCTGGGGGGGCACAGGGAGTTGGGAGGGGACACGGCTGGGACAGCTGACCCCAACTGGCCAAAGGGCTATTCCATACCATATGATGTCATGCTCAGCACATAAAGCTGGGGGAAGAAAGAGGAAGTGGGGGACGTTCGAAGTGATGGCATTTGTCTTCCCAAGTAACCGTTACACGTGATGGAGCCCTGCTTTCCTGGGGATGGCTGAACACCTGCCTGCCGGTGGGGAGTAGCGAATGAATTCCTTGTTTTGCTTTGCTTGTGCGCTTTACCTGTTTGCCTTCCCTATTATCCTATTTTCTATCCTTTGTCTCAACCCACGAGTTTTCTCACTTTTACTCTTCCGATTCTCTCCCCCATCCCAGCGGGGGGGAGTGAGCGAGCGGTGGGGTGGGGCTCAGCTGCTGGCTGGAGTTAAACCACGACATCTGGCAATTAAAATAATCTTCAAGTTGTAGCATTATCCAATTTACAAGCTTATTGCTAGTATAATATGAAAGACAATCAGCACACCCAGCCACACCAAGAAAGCATTTCAGTGGGATGTTTCTAGCATAACAGCCGACAGCAAAAAGATTAATGGCACCACCTTCTTCATGAAGAGAACACTCGCTTTCCAGTGGACAAACAGGGAAAGCTCACAACCCAGTTGGTGCCTCTATGCCTCTGAGAAATGAGACAGGCTGTACTGCGGAAGTTGCCTTTGCAAACAGAAAGTCAGTGGCTGTTTTAAAATGAACGCCTTGATTATATTGTTAAAGTAAAACTGTCTGCAGGACATTCATAGAGAAAAGCTAGCTTTTAAGAATGAGTGAATTTATCAAGCTGCAGATCTTTATTGCTTTGATTATCAATATTTTAAAGTCACTATTTTTTATTCTATATTGGCAATAAATCTCTACACTCTTGACCTGTAATCATCACAGCACAACATGATACACTTCTCTCAGAGATTTAAAGTTGGACTCAGTCACAAAAAACCACCCCAAACAAACTGGGTAGCATGATGGCTAAACCGTTAAAATAAAGTCTCTCAGTTTCAGGTAAATGATTAGGTAGCAGTGTACACTGCTATTAACCTAAAGTCCATAATGAGAGCTTAAATGAACAGTTCTAAGCGGACCCAGGCCTTTGTAACAGAGCTGCACTCCTGCCGTTGGCACTAATTGACCCTTTTGCTGGCAGGCTCAGCGGAGAAGGCAGTCGGCAGCATCTGAACTGCAGGCCCTTCTCTGTCATGCAGAACAAAGTCACAGTCCTGATTATCCAGGAGGTTTGATCTTAACGCTTTACACTTCTATAGCATCTTTCATCCAGGAATGAGGGCAGGCAGGCTAGCAGGGGAGAATCTTAAACTGCTATTTCCCTTCCTACACCCATTTTGCAGAAGGAGGTCTCCTGTCTTCGGAGTTTTCCAATACTTTTTGCAAGTGTACTCCACATCCACTGTATCGCACAGCTGAATTTCTGAAAAACTGAAATGATAGATTCATATTTCACACATAGCTTCACCCAGGCTTCTTGAAAACACAATTAATAATCAATTTTGGTTAAGTTATTTCCAAGAAGATTTTAATCCCCTTACAGAGAATGTTGCAACAGATTGAATCCAACCCAGCACACACAAGAAATACACAGGGCTGATACAAGCAGTTTTGGATACCACATAGTAGAAAGGAGGAATCATACTAATCCTGCTTGCAATTTTGTCCAGAAAGATGCCATTTTTAAATTCATGTGAAGATCCTGATTAAGGCAGACTATTCCAGAGCAGTAGATTCTGGAATCAATTAACCAAAGAATTCTTATTAACACAGGGAATCTCCAGACATTACCACGGAAACATAAAATCTTCTCAGAAAAGCCCGCAAGGAAAATATACTTTAATACAAATTGTATCCTCCAGCGTATGCAGCGATTGCCTCAACTCAAATCTCAAATGCATCTTATGTGAAACAGGGGCTAGCACTGCAGAACAACACAATAAGAATTGAAGACAGGAAGTGCAGATAATTTATCTGAATAAAGCTTCCAGGAGAATAACTGATTTATGTTGATAATGATCCAAGCTGGAACCTGACCAGGATGCAGGAGTTAGCAGCATCACTACCCACAATAGGTTCACTATTAATGAAAAAAATCAGGGTGTTTTTACAGATGAAAATAGGTTAAAATGTTAGCTTTATGCTTCAGCCAAAAGACCCTTTTGCCAGAGATCTGTTCTTGAATTACCTCTAGAGTGACTCAGAAAAAGGTGCCATGTTTTTCAGTCAGGGCTATCACTATTCACGCAAGCAGGTAAGAGACACAGCGAGTTAAATTTCACAGAAGAGTCTATGATTTTTAATGTCACATAGCCTCTATTCATACAAGAATTGCAAAATCCATAAACTGATGCAGAGTGAGAGAGAATAGTGGTGAAAGGTTCACAGCTACAAAAATACATATATGGGGGGAAAGGGAAAAAAAGAAAAATGAAAATCTGAAGGTAGAGATTGTATAAGTGACTTCTGCTAAAAGCAAGGTCAGCACTTTCCACTGGAGACTATTTGATTTACACTATTTTGTTTCAATTGAAAAACAAAATCTTTCCTTGGCAGATTCTGCTCTACACAGTCTATTACAGACAACTTCTGAGATACCCAGCATCATTTATAAAGGGACACTTATTACTGCTGAACGTGAACGTTTTGTTAAATTTCCCAAAGTTCCAAGAGGAAATATGTGCGACGCCGCACAAGGGGGTATTCAGTTAGTTGTTGAAGTCAAGAGCCTGGACAGCCTGGGTAGTCCTGGAGGAGAGGTGCGCTACTGATTAAGATGCTCCGAGTCTCCCTTGAAGAATCCATTGGCTGTCCTGGACCCACATCCCACACTTATCCAGAGGCTTAAAGCCAGGAATACCCCATGAGGGACCACTCTGGTTTTACCCTTTTCTGGCTTCACTCCTTCAAACTCCCGCAGAGGTACTCCAAATTTACCCTGGTGTAAATCAGATCAGAGGAAGACTCCATTATGTATCTTGACCGCCCATATTAATCTAATGGGATACAAAGGGTTTTTTTGTTTTTTTTTTTTTTTTCTGTTAGGGTAGAACAATGAAGCACTAAAACATTTAGGTCCCAGTGGTCATTGCAGATATGCACAACTACGTATCACTTGCAATTTCTTTTTGTATTATTTAGCACAAAATAACTGGCAGGAAAACACATCTGATGCATACGAATGCACATCTTTGAAACAGGACATTGTGGTTGTAGAAACCATCACTACCTTTACTACGCTCTGCATGTAGTAAAGCTATACTGATTCATGCTTTAAACAAGGAAACTTCTGCACCTGGAGCACCAAACTGGAGTAGTGGAAAACTTCAGAAGGGTTAACTGGTCTCATTTTGATCAATTTTGCGCTTCTCTCACTGCCTCTCCAGGTAATAAAGTAAGTTGCCTGTAGATGGTGTGGAAAGACATGCTATACATACTTTAACTGACAAAAATTGTCTATCCATAAAATCCGTCACAAGCAGCTTGAACTATATACCCTGAAAAATGCAGACAGCTTCTTCCAAAACACACACAATTTTTTTTCACATTCATCATCTATATGTCATTATTAAAACTGGACAGAACAGGTGCTTTTACATTGAAAAAGGCAGATTCATGTCTGCAGAAACATCTTGCTAACTTGGACAGGCTTCACAAAATTGTTTCAGTCAAGAAAAAAAATGTACAAGACCCAGAAATCATCATTTTCAAAACAAAACATTTGGCTTCAACTGAAATCGAGTCAATTTTTTGAACTCTGAAACTATTTTAAAAGCTTTTATTTTTAATTCTCTAATTTTCTCGTTGATCCCAATCTCATTTTTAAAACCTTTTTGTTACTACATCTGAAATAAAAGATTAGCAAGTCACACAGCTCCCATCATTTCCAATCATATGTGGTTTTGAAGTCATGCAGCATAATGTTCTGGGATATACAATCAGCTTCTGGGATGCACAGAACAGCAGTGAGATAATGGTTCTGTGGAGGAACTCGGTCTGAGCTGGCCGAGGCATTCAATATAAATATATAAAAACTACCATTAGTCATGAGAATCACTCTGCTGACATGGCTGAAATAGGAAAGAAATAGGATTAGCTGACATAGGATGACCAGGTACATTTTTTCTCTTTATTTTGTATTCATCAAGAGGTCATACCTAAGTAGGCACAAAAAGCAATGCTTTAAAAAGGAAATTCAAAGTAGGATAGCAGATGTTACGCTGACTGCTCACTCATTCAGCATTTTCTTAGTTCCAACTCCTTTTGACATACTCCACAATGGCAGTGAAGCCACTCTGGAGATGCTACCTGACCACTGCACAAACACTTTGCAGAAACATGGTCACGTACATTAAACTTGCTAGACAATTAAGAATCCCCCTAACAGTTTCGATTCAATGCAGGGTCAGACCCTGGGTCAGTCCTTTGCAAATCAATGGACACTGATTAGCTCTCATCTAACTGCTGGGAAAAAAGAATGCACATGAACTTGAGTTTTCTGACCACCAGACTTCATTAGAATCCAAACTTGGTGACACAAGTGGTAAAGCCTACAAAGACAAAACCCCTGTAATCGGTAAAAAACAATGTCTTACCATGTTCTGCTGTAGAGAGGCTACGGAAAATTCATCACCTGAAAAAACTTAACAATTACCATTTCTCCCCAAGCCATCTCTCCCCCTGCACCTCCCCCTCAGAAGAAAAAAACAAACAACAACCACCACCAAAAAGTTTTAAGGAATCCAGCATACACAGCAGGGTACAAAGACCGATCAAGATGTGTGTCATCATGCAGCAACCCTGTGATTCGCAAGACCTGATCCATGTTCACTAAGTGGGCTGCAGCACCCGTCTCGGACCAAGATCTCTGAAATGGAACTCAGGCAAAGAAATCACGGAAGGCACCAATCCCTGAAATGCACTGCCGCACATCTCTTGGAAAAGCTGGCAGCTGTGAGATACTGATTACAGCACGTTCTACGGACCTCACTGGGAGAAATCAACAGGCAACACAGCTTCTAGTAAAGACGGTTCTTTCTCCCACCACTCAAATAAGCAGTCTGAGTGTGGGTCAGGTAGGCAAGAATTGGCCACATGCTGTGCTGTAGAAGTGTGGACTATACTCATAATAAAGATCCCAGGTGTGTAGGAGACAAAGAACTTCCCAATATTAAACTTGCTTTCTTTCCAACAGCTTTGCTTATTTCAGGTAAAGAGCTGAAAATTTCTCCTTTGTCAAGTGATAGATTGGCTTGCTGTACAGCTGCGACACATGTTCTCCTAGGTCCATCAGTGGGAATGTACGTCGTCTTCTGGCAAGGACAGCAAATTAGTAAGTGCTAATTTCAATTTATTTTTCAGAAGCATGATGAGTAGGCTGGGTTTTGGTGGGGTTTTTTTTTTGCTTCTTGATTTTGTTTTTTTCTTGTTTTGGGTTTGGGTTTTGTTTTTTTTTTTTTAAGGAAGGGAAGTGGAAGAAGTGATCAATAAAATGAAAAAGGCACTGTTAGCCAAAGCACTCCAAGTTTTTCACTGCAAACAGCCCTGCAATACCTGTCTGATTCAGGTAAATTGTATTACCCTTGTATAAGAGATAGCAAAGCTGTGCTACCAAAAATACAAATTGACTTACTCCAAATCATGCTAAGAGCCCTCAGAAGACTCCACAATTTCCAAGTTCAGTCCCTTTACCACATGGGCTGGGCTCAAATGCTTGATGTTTGCATACGACAAAACTACTGATGGTGAAATCAGCAAGCACCATTACACACACCAGTCCAGGAGAAAGAGGTGTGAAAATAATGAAGTATACGTGGAATGAAGTAAGTATGCATGGACTATATACCATCAGAGAATGGATATACCTTTCCCAGATACCTACATATAATTTTAAAGACAGTTCTTATATTAAAAAGGACGTAAGACAGTGAAGTCACCATGCAGCCCTGCATTTTTTTAAAATTCTTGATCAGAATTACAAACATCACATTTGAATAAACTCCAACAAATGCAAGCCCAACACAAGGGCAGGACCAAGCATCCAAATGCAATCACATAACTTACAAGTGGTCTGAAAGTGAACACGTCGTAAATCGTGTTTGAAAAAAACCAAACAAAAAACTTTCAGCGTATCTAAACGTCCAAATAGTCTAGCAAAATAATCACATACAAGCGACCAAACAGGTCGCTCCATTCCAGGAGAAGAGTGCTCACCTGGGCTATTATCCAATTCTAGGAGAGCAATTCACCCATTTTACAAGTGCCTGGTCAAGTTATTCGCAGCGCCGTGTTGATCCTCATGCGTAAGGGCTTCTGTGCCTCGTGTGCAGTGTATGTGCGAGGGCTGCATGTTGCCACTCGCTATTTTAGAAGCGGTTATGATAAAACAGACCCAGTGCCTCAGACACCACACGGAGGATATGCAGGAATGACTGCTAGGAGGATTCATTGACATAACTCCTTCCTACAGTCACTCTTCCTCTTTACACAGAAACCTCATCACCAGTTTCTCTCTTGCTCTGTGTATATATGATAGTTTTACCCCTAATAATTACATCTTCGTGAGATCAACTAAAAAGGCACGCACTGTCTTTGAATGGTTCACATATAGCTACGCGCTGATAAATTAACTCTGCATTTCTGGTGCTATAGAAATACCTCCAAACTGCCCGATACAGAATACATACTGTGAAGCTGTGTGGTAGTTATTAGTGTCCACACTGCAATGACTACAAACAGCCGAACTTGAGTGTCTACTTTGGAGTCTTCATCAGATGACTGCATACGAAAAATTCCAAGATGATTTGAAGTTTGAGGTTTCTAGGGCATCTGATATTCTGAAGATCAACAATAATATAAAGCAGGTGATATAACGGAGGGAAGCATGCCTCTGCCAGGAAACGTAACACATACACATTTAGAAGAAAAAGAATCCCCATGGATGAAATCTGGAAATTGCTTCACTGCAGTGATCATCACATAGTTTCACAGAAACTGGTTTGATCTAGATCAATCATTTTTATATTTCTATTTTTAGATCGCCACATTGTTCCAGTGGAGGTACAAGGCCCTGTACAGCAAACCTCATGCCAATAGGTACAGAGTTTTTAGGCTGCCTTATGAGCTCCCTTAGAAAGGGGACCATGGCCTTCCAGTGATCCATACTTTACAGCAGCATAGAAAGCACTGATCTTAGGCTGTAGCTTAAATGCCAAATGCAAATTAAACATAAACATCTTTCTCACAATAAATGAACATGAGTTTTCAATTATATGGTTTGGCTTGGTTTGAAACTGAACTATGAAACCAAAGTGTTGCTGCTTTAAAACATTTTAAGGATGCCTAACTAAATCAAAACTAGCATTCCAAAATCGGTAATGACAAAACATGTACTTTAAATGGAAAAATGTTAAATCACTGGATTGTGACAATAAAGAATCATTAAAGATACATCAGCTCCCTCATTTCACACCTTCTTGCAGAACAGTCCTACACTTGCAGTAGGACGGCCTCCTACCTCCCAGACACTGAACACAGCGAACCCAGCGGAAAGACACCCACTGTTTTCTGTGGCTCTTGGACAAGCTCCCGACTCAGCCTTCAACAAAACTGTGGCTTTTTGTTGTTGTTAAAAGCTACTGCCACATGCTTGTTTCCTATCATGGCATCTCCGTTTCCTCCTAGAGATAAACTACAGCTGTTACACATTTTATTGGAATGTGTAGTTAATCAGTAGCTCTCCGACCCATGCCAATAGTCTCATGGGTCCTCCAAGCCCAGTGCTATACAGGAAAAGTGAACAATTTCATCTCTGCATCTGCAGAAAATCTTTCCAAAACTGAACAAGTAAATGGCACTCTTAATTGTGCTTTACTTGTCATTTATTTGGTGAATTCAGAGTTTCTCAAAAAAGTGTCCATTCATATGAGATTTTTTTCCATCTTTACAGCATGAGTTAAATGGAACACTAACAAATAGTATATAAATAACTATGTATGTAGCAGAGGAGGAGAGAAAGGAGAGTCAGCTTATTTTAAAATTAATTTAAGAAATAATAAAACATACTTGAAAGCAGTATGGTTACATCTGCTAACACTGAGATGACATTCAGCTTAATGACAAATCATCTGCTCTGCCACAAAGTTGAAACAAACTTTAGTTGGAACACACGCTTCACCTTTCAACCTACCCCAATATTGCAAAAGCTTTGACCGCTAAACTAAAGCCAGCTGCTTTTCTTTGTCACACAGCAGTAACATACAATACTTGAGCACATTCTGCAGCATAAAAGGCATTTTCAGGGATCTGTAATGAACAGAGTTGTGTAGAAAGCACATTTCCAGGTGTTCTACCACAGAATGCTGGGAGAAACCACAGTGCATTCCTTATCGGGAGAATGAGGCACCTACCCTGTGGTCTCTACTTATGCAAAACCACCAGTACACGGCCCAAACTTGGCAAGACTTTCAGCGAGACATGCTTATGCTTTTGGCAGAAGGGAGCTGACCAGTTTCAGCATCCGTGTCCTTTGCCAGCTGGCCAAAGAGTACACAGATGCAAGGGAAGCAAATTATCTGCCCACTGGCAAAAAGAAATGCTGAGCAGCACCTAAGGAAAAAGTGCGTGTGTGTGTGCGTGTGTGCACGTGTGTGAGTGAGTATGCATGTCAGCGCATATATATATGCGCTTATATATAAAGGCATATATATATGCCTTTCCCAAGGCACCTGTGCCTTGGGAAAGGGAGTAATACAGTTGAACTGGAAAAATTGTCTGCTACTAACCCTGTGGTATCATTTTCTGCAACGTTCTCACAACAACAAACAGGCACTTTTCCCATTAAAATCTTCCAGGTTGAATGTTAAAGATTAAACACAAGGACTGCAAGGATGCTAAAGAAAAATTTTCTAAGAAAGTCTGAAATCAGACCCACTCAAGAAAGTGTCCATAAAATCACTTACAGGATTTTAGCAACTTAAGGTAAGCATGTCATTGTATCTTCCTTCTTTTTTTGGTCTCTTAAAGAACGAGTGCCTATGGAAAAAACACTACACATCAACATTTGGTAAAATATAAAAAGCCTTCTGAGTTCAGAAGATGTATGAGAAATGACTCAGAAAAATTAACAGGACAAGAATTTGCAGCTGATATGTTAGGTTTAGCCGAGAGAGGGAATCTGCCTGTAGATTAATTAGATGCTGCAATCATAGCCCCTTTTCACCCATACACATCCCACCACTATCATTACATGATCAACAGATTTTAATGAAAACTAATGCTTTCTTTTGAGAAATTCCATGGGGACTACATATAAGGTTGAGTTTACTTTTCTAAATATTTCTTGAAAATTGTACATAACGCAAGTGCGTATTTGTTGGCTGTAAAGGTGTACAACAGCAATTTTTTGCAATGACAGTGCAGAGAGGGAATATGAGATCTGTGTGCTAATGAGCTGACACTGCAGAGGCTAGAGCAGTGTTAGTATAGTGCACTACAAGTGCAGAGCAGAAAGACATACGTGGGTTATTTCTAGGGAATATGATCTACAGAACTGTACGCATAATTCAACATTAATACTAACATCCTTCATCAGAGGTTGTAAGAAAAGCATGAAAGACGCTTCAGTGATGGATTTATACGTTTGAGTTGCTATATTCATATTATTCTGAAAAAGCCAGCTCTCTCCCTACATGAGCATTTTTGAAAACAATATAACATCCATGTTTTACTTGATTTTATTCATCCACAGGTCAAGTTAACTTTCTTCCTTTCTGTTTTTTCTGATGGCAAAAAGCTGCATATTTAAAAAGATGTAATAAATCCCCGCAGAGCCAACTGATAAACTTCAGTTCACCTTTAAATACACTGCAATTTTCATCTGTGTTTGCATTTGCTCTCTGTTAAGATATCATACAGCTAAATAAATAGGTGGGCAGATAAATACAGAGTGGATGAATACTGTATGCATGCGTGTAAATTAAATATACAGAGATGGGCTCGGTGCTAGCAGTGAAGCAGGGAATACATGTACATGAATCAAGATTATGCATCATTTAACTGAAAAAGGAATGAGAGGGAGGGGCTTAGGGCAGGAATTTTCTTTTGCTTCTAAACAAGTTTGTTCCCATGTTGGGATATTGCCAAATCAGCCCTACCAGAGGTGGGTTTTTTATCTCTGGCTCGTGAGGATACTTCAGAAGAGATTTTTTTTCTCCTGCCTCTGGAATGCACCAGATTGCACCAAGCGGGATGTGCAGCTGTATGCCAGGAACATAAGTCTTTCCTGAGCAGAGCCCCCCTCAATTCCTGCACACATGAACACTTACTACAGCCACTATGATATAAATCAAAGCAAAGGAGAACAAAAAGTATTATTTTATGGATACTGACTAGTACAGGCACTAGGCTCACGCTACACACGCTACTTTCTCCAATTTCCCTTCAGTTCCTTTACCTATCCCACCACTAAGTCAGTCACAGCCTCTCTCTTCACTGAAGGCAGTCAGAGTCACTGCAGGTTTCTCTCCTATGGATCCCTGCCAATTGCAAATATTGATCAAACGGCTGTGTGACAGCACTGGAGACAATTCATGCTTATCTCCAAGAGAAGTAAAAATGTTGGGGAAAGAATTCCTTCATGGATACAGCAGCACCCTGAAATTATCTGCCGCTCCACTGGGAAGTAAGGATGTGATTAAGGGTACTTAGGCCAGAATGTTTTACATGTTAGCCAGGTAGTGTGAGGAGCTATTAGTTCATCCTAATGCATCGATATGTATGAGCATTCCGACTTTCAAAGATAATTGCTTCCAGATCTAAAAAGAGCAACTGATTCTTCTATTTTTTTTTATTTTGAGCTACAGAGACCGATATGACTGGTGACTTGAACTCACCGTATTCTTTTCCTACCAACAGTATTACCAGGTGGTTGACATAGCTATGGACAAGGTCACCTTTTCATTTTCTTTCTTCTGTTTCTTTTTTCACACCTTCTATTTTTAAATAGGTTACTGTAGGTTGGTATTCTCTGGTCTACGGTTTCTCTAGAGATTTAAGTTTTCCCAATTTTACTACACCGGTAATACGTGTGTTGGAACATGCAGCCCTATACTACAGAAAACCATCTCATCTTACTAAAATCGCCACAGCTTTCACTAAGCAATGACAAAAATCATTAGATGTCAGAAGATGGAAGCACACTGACTAAATAATACATTGACTGCCTCTGAACGAGCGTGTGGTTCACTTGTCTTGGTGGGATCTGTAAAGAAGTGCTTGGTAGAACTTTTAAAAAACAACTAATAATTAATCACCCAAGCAGTTTAATGTATTTAGTTTAAATCCATATAATTGATATTTAGGAAACTATGTTTGAGATACAGCCTCTTGAAGGGATTACACTGATTAAGGATTAATAGTCTGATGGTTTTTGTAAGAGCTGTTGAGGTTGGATAGGATTAGTAAAATAAGATGCAAAGTACAGACACACTTTTATTTACCATTTTTTTCCACTTTACCAAATATTTTTATTGGATATTACATAATTAACCCCCCTGCAAAAGTTTTAAAGGTCCTAATTCAAAGCATTTTAAAAAGTGTAACGCTGCACTAGCAAGAAGCAGTCACATGGGGGATATGTTAGAATATCAATCCAAAATTTGTCCAAATATTTCCTTATTGTATATTTTCTAACCATCAACTTTCTCAGAAAATACCTGAAATCCTAGAAGAATAAAACATCTACTTGTCCAGCCTTCTGATTATACAGCGCGGGACAGGAATATAAGAACAATCCTATCCCCAACAAACAAAAAAATGAAGAAGAAAGATATTCAAAACGTGAAATTGCTTTAAAGCAAGAGATACTAGTTTTCTGTACTCCCATACTTCATTGTTTTAGTACAATGCTTCCTCTTTGAACATTTTATACTGTAAGTGTATGAACAGGAATCCTGTTCATAACACAAAGATAGTACATTGCATTCAGAGGTCCTTTTAGATCATGTACAGACATATTTCTGTATACTGCAAAGTGCATGCAACCACCTTCCAAGAAGACTCCATTCATTTTCAAAGGTTTACAGTAAAAACTGTATAAAACTGAATTTGGACACATCAGTAAAACAAATATTCAGGAACTGCTATTGGTCAAGGAATGCTTTTTTAAATGCAGAACACGCACCAGTCTTTCAGAAAGAGATTTCGCATTTTAACACCACATTAACACTACTCAAAGTTCTATTTTGCTTCTTCTGTTAATAAAGGCTCAAATTATACGTATGCACTGCTTGTGCAGAGCTATTTCTCATAACGCTAAGCGTTCTGATTCCATTTTCTCTCCCCTCAGCTCTAACGGTACTTGTCAGTTTACAGTCTCCTCAGCTTTTAACAGGACTTTCACTGTAAGAAAACAACCCAGTATTTCAGGGCAGAGGATGCAAGTAAGCCCCTCTAGCTTTGTCCCCTCAAGGTCACTTGTAAACGCTGTTTCTGTTTTATTCCTACTTGGTATTATTTGCAAATTATGCTGTTTCACACAGCTAGGTTGTAGCCTCAACAGAAAAGGGATGTTACTTCAGTGGCAATTCACTGATCGCAGCTACACAGCGCTGCTATATAAATAACATGGTTGTTTTTCTGGAAAACAAAACTAAAGGGGTGAAAAGAAGTGGTGAGAGAACTTTCCCCAAGGTATTATTCAACCATATAATGCTGCAAATCTACTAAACCTCATGTCAGTACACACATTTGTTGCACTATATTGTATGAACAAGAACCCTAGGCTACCAGGGAGAAACTGAATGTAAGGATAGGTAACAAATAAATATTTTTTAAAGAAGCATGTATTTACTTACAAGCATTTGTCACTGAAAAACTGTTGGAAGAGTCCAAGTGATCTACATGATAGTTCAAATGGAAGGGCTTCTCTGTGGTATTTTGGTTTGTGTTGTATAACTGCACAGCAAATCGAAATGCACTGTGCTCCTGAACAGTGTTCCTCATGAAAAGTCCACCTAGGATGGGAAAAAAAAAAGAAAAAAAGGGAAAAGGTATTTCAGAATTAATTTTGAGGAGAAACATGGCAGTAAGTTATATTTGCATACTGCACATCTCAGGAAAGAATGAACAGGAGCAGCCTGAGCCTGAGCAATTCTGACAGAGCACGGACATGAAATACATACTCCAAGTCCAAAGTTAGGCTTTTAAAGCCACACATCACATCCAGGTGCCCCCTGAGCGACCGGGAGTCACTGGGAGCTGCGGGTCCACCTTGAAAACCAGGCCACTTATACCCGGATGCCCACACACAGATTTAAGTGTCTAACTTGGGGAACTGTGGCTCCTAAATTCTCTCCAAACGAGCCAAATAACGCCTCTGTAGAGTTATTTGCTAAGCACACGGGTGGCGTGCGGCGTGGCAAACGTGCGGTTTTAAACGGTCTGGTGGAGAACACGCACAGCTGAGCGTGTTTCACTCGCATGCCCTCAGCCTTACGGCTCGCTCGGCCCCAGGTTTAGGGCACGTCGTTACAGATCCACGCCGTTACTCTCTCACATTATCTGCCACACGGGATGCGCTGCTTCAGGGCGCGATTCCGCATGAGCACGGACCAAATCCTCCCGCCGCTCCTGAGGTGAATGGACAGCGCAGCAGCCCGGCACCGCTGACAGCCGCCCGCCAGCGCAGCCCAGGCACCGCTTCTGCCTCTCGCTCACAACAACGGGAAGCAGCCGGAGCGGGGCTGGCCCCAGAGCTGCCGGGGCCGCCCGCACCCCTACCCGGCGGCGCCCGGGCTCGCCCCCCGCCGCCCCCCGCTCCCCCTCCACACAACTTCCCCTCGGCTGGCGGGGGGAAGCGGCGGGTCGCGGTGCCGCGGCGGGCGCTTACCTATACTGATGGTGTTGGGGAAGCCTGCCAGAGCCTCCCCCAGCAGCCCCGCCAGCAGCAGCAGGAGGGTCCGGGGCGCGCTCTGCCCCATTTTCTTCAGCCCCTGCGGTTCAGCCCCTAAAACGAAACTGGCGGCACAGGCATGGGCGCAACTGGAGACTCGGAGTAGTGTCAATGGTGGTGGCGATGCTGGCGGAGGTAGTGGGGAGGATGGTCCCCCACCTTTCTTCCCTTCTTCTTTTTATTTTTTTTTCCTTCCCCAAATCCCTCTCCTCTCGTCTTCACCCCAGCCTGGGAGGGCTCATTGGCTGCGAGGTTGCCTCTCTCCCCCCGTCTCCAGCAGCCCCCCCAGCGCAGGGACTTCCCCCAAAGATGGTGGGTAGCGGAGCCGGCGAGGCTGCTCCGCCCGGGCCGGGAGGGGGTTATCGATCAAAGTTGGCGTGAGGCGGGCTGGCAGCCGCCCGCCGCTCGGCTCGGCCCGCCCGCCCAGCCCCGGCGCTGGCGTCTCCCGGCCGCGGCGGCAGCGCTCGGGGCTGCGGTCGGAGGGAGCTGACCGGCCTCACGTGGGCCGGCCCGCGGGCTGCAGCTGGCCCCTTTAAAGCTGCATCGCCTCGGCGTGTGTGTGAGTGCGTGTGTGAGTGCGGGGCGTGCGCCTCTCTGCGGGCGGGGGAGGGGCGGGGAGCCGCGCCGGAGCCGGGAGAGGAGGGCGGGGGGCGTGAGGGGGATGCGGCCGGGGTCCTGCCCGCGCCCGGCGGCGGCGGGGCAGGGCCGGGGAAGGCGGGCGGTGCAGGCGCCTCAGGGCCGGGGGCCGAAAGGCGGCAGAGGCGCTTCACGGCTGGGGGCGAGAGGCCCCATGAGGGCGGGAGCAGCCGGGTGCCGCCGGGCCTGCCCCTCGGCGGGCGGAGGACGGCGCCCGAGGTGCGGGGGCGGCCGGGGGCGAGGGCCCGCGCGGCGCCCGCGGCCCCGCCTGAAGGGAGAGGGCTGGCGGGGAGGCGGGAGCGTGGGGGCTGCCGGAGGGAGGGCTGGAAAAGGCCACAGGGCAGCCAGCAAGGAGCGCAAAGGGACGATGCGCTTTCCCAGAGGGGCTGCCTGCCCTCCGCCCGAGTTCTCCCCATCTCGCCCTCCTCCGGTGCTAACGCCAGAGGGGGGAGGCTCCCGCGTTCATCTGCCCACAGTGCCATGAAGCGAAGAAAGAAGGGATGAGTTTATCCCACGCAAGGGAGTATTAGGTCCTTTCCAACCTCCTCTAAAGGAAGGAAATCCAACAAAGTCTCCCTGTTTCATCCCTTAGCTGGGAAAAGACAGGCAGGGAGCATCTCTGTCAGAGGCTGTGTTGCCCCAGCACAGAGCACAAAGCGTGGCCTACCCGATGGCCGCAGGGGAGCAGGCAGGTGGGTGTTGGACATCCCGCGTACCTCTCTGCTACCCGCCTCTTGGCTGAGCACCAATCTTGCTATACCCCCGGCGTGCACATCCATAGGGAGCTATTGTGCTTCTGCTTGACGCTTGGTTCTCTGAGGGGTTGATCTTGCACCCGTCCCCTTGACACCTTGCTATATGGATCCTGCAGCTCTCTTCTCTTTTTGCTGCTTTGAGGCTCACAAAACTGTACAAAATGGAGACAGAAAAGAGATATTAGGTCACCTAGTCCATCTCGTAGGCCCAGGGAAGATTGTTCTTCACTTAATGTTTCCTTTTCCTCTGATTTCAGCAGGTCACTTTCCCTTGGTCCTTCTCTGCCTTTCTTTCTTAATCTCAGACTCTGGTGTTCTTTGGGTCTATGTTAGTTGAATTAGGGATAATATCAGAAGCAGTTGGCTTTGCATTTGCAAAATAATCAACCAGTGCCACTGGCTGTAGCTTCATGTAAGTACTCGAGAGGGAAGACGGTGGCAGATTACTGCACATATGCTAATAATTAACATCAGAGATTCAAACCGGTACTCCTGAAGGAAGCCAAAGGCACAGGTGAAGAACAGGGCATCACATTCATGACGCAGTAGCATAACATATGCCTTTAGCAGCATATATGCGACTCCTGCTTACTCCTAGGTGCGTATACTGGTTGCTACGTGTGTATTCCTTTATGAGAATCATGCCCAGAAGATGGAGTCTATTACAGTTCAGGCAGGGGTAGGGATCAGGCTGTGGGGTGGTTGGTAATGTTCCCTGTTTAGATTGAGATGGCAGTTGTCACTTTATCTCTCTGTTTAAAGAAGTGGCTATCTGTATGGATAGGTGGGGTATAAAGTCCATCTTTATCTCTAAAGCACTCCTCGAGCTCAAAGCACTCCACAAATATTACCTATGAATTCCTGTAAACAACCCCATGAAGCATGATTGTATTCTTCTCTTACAGATGTAAAAACTTAAAAATGAAAGAAAGCAACTGGCCCAGCTCACCTAGGCTAGAAGTTTCAGACCAGAATTATGATCATGAGCAACAGCCTGGCTTTACTGAAGAGCAGTCTTCTCTCAAATGTCCTTTGGTAAGCATAGCAGATCTGAAAGCTACAGACAAGTACCTGAAATTTAGACATTCAAGACAGTTGTGGAAAGCATGTTCCTGTAGGCAAGTAATTCCTCTTTCTGGTTGCAGATTACTTACCTTTCCCCATTCTACCCACCTCCAACCCATTTCTAACACATTCACCACAAAGTCCTGCTGTCCTCTTTCTTGTGTCCTTTCCTAGTGGCCCTACTTTCTTCCCATTCACTTGATCTCACAAAGTTCTTCTCTCCATCCCGGCAGCTGTGTCTTCCAGGCTGACTGCCACCTGCCACGCTGACAGCTGATGATGTACTGAAAAAATGATGAAAGAAATTATGTTTAACATTATGGATGTTAGAACAAGAGAGGAGATAAAATAACCATGAATGAAGGTGGCATGTGTCAGAATCTTATTTTCATACACAGCCGGTAGGGTGGACACCTCATCTCAAATAAAATGGTGCTTCACAGCCTCATCTCAAAATGGAGAGTCTTGTTATAATCCAAAATATATCTGTGCTAAGAGACAAATAAATTTTCATTATCACCCACATTTTTCCTCCTGAAGCCCCTAATATGCATGTTGTTATTATTATTATTAGCATTTTCAATACGCACTTTGCTTTTTGCATAGGCAATTAGTCTCATGGTAGTATTTGCAGATACAAATAGTACAGCAGCCATCCCATACAGATTTTGGAGAAACCCAAAGAGACCCCATCCCAGTTTATCTTTCTTACAGCAAATCCAGTGTGCCCTAGGACAAAATGGTAGGAGATTAGTTGTCTTTATGAGGATATTAATGCCATGCAAATAGTTTATATACTTTGCTAGGGATGCTCAGTGACTCGAGTTAATGAGTTCCATGGTAACCGAGGTCATACCAGATGCTTTCCCAAACCTTCCCTAACTAAATACAACGAAGATTTTGCAGGATAATCAGAGCATCATGTTTAGATGATTTATAGTGTTCTGGGACACTAGGGGATTCTGAGTACTATCTACCTGAGCAGGAGGAGGTAATGATTTATAATTAGCTAACGTGTTCTCATTGTAATATCTAATAGTGGATTAGAAAAATGCTATGGAATTTGGGACACAGCGTTCTCACCGAGCTTTCTGATGTTACTAGGCTAAACCCATAGTGTTAGCATAAAGTCATGGCAAAGTCTACACCGGGATTCTGTGGCTCAAGCTTCACCCTAACTGCTCTAAGCTGACTATCACTTTTGTCATTCCTATTTCTAATTGCAAGAGAGAAGCTCAGGCAGCAAGTTTCTAGAAATCATGGTGCTTCTCCCAATACCAACCAAATCGGGTTCTAATTGCTAATAAATGTATTACCAGTTGTGTCTTACAGCCTTTTTTGTTGTTGTTTTAAACTGGTTATTTCTTCATAAAAACAAAGGAGACACAATTAACTGAACTCTATGTTAATGTCAGCATTTTTGTTAGCTAAACTGATTAATTCTACAATAGACAGTTAACAGATAGAGTGATAGTGGGGAGAGACAGAAGCAAAGATGAAAAGGGATTCAGGGAGAAGATGAAACTACAGATAGAAGGGTCAAGGGAAAACTACAGTGTCAAAAGAGGGAAAATGAATACAGACATTACAGCTTCATACATTTTGGAAAACAGGTCAAAAGAATATCTAGTTAAGATTTGATTATATTATGAGTGGACATAGAACAAACTATTGAAGCTCTCCTGTTTACCTTTCATTACCATGCAATAACAGAGACATAAAATGAAATTAAAAGGCAGCAGACGAGAGGCAGTTTAACAGAAATATTCTGCTATGCAGTTTATAGCTAATCTATAAAGCTGTCTTCTACACAGGTTTCTTGGCAAAAATAATTGTTTTTAAAAGTTTCAAATTTTATGTGGATTAGCAGAGTAAATGCATTAGACTAACTAGTAAAAAAGCTGTTGGGATTAATGTTCAGAATTCATAGCAAAAAGTATCTTCTGGATGCCTCAAGAAAGACCTATTCTTCTTATGCATGATCAGAGTTTACAGTATGTCTAACGCTCTCTGACAGTTTTTTGTACTGGTCAGCATTAGAAGCAGGATAGGAGACTACCTGAATCATTGATTTGTTGTTATTCATTCTTTTCTAAGAACAGTTAACAGGTGAAATCCTGGAACCACAGAAATGTATGGTAGGTTTATTACGCCTATCATCGGAGCCAGGATTTTCCCCAATACATCCTGGCAGAATAATACGGTCTGGCACATAGCAATATGTTCTAGGGCATAGAAGGCTGATCAAGATTTGTATAGGAACAGGGTCAAAGAGGAAACTTGTTGATAAATAAGTCATTACTCCATTACTGGAGTCTAATTCAACTTTATGTAGCAGAAGCAAATTCATGCAGCAACTTTTATCAGAACTGAACATGCACTGTTGCAGTAATAACCTATATATATTACAATTGCACAACTAAGACACAAATGTGGGAACAGTCAGCATGTACAAATGTCTTCATTTTTCTTGTGTTTGTGGTATCTTCAGGACACATATTTCTAATTCTTCTAAGAGCTACGAGGCTGGTGGAAATGTAGTGTTATTATAGTCCCATAATGTCAGAAACAATTTATATTACCTTCTGCTTTCTGATTAACTGTACGCTAGGCACTGCTGGCATAACACAGCCCTGCAATTCTTATTTAAACCTGTACTTTTGCTGTGTTCATCTATATTTATTACTTAAGGAAACAGTGAATCAAATAAAAAAGTAATAGTATCTTTTTGTTTTATACCTATGAATACAGTTTTCAAGCAATCTTGGGGGTTATATCCAGTTCATACCCACTTCAACTGTGCGAGACCTGACCAATGAATATTTAATTTATGTATATAATTACTAAAATATATTCTTCTTAAAGACAATCTCTTTTAGCCCTAAGTAGTGAATAATCACTTCGGATGATTGTTTGCCAATCAAAAGTCTGTTTTCCTCCCTGTGTGTTTGTATATTACCATAACTCACCTCAGCTCAGTTCAAATCTGCAGTAGTGTCTTTTAATGAAAATGTCTTTCAGAAACAGCACATAGATTCTTAGAAATGGATGTTTATATAAAAATAATTTACATTTCACTGAAGTTTTAAGGATTTCAGATTTGTTCTTTCCACTTGATCAGACAGAGATTTCTACCCTCCCCTAAGCCAGCAGTCTGGTAATTAAAAAGTTTTAAGAGTTATGCAGAAAACTGACATTCAGTTCTCTGCTAATTTCAAAGAGCGTGTTTCACCTCTGGAGTGAGTCTTTGCAGCGCTAGGGTATGGAATCAACTCACTCTCTTTTTTTAGAGTTCATTCAATTCATATAAATAAGGTATTAGTTAATATGAGAAGGAAATTTGACAGAAAAGGAACTTTAAGCTGTGTCTCCCTTAGTCCTGGGGAATATATTGTCTGTGGAGTGTTGGTCTCTCCCTTGCTCTATCACTACCCAAGAAATGTCACCTTGAATGTGAAAAGATTTCCCTATGCAACTTCCCTATGAAAAGAAAGCATTTCCTTAGAAGAAAGAGGTGTATATAGCATCCATGGTAAGAATGAGCAGCTCTGGTACTTTAAGATCTTTTTTTTCGTCTCACTTGGAGACCTACCTAACCTACCATCCAATTCCAACAGCATCTCAAGGTCTAACAAGACAATAAATGGAAGAAAAACACCAAGGATGCTAGCAAACTGTCAATACAAGGAATTTACAGAACAGTCCAGAATCTGAGAAGGCAACAGAGAAAAATCATAGGAAGAGAGAGATATCCTATTGCAACATCGCAGTTTAACCCACAGGCTGGAGATTTTGATCCCTGATACTAAAAGATCTAATACACAGTCTTTAAATCGTACTTTATCATATTGTGAAGGACTTGCATTGTCCATTTGCACAGAGATGAATTTCACCTAACGTGATTTGTGTTATTGATTTCAGTGGGATTAACTGAGAGTACAAAGATGACTACAGTTGTACACTTACATTGATGTGGATAACACAATGTGGTTCTGATAATCTGCAGTGTTCGGGAGACAAGTAAATCCTTCAGAAACGCAGCGGCTTTTTTGAAAAGATCTGATATTAACAACATAGCCAATGTTAACAGAAATGTTCTCATGCTTTATGAAACTTCCATTCCTAATTAAAAGTTGTTTGGCTTTGTAAGTCATGCCTTGTAGCAATTGTGCTAGATCTTGATAATTACAGTATAAAACTGACTGACTATTCGATTGCTCTTTCAGCACAACAGAAGGCATAAGAAGTGAAAAAACAATTCCAGAAGGGTTTTGTAATAGCAATTCTCACCTTATAACAATTTGAAGAGTCTTAAGCATTTTCCAATAGATCTGCAGTGGTCCTTATATAGCAAATTGAAGTCGACTGACAGTAGATTTACTCTTCTTAATTACCTTTTGCAGACTCTTCAGAAGTAGCCCGTGAGTCCCAAGGAGTCCACAGACCTGATTTGCAGGAAAAGAGATATTTAGTTATTATCATCTGTTAAATGTTGTTTTAGTATCAGCTTACCTTGAAACTGCTCTTGAACATGTAAACTGCTAGAATCCTGTTCTGAGTTCTGTTGTGTCCTCATAAGCACTCAATAATAACTAAGTACTCAAGCACTACCATGAAGGTAAGATCACTGCTATCACTGAACATCTATTTTTGGGAACTTTCTCTAACCCATGATGTTGCTAGAGCATCCTACTTTTGATGACGAAGCTCTGTGTTGTACATACAACCATTACTTTCGGTAAGTTTGAAAGCAGACTTCACATTGTAACTGACTCGGACAAAGTCAAGGAAGAGGCACCCATCTATCTGGTGTTCGTAGTCACACAGTCATTAGTGCTGCTTTTCAAAATATACTGGACCAAATCCTTATCCAGTGTAAAGTACCTTAGATCGATGAAATAGATCCTACTGGGGATAAATGGACTCTATTTGACTTTTACGCAATGTAAATGCAGTTATCATATTTTGCATGGCACAAAGATTCTCATCAAGGCCTGCACACCAGTGAATGATCCATGTATTTGATTTCACTCTCTTCACCCTTCATGTGTGTTGTTTAGGAACTGGGTAGCAGACCCCACAATCCTTCTGGGCATCCCTTAAGACTAAAGTTTAGGCAGAAATTTCCTTTCATTTAAAAATGATTCTATAATCTTGAATTTAAAATTTGTTTTTTACTGTTTAGCTTATCTGCGTATGTACCCCCAGAAGCATCATGTTTCAGGAGTGCAAAATTAACTGAAAAAAGAAGCACTGTGATTTTTCTTGCTTCAAATTGTGTAAAGAAATCTTGAAAGATCTTTTTTACTCTTAAATTATTATTTTATCTTTCATATTGCTTTCTAAATATTAGGGATATCAAATGTGATTGTTCCGCTTTCTACTGGAGGCCCCTCTGGTACTACAGAGAACTTTTTAAAACATCAAACCATAACTGGATGCTCAATCTCAGATAATAATTTGTGTACCTTAACAAATGCAAAACAATACATGTAAATCAAGTAAAATCCTTCCTTTCCATGAGTCAGATGCTATTTCCTTGGTACTTGTGATGCAGTAGCCTAGAGCTTAATCTAAAAACCATTACATGCATTTAGCATCATTCTGTTGACTTCAGTGGTCTTTGAATAAAGCTGGTAGCCTATTTTCTTCCTACATATCCATAGTCTTGAGGTGCAAGGGAGGCTAGAGAACAACAGGAAAGGCAGGACTAGAATGTTTTTATTTAAAATATCTCATAAGCTATTTGTTCTTCATACATCAGAAAGTATAAAAGAAAAGAGCATGGATTTTTTTTTTTTTTTTGAAGAAGGTAGCAGAGAGGGGGAAGATGGCAGAGAGGTCACCTTATAGTTCTACCTTGAAACCTGTTTACATAAAAATCACTCTTTTTTGGAAACAGTAACTCTGCCTCCTGTACCTAGGTTATGGCACTGACTCGGAGTAGCATCCAACTCCACAATTACTTTCACGGTGATTAACCAGTTAATTAAATCTCTAAAAGCAAGACAATTCAGAATTGTCCTTAACACCTTCTTGTTAATCAGCTGTACACACTTATCAGAAGGGTTAGCTAAGAAGCGGCCAGTCTTACACAAGGTTTCTTTGGGGCTGTAATACTTTAAGTGTGATGTAGTGAGTTAAGGAGGAAATGCAAACACATAATTTTAGACTTAACTTTGAAATTTCTTGCTTTTGTGTTGCAAGGCAAACCTTACACATTACTTTGACGTACTGTTGTTATTTGCAATGTAATCTTGTATAATAATTAACTCCAACTGATGCACTGCAGTGCTTTAGCAAAGTATTGGGGCCTATTAAATTGGACCATGAATACACAGTTGCCTTCCTTATTTCTAACATAATTATGCTGTTGAAGAAAAAAAAAAAAACAGATTAATGGAAAGGCGTTGCTAAATAGGGCTCCTTGGTGCTGTAAATTTCTGGAGTGCTGTTATAAGGTTTTGAAGTATTAAGTATATATGAAAAGCGACATGCTGGAAATCTTTTGGAAAGCACTTTTTTCTATTATTCTTTAGGGATATTAGAATAATATTCTATTATTCTGCTGTCAAAGGTGAAATCCAATGACAGCAGCACCAAAGGCTGTGTTTTCACTGCAAGCTTATTCATAGCATAAGGACCACCCCATTCCACCCAGCATCACGCAATCCCTTATGCCTAGGTATACACGAATGTGGCTTTGCCATTAGAGTTGAACTCAACTTCCAAGTAGACTGGCACTCATAAAGTTTTCAGCGAGGAGTTTGGCTTTAAGGCACCCATGAAGTCACATGTTTGCTATATACATCTGATTGGATTGTGGTTTCAGTTTGGAGGATAAATATCTCTTTTATGGACTTACTAATGTAGTGAATGCATGAAAAGCAAATAAAATACCTGTGGTAAGCAAGGAGACAGGGCATTATTCTAATTCTGTATGAATTGGACCATAATGACCACAGTTTTTCAAGATTTGCATCTCCTGGACCCTGTAGTTTCTGAATCATTTGTCTCCCACATGGCTCTTGCTAGAAGCTACCTACCAGTTTATATACCTCTGCGTTTGACCCTTCGTTCCACGTGCTCTGTCTCTTTTTGCAGAAGAATGCTGAAAGATGTCACCTCAGCGGGCTGCATTGTTGTAAATACGACAACGGCTAGCTGTAAAATATGGCTCAGAGTGCCAGGAGCCCTCCCAGCTCCTGTTCAGTCAGCAGTCGACGGCAAATCTGTGTACAGATAAATGATAATTACCAGCCCAGTGATGTTGCTCTAACAGTTCACGTGATTTTTGGGGAGAGGACCCTGCCTGACTAGGAAAAAGAGGCTTGGGGATGATACTGCAATTCAGAGGATGAAACTAATTCAGAAAAGGCAGAAATTGTTCTAGAACACTCCATGAGTCAATATATAAAGAAACTCAAGTCAGTGACAATTAGCAGCCTGAGAAACACCCCTGCAGACCTACTGTCAAAGCCAAGCAAATGTCAGGCCATGATGTACACGTCTCCACATAGGCACAGAACTATGTGAGTATGGTCATGTTCTCCAGATATATTCTGCTGGTTTAGCTCAGGCGACAGGCACCTCGACTGCAGGGTGAGCTTCGCTCAAACTGAAACAGCTATTTCACATTGGAGATGACTTGGGAACTTCGTAAGTGCTGAGATTTGTATTTAAAACAAGACCAGAATCCAGCTGTTTTACTTGTTCTCAGTGAATGCATTTTCCACACTTTGCACAATAATGAACCTGAAGTCAACCAATTTCTGCATATTTTCAGTATACGATATACGTACCAGCTTTTTCATACGAGATTATTCCTGTAGTTCTCATATTTACGGAGTCATTTGGTGAAATAGCAGAGCCCCCATAACTTTACACTCACGTATGCCTTGATTATGATACATTTCAAATAAGCTGATAGTGATCTTCTAAAATAGATACATGCAAATAATTTTCTCAGAACTATAGCTGTAAGCTAAAACCACAAAGATCAGCTGACAGCACTTCTCACATCTGTCAGCAACGTTCATTTTTGATGACAAAACATAACTAAAATTTCCAAAATTGGTTCATCAGGGAAGATCTACTCTCTCAATTTAGTTGGTGTTCATCACAAGGCTTTTGCTGAATTAGTGAGGTTTTGGAACGTACAAGACCACTTAGGCTACTCAAGCCAAAGGGAAACTGATGGCAGCTCTTAGTACCAACAGCATATTTCAAACAGACTGCCTCAAGGTCATCAGATCATTAAGCCTGGAGATATAAAGATGTAACCTTGAGATAAAGTTCTGGTCCCATGCACAGTGAATAAGAAACCCTCACTGACATCAGTGGACATCAGACTGGACTCCAAGTCATTAGATCACAAATGCAAAAAGAAGGAGGAAATACTACTCTAATTTTATTTTGATTAGGCCATGATCGTCACATCTTAAAAACATGCAGTACGTATATGTATACATTCCCCATAACAGGAAATATATTTCTGATTCAGAAGGTTGAATGCTTCCAACTGACCCAGAAATTAAATATTTCACAGCAGCTTTGTAAAAACAGCATTGTGGAGTCCTGTGTCTCTCTTGATTACTTGTACCAAACATATTCCTTTTAAGATTAAAAATGCACTTTCAAGCTCTCAGTTTTGCAGACTCATTTGGGGCCCTCAGCGTCAAGTCATATTCTCTCCCTTCCCAATCTCACAACCAAGCACAGTTTTTAAAGGCTAAACAAGGCCCTTCAGTAGTTTCTGTGTGATACCACTGCCTTCTGATTGCACCCCCAGTGACGTCCTTGCAGCCTGAAGCCTGTCAGTGGGGTTTATCAAGTGTAACACACTGAAACTTCTGAAACTTTCAATCCTGTTGAAGCTGCTTGTAAGAATCCAGCTTGCTCATGCAAGCTATGTTGGCTCTTTCTGAAAAAAACAGAAGCAAGGGAGCAGTGAAAGCCTGGTTTTGGCACGAAAGCCAGCATAACTGATTCTTAAAAATGTGAGCAGGATGGCTGAGTGAGAATATGCAATAAACAGGTTCCCTACTCTGGGCAAAACTGCTCAGGTAGAGGTTAGCATGTATTTCAGCTCTATGGCTTTTCCTTTTGTTCAGTAGAGTACATGATTTGTACTCTAGCCCAAAAAAATGATTTGGAGATGAAAGGCAGTTTGATCACAAAAGCAGCTCTGTTATTCCAGGAGCAGCATGGAAAGGAAAGCTGTTTCACACAAACATGATAATGTTCCCTACCTCTGGATTCAGATTATTAGAAAACTGTCTATATTCTCCCCAACCCTCACCCCCCTTGCCTAACGTTTTTCAGTGTTTCAAAGACATGAATAGGTATTCTCTAAATAGGCTGTTTTCTAAAAAAAGGAGATTGAGCCAAATAGCCTTGCAAATTTTGGGAGTGTACTTCCATCTTCAGTATATTTTTCTGCTGAAGAAAGGATTACACATTTCAGGATCTGGCCCTACAGTCTGTATGCGGAATACTGAAATCATACCGTAACAATTTAGGAAGCCAAAAAGAATATAGACACAAGCAAAGGTTAGTTAATATTTAAATATTTTGGTTCAGCTATAAATTCAGACAGTAAGCACAGATTAACTGGATTTGGAGCTATAGAAATGACTGTAACACAGCAAGGTCAGATGAATGAAATGACTAGAAATCGATCAAATGGGCGAAGTACTATAGGGGAACAGGGCAGTTAATCATTTCAAAACTTTACTCTGTAAAATGTACTGTATGTGATCGATGACAGAGGAGATAATAAAACAAGCAGACTATACCTCTGTTCCATACATAAATATGCTGGAATTGTGTTTGGTCTGATTAATTCAGCAAAATTTGGGTTGCTAATTAATGATGCTTTAATCAGAAGGCAGAAAAGTTAGCTCTGGGAGCCTAGGGAGGGAATGTACTTCATTTAGACCTGTATGGGTATGAAGTGCATATGCTTTGGCTGCAAGAAATGCTAACTGCTCGGCATCCATTTATTGGCAGTGGGATATGCATTTACAAGCCCCTTTTGCCTGCTAGCACCAAGGGATTAACAATGCACCAATTCTCTGAGCCTCAGGGCCTGATTCTGTATCACTGAAGTCAATAGAAGCTTTGTCATTGACCTCAATGGGCACAGGCTCAAACCCTCAAAGAACACATTATGTGATACACGTTTTTTAAAAAAAGGCTTAGCAGTTTTGTGTTTGCAGAACCAGGGATGACTGACTGACTGATAGAAAGAAACTGAAATAGAGATGTGAAAAACAAACGCTGATTCCCCAGTTAGGCAACTGACTCTACATCTGAAAACAGTTTAAAAGCAGATAGAATAACTGCACTGAGTAGCTGCATTTTGCATTACATTTAAACTGTGAATAATACCTCCTGAAATCAAGTCTCTAATTTAGGTACCTGAAAACAATATAAATCAGCAAAAGCAGCAGAAGCTCTGTAACTCTGAGAAGCTTGGTTACTTTGTGGTGAAATATAGATGCAGGAGCCCATATGTGAGCAGATGTGGATTAGAGAATTTTGACTACTGTATACTCAGAGTAGCTTTTCTTATTTCTCTGACATTCCTTCATCCGCCTCCAGGAGCCCATCTCTTAAATGCCATGGTCACATAAACGTGAGAAACTTTGCTAAGAGCAACTGTTTACCGCTATATTCAGAGATGTAAGCAAGTTAATGACTGCATGTAATAAAATACATACTTTGTAACCATGTATAGTTCCAGCTTCAGTATTAATAAGAAACTCTTTCAGTTTTCCAAAACTTAATCTATAAACAGAACAGCAGGGCCTGCTTATACATATTCATGTGAAAAACCCTCCAGGGGAATTAAAGGCAATAGCACTGTTCATCTTCCTTACATATTGAATGAATGAAGTATTGGCTCTCTAGGTTTTTTAAGTGTTACTGGTCACCTCAGTCACATACCATTGTTTCTGATCCATATCTGGATGATTTGCAAACACATCAGCTCTTTCAAAACAGCTTTTTGAATACTTCCAATGAGAATGCTTATTTGCTCAAATCCCTGTGATATCTTATTTACCAAAAACAGTCTTGGGGGAAAGACAATTTATTCTGTCACCAGCATGTGTAAAAAGGGAAAGGACGCCTTCCCTAGCACTTCCAGACAAAAGCTGAGCACATCAGCAAGTACGCTGTTTAGAGAGGGGGGGAATGCTGCAGAAGTCCCCTCATACTAGTAGGGGTTAGAGCATCAACTCCCAGACACAAAGACCTTTTGTAATACCAAACCCCAAAACATTTTCTCAAAAGTCAGTACGATTATCACATCCTAGTGGTGCAGAATTTTTAATGCTGAGCAGCTAGTACATTTTATGAATTCATCACTTTGCTGTTGAACACTGGCATGCACTGATAGCTAGGCACAAAAAGCTCCAGCGCTGTACAGAAGTGGCATTCAGCCTTTGACAAGCGAAGAGCTACTTTGTCATCAAACAGAGGCTCACAAAACCATGAAAGGATGAACCGCATTTAAAATAGAGAAATGTACGCAGGCAGTTTATGCGAGAGTTAATGCACTGCTCCAAACAAGTCAGCAAAATCTACAGTCAGAACAGTGTTTTTCAGAGCACAGCCGAAGACCCAGACGCATTGGCTATCTGTCACCGGCCTCAGAAGACTGGTTCTGTATAAGTCAATACAGTCCATATGCGTGTGGGCGCACTCACACCTCTATTTTTTGTTTCAAATTGCCCGGGGGCAGCTGCTATATCACCTTCAAGACACCATGTGATGTCTTAATCAAATGTTAGCAAGGAGCTTGAAGCAGCTTAGAAGCCACAAATGGGATACAAAATACTGGGGCACTGAAATGTGACATCACCAAGAGAGCAATGATGAGCTTCATTTTTTCTTGCCCTTTGCATGCTTTTCTTAGGTAAGATGCTCTCTTTATTGCTTATTTCTTCTGAACTGATATGAAAAGAAAGAACAAAGAAATACCTGTTAAGTGAGATTGCGGTTTTAATAGGAAACTTTTGGTCTATTTTATATATCTTTATGCTGTCCAGCTGCCTGGATTAGAATAGCAACCGAACAGAAACATGGGATTGCTGCATTCTGATCGTCTCTAAAGTTTAGGAGCATAAGCTTTTGCCATTTTTCAAATATGGATTTTGGTTACAACCCAACCTTGTCATCCTTTCATATGCAAACTTCCCACTGTGATCAGCGGGACTTCTGCATATTTAAGGAATACATGGGAACTTGTTATTTTTTCTCTTCAGTTTCTAAACTGCTAGTGGAAAATTGTGTCAACCAGGGAGGAAGAGAGGGAAGGAGAAGAATATGAGGGAGTGTGAACAGAGCTAGATAATGCTGTGCGCCAAACGCTTCCCAATCAGCCCCTTGGCGTGCTGCTAGAATGTCGGAACTGCAGCCAGAAGCGTTACATTTACAAGTGCAATATCTGCAGTCCCTTATGAGTAAGTTTTCAAAGGCAAGTCCCATTCACAAATACCATTACAAATAAGAAATACCGTTGCAATATTTGGGCGTATTCACACAAACACACAGAGAATTTTTCTTACTCTTCTTTCAAAAAACAGAGTGAAGTGTGTTCAGAATTCTCTTTACTGAAATATTTATGTCCAGTCTGAAAGGGTGAAGGGCACATTTTTAGTACCCGCGGTCTCTATAAGATAATCGTGAAACTCTAGCACAGCTGGTGCTTGACAGTGGATGTATTTGTCTCTTGGAATTTTGTGTTAAGGAGATTCCTTCATTAGTAAAAGAACCTTTTTAGTATTCACTCTCAGATTGCTTTTACTACTTGGTTCAAGGCAGTGCTTATTACTAAATAGGTTTTCTTAACATAGTAAGTTCCACCAAATCTTAACCATTAGCAGTGAAAGCTATAAATATTTGATTTCAGAGTTAAAGTCAGAAAATAACAATGCATTTATTAGTGTTTCTTTTAGACAACAGAACGTATTGACTTAATATTTACTTTTTTTTATTCCACATTCACACATTTTTTTCTATTTCCCTCTGATGTTAAAACTACACTGTACTTCATCTCCAAAGCAATGAGGCTTTCAAACATCATGATTTCACCTTTTGAGCCTAGAAGATAATTTGTTCTGGAAAAGGGAAAGGATACACTAAAGGACTTTTAGAAAACTTGACTGGAACAGACTGATTTGTCTATCTTATTATTATTATAGTTTTCACAAAATAAGATTTTTTTCCTAGCTAAACATGCATAGGTTTATTCTACAAAAAAGCTGTATATGTTGCTTGATCCAATACATACAGTGTGATCCTTATAGCTTCATGCCAACCATTGCCATTTTATTACTGTCCAAATGACACATGACAAGACAGAAGTGTCACTTAAAATACATTACAAAGAGTTCTCCAGCTAGCTTTGAGATTTATTACTGTGTTGAGTGAGATTGCATTTTTAATGACAAAACTGCAAAGGACTCTGAAAGATTTGAAAGAATACAGTCAGTTTATGGAGGTGAAGCATGAAGCATGCATTACTGTGAGTGTGGGAAACGATAACTGAACTTGTATCATCAACCCATATTTTTAGAACCATTTCACAATGAGACAGAATTTAGGCTTTTTTGGTACTGAAGCAGGTATAGAGCAGCTGAAGTAAAGGACCTTTGGTCATTCAGTGATTGTTTAATACTTAGTTTTACATGGTGCCTTCTTTCCTTTTTTTCATAGCCTGTCCCTTTTCCCCAGGCCAAAGCCAAACAAAACCACACTTATAACCTTTCTGGTTTTGCATTGACATTGTTCACTTTGTGTGTTGTGCCTTTACTTTGTTCCAATTTGTCTTGTCTGTGTTTTCAAGAGGCTAGCAAAAGAGGACCTTATTTCTAGTTGTTCCTGGAGGTCCTACCATAATTAACACAATTAATAGTAATCTGGTGAGACTGTCTTCTGTAGTTGGTGAAGGCTCGCAAACATTTTAGGAACCACATTTAGGAGCCAATTGAATCTCACGAATGTAACCTCAAATAAAAACATAAAATATATGGCACAAAAAGCGCGTGATCAAAGCTTCACTTTGCTGCAAGAACACCGACAAGCTGCTTTTACTCTTCAGGAGCAAAGGGAAAGATGAGCATGCTTTCCTTCCTCTTTCAGTTAGATAAGGCACCAGGAAGCAGGAGTTGTTCTTTTTCATCTGTCCTGGCTCTGGGTTGTCCACCTGCCCTGACAGTATGTCTACAAGATCCGAGCAGCTGGCTGACAGCTTGGTGAAGGTGCTTATGCTCAGTAACAAAATGGAGTTGGTCTCCCTATGAAAAGCTGCTACAACCCCCCCCAAGTCCAGTTTAGATGTGTTTCATTTTATTGTGTCAGGACATAATAAAATTTTTACTTATGTTAATTTTAGCTGGTTTATTTGCTGAGTCCTTTGAAGTGGGTTCCTTTCTGCTTTTCTGAGCAAGCTCACGTGGTTCATTCCTCAGGGTTGCTTGGTGTAGTGAGGTGAAGAGTTTTCTCAGTATCATTCACACAAGGTACTTGCATGGTTGAGACTGGTTCTTAACTGAGATGTTTCATAAGATTCAAGCATGTAGAAGCTTAGTCAGATGCTGACGGCAAGGTTGAAGACTATGATGATAGTCTTGAATGAATGATGCTGGAAGCTGGTTCACCTTTGGTCAAACCTTTTACAGGCAAGAAGCTTTTTGAACCTGTCTATTACTTAACCCACAAGGTACTTCAGCAGTCCAGAACAGTTTCTGCATCTAGAAGATATTTATGGCTTAGCCTTGTTATAGGTTGTACACTGAGTTTGTTTTAGTGTATTTTTTATGCTGCCTCTGCAAAACAACTTCTTGCTCCAGCAGTTCCCAAACTTAAATTTTAGCCTACAGCGCTCAGTCCACAAAACACAGGACTAGCATGCAACTCTGAAGAAGTTCAAAGAAACAATAATTTGGGATTCATTCACAATTATTTTAGGCTTTTAAAGGCAATGGGACTTAATATTGGTTGAAAACTGTAGAAAAGGGCTCTTGGGAGGACAATTTTAATACATCCCAGGTGTAACAGCATTGAAGTCAACAGTTACAACGTTTTTGAACGGACGCCAGTATGTTTATTCTGTAGAGAAAGTTTCCTCACACTGTAAATCATTGTAAGATTAGTATTAATCTGACTGAAATGTCCTGAGCCATCCAATTCTCTGGTTAATTCTATTAGGCAGAATTTTCCACATGCTAGTTTGAAATGTTATCATATGATGACAAATGTAAGCTTTTTTATTGGATTTATGTAAATCCTTTCTTCACTGAAGCTGTCGGAAGGGTTCCGCAGTTGCTTATAGGATCCACACACTGAAAAGCATCACAAATACCTTGTAAGGGACTGGCTTTTCTTCAGAAAGTCCAAGCTTTAGAACAACTGTTTCAGGTCCACTGCAGACTTCCAACCCTTTTTCCTATTACAGTATCACATGAGATGGCAGAAAGCTTTCTACCTCAGCACCATCTTCAGCACCGTCTACTCTTAAGAAAGGATGCACTTTCAGAGAGAAACCAGGAATGAAAAGAACAGGTTTAAATCCCTGCTTGTCTTAGCTGTCTCATTTGGTTATTTCCTCTTTAGATTGTACAAGCTTTAAGGAGTTCTCATCCAAATTGCTTTCATTTGTTGTAGTTTCTATTTGAGAATTGGCAGATTAAAAAACAGTCCTTCCAGCTATACAGGTGAGCATGAGAGACAGAAGGAACAGGGAAATTCTGTCTGGATGCCATTTTCCATACCTGGAGACCAGAGCAGTTAGAGTCTTTGATCTCAGAAAGGTCTTAATAAAAAAAAAAAAAAACAACAAACCACCCAACACTGAAATTGCCAGCTTTTTAGCATATTCCATTGTTTGTTTTTTTTTTTAGTTCATTACACAGCAGGGCTGTGCTCCAGCTTGGCATCCCAGGGCTCAACTACAATACGTATAATAAATAACTAGTGCTGCTTGCCTTCAAGCACAGGAGTAGACCCATTGGCTGCAGTGGGGCTACTCACACTTAAAGTCAATCATATACTAAAGTGCTTTGCTGGACTGGGGCCTCCATATCTCGGATGAATAAGCTTTTCTTCAATGAATTTGCCAAGTCTCCTTCCCAAAGGTCAAAGAAAAAGCCTATTCTATTTCCTGCTGAACTTGGTGGACCTTTTAAAACACATTATATTCATTCTTAGTATATGTGCTATAGATATTGAACATTAGTTGACCTTAGTCACAGGAGACTCAAGAAAATAGTCCTAGGGAAGTATAAAAGCTGAGGGTTAATTACAACACCTTAGATATAGACAATTGTGTAAAATTTCTTTGTTCTTATTTATTTAGTTGTTTTTAATTCAAAGGCAATGTTCTATTTGGATGTGGAGATTCAAGTAACACTTTCCAAAATATGAAAGGCTAAATGCCACATTTACAATTGTTTCTGAAAAGGGTTGACCTTTATTAAAGATACTGAGTAAATACAATTCCGAAGGTTTTGTTTCTCTTGTAAATTAAATGGTATGTTTGTAGATGGAAAGGTCAATTTTCAGTAAAGCTGAGCTTCAGAAAACATCACCTTTCTCAGCTAAATCAAAGGAGTTAATTAGTTTTACAGATGGAATACATAATATATAATTCTCTTATCTTTGCTTGAAAATCAATTGTTTATGGCATAAAGAGGATACACTTGTCATCATTAGGTGTAAATGTTTGTTTGCTGCAGCAGCAAATATAGACTTAGTCTACCACACACAGCTTCATAAATGTGAGACACTTGAGGTCCTCTGAGAGGTTGTGTGTAGGGGAGTGTGTATCCAAATCCTACCCGATATCAGATTTCACGTATTTAGTAAATTTATTCCATCTTGTAATTCCATCGTATATGAAACTACCATAGTTTCTATTAACAAAAAATGCACTAGGAAAATATTACGAGGCATCAATACTGCTTTGAGAACTCTGCAGTTTAATCCCTTTTCTCCTACACTATCCTTAATTCAAATCAGTTTTCTATATTTGGTAATTTTTACAACAATTTCAACGTGAGACCACAACTACGCGTTAATAAGCATCATTTGAACCGGTTAAACACCTGGGTGTGTTAACGAGAAGGAGGCTGGAAGGCCTGGATTTCCTGCCTAGGTCTCATACCGGCATCTGGAGCCTCATGGGAAGTACTGAGCACCACACCCTTGTCTTAGCCGTTCGTTACAGAGAGTATTGTTTGCTCCTTTGGACAGAAAGTTGTTGGACTAAGAGGCAGCACCTCCTCACTCTGTAACAGCTTTCAGCCTCCCTCTTTGTATGGCTTTCCAAAATCAAGGGAGAGAAGGGAACAATGTTTTCGCCATCTCTAGCGTCTGTTTAAACCAGCATGTTACACAAAGCTGAACCTTCCAGCAAGTTTCATGGGTGTCTCCAGACGGAAGACATTTGAAGTCAGATATGTAGAAGATGCTGGAAGAATTCAGGTCTTTGTAGACATGTACCACCACAGCAGAGTGGCTGCAAGGTGGGTTTCTTCTCCCATGCCTACTGGGGATGTCCAGAGATTTCTTATGGACCTTAGTCTCCTTGATGTGGCCTGATCTTGTAATTTTTTCATACGGTGCTCTGTATAAGTTAAGTGCTATTTAGGGACTGTTATGATTTACAGCTAGATACTATTTACAGCCTGTTTATATAAATCTTATCTGATAAACTTCTCCATAGAATAGATTCTTTAGGACAAATTCCACATACCCTTGCCTTGTCTGAAGCAGCAGTACTAGCTTTATTTAAAAGTCATTTAAGTATGATTATACCTCTCTTCTCCATACAAGCAGGAAACATCTAATGTTGATATTCGTTCTCACAGAAGGGTGCCATATGGGAAAAAAAGAAGAGAGACTATGATGATATTGTCTGAAGAGACAAGTGAAAATAAAACAGCTCATGTCAAGCACTGAGGTTTGTAATAAGTGATGTGCCGACAACAGACACCTGCACTAAGGGAAAGTGAAACCTAAAAGACAAACATCAAAAAATTACAGGCAGATTTTCTAAGCTGCTTCACTTTTTACTTCTTTTAATGGAAGCTAGGTGACCCAATCCTTCACAGAGCTTTTGCCACACTTAAACCTTGCAGCTGTTACAGATAATCTAACCTTCAATTTTGTACTGAACAACATTAAACTAAATAAAAGTCTTCTTGCTCTAGTAGAGAGCTGGGTCAAAGTGGTTCCACTGCTAAGTGTAGACTAGGTAATTTGTACTTTGGCACAGAGGTTCAATCGAGGCTTCAGCAGCAATAGCAAATCCACATTACTATCTTGCAGCAGGCTTTTAACATTCCAGTACTACCAGAGGAACCAAAATGGGTTTTTGAAACAGTCAAATGATTTATTAACCATTTTTAATGTCCTGCTCTTCTGTTTGATTTTTCTGGTGTGGTGCATTCTCCATATCCAAGCAATTTTGAGGCAAATAGTCAAAACTAATTATTGAGTTAATCTAGGATGAAAATAAAATGGCATATTCCATACACTCAGCAGATGCTTTCTGTTTAAAAACATCTCCAGTCAGCATATATATGGAAGGTACACGAACAGTATGGTATGAGGGCTTATATATTACAGATAGATTTTATAGAGAACTCTAAAGTATAGAGGAGATACAGAGAAGATGTACGAAAGCTGTGGCTACCGGGAGTTGAAGCAGGAGACGTTAGATCACAATATTTCTGACATTCTCAGTACGGCTGTTCCCACTCTGCTCTTGCAACGCACAGGTAGCATGTGCACTGCAGATTCACAGCCAGACTTAGCTACACTGTGCTCTCCTTGTGCCTCTCTCTACCTATCTACAGAGCAGCTCTAGAGCAAACCTGTGCCCTCTAGCTTATTAAATCACGTATTTAAAAAGTACAGCCCCTCAGGTGATATTACACATGTTGGAACAGATACAAGGGTTGTAAAGGATACTAGAATTTTGGGACTGCTGTGGGCATTCAATTGAAGCAAATAATCAGTGGGCTCAAGTAACTACACTCTGCCAGCGCAGCCAATATATCACAGCAAAACACTGAGCTGTATGGATGCTGGGATCTTCAATCAGATATTGCTCATTTAAAAATGGAGCTGTGCAACAGTGGCCCTATCTCTTGTACTCATTTTTCTTGGAGCAGCAGTCTGACATTTCAAAAGATGAGAAGTACCTTTCAGCTTGAACAAACTCAGAAATCTATCTGTAAACACATTTGGCCTCATCTTGAGAAATGTCAGATTTCTGGAATGAACAGCATGAGTACAATATTTGTGTCAGTATTTAGACAGCCAGATGTAAGAGAGCAGGCATGGTTGCAACATTTCATACTGCACTTTTTCGCAAGTACAATAGCTATAGGAAGAAATGCGCATTACACCCAACATCTTTGTCCTACCGTACCAATAAAATAGTTGCAAAAATAAGTAAATGACTCAGTCAGTAGTGGGGGGGAAAGCTTCTTTCACCTCCTTCTCTGCCTCATTGTAATCAGGTCTCTGACTTGCTGGGTTTCCGTGGAGGAATTCTTCCTGACACTAGATGACAATCACTGTGTTCGTTCATTATTGTTATTCATTGTTGGGGTTCCAGTATTGTCACCTGAAATCAAGTCCTTGCTGTGTTGAGCATTATACACAGAAAATGGCAGTTCCTGCCCTGAAAAGCTTGCAGTCCAGAGAGACAAAACAAATGTGAAGTGAAGGACAGCCTACAGACAACATTAGTGCCACTGCTTGATTTGTGTGTGTGTTTACAGCCGTGGTTTTCAGCCTACGGTTTGTGAGCCCCAGAGGGTAGTGGTCTATAAGGGATCCAAGAAAGGTAAGGAAGGAAAAAAAAAAAGGCTTAACTTTACCTCACACAAATCTTTGCTGCCTCTGGAAAGTGTTTAGGGCCTCTATACTGAAAAAGCCTGAAAATCATTCTATACGGGTTGCCACAATCAAGCCTGTCATTTATAACACCCAGTTACATATCTGGCTACTGCCTCGTAGGCTCACACACCAGTCTCGCCCCAGCCTGTTTCCACGCCAAGTGGTGTAGCCTGCAGTAGAGAAGACCCAGCACGGTGCTGTACCTCCAGCTTTGCCACACCATCAGATCCCGCGCTCAGAGAAGCCTTGCATGGATTTCAGAGCAGCACACTCACACCACAGCCCCTCAACCTGCCATTAGCACCCTCATCTTCCTCCTCCTTGTAATGTAGGATTTACACCTAGGAAGATAAAGAACCCCACATCTTGAGTCTTCAAATGGCAAGCACTTAAGCTCTGCTTAGTTTCCTCCTTCCTCCCATGGAGGTACCAGACAGGGAAATACCTGCCAGCAAATAGCAGTTTACCTAGCAGGAGCTACCAAGTTAACCTGCTTGAAAAATACTCAATTGCAGAAGAACCCATCTGTCTTAAGAGTCCCAGAAACCATGAACTTCAGCAACAGGTCAAACAGCGTCCCCAGAGATGGCATTCCCTGGCTACTGCATATGAGAGAGCCACCCAGACACAGAGGAGAAGCACTTGGCTTCTGACCTCAGGTGGTTCATTAAAGCCGGGGAATCTCACTGGTTGTGGATTAGCCCTCCAAACTGCACATGGTACTATGCTGTATTTTTCATAAAGCAATTCATTCTCTTCCAATCTTTCAGAGAATAAAATTTTCACCGACCCAATAAAATATGCTAAAATTGCTTAGAAGGGCACTGCTTAGGATCAGGTAGGAAGCCATTATATCACAGTTTACAGAGCTAATGGGCAGTATTGAGTGTGCGTATTGAAAACTATAATGAAATGGGAAAAAATTACTTTCAGATCTATTTTCACTCTGTATTTTGTAATAACAACAATATATCAACCTTTCTAATATTCTTTTCTCATGATTGAGTGGACCTGTTTGGTTTGTTATCTTCCACAGGTAAATCTTACAAAATCATTTGGCAACTGTTATGTTCAAGCTGGAATGCTCTTATTTCTGATATCTCTGCTTCCTCCCTTAAAATATCACCTTGTGCTAAGGCTGAGGAGCAATAAGGATGACACACAAGAAATCTGCATCCACTCTGAGAACATTCCTGCTTGCTCAAAACACCTGCTTTGCCTTATGGCCAGAGTTGTTGGGCTATTTATTCTGCAAATATGTCCTGACATGGGATGGAATTTTGATTAATTTTCCATTTCGCTTTCTAAAATTTCTGTTCATCCCCAGAATTCCACAATTATTTTGGCCAATGCTTTTGTCTCCCTCTCTTCTTTGTTGCTTTAGTTTCTGAAGTACATATATATATATATATATGTATCTACACTCATATATTATTTTTCCTGCGGAGCAGATAAGAATGGAGAGCCAATAAGGTCTTTGTTGTTGGTACAAATTAAAACTTGGCCTTGCTCAAATATATTCAGATCTAAGGAAGATCACATACTAAAATGAATAGCATAACCCATCTGTATCAGTATGATATCAGATCAAAGCCCTGTGTATATGCATCTATAAATTGGAGATAGCTCACAGATAAACCACATCCAACTTTTCTAACTGGGTACTATTTGTTCTGGAAACGCAACCTGAAGTCTTGATCATTTCACTTACATGGAATTACTCCAACGAGAAAGGCAAACAATGTGCAGGATTACAGGACTTCTTAAGAAAGGACTCAAAACACATCCTCTAGTATCGAGTAAGACAGCAATACCTCACACAATATGCTTAAAAAGCAGAAACATTCACAAAAGTTTATCAAATGAAACAAACCAAAATGTGAAACCACATCTGTTAAATCTTCAAACCAGAAATGTTTTCAGACCAACATACACAGATAGCTCCAGCCCAGGAGTCTTAAAGTGAATGAGCTCGCTCTCAACCACTAATATTAATTTTAACATACTTTGGCAATCTGAGAAAATATCAAACAGCTGGTGATTGCCAACATGATCCCAATATATTAGAAGGATGATGTAGAGAATAACAGATTGGTTAGTCTGATATCAATACTGCCTGAAATAATGAACGGTTCATTCAGGACTGTGTCAGCAAAGCATCCAAACCTAAAACCGTAATGAATGCCAGTCAGCATTCCCAGAAGGCAGATCTTTTATTTTGGCAGGCGTGTGTGCCTGGTTGATAATGGCAACTCTCTTGAGGTTGGGGACTGAATTCTTCAAGGCATTTGACTTAGTACCACATCAGATTTTGATTTTAAAATGCTTATAACAGCAACATAAAACAGGACAGCTTAGATGGATTACTGGCCCACTGACAGATCACAGAATATAGTTGTTACTGAGGGGCTATCAACTTTCTTGCTTCTATTGGTAACACTTAAGGACTGGTTTATGTTCCAACAAACTCCAGTATTTTTATTAACACTAAAGTTGGCAGTAAGGAGAGGCTGCTGTTACAGTGCAATCTGAGTCACCCGATAAAATGATCACAAGCCAAGACAATATTATAAATTTTATACAAATATGCAGCAATCTATCCAGAACATGGATAAAAGCAATACCTAAGGGTTAGGAACTTCATCTCTGTCCACCTGATGCAGAGAAGCTCTTGAGTTACCTCAGGTGAGCTCTCAGTTCTATAGCGGTACCATATAATATGATCCTTGGATGAATAAAAGGAGGAGGGATTAGCAAACTATCTTATCCTTCTTGACAGCAATGGCAAGAACAGTATTAGAGCCTGGCATCTACGTTCGAGAAAAGATACAGAAATGCTAGAACCACTTAAGAAAGTGAAGGGAAGCCATGAGACTAGGACACCAACCCCTCTCCCCCTCTCTTATTACAGGGGTAATTAAATACTGGAACAGATGGGAGACTCTGTCTCTGGAGCCTTCAAAACAAGATTAGATACTCTTTAAGAATATGCTTTATTCCAACTGCCTTTCCTAAGGTGCTACACTATATGCTAGTCTGCAGGTTGTCTAGGATATGGAAACTCTTCAACATGTCTATGCAGAATGTTAGACCAGATAGCGTCAGACTATTCAAAAAGTTTTTGAGTCTTCTCCTTCCTCCCGAGCTTGTGAGGAGAATTGCTCTTCATAGAGATAATGAGTAAAGTTGAATATGATGTGATCTGATGTGACCAACACATGCCGGAAGGCACCAGGAAGGCCACGATCACCAACGCACGGTGCCAAATGTGTGTTTAGCTTGTCTGCTTCTTCTGAAACATTCTGAGCTCTGCACATGGCAGCTCTTGTGAGCACAAAAAAAACCTGTGGGAAAGTCCAGCTCAGACCCACGGCTGCCCAGGTGGGACAGGCACAGGTGGTGTTCAGAGAAGGTGAAGGAACTGCCTAAGTAGTATGGAGGAGCTACACACATGGATTCTTTGGAGACTTTAATATCACAAGTAGTCCCTATGGAATGCGTGAAACATTTAGAATGATAGGAAGCAATTCCCAGCCTGTAGGTCATCTCCCAGGGCAAATTTTAAAGCTAGAATTCATCCCACCGTGTTAAACGTCTAAAAGATCAGCATTAGTCAAAGCTAAATTATCTGATGCTCTCCTCTATGCATCGCCAGGAGATAGGTACCACCAGAAGGCAATCTAAATTCCCCTAAATTAAGAGTCCAAAAAAGATGGAATGAATGACTTTTTGATACCTCTCAGCTATATGGAAGCCTAGGTGAGTTTAGACTGGACATCTAGTTTCTGGATGGATAAAGTCAAGTCAGATGGACCCCATGCTAAATATCCTCTCCAAAGCATGGAATTAGTAGTGTTTCTCAATGAAATGGCCACAGATATGTTTACATTAGCAAACTAACTAATTTTTCTCTCCTCTTATGCTTCCCTGAGACACATTCATACTGTTTTAGTGGGAAGGTCCCAAAACCCCATCAGCCTGGAGCAGATATTCTCTACAGTTTGGTTTTGGGTTCCCCCCCCCCGCCCCACTCTTTTTTCCACTCAATAATTTAAAATTGTCAAACCAAAGTACAGGAAAAATCTTCCAACAGAAAGCGATATATCTAATACTATATTTTCCATACACCTGCGACGGGAATGGGTCTGCTTGAGAACTGCATAGCGTGCTGCAGCCTTGCCTGAAGTAAAGCACTGCTGGGCGCAGCTGTGCAGCGCGAGAGGGGAGCGCGCCCACATACTGGGTGCGGGTTGCACAAACACCAGTGCTGACACTTCTCAAAACACTCAAGGAAATTCATCTTGGCTTGGAACTAAAGAAGCCTCTTGTTCATGTGCACTGAAAAATAAACTTTGTAGGCCACAGGGGTGGGGCGTGGATTTCATTTCAGTGAGGTGAATGCATTTTTACAGTATTTACCTACCTCTAACATCATACAATTTTTTTTTTAGCCCTTAGATACACTTCATTTTGAATCTGAGATTTTAGTCTCCCCGATTTATTTGGCTTATTGGGTAATGGAACTTCTTTGATCCTTTAAACCAAAGTGAAATGGAAGACAGACTTGGAAAGCGCTACCCCAGATGAGATTTGGCAAGGAATCAATATTTTACAGTTTAAATATGTATTAATCCATGGCAGAACTAAACCATTTCAACTTTTTATACAGACAGTATTTTACCCTTGTGAAAGTGTATAAAAGTGTATAAAAAGTGCGTATTATGGAGTTATTTTGCTGAATGTTATTTATGATACACTTATCTCATTGGGGAAAAGCAAAAGCTAGTGATATCTGCCCAGGGAAAAATTATTGGGTGGTAGTTTCAAAAGAGCTTGAAAGATTTAGACAGTCAATTCCCAGTGAATCGGGAGTTATGACAGGAGTTATGGCTCTAAATCATATAAGCAGTTTTGAAAATCCAGCTCCTCCTTCTCCCTTTATCTTTAATTGAGTTCATTTGTCTTTCATTTGCTTATTGTGACATTCTCAGGCAATTTGAAGCTACTTCAGAAATAATAACAGCCAAAATATATACTTACAGTCTTCGGCTGTGAGAGGTACTGCATTGTGGACTAGAGTTGGGCTGGTGGCTGCCTTTCTAATTTACTCCCCTGTCGAACCCACAAGGGAAGCAGTGCTTTCACGTTATGGGCCATCAGGTGCAGAAGTGGAGGTAATAGAGAATGTCACCAAGAGAAGCTGGAGTGCGAGACCAGCACTAGCAGCACTAGCAACCAAGCAAATACTCTCCTGAGCTCCCAGCCGAACTGCCCGGTGCGGCTCTGCGCCTGCCACCCACAGAGGCTGCAGGTCCACCAGAGTGCTTTCTGGTGTCCACCAGCAGGACTTTGGTCTTGCTCAGCTTTAGAACAAACCAGCTCCTTCCTAACCTGAGTTCTAAGCACTTGCCTGATTAAAAAAAACCCAAAATTACTCCGAAGGGCTTTTGTAAATGACAAAAAAATCCCCAACCAGAAATACTCTTAGTACCTGAAAGGCTTTTGTAACAAAGCCAATAAAAAAGTAACCAAAAAAATTTCTCTGGTACCTCTTACTTTAACAATGCTTATAGTATTGATAAAATGATAAATGATGTGATTGTATCTTGAGGATAACTGAAACCAAACACAGATCTTTTCATTTAACCATTCTGCTTTGAACCAGCCATTTCAATTCCAATTTCCTTTGAATAAAGAGCTCTAAAATCAGAAGTTTACAAATAACTGCAGCATATCCTTTTCTTTACTTCTTTTGGACAATCCAGAATAACCATCCACAAGGTACTCCTAACACAGTAGAAAAAATAAGAGTTTTTTAATGAGAAAAACCAAGACTATACAACTGTGGCATGGAGAAACTGATATAATTTCAAATTAAGTCCCAGTTCCAATTAGAACCTAACAAAATTGAAAATAACTAGAAGAAGTTTTCAAGGCAAGGTGATAAACAGGTAACCCGGACACCAGAGAAATGTATAACTTATAGACATATACATAAGTTAATTTCAGACACTGATTTTTCTGCAGTGCTGAAACATAAGCCTGGCTTATTGTATTTGTTTCATCTTTAACTTTCCCTCAGAAAACAACTTTCCTTTTTTGGACATCTTTATTAAAGACTCATTTGCACACTGACTCTATGCAATTATCAACATCATTATTTAACATTTATATAATAGCAGTATGGTCATATGAGATCTAGGAAAATGGATCTACAGTATATCCAGGAAGAAAACAAATAGTTCTCCAAAGAAGGTGCCAAGGCTCATATCTTACTGTTTATATCAGGTTTTAAAAGAAGTCAGAAGTCCGTGCATATGTGAGAGATATGAATAGCTGAGACAAGCAAAGGTACAGTCACTGCTATTTCCATTTTACAGGTGAAAAGCTGAGACTGAAAAACGGACTTGACCAAAATCACGGAGAGAGTAGGTGACAGGATAGAGCTGATAGCTCACCTGGCTGGATCCTAATCCAAGACAGTCCTAAAATTAGGGTGAAGCATTTCTGTAATAAATTGTGATATTAATATACATAGGTCTGAAAAGATCTAAAGTTATCAAAAAAATCACACACTTGCAACAAATACTGACTAATATGTGAACTTTCTCAATGAAAATGCCCCCTTCTCTCTCTTTCGGTTAACCCTAAAAAAAAATTTGTGGTTACCAGAAAAAAAGTATGCCTTCCAATTCACGTGTACCATAAACAAGTGTACTCTTTTGGTCTGCTTGACTTGGGATCAGTCTTTAGCGTTGGAAAACAAAGTTCTGAGTCACTGATCCCATCTTCTCCTTTACCTGGCATGGGCTGTCTTTCTACTAAATATTCTCCCCTTCCCGTCTCCTTGCTAGGGCGGCTCTTCCCCCCAGGGTACAGCCTTGTCTGTGGGTGTTGCGCAGTGTGCGCACAGCCTGGCAGATTTTCTCAGGAGTACAAGTATGTTTCTCATATGTACAAGTATGTAATGTGTATGTACAAATGCCGTGTAAGAGGCAAGCTCATCAACCCTGTTGCAGAGGGGAATACGTCTGCATCAAATTATGAAGTCTGCTTTGTGTCTGGGCTAAAATATCAATACTGTGGCTTCATTAGTTCTTACTTGCCCCAGGGCAGCCTGCTATGCTATTATATTCTCTGATAAGCCTTATTAGATCTCTTGTTCTGAAATCTTAGGATTTAAACTAGATATATTTGGTAATATATCTAGAAACAGCTACTCTCATCTGGGTATCATCAATACACATAACTCCATTGAAATTACATGACTTCAAGAAAATAAGCCATGTAGAAATGATCTTAACATCGTTATATAGAATACCTGCCAAAGGTACAGCAGACGGGCAGGGTTCTGCATCCATCACCTATGGTGATATTTTACATTTTAAGATACAGTGTGTGAAATCTTGATCACAGTGTAGTGACTGGCAAAGCTCCCACCATTTCAATGAGGTTAGGATTTCAGTCCATATGTGCACCAGCATGTAAAGCTAGTAATATTTATAACATCCATGGTAAACTATACTAGCTGATTTTTCATCCTGGAATATATTGCTTTGAAGGTTCTTGGTACTGAATATTGCTGTTAGAAAGGGGAAAGTGGCATGAATTACCCTCTTGATAAGATGGAAAAAAGCCTTTTCGTGACTATTGGTTCCTAATGTGAAAGCATTAGAACCCGCATGCAATTCTCTAACATGTGCCAGGCAGGAACTAAGAGCCCCCCTTGACACAGCAGTGAACTTCGGTATGTGCTGTCTTGCGGAAAGATGGGATTCAGTTTTATCCCTTCCTGAGATAAACAAATGTACACGGAGTGACGGAGCCAATGTCCCTTTTAATCTCAGGTGGAGGGACACTTGACTGAGTGTAGAAGAGTTTTTAGGGCTGCGGTAACATGGCACCAGTTGCCAGTGGCTCACATTGCTTTCACGGTAATAACAATTGAGGGGCAGGGCTACATGCGTATCTTGGCATGTGGTGCTCTTAGAAGTACCTCTACAGAGCAGCTGAGGGCTGGAGAAGTCAAGTTTCATCTTAATAGAACAGTATGAGAGCATTTGCTGTAGACAAGAGAGTGAGTCCATGCAACTGTTTCTGTGCAAGCTGGAGCTAAAGGACCGCCAGACAACCATGAACTGAGCTTCCTTTGCCTGTGTGGAAATATAAGATATTTTGTCATGTTTTGTTTATGTGGTAGGTTATATTTATTTGTTTATTGTGTTTTGGCATATTTTATATAAGTGACATTAATCTATATAATTTTAATTTATTTTTATATTTAAATACATTTAAGAAAGATATAGATATTTATATAAATATGAAATCTATATTTATTTTGTTAGTATTTTATAATTACTGCTACATTTCTTATTTATTTTTTTATACTTCTTATACATTGCAATGAAGCACAATACCAGACAGAAATACCAAATGAGCATCCTGCCCCTTGCTCAGAGCAGGCTCCTCACTGCCTCTCTCTGTGGCTGATGACTTTAGTTCTTTCCAGTCTCTGAAAGCTGATGCACGCCTGTCCCTAGCAAATGCTGTCGTTTTTTCACTTGAAAGCATACTGAAAGCAACCAAGTGCAACAGTGACTGTACTGAAAATTACAAATTTGGTATAGTCCTATTTTCTATCAGTTATTATGCTGATCTCTAAACGCTATATATAAATGAGCCATATCTAAGACAACTTGCAGGCCAACATATAATTATAACACCTTGAAAGGTAACTGTTGGTGTTTTTTCTTAATACTTGCATGTTCCTAACAGCAAAACAGCAGCTGTCTGATATTTCCTAGTGATTAATGACAAGACTTCTCCCCTCCCCCAATCTAATACTTATTTAATCAGTGATACTGACAGGGAGGACTTTCCCAGCAGTTAATTACCACATAAGTCTTGGCACACTTAGCTGAAAAGAAACAGCCTCTCCATCAGTCATTATTGCCTAAATATAGCCCAAATTGGTGCATTTTCAATTCTTGGGTAACACCTGCAGGCAATATTCCTTTAAAATGTGCATAATAGGACGTTTATATACATATAGAATAGCAGGCATATTTATGTGAATACTATCCCTCTGTGAAATCAGTTGAAGGATCTTGGGTGTACTGCCAATATAGGGAGGTAGAAGAGTGAAAGGAAAAACCGCATGCTGATCCATCAAGGAGTTTTCCCAGAAACCTTTTTGTTTGATGGAGTCTGGGGAAGATTGCTGCTTTCTACAGACTGAGATGCTAACGTGATAATCAAACATTTAGGGTTAGGTAACGCTGGGACAAATATTAAGTATTAAAAACAGGCAATGACATGAGCTCTGGGTAATTTTTTTGAATCAGTTTAAGAAAGTATTTTTCCCAGCAGTCCACTCATGGTATTTTGCTGACAGATAATACCCTCATAGTAGTCAGCCGGTGACACACGTGTTTCAATGGCTCCAGCTCGGATCTGGCCAACTTGGTCCATTTCCATTTATGTTAAGGTTAATCTAAGACACTTGGTTAGGCACTGGCAAGGCCAAGGCCCTAGCAGGCGCTCCCTCTGTATTTTTCTAAGGAAATGGTAACTTGTAGTGATGACACACAAAACCCAACAATTTTAACTGCTACTGCAACATGTGTCAGAGTTCTCATTATTCAGAGTGTACTTGAGTTTTGAAGGCTTCGAAGCCAAGGCCCTTGCTATGAGAAAGGAAGTTAGTTAATCAAATAATTCGCTGTGAATCTCAGCCAGTCAGGAGCGTCAGCAAATACTATCTTATATGCTTGCTTTTGTCTCAAGCTGAATACCAAAAGTTGAGGCACTAATTTCAACATCTTCTTCATTTTATATTAACTACAGGATCAAGCTCAGTTTTTACTTAGATCTTTGTTCTCAATGCTCCTGTTGTTCTACTCCTTAGCTTCAATGGGAGGGGAATTAAAGATTTCAATCAGAACTAGGTCAAGGAAAAATCTTACGTTTCTATTTGCCATTTGTCGAGGCCCAGAAGTTACTAATCTTCCCTTTTTTTTAACTGTTTTGCCAGGTGTTAATTCTCCATAAACTCCAATTTAAACAGCACTATTAGAGGTACTTTACCCTAGGCCTCTTATAGTACTTTTAAATATTTTATGCGGCTTCAGCAGTAAACCTAGCCAGAATCTACTAAACTTCATGGCTTCCCCTTAAATTTTCCAGTCACTCTTGTCCTTGGTATGCCTTTTTTTAAGAATGAAAATGACAGTACCTACAAAGGCATTGAAATCTACTGCTTTTTTGTCCCCCCCACTCCCCCAGTTTCTCTTACTTTAACTTTAAGGGAAATATCTAGCAAATGTCACTTCCAGGATCCTTCCCCAAAGACACAGCCAGAGCCATCTGTAGCACACAGGGAATGCTACAGACATTACGGATTCTATGACTGGCTACCTATTTTAAGCAAATTGTACCATTGTAACATCTAAAGAAACTAAAGTAATGTGGAACAAAAAGTCAGCAATGATAGGTGGCCTGGCCTCTGTAAATCCTCTGGCATGAACATGTACAGGCAGTTTCCCGCAGTTTTATAACAGTAGAAAAATTTTTGCTTTCAAAAACAACAGATCAGAGTTAATGAAGAACACTCTCCTTTGCTTGGAAGAAGAAAAAAGCGCAAGACTAAATTCTTCCTGCCCAGAGAGATTTGTCTCTCTTAGATAACACATGCACATTTCCTAACTGAGCAGCACTGCCTGTCCTTTGATCCTCAGCCGAGGGGACACCCTGGACTCACAGTCATCACCCACAGGACTGGCACTGAAGATTTGGTAGCTGCCCCCCGTCCCTCGGAGCTACTGCCGTGCTGACATGGCGGGACGCTGCTGGGCAGACTAGTGATACAAGTACTCTTACAACTAGCTCGCAAAGCTGGCATCGTGACTCATGAGAATAGTGTACACTCACGCTCTGAAGAATAACTAAATCAATTCAAGGACATTGGCTAAAAGTCTCTTACACATTCACTGGTTAATCTCTAGACCAGCAAAGTTAAGGCACTTCAAATTTTCCTCTGCAATATATAGGCTGAATCATTTTCCTACAGCAAAAACCCCCTTAATGTTCCAGAACAACCTCAAGCTGCTAAGAAAATGACTGATACTCTCTTCTTTTTACTGCTAAAAGCCTTTCGAATGCTAACAGTAGATGTCAATTAACTTGGGTATCAGAGAATTGTTTGTAGGCCATTTTATGCCAGACATCCTTGTTGCAGTTTCTTAAAATTTGTATACTATCTCTGCTTTACAAGTGTGTGCTTTTGAGGGGATCATTTTGAAGGAGTCAAAGATTTTTGAAGGACCATCTCTACCACTATATTGTGGTAGCCCACCTCAGTATAAATTTCACCTCAGTTGTTTCTCAAAACCAATCTCATGAGGAAAACTCAGTCGAATTGCTTATTTTAAATATATAGGTTATAATCCCCAGCATAGAGCATTGACTGTTACTTCCAAACTGGATGATAGATGTGGGAGAAGGACTACACAGATGATGACTGGTGCTGAAAATATTTTCTCTAGGCTCTTGAAGAGGATGCATGATAGACATCTAGCTAGACACCAGTGCAGGCTGCCTGGTATGGGAAGTATCCAGTATATAATAGCCAATTTTCACTTGTATGTTGTTTTTCTATTAGAAAATAAAAATTCCAACTTTAGGGCAAAGAAAGCACCAGAGCTATTCTTAAAAGCTGGCTGTCAATGGGCTTTTGATGCAAATGAATACATATAGTTTATCTCTTCTTATCTCAAAAGAATTATTGAAGCAGATTTCAACTCTGTAAATGAAATCGGCATATTTGCATATCCTTTTGCTGTATTATTAAAAGGCTGCACATAAAATTATGCATATTACCGGTGTCTGAAGACTTAAGAATCCTGATTGGCTTTCCTCACGGTAAAAAAAAAAAAAAAAGCTTGATGTTAGCAAGCCTTCTGTCTAACAGCTTTTAAATCAATAATAAAGAAATATACAGGTAAAAATATCTAATAACGTCTACAAATTTTATGGGTGTACCCTGCAGTATGTGAATGTTGGGTTACAATTTACAATGATCCTACTTTGCAGTATGTGTGAGTATTGAAATTTTCATTTGAAACAATGGATTTCATAACAAACGAGTATAGAGCTTAATACTGGTATTTATTTATTGCATTGATTTTCAGAGCTCCTTTCAAAGTGAAGTGATCACTTAAATTCAAGCATAAAATGAATGAACATGCTGAAACAGGTACCACTGAATTGCTGTTCATTCCTGAAATGCTGGAACTGGTGAATCAACAGATATAAGACCCACAAAGTGATTGGTAACTCCCGTAATGCCTCATTCCCTTTGCTTGTCAGGAAATTAAACTTTCCAGGGCAAACTTTTTCACTGAGTTTGGTGTGGCAAGTACATTTTAAGAGTCAGTTCTGATCTAAGAAATAACCCCAAGTCTTCTCGGATATTTTGGTACAAGAGCCCTACTGAAATACAATTCATTCACTGGCAGTTGAGATAAATGAACAAACCTATTCCCTGTCACGTATTTCACATATTTTGAACTCTAGAGGACCGTGCAGACAGATCAAGCTAAGCAACAGGAAGAGCAGCTCCAATCCTTGTCATGTCTTGAGAGGGATTTATAGCACTAATATATCAGTTCCACAGGCACTGAAGCTGATGGTCCTCTGTTCTTGGCCTTCTCTCCTGGCAGTGGTCTTCGTAATCCCGTAAGGGAAGGGCTCCTCTCCCTTAAAGGGATCTCGGTAAGGAGATCAGATGACATAATTCTTTAGAAACTTGAAGGATCAGGCCTTTTGACTTACAGAGTATACCTGGGATATTACCGTCAGTTGGTTCACATCTTTTAAGATGGGGCGTTTGGGTACAAATAATTCTCTATGCTTTTAAATCACTTTGCAGAAATTTCTCATTACATATGGTGTATTAATTTTCCAAGATGTATGCATCTGCAAATGAAAGAGGAAGCTTTTGCAATTGGACATCCTGTTTTATAAAATTGACATGGCTTGTTAAAATATTTAAATTAAAAAAAAATCTTTCCATTAAAACAGAACCAAGTCAATTTACTTACATTTTGAGGGGTCAGATATCAACAGAAATTAATTGTGCTTAGGTTAGGTTAGGTTTTCATTAGTAATCACTTAATTGATATTCATTGCTCATTACAGTTAAGCAATTTCAGGCTAACTGTGCAAATACTGAATTTAGTGTGCTCTTGTAAAAGCTGAATTGATCACAAATATGTAAGGTCTTTCCAACCACACGGAAGATATTTGCTCTATAGTTCATACTCAGGAGAACTACTTGTAAAAGCTGATCATCCTGGGGGGCAATTTTGCCAGCCTAGGTGTTTATATGCTTGAAAGAGCTGTGCTGTATGAAGTGAGATAGAATACAGAGGTCAGAAATCACATTAGTAATGGAACTAATCCTGATTAAAACTAATTTTATCTAGAATAACAGTATTTATGGAGATACCCAGGAAAAATGTTGGAGCTATACTATGATTGCAGCTATAGGAGCTGAATACAGAACTGACTGTTACTTGGTTTATTTCATTTTATGTTGTATTCTGTAAAGATCTACCATCCACTGCTGTTTTTTACATTTGGTCAGAGATAAAACTGACTTGGCCCCTTTTTAGTCTATCTTTTTCTGGCATTACATATGCTATTAACAGTTCTTTTTCGGATTCCCAGGTCTCTTTCTATAAAAACAAAGTAAACGAGCTTCCAAGTCTCCAGTTCTTGTTAGCTATAGCTGTGTTGAATCCTTTATCAAATAATATTTTGTATTTCCGCATTCATGATCCTAGCAAATTTCAATGTGCATTGATAATACATATCATTCAATACTGGCATTATGAAGTATTATTACACCCACCGTGATGTCGTATAAACGGTTTGTTTAGTGTCCCAGCGACAGTATGATATACAGTGAGTAGGAAATTAGGGATTCTGGGTCCCGGATTCTTGGCAGTAGCTTCCCTACAGACCTTGGCCAGTCCTCTCAGAGAAGAGATGCTAAAACAAGCCTAGAAAACACAGCCTGTGAGCAAAGAGAAAAAAAACAGAGATTGTAGAAGGGAGGCATGAAACCAAGTTCAGAAACATGAGAGGGAATTGAAAGGAGGGAGTAATCTCTTCAGCGTAGTGAATGAAATGAAAAAAGAATGAGTTTGTGTAAGAGGATTCATATATAATATTTTGCATCAACATTAGGTGGGCTGAGTGGCTCTTGGGCCTCAGAGCAAGAGGAAAGCTTGGTACTGACGGAGGTTCGTACTTTCTGGACCAAACCCCAAGTAAGAAGAACTGTTCCTGACTCTCCCAAATGTCTGCCCGAAGGATAAATGAGCACATCTATTCTGGTCAGCAGAACTCATTGAATATTTATATGCAAGTTTTCATTTAAGTGAAATATTTCAGACATTTACTAGAACTGAAGCATATGGATCTTTGAAAATACGAGTCAATAATTTATATATTCTGCAGTTAAGAAAAGCTTGTTTAAAAAATATAAATAGACACAAACCCAATAATAATCATATATTTTTGAAACACTATAGTCTAATTGTTAGAGCCGTGTTGGGTAACTGGCATCTTTTCTTCCACTTGTCTCTGGGATATTGTACAGCACTGGCTATCTCTATTTCCCTGCCAGCTATGAGCTTATGAAGCTTTCAGAACATTTAGTCTGAAATTCTCAGTCCTGCTGTTCTGCAGGGAGATCTGCACACCCAGGAGATGAGTAACAGGAGGAAGGATGGTCTCGCGATTACTGTTATCATAGGAGACGTGGATTTGTTTCTGTGCAACCTTAGAGAAATCACGTTCAGCATGCCTGTATTTGGTGATACAACGTCCTGCAGAAATCCGAGAGCTACTGCTGAACCGGCTGGCTCCGAGACATGTCACGTCTCAGTCCTTCTACTCGCACCGGGGCTGCTGTACTGTACCACGCAGATCTAGCCATTTCCTTGGAGCGAGCTCCAGTATCTCCAGTTGCATCGGTCTGCAACCTAAAGTTGTCTTTTTTCTTCCTGTGCCTTAGCTCTCCAAAACTAAATTGGGAACAACAGCACTTCAAAGTGGTCTGCTATGAATGTGTGCATGCATGGTCAGCAGCAGTAAAATACTATAGCATGTAAACACCCCAGAGACAAGAAATGTACTTTTAAAACAAACAAGCAAACAAAAAAGAGTAACAGGTAGCAGCAACTCCTTTGCTTAACTTGTTTAACATCTGAGAAACAGAGGCTTAGGAAGGGACAACTAGACATGTAATTCTCCCCTGTACTGGTAAAAATATAACATTTAGTTAGGCAAATGTTGCTTTTAAAACTTGCATCTGTAGAATATTTAATTAAAAACATGTATAGCGGTTCCACCAAATGTCCTAGTGAGCACATATTTTTGTTAAAATATTGGTATCAAACTTCTGTTGGAGTTCTGAGTATTTAAGAAAAATCACAGGGCAGGCAAGATTCCTTTCACACAGTGAAAAAAAGAAACCACTGGAGACTTTAACTGCAGTAACATACTAAAGGAATAAATTCTACAAGAAAATAAAACCCTGAAACTGAATTCTGAACTAGAAATCTGGATAGAAATATGAAATAGCTCCTCTTATAACCTCTTCCTAGTTTGCCAGAGCCAATGAGAATAGTGTTTGGTTTTCATTTGAGCTGGAGAAAAGTCTCTAAGCTTGATGTTTATGAAGCTTAATATGAAGCCAAATTTGTGAAGGCTGGCTTCCAGTTTGAGTTCTTTTGGTAACGACAAGCCACGTCGAGCCACGGGAGCATGCAACAACCAGGCAGAAGACAAGGTTTAAATCCAATTTGGTACAGACTTCACTGACTGCAGTTAGGGTTTAGCCTGAGGCAGAAGACCTAAAAGACTAACCAGAAAGAAAGTGCTAGGGACCTCCTCACGTAGATTTAATTTAGTGTACAATCAGAGTGATACCAGGGCAACAGATCAGACAAAATCCCTAAATCAGACAGACTGAGAGAACATCTGGTAACGGCCTTCAGGGAATGAGCTAAATGACTCACTGGGACAGCATACCTTTACAGGTATTTAGTGGGCCAGGCAGCTGTAGGGAGGATGCAAGGTTTCTTATTTACGAGCAGAAGCAAGATCTGTACCCATAAATCACTGTACGAGACATGTAGCTCTAAAGTACGTTTTAACAAGCACAATTAAGAAAAACTACCCAGAAGCACAGAACTCGGCGCTATGTAATTTAACACAAAGCTCTGCTGTGATTTAAGAGTCTCTGCCACTGTTGCCTTAATAATCCCTAAATCACATGCTGCCATAAAAAAGCCCGCTCCCACCCCCCAATATATAGATCTCTGTTGAACACAAAGGTTATTTAACTGTTTTGTGCCAAGTGGGGCTTGTAAAGCCAACCAAGCAGCAGAAGAGATTTAACGGGACTCTGTGAAGGACCAGTGCAATGGGGAAACCTCATCTTCTACATCCTACTTTGACTCCCTGTTTCCACACTATGTTCTTGTCCCAGCTGACCTTCTATTCTAGCCACTGACCCCATGAAATGTGGACAGACAAGAACATTTATGGTCAGAAAACATTTAAAATTGATAAATACACCAGAAAAGTTTTATTTCTCAATTTTTTGGCCTGTAGGCAATGAGCATCAGATTATTCAGAATAGTGTTATGATGTTTGCACAGTGCTAATGAAAAATTAGCAAAGACCTGAATCCTTGAAATCAGCTATTTGCATAGGAATGACTTTCAGCCACAAGTTTAAAAGTCTACGTGAAAAGGAGTTGCCAGCAAGCAAGCTTTACAGGAGAATAGCTTGGAAGCAAGTTAACATTAAAAGGAAGAATAGATGATGTGTCAAGAGAGCTATTATGGATTACAGTTGAAGTGCTAAACTCTAGTAACTAAAATAAAGACAAAATCTTTTCTTCAGTCTTTGTTATACAGTGGACCAACGAGCTGCACACTGATATGGTGATCACTACACATCATGAATTGTTTCTGAAAATGAAAAAAAAACATCACAAAGCATAGATCACTTAATATTATACACTAAAAAGTTTTAAAATACAGTTGAAAATATGCATTCAGCCCTGAGACTTGGCTGATCATTGATTGATTTCAGAGTTTGGCAATTAGAGGTGCTGAAGGACTTTTCTATAGAGGACAGGTGGTTTGAGGTTCTTCCCGCAACAGGAGAACCAGCTGAGAGGTGCTACGTCTGAGATAAGCTGACACTTAGCTAGCTTTTAAAGATAGATTTAACATGATATATTTAAAATAGAAAATGAAACTTTCTGTGAATATCAGTTTCCTCGTGGTTTCTCTTCTCCCTTCCTGTGATAGCTAGTGAAGAGTGACAGTAACAGAGCAAGTAGGGAGGATACTTCTTTAGCCCAAATATTTGAGGTCCAGGAATGAGTAGACACTAATGACTGGTGATGAACCTTACAAATACACCTTCCTCTATTTTCTTATAATTTATTATAAGTAAAATTATATTCAGAGACATTTTTTTTTTCCACACAGCTGGAACTACCAGTCAGACGGTGCAGCACAGGACACAAATATACACTTCCTTATGCCAGTTTTAGAAAACAAGGAAGAAAACTTGTGAGAAACTGAGCAGAAAGACCATTCTTTGGGCCATCAGCATCTCTACAATACAATCCTGCTTCTTGATTAAGAAAATATCAAGTAGATGTTGCACACTTTAAATCAATTACGTTATAAGGCTTGTCCCTTAATTGTTAACTCTGAAAACTGTGACTCCTTAGCAAGTATCTTCAGTGAGTATCTTCAGGGACTAGGACCACATCTTTGGACAGTTAAGACCTAATAAAAAATGAACATACTGTAATGGTGATTAAAAGTGAATGGAAATAAATTGCTGATATATAGTGTAAATAGATTATTTATCTGAGTGTGCTAGTTCACATCCTAGGACATCCAAAGATACACAAAAAATGTAACACAAACAGAAGTCAAGTCCTACGTGCACAGTCAAGCCATATTTACAAGATAAAAGACCAACATGGAAGCACTGACTGTAAAAAAGCTGATCCTGGTAGATAACCATCACAGTGTGATGCTGAGGCCAAATGGAATTAATGTGATCTTTGAACATGTAAGTAGAGAAGTACTGATTAGGAGGAAATATTATTTCTCTATTTGATACTGGTAAGACCTGTACTGGAAAATTACAATTCAAAAGGCTTTTGGTAAATTGTACGGAGAGACGCAGGAATGCTCTGAAGACTGGAGAATGTATAGGCACCAGGAACTTAGTCTAGTTTACCAGTGAGAAGCTGAAGGGGAAAGAGGACAACTGTATATAAGGACCAGTGTGGAGCACATAACTCTGATAATGGTATCTTCAGTCTGCAAACAAAGCTTTAACAAAGGCTCGGTGGTTAGATATGGATGCCAGGTACATTCAGGCTAAAAATAGGATTCACAGTGTTAACAGCAGGCGTTATTAGATCTTGCAACAATTTAATCAAACTTGTGAAGAATTCTATCAATGGTAATTTGAAAATCAAAAGTAGATGTTTTTCTTAGAATTCCAGTTCAAACAAGAATAAGTTCATAGATGTTTAACACAGCTAGATAATAATAGCACAGAGGTTTCTCTCGGCCTTGTAGTCCATGACCTTATTAACTAGCTGGCACATGTAGTTAATGACACTCGGGTATCCCTGCGGAGGGGTGCAGTTCACATCTGTTTTGGCTGCTATGCTTACCTCTCTTTTCTGCACTTGTACAAACAGAGGGATTATCTGTTATTTACCCCTCAAAGAAGCAAGTGCTGCTGAATCAGAGCATTCTTCGCCTTCCTACCACCGTATTGCTTCTGAATTTCAGAGCACTGAAAGAGGACGATGAGGGAAGACGAGGGACACCTTCCACCAGCCACGACATTCGTAAAGTGTTGATCCGTCCAACTGCAGTCTCTGGAGAAAATGTTCTTCAGCTTATTTACAACCACATTGATATATGCAACGGCTTTGTTGTCTCAGGTTGGGCTTTGGGATGTTCAGCTGAGCATATTAATTTCCAGATTCTGTTTAACTAACGTACAGATACTTTCAGTTAATTTTCCTCTTTCACTGACTATGTTTGACTTCTTTTGCACATACAGAGTTAGTACATGAAATAGCAATACCACAGCCAGACATTTATTTTTCAGACTCCTGTACCTGCCCCAGAAAACAGAAAAATCCCAATGAATTTTCTGTTACAAAGCAGGCTCTTAAATGAAAATGAATAGTTTCAGATAAAAAGCTTAACAAAAGCTCCCTCCTGCCCTGGCTCCCACATAACGAACTGGGGTCATTCTAAAGAAAAGAACAGAAATTCTGGGACTAACAGAGCAGAGTGTGAAGTGTTTTTAATATCATGGCAGATGAAATTATTGTGTGTTTCTTTTTGTTATTATTATTAAACATTGAGGTACCCAGGAGGGAAAATCAATACAATGCGCCATCTTCAAAACAATACTTATGTACTTATAATTAAGGATTCACAGCCCATGTTTTATTAGGCAGGATAAATGTGAATGGGAAGATAAAGATGTGGGGGAAGGAGATGTAGCTTACTGAAAATGATCTACTGCTTTATGCCTTACATTGTTGAAATGACCGGCATTAGAATAGGTGTATTTTGCATTCCAGTTTGTGTACTGGGGGGAGCTCTCTGGCCATTCTGGATCTAACATGTTGCTTTGTTTCTTTGCTTGCTCTACTAAATAATAGTTTGATCACTACAGGAGAACTATTACGGGTAACAATGCACTTAGACTACTAAGGGCAATAATGCACATACACTACTGTTTGATTTCTTCAGTGATACCATTGAACATTGCCTGTTTGGCATAGCTGTGATTTGTTTTGGTTCATTACTAGCCTATTTAGAATTATAGAAAAATAAGTAGGTCTTCTCTCTAATTGCAAATAAAATATTTCCATTGTAATGGTGGAAGTTCAATGACTTTGTTACCCTAACTCTTTACATATCATTGCGTACTTTATTGCTTATCCCATCTAACAGTACAGCTGCAAGTCTCCTGGCCTTTGATCTTTCTTTCTTTTTCCTTTCTTTCTTTCAGAGAGGCATTATAAGCTTATTTAGGCTAACGAGGAGATCACACATCTAGTAAATCTGCACAGCGAATAAAAATAAATACATCTCAATAATACAGACATACTTCAAACATCACTGAAATTCCACGGTAAAGAATATTGCAGTCAGAGGAAGGGCTCTTATTGATTTCATTGATTTTGAGTCCTGGCTTCTCCTGAAATCGGCAAGCTGAGTAAAACCGTGTCCCAGTTCATCACTAGGTTCTCACTGCATGCACTTAGAGCAAATTCTGTAGTTCGGCAAAACTGCCCTTTTTTAAAAGAATTGAATTACGGTTTGGTTACTACTACATATCATACACCAGTAACGGTCATTTCTAATGCTTTGTTTACAACAGGAAAAAAGTATCTTTACAAAGTGTCAACTAACGTGGGATACCCACAATTGTGTAAAACCTTGTGTCTGGGATATAGGTGTTTTTATATCAGCTCAGCTATCCAAGATGAAAGTTTGCTGATACACTTCCACTCTAATGCAAATGCACTCTGAGGCTTCCTTGCTGTTCATATTCCTAATGTTGTTTATCAGGGAAAAACTGATAAACCAGGACAATAAGTCCTCCTGTGAATTTTATGCAAAATCTTTATGCTGTAAACAGAGACCGTCATTACATTAGGAATCATTTAACATTATATTTGTTTGGTAAGTGATCAGCAGTGTTAGCCACCAATTTGATATATAGCACGTAGAGCAATATCTAATTTTAAAAACACAATGGCAACACAGGCCACCCTCATGATGAGTGAAACAGATCTTTTCTAGTTTGCAAGTATGTTTTCTATCTAACACAAATATACAATGTTTGCATAGCCAACAATAAGATAATACATCCTCCTGTTTTCACTGAAAAAAAGAGAATAACTAGTTGTTACTGTCAAATTTTCCTCCGTGCGGTTACTGTGCACTGACCCAACGGTATTTGCAAAGGTGTGGAAAGCAGCAAACTGCTTACTTCAGTTCACCTTTTGCCATATGAATAAGCAGGGACTTCACCAGCCGGCGAGTCCCCCTCGCCTGCCCAGCCCCGCCAGCTCCCTGCTGGAGCCCTGGCCCAGGGGCAGCGCGGGTGCAGCCAGCCCCACAGCCCTGCCCCGGCCCGCGGGGCGCCCGGCATGCGGAGCACACCCCACCGACCTCCTCGCCTCGCACTGACTTCGGAAAAGGCACCTGAGCAGAACCAACAGTAGTTCGTCGGCAGCCAGGTAGTCACTTTTGCACTTGGAGGCAACCAAAGTGGATCTCAATCATCTCTGCACTTGTCTGGTCAAATTTGCCAGCTCTTTAGGCGGCTGTTTGATCTCCACGCATGACAAACATGCCAGTCAGGTGGGGGTGTTCCCATTTTTGTTAATCCGTGGAAAGGAAATTATTTCCCTGATGCACCAGCACTTATACATAAGACTTACACGTACAACAAGACAGTGTTAGCTGTGCTATAGTGAAAGCTGAAAAGCTTCAGGCTGTTTCTCCAGGTGTTTGAAAATCTGCATGTTTAGTGAGTTTGCCCTCAAATCTGATGAATTTCATGGGGCACAGGGAGGTGTCTGTGCTCCGCGCTGGACCTCCTTTGAGCCAGGGAGGAGGAAACACTTTGTCCCCCTGGCTCCTTCCGTGTCACAGGCTTCCTTAAGCTGAGAGTGACTGACCTTACCTCTTCATCCTTGCGGCAGGGATGTGGGGATCAAACCGGGGCCCTGATCGCATCCCATATGGTCTCAGTGTACACACCAGCTGATGCCTGGCACCCTCTCTCCTCTTGAGGAAAAGACATCTGTGATCCTCTCACAAGCCCTGTTTGCTACTCTCTACTGCAGGCTCCGCAGAGTCATCCTACTCCGCGCTTAATGCATGCAGGAAGAAGGAAGGAAAACTCAGGGATCACACAAAGTCTTTCACTTTGTCACATCCATACTTGCTCTCTTTTAAAAATCTTTCAAAAATACCTTTTTGTGGAAGCTCTGCAATTTTAATCCAGCAATGACTATAAAACCATTTCAAAACAACAGCACTTGCAGTATTTTCCCAGTGTCAACTGATCATCAGATAGGGCAGTCTTGGAAGACTAAGGCTCGATACAGACATGAGAGCTTTACATTTATATTTGAGAAAAACTCATTTAGAGGTTTGTATTCTAATGCCTCGTTTTTAAAAACATTACTTCAATGCAAAATGTACTTAGATTATTTATTTGTATGCATGAGATCAACTATAATGGAATAGTATCGCTAATATAATTACAATGGCCTGTCTCCAGAGGAGGAGATATTATGCAACATACTCTCTGCTCTATATATTCTGAGCACAGGTACCAAAAAGTAAATGAGCAAAATTATTATTTCATCTGATGGGGAGTTTTGACAGACTTATTCCTACTCTAAATTTCTTCCAGAGAAACAGAAAGGTGGAGAGGTTTTCCAATTATACCTGAAAGTAGTTAGATTTGGAAAAGAGGAAGAGAACACAGGACAGAGGAGAGATTTCTCAATTGATGGGTTGATATAAAAGAAGGTTTAAGACTAGAAATAAGATGACTTCACAGATATGTAAAGCACGTAATCACACTTAAACTGCAATAATGAAAGAATTAAACTCCACAGATCTGGGAACCTGTCCTCTAACTGAAGCAAAAAAGAGCAGAAGTTTCCATTGTCATGAAGCTGATCTAGGTTTGGCTGCTGACCTCTTTTCATTCTCTCCTTGTTAGACTACTAAATACCAGGAAGTTATAACTATACTAAAATGAAGTATTGGATCAAAATCATTTTTCAAAAGTACTTTTTATAGTTGAGGAGGATATTTGATCATTTTGCAGAAATGTTCTATTTCTTTAGGAATTCAGCTTTTAAGAAAGGCCAGAAAAAAAGCACAGAGGTTACGCAATGTTATAATGTGGTGCTCATTCACAGTAATTGGAGATTTCTGAAAAGGAGAGATAATTTGTCTAAACCTACAGACTCAGTAATACGCCTGAAATTTCAGCTAAGACTTGAGAGGATCTTAAGAGGACTAGCTAGGTGTATGCATGAATTCATACCCAAGTGATTTCCAATAATTTTATTAGCTCCTGTTTAAATCCTATTCCAAGAGTCCGAAAGGAAATTTTAAATGCAATATTTTTTTAAATAAACATTTTTTAAAATTTACAAAGTAGAGACACAGATATAGAAGAGAAAATTGAAACAACTTTCTTGGGTACAAAGTAAACTAGTATTTCTGGCTGCAATAAGAAGAACGTATATTTCAAAAATGAATCAAACAAAATTAGATAGCCAGTCTGGGTATACAGACTGGTAATAGACTGAAGCAAGCTTGGGCTGTGAGTCATAGGTACATATAGCCCTTTCATCTGTATTCTAACACCTCATGCACTACCCCAGTTTACCATGTTTCATTAAGATAAACTGATATTTGTTCTAGAGATTTTACTATGAGACAATAAATAAAAGAACAAAGAGAACCTCGTATCATTCAGGTTACTTATAGATGAGCCCTGAGTGGCTACTTTATAATTTCACAGCCATAGGGTTGGTTTAAAGTTTCATCAAAATAGCACTTTCTTGAAGATGCGTTGGCAAAATATAATTCCAGAGTCCATACTCTGCTTTGTCAAATACCTTTGTAACATTCATCTAGATTACAGCAGTGATGTCAAGTGAGGTTGTAATAGCACTGAAATGAAAAGGGGAAGCCCATAAATCACTCAATCTGTACCTTCAAATTATCTATCTCCTTGCTAATTTCAAGGTGACAGTTACCATCTGGTATAGAAGCACAAAGGTTTGTCAGTTAACATAAGCAGGCTTTTTCAAGTATTTTAACTTTAAAAATATGATTTCAACTAAAATTGAGGTTTAGGGCTATTCAGACTGTGGGTTTGGCATTGTGATAACGGAGAGACTGTACCATCAGCACCATCATTTTTAAGCTACTGACCCTTCTGGGCCTCTTTTTCCCTTACTGCTGGGATTCAAACATCAATCCAAATAACGCAGGAAATGCTTATGAAAAAGACTGAAAAACTTTAGAGGACTTGGGAATATGCGTCTTTGGCCCCCAAAGAACAAGTAGAGGTCTAATCTCCTAAAAGGATAGTGAGGTGGTCACCATCCACCTGCTTTTCCAGGAAGAGACTGAAATGCGGGAAGAAGCCCAAAGACAGAATCATGTTGGACATTTCAGTTGTGAAAAAGACTCTAATGGAGCAAAATCTGTGGGATGACTAGAAAATTGAAGAAGCAGAAAATGTGTTTGGTGCTAAATGCATTAAAGTTAGGAGAATCCCCAGGGGAATGTGATTCTAAGAACCAATACACTGCATCCTAATTAACTCCTAACTGACCTTTCTGGTTATTTGGTGCCCAGAATTAAATACAATATTACATTTCATCCTGCTCTGTCACATGTTGTCTTTCCATATCCTGCCCCAAATTGCATTTGTCTTTCATGCTGCCATATCAATTACAAACGCAAATCTAATTTGCTGCTTGCCTTCTCCAGCAGGTCTCTCCCAGCATTAGTACCTTCCAGTTCCTCACTGCTGTTTAATCTGTTTATTATGGATGATTTTTTCCTCTGCGTTTTTTAGGTTGATGATTCACAAACATCATTCAGGAGGCAGAGATTCAAAACCAGAAAAGCCGAAAATTAAAACAGACTTCCTCATATCCCCAAGAAGTTCAGAATAATTGTCCTGAATGAAGTCGTTCTGTCTTCAGAGCAACTGGGTTTTTGTTTCTTTCTTTCTTTCTTTCTAAAAGGAGGAGCACTAAGAATAACTGTGCACAGAGCAGAAAATTGGGGAAAACTTTGACCTCCATAGCATCTCTGCTTCCCTCTGTGGGGCTACTTTTGCACTGGCTTTAGCAGGAGACTCATTCCCATACATACACTCTGCTTTCATTCATTTGAGGAGAGCTCCGGTGCTCTGGGAGTTGCCAAGCCTTGGACTGCATCGGGCCAGAACTACAGTTCTACTCTCTGCATGTAGGTGCAGGACCGACGTCATTCTCTGGCCACTTGTGGACATGGGAGATTCCCTGTCAAGGGACCCACCTGCTTCATGCCGAAGGCAGTGCACGAGCAGCCACCTTTACGCTGTGCGGCAAAAGCAGGTCCTCTCCGGACACAGCTGCGCCGGGCCCTGTGAATAGCCCATTCTCTGATTTTATGTTCTACTATTGTTTGCCTTCTTTATCTCCCTCATAGACCTTGTCTCCTTCGTTTTACATCTCTAGGAATTTTCTACGATATGATAAGGGCTTCATATCAGAGGAAGGGTCATTATTGATCTCATTTACTTTGATCAGTTTAGTGAAGGGAGACACTGACCTTACATCAATAATTAATGGTTCTGAGGCATAGCCAAAAACACCTTTGCAAATATTTTATGGTCTAACAGAAGTTTCGGAGACCACTCCATTGCCTTTGCTACTGCATATAAACGCAGTACTGAAGCCTCTACACCCCTGTATTAGTAAGTTTAATTTTGTACTCCACAGTTAATTTGATATAGCCAACGCTTGCTCCCCAGGTTTCCTTAAAACATCAAATATTAAAAATATGTATGTTCATGGAAAAAACAGGGTCATTTCATAGCTAAATAGGGAAAACACAGGTTTACACAAGCACATACATGGCTGAGCTGATTTAAAGTTTCCCGTCTGCGCATTTCCATGACAATGAGGCTACATAAATACATTCCAAACTGAACGGTTAGCAATGATAAAAGTGGGCAAAATATCAATACCATCTGCTCTCTCCCAATGCTCGAAAAGAGTGAAAACCTAAAATTAACCAAAGAAAATAAGCTGCTAAATAACCTCTCTCCCCCTCCCAAATCTTACAGGCCTGTACATATCAGCAAAGAATTTGACCTTTAGTTCTTCATTGTTCCATATTGTAATATTGATATTTCAAATGTTTCCATAACTTTAAATCAAACTATTGTGCTAGCACAGTTAAAAGGACTGTAACTTAATAAACACACAGTAAAATTCTGCCACTGTTAGTAGTCTCCAGTACTGAGACTGCTGTAACTGAGGAGAATAAACTACCTCACTGTCAACAATTTCTCAAGTTTTTTTAGCCCGAATTTCGCATATCCACTTTCACTTTTTCCTGTCTAAAGTTAGCTACTCTATGCTGACAAAATTCCCATAAATGTCAGCAGAGGAGCAGAAACAATGTATGTGTGTTATTTTAAAAATAATGTTATTAAATGGCATTAAAATAAAAATTACTTCTGGTTCAAAAACCGGATTTTTCAATTATTTGTTCGTATTTTGAATCATGGATGTTGATTCCTTACTTTCAATCACCAAAAGGAAAAAGCCCAACCAAAGAAACCCCAAGTCTTTAAGCCTTGTCCTACAAGGAGATCTATGTAGATCTCAGTGCGATTTAGTTTCTTTGTGTATCTTATGCATTTTATGTTGTCTGAAATCCTGCCGCAAAGAGCCATTGGCACAAGCAGATAATGCCCTGAGACCACTCGTATTCAGAAAGGAATATATTACAGCGGCTTGGTTGGATTTTGCATGGAGAATCCCGACACCAAGAGTTACGAAGCTTCTGCCACTGGTTCCTCTGATGCTGTTGCACCTATAAACTATGGATATGGTTTGGATTTTAATATCCCCCCAAAAAAGCAGCGGATCAACACTGAAGGAAAAATTAAAAACCCCAATTCATTAGAAATACTACAGTTGCTGGTATTTCTTTCTGATGCTGGCAGGGAGTGTTTTGTCTTTCTACACACCCAGAGTGAAAAAAAATCCCTAATCCTGAAACAGCTCACCCTGACCCCATCCCCTGGCAGCAAGGTTGCTTACAAATAACAAAATCTATGAGATACCTGCTCACCAAGATTCTCAGTACTTGGGAAAGGATTTTTCTGGGACAGGCAGGTCAGGGGGGTCCAGGCAGCTTTTGTGTCTTTTCACAGCACCAAAAAACGAAGATCGTGTCAAAGAGCTAACTTCCAGTGTGCTGCTAGTCAGACTCGGGGGACGGACAGGAGCAAGGCTGAGCCTCAGGAATTAAAGACATAGGGAAATGGATGTAAGACTTGGATCAAAGGTCAAACCAATCAAAAGAAAATGGTAAGAGTGGAACCGGAGATTTTGGAAAAAGTGACAGAGTTAATCTATGACCAGAAACTAGAATTTCCTCTCATTTTTGCAGACACACTTACGTGATTTACACAGTAAGAGCCTGAACACATACAGCTATGTGTGAATTTTATTTATATAAATTATCTCACTGATGGCAATGGAGTTATTCATATGAGGAATATATGCTTAGTTCTAAAGTCTGAGCCAGCAGGCAGTGAATAGTTTCTAGTTACTGGCCGAGCTAGCACTATAACCCCACTGTTCAGTAGGAGCCTGGTAAAGATACTTGTTACCAGGAGCTTTATCCCCTTCGTTTTCAATATATAAATCTACTGTTAATGCTCCTGATGGTAATCAAGTAGTACTCCTCTTGCTGCTACATTTACAAAGTAAGAAGAACAGATAATTATACATAAAAAATACCTTTATTTGAGAATTGTTAATAAATTTAATATGGAGAGAGATTTTGAAGCCTCAGTGAAAATGAAAAGCTAATACCATTAAATGGCTGAGGGTGATTATTTTTGCAAAGAATGTGGATTATGCTAGTTCTCAGTATAAAAATAAAGAGAATAAAACCATGGTTATAATTTCATCTTGGCAATATAAATAGGATAGACAGATGCTTGATATTGTACAGTAATTATAGATGGCTGAACTGAGAATAAACCTTTTTTGTAGATAATGGTTTCTGATTTTGAAGGACATTTTTAAATCTATGGTTAGGATTTTGTCTTCCTGCCAAGGACATGAGTTAAATATTTAGTATAAAGCATAGTGGTGGTTTCTGAGCTTGACTTTTAATTATAATATGCAAGCAGGCTGATAAGTCATGGGTCAAACAACATGACATGCACTGAATTGAAAGAGATAGGGGTGGGGGTGTAATGAGATTATAAATTTATCTGATAATCAGAATCGTGTAATGTAACTAAAAGGGAAAACAACCACGGCATCTTTTCGAGTATTCTGTGCTGCGAAAGGACAAAAATGAAGGAAAAGACCCTTGACACATTCCTGAAACTCAAAGCTGTCTAGCGTGGTATCTTTGTGAAGCTGTAGGCTCTGCAACTGATGTGCCATAGCTCTCTTAGCAGCTGCAAGAAAAAAGGAAACGTAGTACTACGGGAAAATGAGAGGAAGAGACAGAATGGCGTTGATGTGATCAGCTTTAAGGGCATTTCACCTGAAAGAACACCTAAGGCAACAGAAGCAGAAGGGGCAATAAATAATTCATCAAGAAAATTATATTTCAAAACAATGAGGTTGTCTTTCCCTTTCCCCTCTCAATGAAAACCACTTTCAAGAACTTTCTGTAGAAAGAGATGCAGAAACTTCTGCTGAGAAACACTCTCATCCGATTATATTTGGTGAAACAATGCAATCCTCCTCATGCAGAAAGCTGCCCACTGAAAGGACAGGAGTCTAGAATAAATCTAGCTTCATGAGGAATTAAGGCGTCGGACGCAACCCGATGTTCTCAGGCCAGACCTCAGCTGGTAGAAATTGTCGTAAGTTGTCTGTCGTCAGTGGGGCTCTGAGCAGTTACACCGGGGAGCGGTTGTCCCTGGAGAGTTGTGAAAAGTTTTGTTAAAGTCAAGTTAATGAACACGTAGGTTCAGCACACGGCAGCCTGACACGCAGGAGAAGGGGAAGCATGTTTATCAGCTTGTTGGCTGCACTGGGAGTGAAAAGCACGGCATTTTCAATCACTGGAGACTGCGTGTAGCAGATAAGTCTGTACTGTATGGAGAGCTGGAGAAAGCGTGTGAAGGATTTTAAATAGGACACAGAAAAACTTAATTTAAAAGACAAAAATAACTTCAGTTAAAAAAGGAATGGCTGGATCCTTATCAGGTTTTACACCGATTTAAACACAACTTAGGATATGGCAGATGAACACGACAGCATAACTTTTGATTTATAGCATGCGAGTCACCCCATGGTAAGGTACGTCTGCCCTTAACTAGGACCAAGCACCAAGCACTGCAGGGTGACATCCCTCCTAAAGAAACGGGGTAAACCCACCGGTATTTACTGCAGCATGGGACATACCCTGCAATGGGTCCTCTGGGACAGCTCGCAGACTGCAAGGTCACACCTAACTTCCTCAGCTGTTAATTGTCTTTGGAGCCATGCTCTTAATCGTGGTATCTCGACATCGGGATTTCGCTGGCAGCAAAGGCCAGCATTGGAAGCGTTCGGCCTCTCTTGGCCGCTGATGCTCACCACTGTCCTTTACTGCTCCGCTTTGCTGGGCTGATGCAACTGTTAGTGGGGTTAAGCTCTAAGCAGGACTATTTTAGGGAACAAGCTATAAACTGGATCCCTGACCCAGACTATGAAAAAAAAAAAAGACCCAAAATCCTGCAATATTTTCTTCTTAATCCTCATTTTTAAGTCCTACAGGCAAGGCCCTACAAACAGATGAATGATCACATCTGATAGGACAGTAACCTAGGGGAGGTGGAAAGGCAAGAAGCAGAATGGAACAGGGGACAGGACAGCATGAGAATTATTTAACGTGGCTTTGTTGCCAGAGAAAGCATAGCAAGGACCACCACGGCAGCTTTGGTGCTCAGCCTACATGCTTTTGTATCAAGTGTGAATTTTCCAGGTTCTACAAGGCAAAGATCTCAGTGGGGCTGCAGATGGCTAGAGAGAAAAACAAAATAAGAGAAGAGGGAGATAATCAGAGAGAAGCACCAAATTCCTGTTTCTAAAGTTAAGACATGTTGAAGATCATCTACTTTTGCTATGCACAGTCTGCTAGGAAAGAGGCAGCTCTTATCTATGAGAAAATATCTTAAAATTCAACTATGCTTTCAAGTGAATATTATATATTTTTCAGGCATGCATTCCAGCTCATACTTAGTATGATGCTTTCTTATGTGAACAAAGGTTCCAAAGATCATCTGAGCATTTCCCTGTGTAATTTTAAAGAAAGCATAAAAGAGGGAAAAAAAAAAATACCCAGTAAGCTTTTCAAGAAACAAATTCTCTTAACTTGCTCCTGATAAAGTCCCCAAAAAAGGCAATGCACAGGAGTTTTCCTAATGTTTCTACCATCTTTAAGGAATACAGTATTCTGGCTTGAAGTGGAAGAAAATCTCCTTGCAAAATTCTCCTTTCTGGGGAGTATCTACTGATTTTTATGCCACCGTAGTCCTATGAAACTATAACGGGCTTCTGTCATCAACTAGTTTCTATCCATTAATAGATTCTTCTCACCCTTATTTGGGGATTCATTATCATTACCATGTACGCAGTATTTAATAGAGGAGATTACAGGTAACAGTACAAGGAAAAAGGGAGTAACAGAGGATAAAACATTTAAAGCGTTGTAGGATTCCTACTGATGTCAGTAGGAGTCTTTCCACAGGTTTAGTGGAGTGTGAGCTATGCCCTTATTTATCTGACATTTTCTCTGAGCTGCAAAAATGCCTGTAGTTACAGATATTCACTAAAAGTCTGCCGACTAAGAGCAAAGAGTGAATGAAGGATTATATAGTTATATTTCCAAAAGCAGATAAGTACTATTTTATGCATATTATGATAGCGGGAAATAAAATGAATTATTGATACTTGAAGAGGTTTGAATACAACAATTTGCTGTTGAGGATAGGTACACATGCAGTTGCTAGAACAACAGAGCTCTCCTACACTAAGTACTCTAAGCTCCTAAAAATAAACTCCAGCTCATTACAATTAATAGCTGAGATTTCACTTCATTCCATTTCGTGTAATCAAGTCAATATTGTTCACGAGGTGAACAGAAGATACACGTGACGTACGGTTAAACACTGAAATCCACTGAAGTGTGTCTTTGAATATGACACAGGAACGATTCTGCTGGATGACTAAGCGCCTCCTTTTTCTAAAGGCAAACTAACGCGGCTATGAAGCCTGGAAGGTCAGTTGCCCTGGTAGGTGCACGTGGTGAATATCTAATAAGAGAGCAAGCCTACCTGCTAACCTCACACAAGTCTCTAAATCCTTCTTCAGTCAGTAAGGCTGTGTTTAGACCCCAGCGCAGGGGGATTACGTGGTGCACCCAGCTCAGGGCTCTTTGCCCAGTCTCCCAACTTTTAGACATAGCCCAAGTCCCCTGCTGTTGCATGAGTAAGGCGATAGAGAATGCGACCAGCCCAAATGTCACGACAGTACATTCATTCATGCTCCGGCTGTGAGCTGCTTTCAGCTCTTGGAAATGCTGTTTGTGGCTGGGAGGAGGATGCTAATTCCACAGCATCCTTTGAGTAGGTTTTGCCATTCCCGTGACAACTGTGCTATGAAATGCCAGGTGGTATTCACCTCCCACCCCATCTCTCGGTTCTGCCTACCACAGAAATGAAAACACTTGCATGGCACAAAATCCTGATGCGAAAACTAATGCTGTATAAAGCAGCTAGGCTAGTTCTAGGCTAGTTCCAATTTCAGTGAGTGCCTATAGGATATTGCAAAACAAGCAAGCAATTAAATACTAATATTCTCCACATATGGGTAAGGCTATTCTTTGTAAACTGATCCCCACATTTGCTCCCACTCTCATTGCAGTATACCTCAATCAGCATTACTTGTTTCCAAGTTAAGCATCTCTCTACATATCTAGTCAAGGAAGAGAGAACAGACTCTCCAGACGGCAATCCCTTCCTTCCGTAGATAGCTACCTGGGAGTGTTAGACAAACATCTCCCACAGAGACCTTTCTCACGCACTTGAAAATCACTTGAATACACAAAGAGGTGAGCAGGACAGTTGAAGAAACAGTACTTTTTACATAGTTGCTTTTCAGAGTTCAATGGATTTTTACTATTATTTAACATTTGTTCTTCAGTCATGTTTATAATCCATAAGGAAGGCACTGCCCTCTTGGCTAGGTATTGTACAAACACATAATAAATTAGCCTCCTTAAAGCTCTCCTTGTCTGAAAATCTAAGTGGCCTAGAAACCTAGAGTATGAATGCCCGATATAACAAATGCAGGACCAAAGAACTGAGTTAGAGTTAGGGTAAAATCGTAGGAAGTGAACAATTCTTAGCTGGTCTGGAGTAGGGATTAACGTAGCCACTTGTTACAAGGTGGTATGCTTCTATATGAATCATGAAAATGGAGGTTGAGAAATGAGACACAAAGTTTCCATCTGTTAAAAAAAATAAAATCTGTAACAACTGAATGAAAATTTTTGTTTCACAGGTGAAATGAGTTTCCATACCCTTCTCCAACTGTACGCAAGAATCAGCAGTTCTTGCAGCTTGCTTTGCCTAAATGAGTATATTCCTTGATTGTCTATCTTTACAGGAGAAGGAAGGAAGGAAGACCATAATATCATATTATATATATCTCAATCCTTAAAGAGTTTCAAAACTTGAATAGACAAAGCCCTAAGTAACCTGATCTAATTTTGAAATTAACCCTGCTTTGAATAGGAGGTTGGAATAAATAATCTCCAGAGGTCCCTTCCAGCTTTATTTTCATGGTTTCTATGGTCTATGAAGACATTTTACAATGAACTATATAATTTTGCAAAATAAATGCCTTAATCAAACCCACAGTACAAGATATCAACACAACCCGAAAAAATAAGCACCCTTGTGTTAGGAAATTAAGCGAGTACCTTTCAACCATAGAAGCTACAGTTCAAGATGGGGATCGAAACCTATTGCCAAGATGAGAAAAGGAACCTTATACTACCACTTTCCAAGTGGCATATGTCACCGAAACAATAAAGTTTGGACATAAGCATAAAACAGGGAAAGAGCTGGACAAATTGCTGCTACTGCACAAAGCACTGTGGAATCATGGAAAACAAGTTCTTAGCATTTATGGCTGCTTTGCAACCCCATGCCAAAGCCAACGACTTGTTTGATACATCTACTCTGAAAACCTGAAGAGAAGATTTGTAGTTCTAGTAACGATTGAATACTTGCTTCCTGAGCCTTAGCCAAACTTTATACTAAGCAGAGCGTAACTGCGCGGTTCTCAGTGCTGCACCATTACGTTAAGCTAGGGGTTAACACAGCTAGGGGTTAACGCAGTGGTCGGTCAGTCAGGCACCCGAGGTGGTTTTGCAGTAGTGAGCATAGGATACTGCAAAACACCTTCCAGATATGGTTTTAAAAGGTTGAACAGCCTCACCTCTGCAAAGTTTCTATCAGGTGTCTTAATGCAGCCCACTGAATCACCATAGTATATATGCGACGTATATTATTGATTTAGACTGGCACCATCTCAGCCAGACGTTTTACAGACTGCCAAGCAAATTGCCCACTGGCTTCGTGCTAGGAAGATGACGAGATGAGGGCTATGGAAAAGTTACTGTTAAATGTAGTTTAAACAATTTCACTCCATTCTAAATGTCAGCCTGAAATTTTCCAGAGTTTTAATCTGCCAAGTGTATGCAGGCTGGTGATTTCAGCTGAATGATTCCCAAGCTTTATTGTCCCAATCTTATTTTAAAGCATGCACCTTGTTGGAACAGACCAAGAACACCCACATGGATAAGGTGGGCTGGTGCTTCTCTTTTGCTAGCTAAAAACTGCCAAATAGGTTTTATTTCTTTTGATGCTCTACTTGTATTATTGTAAATCCCACTCAGTTTTAGAAAAGGAAAAAAGAGACATAGCGCAATTATACCTTCTTCTAAAAGAGTAGGGGATTTGCTAGGGAATTTTGTACAACTGTGGGAGGCCAAATACATCAAAATATTCTCTATGAGGCTGATAGACTGCTATACTGAAATGGTAATGCCTGGATGAATGTATCTGTAGGTAGCCATAAAAATGCTGTGAAGACAAGGGGAGGAAATTAAAGGAGCTGAAATGTCACCTGGCAAAACAGAAGTGATTCTGGAAACAAATGCCGACACTTGGGAACAGATGCTTTGGGAGTGAGTATCTAAGCTCTATGGCATTTTGCAGGAGGCCATGGAAGTTAGCGTGAGTACCCCAGAGCTGGGTCTGGAGGGATAGGCCTTCTTGCTTCCTCCATACAGTGAGAGAAATATTTATTTTATATATGTCATTTTTGGCAAGTTCAGGAAGGAAGAAATCCCAACACATCTGGAAAGGGGGTTTCTCTCCACAGAGGGCAGCTGCTGTTTGCCCTGTTTTCTTCTAGGTGGGCATAATTACATCGGGCAGGCTAACTTGAAATAGAAGCTCTGGAGTACCCTGGGAGGGTGAACCTTTTGGGGGACCTGTAAATCTAAGTGGTGACATCCTATGACTATGTTTCTTTCTCAGCATCACTGCCTACAGTTCAAGATTCAATTGTTCCTCGGAGGCCTCACTGCTGGCTGGAAGGTACAGATACTTTAGGAAAGAATTGCTCCCCTTCCAAACCTTGCTGAATACATATATCTAAAAACATAAATCGGGTTTGAAGCTGATTTTTTTTTTCCAGACACCACTGCAGAGATTTTCCAGAATCAAAGCACAAGGTCTTGAAAACAAAAAAAGGCCAACAGAGCGCTGTGTGAGTCAGAGAACTGGCAGCGCGATGCGAGGCTGTTCAGTTCCAAACAGGGACAAACCAAACCGAGAGTACCTGAAGGTCATCTCTACCTGCTGGCTCTCAGCTGACCTGTGTGAAATGAATCTTTGGTCTCAGTCCATGGCTCGAGTGACGAGAGGGCTATCCAGAAACAACTGGCAGTTCTTGAACCTAGCAGTGTCCTGCATGAGGTATCTTTTCTGGGTCCATTTTAATACAGGCTCAGCTTCCCAGTACTGTCTGTCACCTTCTCCTCATCCAAAGCTACAGTAGAGCAACGGCAGTCTTCAGGAAGGGATATTCAAGGCTGGATCCAGCCCTGCTGGCACCGGGGTATGCCAAACAGTTCAACAATTTGTAAGTTACTGCCTCCCAGTTGTTCAGTTACTCTTTCTCCATCACTTCCCGTTCCACCTCCTTAATTTATGCTCGCTATTGTTACTTCTTACAGCAGGAAGTACGACATCCCGGCACACGGCTGCTGCCTCGCTTAGCTGGAACAGAGTCCGCTGCTTCTCCCAGTTCCTTTAATGTTTTTATAGACTGTCCCAGCCTTTGATGGAATACAGCAAGTCCCCTTGCTAGAGCAGACACATGCTGTTGATAAGCTGTGCCAGCACGGAATAAAATATCTTCTCTTTTCTTTATATACTCCACAGTAGCTGTTAGCAATGGCCTTAAATTCATGTTAATATGGGTAGTAAATTTTGCCTTATATTTTTTATGAGACTGGATTTCTTCCTATCCTCAAGGAAATTAAATAAAGGTATCCATTAACACTTAAACTGACAATATGAAAGCTGCTGTTCTCTTCATGCAGTAGCTTACACTACCCTGAAATAATGAGCCCTGATAGTTTGATACAGTATCACTTGGGGTGCCCTTTTTTGAAATTTTAAAGGACAGAAGAAAGGATCCTCTTACAGTTTCATTTGTGCTGTGAAACACTATCCTCTGCAAGTAATTTCCTGATTTTTCAGTATAAGTAACAGCAGCAAAATCTGCATGATGAAGTAAGGTCTGTGTCTTCTTGTGTACCTGCACTAAGCTACATCAGGCTCCAATCTTCAGCTGAGTCTTTAGGTACTACCAGAAAATGATGGTAGTTTTTACTAGCGGTGATGGAATGTGGATTTTTGCCTTTAATTTAGGCCGTAACCACTCAGAGTTTGTGATGGAACTGATGAGCAGGGTAAATGCAATTCTGAAAAAATCCTGTGGATTACTGTTCTGCAATTCCTAATATGCTTTCACCTTCTAAACATGGAGATAAAAAAATATTCCACAGGTAGTAGGTAGTATCTATAACAGAAAAGAATTTAATAAAATAGTATAGAAAATTTTCTACTGCACCTGAAGACCTCAGTATGTCATTATACAAAGCAGGCAATACATACACCAACAGGCAATAAAGAAATGGTATAGGAAAGCTCTAATGACAAAACACACGCTATAATGACTGAGAGGAAGATAGCATTCGATGTGGACTGAACTGGCCTCTTAAAAACATTGACATTAATACAACTTTCACTGGCAAAACCAAGGATCTTCAACTACAGAATATAGCAAGCAGTATTTGTAGCTGGTACAGAATGAGCTGGTAAGGTTCTCAAGTAGGGGCTAAACTTCCTAAAATTCCTTGGCCTAAATTTCCTAGTCTCAAGAATGAAGAACACTGCTGTGGGAAACTCTGCGTGCTCTTACATGTCTAGGAAATGAGCTCAGTGTTTCCCAACTGAAGAGAATATTGAAGGAAAGATTCAGATTTGCTCCTGATTGCAAGCCTCAAGAAAAGTTAATATTAGAGAAGTCCAGGTCCAGACGCTACCGTGCTTCCTAAGCCAACCTCCACACCATTTCTCACTCTTGCTCTGTGGCTTGCAGAAGCCACCCAAGAAAAGTGGTTTTCATGATGCCCAAATTCAGAGAGAGAGGATTCTCAAATGAGAATGACCAGGCCTCATTTAGGGCACATTTAAAATAAAATAAAGTTAATGCTAAAACACCTCTAAGAACATGTTCTCCTTTTAAATTAAGGATTAAAATTAAGGACAAAATTAGTATATTATAGAAATGAAAAATTTGCATGATCTTCTAAACTTGGTAGAGTGTTCTTACAATTTATGAAGTTAAATAACAGATTCTGTGCTATGCAAAATATAAAACAAGAGAAACAATAGAAACAACCAAGATGCACATCCCTAGGAGCATACTGATCCTAACTCACATTGCCTTGCCTCTTGAGTTACCACCTAAGCCTGTGGAAAACGTGTTCACATGCTGCTCTGAGTGGGCATCATTTTACGCTTCCTTTGCAAAGTTGACAGTCACCACATCATCTGATAAAAGCAAATCGGACTGAACGTATTTATCATAGGGATGTTTTCCATTAGCCCATCCTCCAAGAGACAAATACAATTACACATATTGAACATCACCACTTTGAGGTCAATGCAATTTAGCAAGAGTAAAAATAAATCATCATTGCTCTGGTAGGGAAATGGACACCCTGTCTTGCCAACTGTATGCCTGTACTGGTGAGCAGATGTGATTTGTCCTGTTGGGGCCAACTTTATCTCACGTGTAACCACAGACACTTCAGTCAAGCTAGATCAGGAATTAATTTGGCAATCTGGAATAAGATTGGCCTAGTTTTTTCCAATGGGTAGTTTGATGCCTCCGGGATGGTTGACCTGGGATTTATATGGTCTCTTCACAAATCACCAGGCCCAGCAGAAGTGTGTACTGTGGATTATTTGTGTAATTTTGCCCCTTACAGCCAGAAACAGAACCGATATTATTATTGACGCTATACTTGTGATTTCAGTTACCATGAATAAGGTGGTAATTTATCCATCATGATACTTTAACAAGCCTACATTTAATGGATGATATGACTTATTATACACATTATAAACTCTTAATGATATTTCACACATCTTCTGTCTGGAATTCTGTGACAATCTACCTTATAGCTATGATTAGAAAACGCTGCATCAGGAAGAGCCCTAGAAACACAATTTATCATAAGCAGATCATTTATTCTCTTTAAAATTTTCACACAAATGGATTCAACTTGCACAGTTTCTCTTTTTGTTATGCATTTTGACGTGATCGTGAAGCTGGCAATATACCGAAGATTGAAATTCTGTGATGACTCATAACTGCTACAAGGATTAAAAGAGAACAGAAAATAGAATAATTCTTATAACATTCTCATAACAATCTTTTAGCTGTGATACTAACAGAGTTCAAACAAAATTCTCATGACATGAATTGTAATGAACATCTGTAGCTATTACAAAATTAACCTATTTCCACATCTCTGAGTGGTTTCACTGTTTTTCTCAACAGGCAGTGACAAACTAACTTTCCAAAATCATCTTCTTTTTGAATTACCTGCATTTTCTCTGCTAACTTGATAAATCAGCAACTCTATATGACTCGCTGACTGTATCATTAACATTTTAGTACAATAATTGGCACGGTGATTGAAGAAAGCAGAACTGTGTGGTGGGAAACTCTACGCATATCAATCACAAGTGGCAATCCCAGCTTTCTCAATGCTGTAAAAATCCCCTTCAGTATCAGTTTCCTTATTTTTATCACATTTAAATCATTTTATTATAAGCAAGTGCAAACTGCTTTGTACTTAGCAAACTATTATTGCAGACCGCAAAGCAGATGACTAAAGGTTCGATGATATTACAAAACTGCAGAGCTGCATCTATGCTATTGAAAACTTTATCAGGTGAACATAAAAAGATAAAAATTATTGGAGAATGAATGGAGGAGCTCAGAAGGTGTGCTGAACAGTAGCAATTTTGGATATGCATGGTCAGTTCCCAGAATCATCCTTATGGAATAAAATTCTACCATACGCGACATGTTCCCCAAACTGGTCAGTGTCTTGCACAAACTGGAAAGTGAGTCCAGTATAGGTTTGGATTAATTGGGAACCAGGGAGAAGAGAAGTGAATTGAAAAAAATTTTGGGTCAAAACCCAAATGTGAGAACATGGAAATGATAAACAAAGGTTAATTTATCTGAGCAGACGATCTTTTTCATTCTCTCTGCTTCATTGGGGTTTCTTTCTCCCTGTAATGAGTAGTTGAAGTTCAAAAGAAGGGGAGCTGCAGGTAGCAGGCACAATAGCACCACCACTACCATCTTCTCCCCTTCAACTTGTTTATATATTATGCTCCTTTCCCTGCTTGTTTGCAGCCGGTAGGTAGTTGCTTGCACTAACTCAAATCACCCCGTAAGGTCATTTTTATGAGTTGCTGCTTGCTGAGGGAGCTCATCATCAATCAGTTTCTTGGACTTAAGTCCGTTCACTGATGCATGTTATAGCTAAGAGATGGAGAACTGGTACCACAGATGGTACTCATGAGGCAAAGCCAAAATAAATAAAAAAGTACACAAAGAGAAGTAGCAATGCTGTGGCATCAGTGAAAAGTCACTTAATCAAAGTGATGTTCAGAATCGCACAAAGGACAGACCACAGATGACCCCAGGATAGTTCTGTTGTCTACTAAAGGAAACAGTTCAGAAGAAAAAAAAAAACCAAAAACCTTAGTCTACTGTAGACTCTGTTTGTAGGCAAATCGAAGTATCTCAGTAGGGGTTAAACAATAGGGATGTTAGGATGGGGACTCAGTTGAAAATGCTCTCCTCAGCTTTGGATTGACCAACCAAAATAGAGAATATTTTCAGAAGAGCTTTCACCTCTGTAGTCTAGGCAACAATAAAGTTGTAATTTGGAAACTTAAGTAAAAAATTCATTGCAGATTTACTGGTTACAGGCAAGAAAAAAGTCTGAAGAAAACCAGATTTCACTATACAACTACATCATCTAAAAAGGTAATTTCCTACCACAACCTATATTTTCTTTCTGTGCCTCAGCATGTATGCTACATTAAGAGACTCAAGTTTTCACCTGTATATGACTAAGTGGAGAGATCGGCGAGTCCTGGGGAACTTAACAGAATTCACATTGCTACAATTTACTCAAAATTTGATTCCAAACTTAAAAATACATCTTCTATGTGCTATGCTTAAGAGCCAAGCGCAGGAAAATGTGTGTATTGAATCACAAACTTAATGAAGGAGCCATTTGTTTTTCTGAATTGTACATGAGTGGGTAATTATCTCCAGCAAGCAATTTTTGTCTGCTTGTATACAGAACAATACTGCAACACTACAATACTTCTCCATCTCCAGTATCAATTTATGTACATAATAAGAAGCAGGAAAACAGTCATTGTGACTGGTGTCTTTTACAACAACAATTGGCTCATTAACCTTAAATAGATCTTTCTGACCTTAGCATGAATGAAAAAAAGGCAAACAACTAGAGCAACAAGGTATGCGTAGAACTTGCCTGTGCCAGGAGACACACAGGACTCTGCTTCAATCTTGCCATACCTCACATGCTCTACAGACTGCTCTGGAACAAGACTGAACAGCAAAACAGTTTCGCTGACACCAAATACAGTCTAACTGGGTGGAAACCAGACCATGCCCACCACAGTTATGGGCCAAGCATAACAGCAAACAGGCAAAAGCAAAGTGTTTCTCTGATAAACTTTATCACGATGTTTCTTCAGACCCACAGATATAATAGGAAATAAGTTGCTCACAGCCATGCCATAAAGTACAGGTTTGGAATCAACCTCAAGCAGTCGGCATTGGTCCGTTACCGAGGACACTCAGTGGTGCTGCTATTGACTATTTAAATAACAACGGAGAGGAAAGATTACTGGAGCTTATTACTGTGGCAGGAAAACAAGAACACTACAGTAGTGCAACAAAAGCCCTTGTTTGTAGAAAAATATCACAAGGTACTGCCTACACCTAGCAAGTAGTGCTGAGAAATGAGGATGGGACCAAATTCTTAAATCTCCTGCAGGTTAAGGAAAAAACAGTTCCGAAATCTTTGTCTCTGTGGTTCTGATTTGAGCACCTTTCCTGAAAACACAAATATTTTGAAAAAAACCCCCCACACCAAAAACATAAGAGGATCTGAATGATTTCAGAAAGGTTTGTGAAGCAGATGTTTAAAACTGAAAAAGCAAGAAAATGCAATGGGACGCAAGCAAGAACCATTTCCTCAGAAATGCCATTATACCGACTGGAAACACAAATGGTGGAAAATCCTACTGAGATATGCACATTAGGGAAATGCTTAACAGTTCCCAGAGTTAATAAGAAGTAGCTGTAGTGAGCTAATGCATAAATGGAAATAATGCATAAGATGATCATTTTTACAGATAAGATTTTTCCTATGCTATTTTTGGATGAATTGGTAAATTGCTTTTCACTATGAGTAATAACTGCTCATGCCATATCATATCACAGATTAATTGTAGTGCAGCTTGATTAATTTTTTTTCCTCTTTACCAACCAAGCAGTAACTAAAGCTGATGAAACTGAAATAATGACCTGCCTGAAACCTGTCCTCAAGTATGAAATGAACTGCCCTCGATACTAGCATTGTTTCATTTAGGAACGTGTAACTTTCAGTAACACGCATCTACTTCATTACATTTTTTAAACGTCATTTCTCCCGGTTGAGGGATCACTCATTCAGCCAAAACACTGAGCTGTTACACCTGACTGGCATGCACAAATGCATTGCTCTTACAGCATCAAGGATTCCTTGATCAAGTCTCTCCCTTACGCCTCTGACTTCAATTATATTAGCATCGAGCCCCAAGGTTATTTGATGGATGCATTAACTGGCAATTACACAATAAGAAACAGGTTCTCCGTAATTCTATGGAAATGACCTGCCAGCTGGGCTAGAGGGGACTATGGAAGAAAGCAACATTTGGGAAAAAGCCTTCCACAGTTACTGAGAATTTTGTCATTGTCCTGGTTTCAGCCGGGATAGAGTTAATTTTCCTCCTAGTAGCTGGCACAGTGCTGTGTTTTGGATTTAGCATGAGAATAACGAGATAACACACTGATGTTTTAGTTGTTGCTAGGCAGTGTTTATACTAAGTCAAGGACTTTTCAGCTTCCCATGCTCTGCCAGGTGCACAAGAAGCTGAGAGGGAGCACAGCCAAGACAGCTGACCAAACTGGCCAATAGGGTATTCTATACCATATGACATCATGCTCAGTATATAAGCTGGGGGGAGTTGGCTGGTGGGCAGCGATCGCTGCTCGGGGACTGGCTGGGTGTTGGTCAGCGGGTGGTGAGCGGTTGCATCACTTGTTTTTCCTGAGTTTTGTGTGTGTCTCTCTCTCTTTGTTATTTTCCTTTTCATTACAATTTATTATTATTATTATTATTATTATTATTATTATTATTATATTTTATTTAAATTATTAAACTGTTCTTATCTCAACCCATAAGTGTTCTCACTTTTACTCTTCCAATTCTTTCCCCCATCCCACTGAGGGGGAGTGAGCGAGCAGCTGTGTGGTGCTTAGTTGCCAGCTGGGGTTAAACCATGACAGTCATGAACTTTCATGTTTTGCTTATTATATTAGAAAGTGTAAGGTTTAGATTTTGTAATGATTTGGATGATATTTGTAGGTACAGCTAAGTCACAGAAATCTTTATATAACCCTTATGTGTCCGTGAGGGGGAAGAATTTTACATATTGTTCATAGTGTTAACAGGATACTCCGTCAGTGCAGTATACATATACACACTCATCTGTTGAAAATACTCAGGGCACTTGGCAGTTACCAAAAGCATATAAGAACACAAGAAAATAAGTGCTATCTGTAGGTTAAGTTTTCACTAATTTGTTTGTACAAGCCTGTGCATCTCCAGCCTGGATATTTACATGCTGACGCACAGGGCACTAAGAATCATCTACTGCAAAACAGAAGATAAATGGCATCTTTGTGACTGAATCTTAATTCATTCTGTGATTCAAAGTCATGAGCAAAATTATGCTTGCAAATCATTAATTTGAAGGCTGGCAAGTGTTATTAAGCAGAAATTTGCATACAACAGGTATTGCTTTTTAAATACTTATGACAGAAAAATAATGAGTATACAAATAACAAATCTTGCATGAATATGTATATGGCTTAATGGAACCACTACTTAATCTTTTCCCCAAATTTATCTAAACCAAGGAGGCTTACAGGTGGCTCTCGGTAGGCTGTGGTGTCACCTAAATCAGCAGATTTAAATCTTGTTTTACAAACTTTGAGATGTTTGGTAGTCCACGCTGAGTTACTTGTTAACCAGTTTTTCTAAGAGATAGCTCTGGAAAGTCTGACTGTATAGGGTCTGTCAGATTCCTCAGAACCGTGACAACGCAGCTGAAAGGAGACCCAGAGGCTGTGGGCAAAGGCACCCCAGGGCACCTCCAACCAACGTGCAGATACACCCAATCTCACTGCAGCCAAACCCAGATGTGCACCTCCCATGCAGTCGCAGGACACACGCCTTCTGCGCCTGCAAATTATTTTCTTCACGCTACAAGCTGATGAGTTTCCAGAAAAGCTGCACACCTATAGAAGAGGAGTATGGGCTACAGTGTTTAGCCCAGGGGTAACCTGATGGTGTTGCATCATCTATGGCAATGAAACTGAATACCAAAGTGAAAAAGAAGCAGAAATTTTCTTTAAGGCAAAAGGACTATACATTTCCTTTTAGGCTTGTTCTGCTTATTTCCAGGATTTCTTCAGTAACTAGCATAAAAATGGACTTGATCCTGCATAAAAAATGACCTGGTGTTTCTGCATGACATGATCTCTAAGGCGCATGACGCTGAAGCCAACACATACCGGACTGTTTTTTGTCAGCTCTGCTGCACTATGTGTGTATGGAGAACATGTTCATTTTAGGAGTTCCTATAATGCAGTTTACATAATGTAGCTGTTTATAGTTTGGCTTGGGTGGTTGGTCTGTTAGCCATTTCCAAAAGGCAGATCCCCCCAAATCAGTAAATAAATAGGGCAACTATTTATTTGTCATGAGACGGTAGGAAAATCCCATGAGATTCCTCTAAAAGTAGGAGAATCGTCTGGAGTAGTTATCATTTAGCTTGCAGGCTCTCCAAAAACAAATGGAAAAATACAGTGTCTGGCCTGAAGTGTTTTCAAGACACAGCTGCACGTAACAGAGCTAAAGAGAGGCTCAGTAAGGACATTTTAATCCTGACCTTGTACATACATACTCTAGTACGTCCTTAGGGATGACTGTATTTTGATGGCCTAGAAAACTTACATAACTATCATCTATTGTTTCGGCAAAAGCTATATCTAGAAGATAGGTTCCCAGCTTGATCTCTTTACATTTGTATATTAATTATAAAATATATTTACTATGGCTTCCTCTTCATCAGGCCAGGATTAGAGCAACAAAACATCCAGGACACATATTATGTTCCTGTGTTAACAGGATTTTCACGTGATTATGAGGCACTAATTAAGTTTGCCTATGTTGTTAAACAAAATTGCATGCCAGAGGTATTGATTCGTAAATTACTGGGATGGAAAAAGTATTTAAAAGCATATAAACAAATGTGTTAATTTAATCAGGTACAGCTGATGGAAAAAGTATTTTCATCTAAAACGCTTACATTATTTACAAGGCTGTAATACAGCATGGTGAAGGGCCTGGAGCACAAGTCTGATGGGGAGCGGCTGAGAGAACTGGGGTTGTTTAGCCTGGAGAAGAGGAGGCTGAGGGGAGACCTCATCACGCTCTACAACTACCTGAAAGGAGGTTGTAGTGAGGTGGGTGGTGGTCTCTTCTGCCAAGTAACAGCGATAGGACGAGAGGAAACGGCCTCAAGTTGCACCAGGGGAGGTTTAGATTGGACATTAGGAGAAATTTGTTTACTGCAAGAGTGGTCAGGCCTTGGAACAGGCTGCCCAGGGAAGTGGTTGGGTCACCATCCCTGGAGGTATTTAAAAGACGTGTAGATGTGGCGCTTAGGGACATGGTTTAGTGGGCATGGTGGTGTCGGGTTGACGGTTGGACTCGATGATCTTAGAGGTCTTTTCCAACCTTAATGATTCTATGATTCTATGATTCTATAAAACATGAATAACCGTGAATGTAGAAACTGCAGTTACAGGTAGAATCCGTTCTGTGAGAGATGCCAATAGGTCAGACGGCTTTCAGCGCAAACTCCACAGCCTTGGACACTGCTAAGAGAAGAGCTAGGACTGGCAGATGGAGTAGGGATGAAGGTAAATTTATTTTCACAAATTTACCAGAATCCAGGGCTGAATCACAACATGGGGGGTGCCAAAAATATCTGGCATTAGAATAGTTAATATAAGACAACTTGCGAGGAATGTAAAAATCTCAAGCTTTAGGAATTAAACTGATATGCAAATAGCAGAGATCAAGAAGAGATCTTCACAGGGATATATTATCCCCTGGCTACAGTAAAAGTTTTAACACATTTCTGACTGAAGCTCTCTTCACTTCGATGCCAAGCTACTAAGCTGCGTGGTATCTTTACATGAACCTCAGACATTTTAAATTTCCTCCTTTCTCTGATGCTTGGGTCATACAAAAAAAACCCAGTAACTCCTGTTTGCTATGCGACAGAGGAGGACAGTGGAGCTGAGACTGTGGCTGGGAGGCAGAGACTTTCTTCTCACACTCCTGGAGAAGATTCACGATTCAGCACGGATTAGCTGCCAGGCTAGCCCAAGGCCAGGCTGCCTCTTCTAGCATTTGCTGAATTCAGTGAAAAAAAGCTTTTATTACCTGAAATCTCTGATGATTTCTTTCTTCCTTGTGGCTACCAGGAATCGGTACCCTTGTACTTTGGGCTGTGGTACTGAAGCCGGGAGAGACAGGTAGAGTCCGACCTTTTTACTGGTCTATGTTTTTGATCCCCTGTGCTTTTTCAACTATATCATGCAGAATCTTTTGTTTCGCCATTAATATTTAAACAATATTTAAGGTATTCCAGCCAGGAACAAAATGAGCTGTACAGCCACGGGTGGAGTAATGAAAAGAGCACCCACAAGTCACATAGGCTGTGGGGGAATCTACATGAAAGGGCAAGAACAGAAGACAAATCTCTCCAGGCAGAGGCTTGATCTGTGAAACTGCAGGTGTTGGTGCTGCCTGTATTGGCTGCAAAGCCTCCGAGCCCTTGGGAGGAGGGGGGAAGCAGTCAGCTATTTCATCACAAGGTTTCTAAACTCTTTACAAACCAAGGTTAACACTAGCTGTCCTAAACACACCCTGAACCCTCACCAAACCAGCTCAGGGACTTGCGCTCCTGCACTCTAGGGCTGTGGGTACTCTGCTAGCTGTGATCTGGGGAGATCAGCAAAGGTTACGTCGAGTTACAGCAAGTGACAGTGAGAACTATTATCCTCGTCGTTCAACTGGGGATGCCACGACACAAAGAGGTTGAGGGCTTTCATCAAAATAAACCAGCACGCTCAGGCAGGGACAAATTCATGCTGGTCTTGATTCTGCAAACAGAACTATTTGCTCCCCAAGTGCACGTTAGCATCTTTCTGTCATTCGCCTTTGTCATTCCTATTTTATTAATTTTTCATAAGACTACTTTTAAAGGAAGAAAAATTATTCCTAGATTTTATCAGTGGCAGAGGCATTAAATTCCTGAACAAACTGCACAAAATCTGCAGAACGTATAAATCCTCAATTAAAATAGATACCCGTTGATACAACCTGTCAGCTCGGAATAGGGCTATTAACCTGCACTCAATCTGGAAGCTGCTTCATAGGCAAACAGAGGCAGCCCTGGTTGTTTCTGTGTGATGTTGATTTGTGGGCATCTGACAAAATATTTGTCACATTCTGAAGAATATTAGGCTTCCCCTGTGATACAAAAGTAGGACTTTAGATAGTGGGGGTTCTTCAGCACTCTTCACTTATCCTGGGCAGCACGGGGAATTTCACTGGGGTTGGCTGTTAAGGATTCAATAGGTTTATTCATTGTAGTTAAGCACCATTTAATGGGAGAAAGGGTAGTGAGTCAGACCATAAAGCAGTACAGAAAACATTTTGTCTTTCAGTTTGTTTGATTCCTCAGTGAGCGACCAGATTAGGAAAGAGTATTTCCTAACCATATTGTTTCTTGCAGCTCCATCTCCAAATCCAAATGTAAACCAATTTCCCGCCCCCCCCAAGAAAAGTCAAAGAAGATACAGACAAGGAAATCTTTATAGCTTTGTGGGACTTCTGGGCAAGTTTCAAAGGAATCACCCTGTTTTCTCTCACGCTTTCTTGGGTTTCTTTCTTCAGAATGTATCTCTGTTGGTATCACAGTCTGATTCAGTTCTGGTTAAATTATTAAACTTTATACTATTTTGTACTATTTAGTTTATGTGACTAAACACAAAGACACCACCTTTCTCTAAGGAGTTGCAGATTTGGGTATATTTTGGTGTTATCAAAAAATTTGGGGGAAGATTTTACATCTTAATAGGAAATGAGGTGATTCTGATGATCTGAGTTCTAATAAGTACCACCTTCTTATCAGTACCACAATGATCTTTGCGTGGGTTTGAGTTTTGCTTGGTTACAGGAATACATTCTCAAAATCAAAAGCCCCCTAAGCTTTGGTCAACTCTAGATGTAGATATATTGGGTTAGCGGAAGTTAAAACTGTCAAATGATCTGTGTTGAATTTTTTTAACAATTGCACCAAAATTCTTTGTAATCTGGGTGATACAGAAAGACAAGGCATAGTAAGGTTCAAGCACTTGAAATATGTGGCCATTAATGTATGGCTTTTACCTAATAATTGAAACATTTCAAAGGTAAGTGTTGCTAGTATCATAAACTCATCAAAAAGAGGGGATTGTTAAAAAGTAACATTCTTTTGGCACGACAGTCTTATGATCTAGACATATGAAACCAATATGGAAATATATGTCGTATTTTTTAAATACTACTAAATGGAGAAACATTTCCATTTGTATCTTTATACAAAAAACCTGCTTTTAGGAATCATTGATAGCAAGATTAAAAGCCTATTCAACTAACACTCTGATCAATCTCGTGGTTAAAGGAAGAGTGCATGTTGTTAGGTACATGAGATGACTATCTTGTGCATGTCTAAGTTCATTCAGCGAGTGCAATGGCACAGCTCAAAAAGTCATAGCACATTATTATTTTTTAATGACACACATTTGATTCAAGATGATTTTCCACTATGGGAGAAAAGACATGAGAAAAAAGAAAGTATTGACTCTGGGACATAGGTTGCCCTTAATATTGGCACATAGCTTTCATTGACGTCAATGGGAAGTCTGTAAAAACTAAAGGCAGAACGTGCCCCAAAGAGGAAATTAGAGAGACAGTTATTTTGAGATGCCTGAAACACTCAGATGTGGGAATAGTGGCATAAGATAGCATGTGTGCTTGCAAGGAAAGAGGAATCGGAGTTAAAGAGTAAACTCTATACTCCTTGGGGATCATTTATGGTCTCTAAAGAGGTTAATGTGTGTCCCGCAATCTGTTCTCCTATGTAAGTTACTTTAGTCATGCTGAGAAGAAAAAAAGAGTAGAGCAGATGGCCATGACAGATGAAGACAGCAGCCAACACTTCTCTTCAGGCAGAAGGGCCATTTAAACCTAAATGAACTAGTCACTTGAGTGATGTAGAGTGCTATCAGGTAGAAGATCTGGCCTCATTAGAAAGAGAAAACTATACAGCAGGCTGTCCTTGGCATAGACGCGGGTGCTGCAGTGCAGAACTTCCCTGTGCAGTGCACCGTGGCCAGAGAGCCCAGACCTCGTTTTAGGCAGAATATGATCTACAAGAGCCTGCAAGAGTCACCTAATGTAGACAAATAGGGAATCCAGCCTGAGCTGAGGACAGGCCATGTGTCTCAAATCTGTACAGCCTGTTCCTCACTACAGCTTTAGTATTTCAATTCCAACAAGATCCCTAAGTCCTTCCTTGAAGCCAGGCAGGTAAGGCCTCCTTTTAAAAACTGAGCAGGATTAAGAGTTGCTAACTGTTGCTTGCCATTGAACCTGGTCCTCCAGAACTACTCTGCTGCCAGGTAGTTCATTCCTCTTTGCCTTGTTTCCTAGCAGGAGCAGGCTATGGGCGACATGTTTTTTCCTTGCCCTGACATTCTATATTTATTTACTTATTTATTTTTATCTCGGCTACTCCGATAACATGTAAGAATACTCGCTTCAGTTAACTGTGAAAAAAGCGAGAGTCCCATATTTAACTCTCTCATTTGCTTATGTGCTTTCAAACCTATGCCTTTGAGTTTGAAAGAAAAAAACCTCGCTTACCAGGTTATAGATTATTCCAAGTAAGGGAATTTTTTGTTTTAATTAAAAAGACCTATAACTTGAAGGTTATCATAGAATACACTTTGGTCTTATTGGAGTGTATTGATTTATCTCACAAGACGCTTCTTATTCAGATCTCAGCTAAAACCTAGGTATTATTGAGCACTCTTGCATTATTTCATATTTATTGACATCATATGCTGTGCATCGAAGCCTGATCTCTAGAATTTGTTGACTGAATTTTTGTCTTTGCTGCTTGGCCAGATGTAAACAAGATTGATTCACGCTCAAGGAAGGGCAAAGTATCTTCTATAATGCTGTAATCCCTTGCTAGCAATCATTTGGCTAGGACAGAGAATTTTGCATTTAAAAGTAGTTGAGATTTGCTTTTCTGAATAATTACTGTGATTGCCTGAGGCTCCTTTGTTGAAATATCAGAGAGAAGATGGTTTCAGCAGCTTGATGATAAACTGGACAACTTCTGGCATTTTAATTCTGTTCCCAATCAATACTGACAAAGACTGACCTTGTGCAGAACTTATAAGTACACATTTGTGATGGAATCACTTCACACGTTCATTAAGATCTTATGAACATTATATGTGAATCTCTCAAACCTATTTTTAGCATTCCAGCATAAAATTCCATGAGCTGAATACAAATAAGAGGAAAGATGAGTTTTCTTTGTTGATGTGACTCCATGATTTGTATTACAGAAAACATTTGAGTTATCAGAAAACGCATACTGATGTTCCACCACATAAAACCAAAATTAAAAAAAGCACTATGAGAAATAAATACACATATAATAAAATGCAAAAGCGACACGTGTTTCATTTCAAAATTCAGAGAAGCTGAAGGACTTGGGCTACTTCGCTGTAACCAACAAAGCTTTTCAGAATGCCAAAACTGTTCTAGCTTTGTGTTTTAAAAGGTGTACACAGCCTGACATACAAAATCAACCAAGCTCATAGCTCCTATTGTTGCCTGGCTCGAAGGGAAGTTTGGCTATTGATATATCACCACCCCACCCTGGTAATATATTGGTGGTGTCATGATACATTAAGAAGTGCATAAACTCTGCTTCCAGTAACCACCAGGTGCCATTGCGACCTAAATTGAGCTATAATTTAACACTGGTTGGGGCTTCCTAGAAATAGCAAGGTATTTCTTAGAGGGTATTCCCGAGTGGAAAAACACAGCATCACAAATAAATACACCAACTCCAATCTTCTGCTTACCCGCCGTGTGGTGCGGGACAGAATGCCCTATCCAGGTGGGAGCTCAGCTCCTGTTTACGGATGGTAACACCCAGACTGGAGGGCTCCAGTGAGTACTGAGGAGAAAACTGACGGCGATATATCAACCTATCACATCAATGCAATAGGGAAATCAGAAGGAATGTGACATGCCTGAAGTCTATGGATCATTAAATCCTGCCTGTCTGGGCTGGCTTCATCCTTACTTATCCATCGGGAGGAATGTGCAAACATTTAGCCATAAACCAGAGAAGAGCAACTGGGCAGAGCGGGGGGACAGCACTGCTTTTGGTAACCATTGAAAAGGCAGGGAGAAGGGCCTGAACTTCTCACTGACAAAACTGGATGGACCTTGCAGAGTGAAGAGCAGAGGGAACTGAGCCAGGCATAACTCAGCTGAGCGTTCCTGAGCATTAACACCTAGCTTTAACAGTGTCAGCCAGTTTAATTTTAGGAAAGAAGGAATTCCCTGGATTCTCAGGCATTAGACGCAGGCTCAACATTTCCTGGCACAGGAAGGTTCTTTTGTCACTACCAATCTGGAGTTTGCTGTCTGGAAAACATGCTGCCCATCATGGCCTTTGTGCAGGTCTTTTGCCCCCCGAAATCTGAGCTTCTCTGTCAATGCACACAGGAACCGGAGAGCTCACACCCACAGGCCTACCCCGGCGGGGCTGAGGTGTCATACCCCCCGTGAAGTAGAGGTTTCAGATGCTGGCGTGTGTGCAGGGAGACAGGAGCCTGCTGAAGGCCTGGGTTTGCCTTCTCAGACCCCGTTTCATGGATCAGGGCATAGGATCTGGGAGGGACATAGGATGCCCCAGCTCTCCAGCTCATCTGAGTTTTTTTACACTCTTGAAAGAGCTGAAAATGCTTTTCCTCAACCCACCATCCATGCCTATTGGGTTCTGTGCCCAGCGTAAGCTCAAGAGGAGACAGCATTCACATGCTTTCAACCTCTAGCACAGGGGGACTGAACATTTATTTACTGTCAGGAGCAACACAATGACATATACAGAACCTACAAAGCAGACAAAGTAAAGAAAAAATACATGAAGAAAAACAGTACAAAAAATGGGGGAAGTTCACCAGTTCTGTAAAATGACTACTACTATTTTTGCACAGTTCATTGACTATTTGTATCTTCCTCTCTGCTATATCTTTTGAACTAATGCCAGGGCCCATCTAAGAGTTGGGCAGCACTGCCAGTCCCCTTTGAAGAGTATTTGCCTAGCCTCAAGAGATCCTTGATATCTCCTGAAAAACACTGTCCCAAACTCCCACTAATGTTAACTTCAGTTTTACTGCATCAGTATCATGCAACACTACATCATTGCGCCTTGACAATGTTCTAAACTCCTAATAGGTATCCACTGACATTCAGCTAGACTTCTGTAACTACTTCTCTTATATCCCAGACCATCATGGCCACATCACCATTAACATGTTCTGTAAAAGCAAGGAAAGTGTCTGGCATACAGATCTGAAAGTCAGCACAAAGACCTACGTTTGTGGTTCAGTTAATTTCTGAATAAACAGGATTTTGAAATGTATATATGTCAAATAATGACAGCTGTCAATGTCTTTGGAGATACTTCCTGATGGCACAGAAGATGTAAAGTTATTAAACTAATTCCAAATGTTCTTACAACTTATTTCACTTGATTCACGTTCACTATGTATTTCAATTACCTTATTTTCTAGACTGATAAATGAGAACTAAAGATTAAATGAATAATTTGGAAAATTAAATTCAGTTCTAATTGGTTTCTATCAAGCATAGCACCTCTCATACAAAGGTAAAAATGACCCAACGACAAGAATAAAGTTATCTTGTGATGCTTTCCCATTCAATTAAACCTTAACTGTTTCAAGAATTAATTGCATTACAGGAGAAGTTAGCTTTTCATTTTCCAGTGCCCAGGTGTCAGCTATTTTTCTTATCTGGGTTATATTCATACATTTGACTATTGCTTGATGTTCTTATCATGCCGAGAATGCATTTACTAGGAAAGGATAATAGAGAATTCATTACTTTAATGCTTTTCAAGTTGTTAAATGAAAAACCGTAATAGTTATGACTTACTTTGTGGCTACTGGTGACCTTTTATCTATACACTTAACCTCAACCATTTTCCAGACAGTTGAAGTCAATGAGAATTCTGAATGTAAGACCACCAGGGACAGTGCCCTCTTATTGAGAGAGGGGCCCATATCTGCAGTGTGCGTATTTCAGCGGGAGTGAAGGATTCTTGAAGCATAAGTATTTGCCTATCATTTATTTTTAATTACCCCAATCTTTTTTTTGCACTAGAAAAACCCCAAGCCCAGAATAAGCTTTGTCTATTATGTCCACTTTATGTTCACTTTCCATAAATAAATATATTAGTTATTATATTGGCAGGAAAAGGAAGCAGCCATGAAACACAAGTGAATCAGTACGCAGCCATAGGAAGTAAAATTTGAATTCATAAGGGCTGAAGATCACATCAGGAGTCCTGCTCATCCAGTTAAAGACCCATGTGACTAATCCAAATAAAATTACACAGCTCTCATATTCATGAGCAAGTACGAGCTGCAAACAGCTTGCAAATGATCTAAAAACCAAGAACCATTGGTAAAGCAATTTGGCAAACAATTACAAATAATACTTGTATTTAGAGAAGTCCAAGTGCTTTGGACAATTTACAAGGAAAAAATGTAGGCTAAGTTCATCAGATAAATTGTTAGAGCCAAGAAAATAATCTATCACAATTTGTTCCACTAGAGCACCTCTCAGTCATTAGAAATAAATAACTTTCTCATAAACATACACCAAGTAGATATCTAAATATTGTACTGATTAAAACGTACATTTTGCATTTTATGTCATTGGAGATTTGTTCTACTTACTTATTCATACAGTAAATCATTAGGAATATACATACGGCACTAAAGTGGAACACGGTGAGTAATTACACACTGGTGCAGAAAGACACAGACTGTTGTAAGGAGGCGAGGGTGTGCTGTGAGCTCGGCTGCGGGAAGTCCGTCTGCCTGTTTCACACCTATTACTGCTACATAAGTGCGTGCCTCGCAAGACATACATGCAGCGATTAAAGAAAGATCCATTGTGCTGATTACAATAAAGCAATAAAATATCAGCCCAGCACAGAACTGTGGCTTTTATTAAGGGGAAGTTGCTATTGATCTGTTAATTGCAGCTCTCATCATTGTGGGTGATTGGTTTCCTTCCACCACATTGTAAACAAGGAAAGGACACAATTGCTTCTCTCGAGCTGGATGAAATGAAATTGAGCTATCAAGATGGATTTCTGATTAGGATTCTTTTTTTTTTTTGCAAGCCAAGTGTGAATTCCTACTTGAACAGAAAGCAGATTTTTCTTTTGTATCACATTCAAATTATGCTATCTGGGCACAGGCAGCGTCAGATTTTGCAGTCCTTCAGAAATCACTCGGTACGATGGAGATCTGAGCCTGTGTGTTAAAACGAGTTAAGTCAGTGTCCTGACTTTGCATTCGTCCTTACTGATGACTTCACTGTCCCTCTAAATTTACTTCAAAAGCAAAATGGGAAGGAGGCAGCACGAGAGCAACACGGGGGCAGACCAGAGGGGAAATTTAAAGAGCAGGAAAAAAAAATGGAGAGTAGGAGCTAAATTGAACTTTTGGGAGACCATGATCAGCTCAGTGGAGTTTCATCTCGGCCTCTTCAAGAAAGGAAGGGCTTCAAGATAACCTGGAATATGCAAACAATGGGTTTTTTTCCTAGGAAAGGAAAAGGACAGGTTTTTTTCTGGAGAACCAGAGCCATTTCATTCAACGCAAAATAAAATGCATCACTTTGCTTTTGTTTTCCTTAGCCCTTCCTCAGTGTTTATTACTTCTCTAAAAATAAAGAAATAAATGTCCAGCCCCAGAACCAGAACCTCAAACCACTCAGAGAAACTGAAAGAAGGGAAGGAGGGAGGAGGTGGCATTTTACTTCTGGTAAATGTAAAATTCCCTTTCCTTTGGAGCGAGTCCAGTGCTGGGCCTCTCAGGCAAACAGCTCCAGAGGAAACGTTCCTCCTGCCCCCTCTCCACACACCATCGCTCTTGGTACCATGAGTCCATAACAGAGGATGGCTAAAAAGTTGCCCTCCCGCCATGCTCTGGTGGTAACTACAAGTCACCAGTGTGAGCTCACGTCAAAATACGTCATCGTTGCCATCCACACCAGATAGGCACCGGTCACTTACCAAGGGTCCTCAGTAAGAAACACCAGCTACTAGATTAATAGGACATTTGAACGAAGTGTTGCCCTGTTGAAATGGGTACTTTTTTTCTCTCCACTCAGAGCAGAGTCAGGATTTTAACCTCAGCGCTGCACGTGTTCAAGAGAGGCAAGCAGGGGTCCCCACACGCCCCCCGATCGGGAGGGGGACGCGCACCACGTGTACCGGGTCAAACCCCCTGGCACTGGCTGCTTTTAACGCTGCCCTTAAAGTGTTGCCAAGCTCCTTGCTCAGACATCTTGCCACACATGCATGGATGGGGAGTTATACGTTCCAGCTTTTCCCCCCTCTTACATTTAAACACAATAAAGGCTGTTTTAGCTGAAAAACATTACGAAGGTTCATTGAATGATGGCTGTTTACTGGAAACGGAAAGTAAAGTTTTGGCCGTAAAGGAGTGAAGTTCAGAACTCAAGTCATTAGTGCTTACTCTTCCCATCAGCATTTTATTTATTGTTGCTGCTACAGTGAAATAGGTACAGCTAGAGCTTCGGGAAGCCCATATGTCAGGCCATATCCTCCAGGCCTTCGGGCTAATCTTGACAGCTGCTGAGTCTTATGTTAGACAAGCCTGTCATTTCGTGCACCCAATATATATAATTTTTTTTCCCCAAAGGTGACCTACAAGTAAAACGGGAAAAATGGGTTTCTGCCCATGTTTTCCTCTTCATTTTAACCGAAAAGAACCTATGGGACCTGCACTGTATTTATTGCTGTTAGTTTGTTCTCAGACTGGGAAGGAAGGCTTTCTACACCTCCAGCGGGAGAACAGGAGTCTGCAGAGACAAGAAGAGACATCTTTTTTTTTCCTACAGAAACACAGGAAGTACAAGTAGATTTAGGGATTTATTATTTCACGAAATGCAAAGGGTTGTGAATTAATACTTTGAGGAATAATTCACTATTGAAACAACAGTAGATAGAGGCAAAACCATCATGTCCCAGAAGCAGCGTCCCATTTTTTTTTTAAATGTCCTGCCTTACCAAGATTTCTAAATACAGCACAAATAACCAATGAAATAATTACAGTTTATAAAACCATCACAGTATAGTCAAAATTGGTATTTTTTAGAAGGAAGATGAAACATTTTCTGTTGTAACACAGACAACTATTAAGGATTGGGAAATAAGGCTAAGAGTAAATGGAAAATACATTTTCTAAACTATTTTATTCTTCAGAAGCTCATTGTTCTGGATTAAGGGCTATTTCAAATGAAAGGAAACTTCCAAGTTTCCGGAAGATTAGTCTGCAGCTCTGTGGTACCCAGAAAGACAGAGCAATGTGCAATCCTACGTCACGGCTAACAGCAATCACACGAACTCTAGAACCTGGCAGACTCACAGGTGCCTGTCCCGCTTTTTCCTTGCACTCTGAATAATGCCCCCCTCCCTCCTCCTCTCTCTCTTCCTCCTTTTTGCAAAATTTCTCCCAGGCTTGGGCTCATGGCAGAGGTCAAAGAACAGCAATGTCTGCCTGTGAGAGAGAGAGACTACAGCTGGGTTATTCAAATGCACCTATACGTTACACTTCGTACGTGCCGGGTATATGAAATTCTGTGGCAAAAAAAATATTGATCTGAGCTATGATACGATCTAAGAAATATATTTATTAATGCCAGAGGATGCAATTTTACTAAGCCTAAATATTCCACACCTGAGCATTTTTGTGGAGGATGACACATAAAATATCATCTAGCACTGGATGAGTTCTATTAGTACTGATGAATATATTACTTTTTAAGGAGACGCTGTTAATTACAATAATGCATCTGCTGCACCTGTGAACGCTACAACGGTTATCTGCCTCAGGAGAATCCAAGACAGCTCTTTGGTACTTCAATGAATCGTAACAAATACAGCTTCTGCCAGAGCAGCATGAAACACGCAGCACTGCCTTTCGCCAGCTGACTTAGTGTTCCTTGCTGAATAGAGAAATAAGGAGATGTAATATACCATAAGTGTAAACGCTCATTGCAAGTGGAATTCAGAATGCATTTGAGAAAATGTAAGTACTAGCCATTCCTGAGAGGGACTAAGTAGCAAGGGCTGGACCAGCAAAGCTAGAGGCATCATTGGTGGTGGAAAAAATGCCACTCAGATACTGACGGCAGAGAACCAGAGGCAGAAATTTGGACTGCAACAGTGTGGGTGCGTTAGGACGTGAAAAAAGTTGTAGGTCCTCCTGCAGCACTGAAGAAAACGTTGGAAATACCCGTGCCAAAGGAGATGAAGACCATTAAGTCCTCCAGAAAGAATAGGTCAGGCCTATCTGATACCTGGCTCAGACCACCAGCCCTGCAGCCGTTACCTGGCTTTCCTGAGCACTGCCGGAGCTTTGCTCTTCGGGCAAATCGCTCACAGTTGGTGACAAAAGGCCACCTTCTCCCCCCATTCCCTAAGGCAGCCTAGGTTGGATTCAGCTTATGGATACAAGGCTGATCCTGGTCCCCAGGCACTGCTTTGCACAGCCACAGCTCAGTAATCTCTGCAGTGAAGCAGTCGGAAGGGATAGCAACTCTACCGTTTCAGCAAAGGGAAACATAATTTGAATACTGTAACTGAGAAAGGGCAGACGCGTGGCTGGTTTATAAGCGTTCTTAAATGGTTGTCTGACTGGGTTTCTTGCTCTCAGGATAGCATTCTGTTCACAGTTTGGACTAAAGAGATTTCACAGGCTGTGAATGAGAGGACAAAGTGTCATTTGTTTTCTCTACAGACATAACTGCTTCCTACTCAGCCTTTGCCTCAGAGGTATAATCATGGAAAGACAGAGAACTTGAGCATTTCTGCAGTTGCAGATTGACAACGTTGAAACATAGTCTTGGCCCTTTCAAATGCCATCTGTCTAATGAGAGCAAGGTCTTTTCTTCTCCTCACAAGAATTCAATATATTTTGTTGTGTAAGAGAGGAGAAATATAAAACTGTGCAGCACAATTCAGGGAGAGTGAACATGACAGAAGAAAATAGTAAGATAAATGTGGGGCTCCTATCTACCTTTTACTAAAACAAGAATAAGGGAACAAGCAAGTGAAGTTGAAGTGCAATAAAGTTTAAAGCTAATAAATACTTTTTTTCCACATCACTTACAGTTAACCTGTCAAGTCAGCACCGCAATAAGTCACTGAGACCAAGGACTTAGTATTCACAAAAAGATTAGACAAATATAGCCCAGTTCTCTTCTCCATCTAAGGTGAACTTAGATACTGAGGGAGACCCAGTGGTGACATGCAGCTCCCCAATTTAGAGATGCCAGGCTCCAAAGCAAGTTAGAAATGTGCCTGAACAGGTATAAGTTAAATCAATAGGGCACTGTCCCTGATTGCTGCCACAAACTGCCAGGAAGAAACTTCTCCTACAGCGAAGCATTCAGTAAGTACGTGCTAGAAAGCCTTGTGAAGTGTCCTACCAGCACGGACACGTCTCCGAAGAGCTGGATTCTCTGTCCAGCGCAGCTTCTTGGCAGCTGGGTGTTGTCCCAAATGTCACTTCAACTCCCTGTCCTGTGTTTTTCCCATCTCTAACTAGAGGTAAAAATACTGATCTCTGCAACAAGGTGCCCCGAGATTTACTTGGGAAATGTGGTAGGTGTTGCTGTTGTATCTTCCAAGACAGGATATGGTGCTGACCACTTTCAGAAATGATTTATGGTTGAAAATTACTCATCTCCCCGAGAATGGCAATCCCTATGTACCTATGAGAAACAAGTGTTTTAACTTGTAAGCCATAACCTTTGCAAGCCATATGGTTTGTACTTTTGTATGCTCTTTCAATTTCCTTTTTATCCGCTCAAAACGCAAAAAATTCAGTTCCAGATAATCTCCCCAAACTCAGGTACATTCATAGTCAGGGTTCAGGATTCAGTTTCAAACTACCAGATAACAGATATAGCTACAAACTCCTCTCAGAATTAAAAAATACATTAAGAAAACTCATATACAATTGAGTTGAGAGGCCAAAAATCTCATCCCACTTTAATATTATCCAAATAATTAATTGTAGCAATGCACCAAGTCTTTTTAATGACATGTAGAATCATAGAATCATAGAATCATAGAATCATACAGGTTGGAAAAGACCTCTAAGATCATCGTGTCCAACCGTCAACCCAACACCACCATGCCCACTACACCATGTCCCTAAGGGCCTCATCTACACGTCTTTTAAATACCTCCAGGGATGGTGACTCCACCACTTCCCTGGGCAGCCTGTTCCAAGGCCTGACCACTCTTTCAGTAAAGAAATTTTTCCTAATGTTCAATCTAAACCTCCCTTGGCACAACTTGAGGCCATTTCCTCTTGTCCTATCGCTAGTTACTTGGGAGAAGAGACCAACACCCACCTCGCTACAACCTCCTTTCAGGTAGTTGTAGAGCGCGATGAGGTCTCCCCTCAGCCTCCTCTTCTCCAGGCTAAACAACCCCAGTTCCCTCAGCCGCTCCTCATAAGACTTGTGCTCCAGGCCCTTCACCAGCTTCGTTGCCCTCCTCTGGACGCGCTCCAGCACCTCCATGTCCTTCTTGTAGTGAGGGGCCCAAAACTGAACACAGTATTCGAGGTGCGGCCTCACCAGTGCCGAGTACAGGGGCACGATCACCTCCCTATTCCTGCTGGCCACACTATTTCTGATACAGGCCAGGATGCCGTTGGCCTTCTTGGCCACCTGAGCACACTGCCGGCTCATGTTCAGCCGGCTGTCAACCAGTACCCCCAGGTCCTTTTCCTCTGGGCAGCTTTCCAGCCACTCTTCCCCAAGCCTGTAGCGTTGCCTGGGGTTGTTGTGGCCGAAGTGCAGGACCCGGCACTTGGCCTTGTTGAAACTCATACAGTTGGCCTCGGCCCATCGATCCAGTCTGTCCAGGTCCCTCTGCAGAGCCTTCCTACCCTCCAGCAGATCAACACTCCCGCCCAACTTGGTGTCGTCTGCAAACTTACTGAGGGAGCACTCGATCCCCTCGTCCAGATCATTGATAAAGATATTGAACAGGACCGGCCCCAAAACTGAGCCCTGGGGAACACCGCTCGTGACCGGCCGCCTTAGGTAGAAATAACTTATGCCCTTGAAATGTGTCTCCAGCAGAACTTAAATAGATCAATTATTTCAATGATTCATCTCTGAAAGATTTTTTTTTTGTAAGGCTAAACACATTTCTGTGTTATGATATCAGATGATTAAAGAAGGTCTTCTGAACTCGTCTAAATTAGGCTAAGTAGAAAAAATACTAGGGAATTACTTTTTAGGATCTATCTTAGATTTATCTGTCCTTTGTTAAATATTTCCTGAAACTAGACTCTGTCAATGAAGGAAACAATTCACTGGTAAACTTAACATGATCATTTGCTATTTATGTTTCCACCAGGAATTTAGCACCCTTTTAAGGGGAAATGCAGTTCCTCAAAGGTAAGAAAGACTTGCCTCAAACATCTATATTGGCATGGGCTTCTGAAGCGAAAAGTGACAGATGGCAGTAGGACTAGCCGCTTGCTAGTTTACAAGGACAAAGCTGAGTGCCTCTCCCTCTGACCCTTTATTTTCTCTGTATTTTTCAATCTACCTTCTGTTGCCCCAGTAACCAATTCAACAAGTAATACATACAACCTCAATGAACTGAAACAATGTTCAAGTTTTGTCATGTTTTTTTTTTTACTATACTAATCTATTTTATTTGTCTTTCAAGGTCCATGAGTTTAATGGAACGTCTCAGGTGACCATTTTTTTAATTTTTGCCCATAAAGTCAGCTGTGCTATATTACAATTTTCACAGCCAGCAGCCCTCACAGCAAGGAACGTTTTGTGTGAGAACACCGGGATGTAGGACAGGACAGAGCTTACAGTGGGGAAAAGCCTCTAAGGCAGCAGGGTGGCCAGTGACGTACAAGAACCGTTCTCAGGTGTGGTGGATGCACAGGGCACTTCCCTCACCTCAGACTGCCCACAGACACCTTTATCTGTTGCACAGTTCTTCTACATACCTAAATTAAAAGGCCATGTGCATGAAATAATATACTTGGATATACTATATAGAGTAAAATTCTGCATTTATCTTGCTTCAATTTCAACAGGTTATTAAAAAGCCCGTCTCTTTACCTGCCTTGCTTACCAGTCTCTCCACCTTCCTTAAACTTTAGAGCATGTTTAGAACAACTGCAATAAGGCGCTGACTCCTTATCGATGCTAAGACAGTCAGTGGTGGGAGAGGACAAATAACCTGTGCTCAAAGACTTCACATTCCCAATGTAATAAATTGGACACTACCTACTGATGATTCAGCACGAAAAACACTATTACACTAAATCTTGCAGCCTTGAGAGAGACAAATAACATTGAGCCTAATCTAAATTCAATGGAATGATTTCAGCTGACTTACTGGGCCAGTCTACTGGCCACACATGGAGTTTAGCATGAGGAACAGCTTTCGGCTTCTATATCAGCATTCTGTTAAAGTAAATTAGCAAAATAAAGTCCCTATTGTTTTCCCAGTCTAATTATTAAGATTGGTTCTACTATTCTAGAAAAGCACCAAAAGCCTCCACAGGTTGATAATATTCTATTTCTTGTATCACACAGAGAAGCAGAACTGAGCTAAACAGAAAAAACATTTGACTAAGTGATATAAAACAAAATGTCTCCAATATAAAAAGTAAGCAAAGCTATATCCTGATAAATAGTGGCCTCGGTTTAAAAGGAAGAGAAACTTTACTTCTATCAGATGCTCCTCAGTTTTATGACAAATACAATTAATGCCCTGGACTTGTGCAAACCATTTGACACTGTCCCGCACAACATCCTTGTCTCGAAATTGGAGAGACATGGATCTGACGGATAGACCACTCAGTGGATAAGGAATTGGCTGGATGGTTGCACTCAAAGAGTTGTGGTCAACAGCTTGATGTCCAAGTGGAGACCAGTGATGAGTGGCATTCCTCATCGGGATCGGTATTGGGACCAGCACTGTCTAACACCTTTGTCAGCAACATGGACAGTAAGAGTGAGAGCACCCTCAGCAGGTTTGCCGACGACACCAAGCTGAGTGGTGCGGTCGACACGCTGGAGGGAAGGGATGCCATCCAGAGGGACCTGGACAAGCTTGAGGGGTGGGCCCGTGCAAACCTCATGAAGTTCAACAAGGCCAAGTGCAAAGCCCTGCACATGGGTTGGGGCAATCCCAAGCACAAGTACAGGCTGGGTGGAGAATGGACCAAGAGCAGCCCTGAGGAGAAGGATTTGGGGCTGTTGGTTGATGAGAAGCTCAACATGACCCAGCAATGTGCGCTTGCAGCCCAGAAGGCCAACCATATCCTGGGCTGCATACAAAGCAGCGTGGCCAGCAGGTCGAGGGAGGTGATTCTCCCCCTCTACTCTGCTCTTGTGAGACCCCACCTGGAGTACTGCATTCAGCTCTGGGGCCCCAACATAAGGACATGGACCTATTGGAGCGAGTCCAGAGGAGGGCCACAAAGATGATCAGAGGGCTGGAGCACCTCTCCTATGAAGACAGGCTGAGAGAGTTGGGGTTGTTCAGCCTGGAGAAGAGAAGGCTCCAGGGAGACCTTCCAGTACCTGAAGGGGGCCTATAAGAAAGCTGGAGAAGGACTTTTTACAAGGGCATGTAGTGATAGGACAAGGGGTAATGGCATTAAACTGAAAGAGGGTAGATTTAGATTAGATGTAAGGAAGAAATTCTTCACTATGAGGGTGGTGAGGCACTGGAACAGGTTGCCCAGAGAAGTTGTGGATGCCCCATCCCTGGAAGTGTTCAAGGCCAGGTTGGGTGGGGCTTTGAGCAACCTGATCTAGTGGAAGGTGTCCCTGCCTATGACAGGGGGGTTGGAACTAGACGATCTTTAAAGGTCCCTTCCAATCCTACGATTCTATGGAGATGAAGGGGAGCATTAGAGCATGGCATAGAAATATGCTCAGCATAGAAAGCTTAGCACAGAAAAAAAGACAGAAGAGCTATAAAATTTCTCTCCATATAGAATAATTCAAAACAGGTTTGAGACAAAAATAGGACACAATTAAGCATCAGAAGTGAAATAATACAAAGAAATTATACACAGGTATGAAAAATTAGCATATTACAGCTTCAGAATGTTGTACAGACACTATTAACCCTTCCAACACCTCTGTGCTGTTATTTCAACTAAGACAAAAGTGAGCATTCTGTGTCTACTAGACTTTCTGCATGGTTGAACAGGTGAAATACCTCATTATTGTCTCTTAAGTGCTTTTAGATTCATGTTGTATGAAACAGCAAGATATTACTGTTATTCCAGATGCAGGAATGGGGACAAAGAGATGTCACTGAAGACAACCAAGTGAATCGGAGTTACAGCCTCAGTAATGTCTGAGCTATCTTCCACCACTCATGTTCACTATACTCTAAGGCAACTGCATTAACAGTGACCATTAAAAGCTCATTAAAACATATAAACAGAGGAAGCTCTAGTATTCTCTAAGCTAGGCCACGGATCCTACAGCAAGTCTACTGGAAGTAGTGTTTTCAACTATTATGGTAAAGTGTTGGTGTGGGAAGACAGGTTTGCTAGGCAGAGATTTGTGTTGAGTATCCCCTTCATGTTAGAGTATATTTCAATTCACTTATATCTTCAACAACAGGAGAACACTTTCCTTTCTACCTACGCGGTAGATGTCATACCATAATACCTTTCACTGGATTTTCTGTTTGTTTCATATCGTATCTCCATTAGATAACAAACTCGCCTGGGAAGGGGGTACATCTTTCAGTGACTTGTGAATTGACTGTTCTCACACTATATTCTGTAAATAACGCTGATGCCCACGCCGGATGCCAGAATCCTGCTTCACAAAGGGGCAGAGAACACCTTATTGGGTAGGAAGCAAGTTTGGGGGTTTAAGTAATAATTTGCCCTGCGTGGGCGAAATAACCACACCAAAAAAGTACAACATGACTTAAACATAACTCACTCTCCTAGTAGAGCTGTCGTTTGACACAGACAGGTTAGCTGCTGTGTTTCCACAATCTTTCCAGGAAGTAGAAAGGGAGCCAGAGAAGAGGGGTGCCAGGATATCATCTGACCATGTAGAAAATCTGGCTGTAGTTTTTAGCTTTTGAATATATAAACATCTATTTGAAGGGTTTCACAATTGATATTTAAAAGAACAAATTGAATTTTTCTGCTTTATTCCATTCTGCACTGAACTTTATCTCTACGTTTTCCTTTTAAGTGATTAGTTACTGCCACACATAGCAGGTAGGCTGAAATCCTTTTTCATCCCCGCTTAGCGTCTCCCTACAAGGCTTACTTCCAAAATGATTGAAGACAAGAGCTCGGAAACAACAGATGCTGGCAGCCTGCCAGTCACATGCACCCACACAGATGCAAAGTTAAAAATATATCAATTCACGCCTCATACAAGTGGGTACGTAGGATAGAGAGGGCTGATAGAACAGATTGAGAGGGAGAAGTGTATATTCACAAAGGGCAGTACACTTGTATCTGTCAAGCAAAAGGCCATGAGGAAAGAACGCGAGCTTCTGGTACTGCTGTGCTATGGATAGAATGCCTTAGTCAAACCCTTTATTTTCTGGGGGTATTTATGCTCAGAAATTTGTACCTGGACTGGGATTCTCATCCCTCCTTCCTTCTCTCTATTTAAAATCACAGGACTTGCCACCAAAGAATACTGTGGGCATACTACTAAGGGTATGACATAAAGAGTGCTGGTAGGAGAATCTTTGGTTTCGACTGATCTTCTAAAGTTAGATTTGACCAAGGGATCAATCTGACAGACCTGTTTTCTGTGATCGCCTGTGTTTCTGCTGGGCTTAAATGAGTAGATTTTTGCCACTTCTTTCACTGTGGCTGAGCTGTACCTCGAAGGTGGCACATTCCTCCTACAGAATTCAAGCTGAATTCAAGTCCTGGACAGCCTAAAAAAAGTAAACTATTTTTACCAAAACCTTAAGGGCTGTACCTTAATTTCAGAGAGTTTGTGTTTTTTCTCATTTGTTTGGTTTTAGTTTGATGATTAACTTCTGCTCCAGATTCCCTAGTTTGAGCAAATCCATTCTTTTCAGTACTAAACAGGAGGAAAATTCTGAGCGAATTTGGCTCCAGTCTGAAAGGTGCCACTTCCCAAGGACGACTGATGGCTCAGGCTCAGTCGACACCATACAGTGCAGAACAGATCTCCCCTGTTGTTCTCTTAAGCCTCACGCTTTTCCTGGGTCTTGCTCTAGGTCTCCTTTTAAGAACTTTTATTCCAAACAAGCAAAGGGAGCTGCCCTTTTTAACAATTTAAAGTAGTGTAATGTCAAGATTTTTATCTATTCTAATGGCAGTACTTTGAATTGTGTACTGCACCCATTATAAAAGATCGGCTATGGAAATTAGTTGCATAATTAATTGTGCCAAACCGCTGGTGCTTTCCTGAATGCATCCTGCTAAGCAGGGGTGAATCTTCTGCAAAAAGTTATTAGGGTTTGCTAAGCCAGGAGCTTCTCCCAGACCCCAGGTCAGCCAAGCTGACAGTGCGCAAGCTGAGTGCTCTCAGGGTAGCAATTGTACGAACAGCCACAGAAAGATGGGTTTAATTTTATGTTGTCTGAGAACCTGTTTTTGTAATAATAAAGTCAAGCCCCAGGAAAAGTGTGAGGCTTTGAGGCGAGCAACTCTAAGGACTGGACACAGGGCTAAGGTTAGTAGCAGGGTATGTTTATAATGCTAATAAACTAGATTCTGATTTCTAGCATGAAGAGGGTAGATTACAAACTGATGAAGCTTCTCCACAAATGTGATTTCTATTAACATTAAAGCAGCCATGGGCATATACTGAGGGGAGAACTGGTCTCCAGCGTTTGCTATTTTAACCATCAGTCATACAGCGCAATTGCTGGAAGAAAATAAACGATATAGCAATACCAACTCTAAAGGCAGATAGAGGACAGGAGAAGGAAAATATTAAATAAGAACAGTCACTATGGAAACAGTTGGATTTTTAGTATTTTAATACCTGGATGACTCAGAGGAGTGGCAATAAGACATGGAGCCTTTTGCATTTGGTGGAGATATCAGTTCAAATTTTGCCCAAGCTAGGGGCAATTCAAAGATCGTCCTAATAACAGTTTATGTAAAATTACTTCACAGTTTCAGTTCATTTTCAAGAGTTCGTATCTAGCCAGGAAATATCTCCACCATGCAAATACCCTAGTTGGAAGGCCCAGCAGAAGGGCTGAAAACCTGATTGGGAAGGCGGCGTTTTCTCGCTGCTTTTACAACAACAGGGTTGGGACTTGAGGAAGTTTGTTTTGCTGCTGCTGCTAACACAACGCCTGTGAGTATCAAGGTTTCAGTCTCCAGGTCTCGCAACTACGCTTCGTGACCACCAAATTAAAAATTAAAGCATACGCTGCTTGCATACTCTCTTTGCAAAATGGAGAAAGGATGAAGTTAATGAATTGCAGAAGAGAAACAAGATCTGAACCTGAATCTAACATATTCCTAAATTTGGGAATTTTTCTAGATTAGTCTGTTCAAGTTACAATTCCCACCTATGCTGTCTGGCCTAAAGCTGGGCTCACATCCAGCATAGTTCAGGTAACTTAAATGCATCAGTGCCTCTGTAAAAGAGAGACATTGCTGTAGGAATGACTGAAATGCATTTTCATTCACTGTTCAGATAATTGTTTTAAAAAGCTAAACTGCATGGGATTTATTTAGCTTTTAATACTGGAGATATACAATAAAGGACTACTTGAACAATTATCTAGAAAAATGTCTCTCTGATATATTTTCAGTCACACACAAGTGAAATTCTTTCTAATGTTCGTTTAAGGTGCCCTACTTGCTTGTACAGAGACTGAGAGGAAATCTAACACTCCTTCCTCCGTTTCTTTCCTTTAATGCCTACACACTAGACACAATGCAAATCTGGACTGCCGCCTTGGTAGTCTCGCTACCAACTGCTACTGGATCCTGGAGAACATAAAGCAGATGGAGCGCATTACCAACAACTTGTTTTGCCAGCTAGTCAATCAGTTGAAAACATCCATGATCTAGCCATATTTTTTAGGAGAAAGTTGCACAAGACAGCATTAAAGCTTATTAGTAGACATAGCACGGGAAAGTACAGGTGAGAAAACCAGAGATAACCTCACCAGATTCCTGTTCTGTGACATTCATGGAAAGGGACTCCATGGGCTTTTAAAAAAAGTCATAGCTAAAAATAAGCAGAAAAACAGTTCAACTTCACTCATCTAACTTACCAAGTGTTCATGTAATGATGATGTGAATATTTTCAGGGCAATACCACTGAGTTCTGTACCATACCCATGAAGTACTATTATGATGACTGAAACCAATCCGAACAAAATGATAAAATTAAGAAAGTAGAAGCTGTATGGGACAGTATGACAACTCCAACCCAATCAATAACTTTCTGAGAACTGTATCGCAAACAGAAGCTTCATGGGGAGACCAAGATGTGCTAAGACAGAAGCTGTGAATGCAGGACAGCCCATATATCTGAGTTATATATAGGCTACCAAAGCAAGACTCGTAAAATGGGCTGTGCCTCCCGGGCCCTTCACAGCTAGAAAGCCACAGCATTAGGAAGAAATGTCTAAATTTTCACTCACTTATGGGTCTGTGAAAGATGTTGCATTAGCAGAAGTTAAGATTTGGTTTATAAGAAACTTGGCAGGAAAGCCACACACTTGTTGGAAGTCTGTTCCCCAGTGAACCATAGGGCGAAGCACATGAACCATCACGCAGCATTAGCATCAAAGGCAGAAGAGAGTTCCAGCACCAAATTCACTTATGATTACAATCTAGTACAGATAATTTGGGTTCTTGTCTAGTCTTGGTCATAAATATTTATTTTCAATAGATGGAACACAGAATCTCATTTCATGTAATGATACTGCTGGATCTGACACACAAAAGCTCTACCAGTTGTTGCAACTGTCCTCAATTTTACAAGACACACAGCAGTACTTGCTAACAATGGGAAGGCAGCTTCACACCCTTATGCTTTGATTAAACAGCAATCATGTTATTTTGCTGTTTTGCTCACCATACATCATACACATCTGTTATTTCAAAGAAAATTTATGTTTACACAAAGGCTCAAATAGGGCTTGAAGGAGAAGGGGGGGTATGGGTACAAGATTTCTAATCTCATCGTATTTTAATTTCTGGAAAGACAAAATTCCCTTTTCAGTTAAATAAATTTCGTTTAAAAGCACGTGCACAAACACAAAACCCAAACAGTGCTTCAGCTTTTTAAAATGCATGCAATGAACTGAAATCAGAATAATTTTGGTATTTTAAAATTTTGCTTGTAATTAACAAAAAAGATCAATCAGCAGCAAAGCGAATGGAAAGGAAAATTAGCATCTTCAAATTGTTCATTAGCTCAGAGTAGTAACAAATATTTTTGTGCTTTCTGCATTGGCCTCCATTTTCTTTTAGGCTCAGAGCAAGTTTTACAAATGTGTTGTGATCAACAAAATGTATCATTTTTTGTAAAACTCTGACATGAGTCAGATGCCAGGTTTCTTTCCTGAGGTTCTTTTAATCTGCTCTCCAGGTCCTTACTTATGCTCTCCCTTAGATATATGTGCCCCTTAGCAGAAAGCAAAATTTCCTATCATGTCCTACCTGGGTCACAAAATATTAAATTCATTCCTTATCACAAACCATGTGTGATAGGCATTTAAAATATTTATGAAAAAGTGCTGTGAATTCCTTCCTTCTGTGCATCAGTCAAACTCCAAACCCACTGCATTTCTGTGGGTGTACCAGCAATTTAAATTTCAGCAATTTTCTATTAGTCAGTATTAGCTTTTATTTCCAAGTAGCGGGGAACTCAACTAAAAATTACCATGGGCAAACTTCAAAGGCTTTGGAGCTTGACTTTGGTTTGGATGTTCATGCATATGCTGTTAAACACTGCTGCGGAAGTAATGTTCTCCATTGGATTAAACCAGTTCTTTCTAAGCCTTTGGTAAGTGCAGAAGCAGAAGACCTGTTGCAGTGTCCCTGCCCTTGTACACCGGTCTGTGGAAGGTCTGCAGAAGCCACAGGTGGTTTCCTTGCTGCATCCCTGAAGCCCAGCCAGCCTCACGCGAGCACAGGGGATAATACCTGGCCACTGCAGAACACTACAAAAAATGTGCTTCTGAGTTCCGATTTTGATACACACTTCTCTAAATGAGGCTGGAGTGACTGAAGGTTTTCTTTTCGCTCCCCTCATCCGATTCATTTGGCCATAGTACTGACATGTGAAAATGTGGGGGTTTTTTATGTACAGAGTGACTCCCACATTACCTGATTGAGAATGCTATAGCCCAGCAGGAGATCATCATCATTCTCATTTTTCAATGAGGAATAAATGTTATAATCAGGAAATTTACACCACTGTAAAATCTTAAAAGAACTAAAATAAGCTCCACCTTCGTGGTGGTGTGTGTATGAAGATCTTATCAAGTTTGCAAATGCCTCTTTAAACAAGTTAAAATTGTGCCAGGTACCTACAGCTAGCCACTAATGAAAATATAATAAAGTGCACATCTAAGCTACTGAATAATGAAATTAAGTCTCAAATTAAAATGGGAAGAAGGCTATAGCATAAAATTAATGACTTTGTGATGTCTCTGGTGAAGCATAGCTGTTTGTCAGGTGTTATCCGAGGTGGTCATTTTAAATGAGCTGGGGCTGGTCCACCACTTACAGTCAGCCCTATGCAAAAGGAATTCCCTTGTTTTGTAGCTTAATTTTCAGCTTTAGTGCAATATCAGATGACCAGTTCCAACGCCCTAGATAACGATTTCTGGAAGGGGCAGGCACACTCCACACCATGCTACTACATAATTTTCTGCAAAGAAAGAAGATCTGGAGCCACTGCATACTGTATTCCAATAAGGCATTAGTTAGATATATTGGCTCACTTAATTCAGACCTGGGTTTCGTTCAAAAGATGGAAATTAAAACAAATGAGCTGACTGACAGAGAAGGTGAGCATGAGAGCAAGTTTGCCCACTAGAAATACCCTTAAGGTTACGCTTAACTATCATGAATGGAGGGACACTGAAACAGCCCACATAAATCCCCTCCAGCTGAACAAATCAGGATTGCATCATATAAGAGAATTAAAAGCTTTTCATTCCTCTTTCTTTCAGGAAATGCTACAGCCCTCTTGTTAAAGAACTTCAATGGATAGGAAAAACCCCAACCTTCTCAGAGTTTAGAGAAGGAAGATTATAAAAAAAGTTTTCAGTGAATTCGCAAATTCCCAGGCTGTGCACAAGCTGCAGGATACGAGGGCTCCTTACAGCCCAGTTAGCCTGGCATGCCTCAGCGTTCTGAAGAATTTTGATTTCGTTCACAAATTATCAAGGAGGATTCTCTGAACCAACAACCAGAACAGAGAGAATCTGAAATAGCTCTGCTCTCTTAAAATGCCTTAGTGGAAGCTTTTTAAACGCTTCACACAGTCATATGTACAAAATTCCTTGTTTAGGAAAAATGTGGTGGAACAAACTACGGGGATAGAATTATGATCCTGAAGAAATCAGTTGTAAAGAGAGATAAGCAGAAGGAGCAAGACTCACCTTTTGGTGATTGACAGTGACTTTTAACAGCTTGAATCTTGACACAAGCACCTCAGCTAAATGCTTGTCGCTCACAATGCTTCAAAGGAATGACCTGTCATAACCAGACTAATGACCAGAATTGGAGAGAAAGGAACATAAAACTTGCTTTTAGAGAAGTGCTCTTTATTGACATGTTGTTGGTGTATTATCAGCTAAAGACTGAAACTATGCGGGAAGGCTGAATGTTGTCCTAGCTGAAGTGGAAATCTGAGTACACCAAGAGAGTAGTCCAAAGCTTTCCATCAGGGTGCAACACTGGGGATATTTCCCAAGCTGACTTACTGTAAGTTCCTTTAGTTTTACTGTCGAAAGCATTTCAAGGTGAAAACTTACTGGTTACACTTTGTCTAGGGGTCACTATGACTGGGCCACTAGGATTGGATTCAGACCTAACATAAAAATGTCAACCGAAGTCACTGAAAGGTAGGAGCCCTTACGCTAGTACTGCATTGCCTTCTGGCTAAAGGAGAAGGTAGAGGAGACTGTAATACACTGGGATTTCATTCACTGTCACTGACGTCAATTCTTAAGTGGCCAAACTCTTTTATGCTTGACATCAGAGATGGGCTAGGTGGTGGCTTTGATTATTCCATTTAGCAAGCCAAAGGCAAGTGGTCTTCTGGCAGCTTCCCACAGCAGCTTTATAATCTGTTAGAGTTGCTTTCTTCATCTTGCTGTTTTACTCAATGCCATAATTATTTTCTCATTTCTAAATTCACTATTAATTTTAATTAAGCTCACCTACACTCATTAGTTCATCTAATCTATCTTCACTTTTCAACGCACACACCCCCCCCCCATCTTCATTCTGATGTAGCATTGGCGTGGAAAGTTTTATGCAGAGAGGCAGAAAGACCCACATATGTAATGAAATTAAAGGGCTTACAACTGCAGCTGGTTGGGGATTTTTTAATTAAGCTTTTCCTGTCCAAAAAAGCCAATTAGTTGGGATTGAAAGTTTTCAGAGACCTATATCCTGTTTAATAAAATTTTAATCTGAAGTTTTCTCTGGTGAAAAGTAGAGCATAATCACTAGCTAATACAAATCAAACTTAGAGGTCAAATCTCATCTACGACAGAGGAGGTGCTGAACATACTGCATTTGATTATAGGACAAGCTCTGAATCCACAGATGCCAGCCTCTCAAGTCCTTCACCGTGAAGCTGCTGGAGTGATCAGATACTCTGGATTTCATTCAGCACTAGGGCACAAATTTCAAATCTCTGAATTTTTTCATGTAGCTGAAGCCTGTTTTGAGTTATCCCTCCATTTTCTCTCATAGTTATATTTTTATGGAGGACTAAATGGGAGAGCAGATAACATGCATTATTATTAATACTATTATTATTATTATTTTCTGATGTCTCCTGCTCACAGTTTTTAAGTGATGCTTCAGTGTTTCAGTAGGCCATAAAGTTTAGCAAGGAAGTTCTAACCTTGTTTGTCCTGCATATAAAAACAAGTATTCTTGTTTAACTAACAACGGGATCGATACCAATTAACCGCTTCACAAGGTGCTGAATCAGAGAATATTGTCCATGGATTGCATCAGTCCACTGCTTACACTTCTACTTTACTATTTCAGCTTCTCCCCCAAGCCACAACAACTATTTTATGCTTGTGCCGCCCCTGTCAGACTCTTCTATTTACAATATTCTGCAGAGAAACAAGGAGTCTCCAAGGTGGACCATATTCACAGTATGTTATCATCCAATATCCTAACAGTTGCTGGCACCAGATGTTTCAGAATATGATAAAAGACCCCACAGGAAGCAGATGTGAGACAATCTGCTCTGCCTAACTCACATGCAGAACTATCCAGTGCACAAAGTTCATCTATATTCTCAAAACTTGAAAAAGTAAGGCATGTTTCCAGTATCAGCACTTATTCATATGTAGCCTCACCACTCATATCCTGTGAGTAAGTCTTTCTGTTTTTTCCCTTTTCTCCCAGCTGTTTCCAATGTCCATCCCAGAAACTCACTTTACCTACAAGCATCTTTTCAGATATTCAGAAGAATATGTGAGTATCAAGACAGGTTTCAGAAGCTTTAAAGTGTTCTGTTTAACTATGTACGTACCTTTAGCGAAGATAAGAGATTTCCCAAAATGAAAGTTACCGTGTTATTTAGTAAAGCAAGGTACAGGCAAATTGGTATGATTGTTTTCGTTATTATAGGGAAGTAACGTCTGTAATCTTGGACTAACAGGCCATCTTCAGGTCTTACTCTTCCGGGTGAATCAGTGAAGCTGCATGAAACAGACATTTTCGTAAACGTTGCTGTTTACGGTGATTCCATGTTTCACTTTCTATGGCCTCCACTTACTGTGGACATAAAATAATTCTCTAGGAATTGTTACATTTAGAATTCAACATCACCTATTCTCTTTGGGGAGGGAGGAAATACGTGGATTGCATCTGAATACCCTGAGGACTGTAGGACTCACATATTCATGGATTCAATTTTATGAACATCTCCAGAGGATAATAAGACAAAATAGAATTTACTTATTTTTACAGCCTGTTCTAGGTCTTCTATATTTTCAAGTTCATCATAGGTTATTTTTTTTTTCTAATATCATTTGGAACAGACCCAAAACTGCTTGAACGTGAGTTCCAGTACAGACGTTTGCTTGAGAGACAATTTATATGTGTTTTGGTGATACAGAAAATGCCCTTGTATTTGCGCATCTTTGAATTACGTTACAGAGGTTGGTATAATAGTATCCCCAAGCTTTAAAATGATTACTCACTTACACAGACTCACAAACACCGAAAAAGGAAAATATGGCAGTCAGCCTTTTCTGGCCTCCAAATCCATCTCTCGGTTGTAGATTTACATTTATGTGCAGAGACTCTCAGAACTGGCCAAGAAGGGAGGACTGAGAAGAGGGTGCATTTATGAACACTGGGAGAAATGTCAGCATTTCAACCGAAGAGCATATTCTGTTGTCATGACAACATGATGTAAAGTGTTTTCTTAAAGAAAAAGATTGAAATGTAAATGGAAAAGAAAAACTCAGTTAATAGCACAGGTTCAGATGATGTGTTTTATGAGGCTGTGACATGGATTAAAACACAACATCTATTACCATAAATAGATTTTTTAAAAAATCCCATACAGAACAAATGCTTCACAGAAATGACATTCTATAAAAATCTCATTTATCATTAGAAATGAAGTTTAGAAACTACACTTTAAAAAAAAAAATTCAAATTAATTTCACATATTTCCTACCAGATATTCAGAAAGCATATGATGGTTTGCTCCCTCATTTTCTATGTAAACTACTGATTTAAAGTAGCTTGATATTTTATGCCACACCAAGGACCTGTTAAGTGCTGTAGAAACATTGGCCTCCAACCCTATAATTGCAGTGGTCAAAGGGTAGAGAAAGGGAATATCATTATCCCATTTCAAAGTAGGAGCAGAGGCACAGGGCATGTGAAGCCAGAGGCCCAAAAATCACATGAAAAGCTTCCAACCGAGTTGGGAATTACATCAAGATTGCTGTAGCCCAGTCATGTAGTTTACAATGTCATTCTCATCTGCTCACGCGAAGAGAGAAATTGGTGGCTATTTTCCTTCAAACATTTACTGAGGTTTACAGTTATTAAAGCTTTCATCATTTAGTCCTGCCTAAAACGTTAAAATTTTTGTCGTTGCTTGGAAGTGTGACCCATGCCTCGGGGCATGCCCTGGGACAGAACAGCAGCAACAGAAATACTGAGGCGGCCCTTGCGGCCCTTGCTCGCTGGCCATTAAAATGAATAGATTACATGTCCCACCGTGGCAAGAGAGAATGTATTTCCATGTCAGTCTCAGTGACCTTGTATCACTTAGATGGAGCTGGAGAATGTCTCCCTGCACCCCAGACCTCCACAGTAAAGACAGATACTAAAAAAAAAAGGCAAAAAATCTTGAGAAATGTCTCAAGCTGGCTTTCTTTTCTTCTGCTGTACACAAAAAGCTAAAATATTTAAGTACTAATGAATTAGAAAACTTGGATTTGAAATTTTATTTGACAGCTCCCTGACAGGATGGTTCTTCACATAGACAAATATGCCCCTAACCTGCCTGCTGCCTCTGCAGAAAAAGATCTCAGCAACCAAAGATTCACCTTGCCTACAGCTGACCACTAAAGCATGTGCCCTGGCACGTGGTATTACAATGATTTCTGTGGTAGTTTCTGGGGTCAGCAGAGAACGGGGTCCCACAAGGGCAGACACTGCCCGGGCACAGAGAAGGAGGTGCCACCTGCCCCTTGGAGAGCACAGAGAGAGCGAGACAGAGGAACGCAGCAGGACATAAAAGCAGGTCCTGGCTCGCAAACGTCATGCTAGTGTCACTGCGTTACACCCTTTCTGGTGGGATTTTGTTAAAAGGGAACCTGGAGAAGGAACATCAGAGAAGGAAGGGGGAGACCAAAGAGATCTTATCCATGCAAGCATGAGTGCAGAAAGCAGTTTGAGACCACTGCTGTGTGACAAGCGCCAAGTTGTGGGACACACTGAGCACTGCCTGTTGACAATGACTTTACCCTGGGATTTGAGGGGGTCCAGCATCCTACAGGATCAAACCTCAATGCTTTAAATAAGCTACAGCAGCTAGATCTGAAGTCCCCTAGAGAAGGAGGACTGAATTCAGTTCTGTTTAAAATGGGCGATAAGAGCGATTTACTGGAAACGTACATTCTGAGTAGGTACTACAGCAATTCTGATATAAAAGATTACTTGTCTTGCTAAAAGTTTACAAGCTATTTGTCATCCCAATGCTCTGTTCCCTACAATGTCAGGCTCTGGAAAGCTGTGAACTCCCAGGTAATGAAACAACTCAGTTTGTGCTAAGAAAAGTATCTTGTATACACAATTATGGCCTTGCAGCTGCTTCTACGTGGTGGTGATCATGGTCTCCTTGCCTCTTTCAAAAATATGTCTGTGAGCTCTGTATTATGTGAGAGTTGAAAAAAGTGGGACGTTGAGACTCCTGCGAGCCACCTTTCCCTTGGCAGTGAAGGGAACTGCCAGCGAAGCACGGCAGGATCGCCGCCCACCCTGGAGCCCTGAAAAGACAGCATGAACTTAGAAAAGCTTCCTAGACGCGCAGCATAGGGAACGTGCATTGAAGCTGCCTGTATGTCAGATGTGGCTTGTTCTAGACCCGTCAATCTGGAAACCTTCCTGGGTGATACCTTCACTGACAGGCCAGAATAACACTGCATTAGCTCTGACACTGCTAAGGCTTCTCTAATAGTTTTTAGCAGGAAGACTGCCGCGCGCCATGGCCTCTGTACTACAATAAAAAAAAAAAATCACAGATCATTTCTTATTCTTCTGCTGTCACCCATATGACCTTAACCTAATTCCAATTTTGTCCTCCAATTCTCTTCCCGAGTGAAAAGGGCCACATTTACTTTCTTCTACCCTTCGGTTACCTTATGTTATGAGGGTTATAAGCTCCGTCGTGTGGAAATACTGCTTCATCCATGTTTGTACAGCACCTAGCACAAAGGGACTCGTGGAGGTGGTGTCTCTAAGGGTTACTGGAATATAGAAATAAACCTGTGAAGTGTGTCTCCCCACACGCTACGGAGACTAACAAAATGATTTTAAGAAATCCCAGAAAACTCTCAGTCAATGATACATTCCTCACGTGAGTTTGTCCGATATCTAGGATGTTTGAAAAGGAAGTTTTAATGCCACTTCCTCTTCAGAGTATTTCAGAGCTAACATAATTCAGGGAACATTGCTGGGGCCTACCCATGTTTTTTGACCTCGAAACAAGATTGCAGAATAGAACCTGCTCCTCCATCTGGTGTATACACTAATAATCCTCCCCAAAAGAGCAATTCAGTTAACTGAAGTGATCCCCATACCATTATTGCGATGGTGGGCCTCTACAGGTGGTCCTCTAGGTCACGTTGAATACAGCCTGACTTTCAGATGCAAGCATGAGGTTAGATCAAACTGGCAGGTAGAAAAACACATCTTTGTATTTGTAAATTCAGCCAATTTGATCAGCACTTGCTGAGAAACAACCCCATGACACCATTTTAGAAAGGAAAATAGAAAGAAAACACAGATTCACTGTTCTATTTAGTAGAGACTTGAACTTTTAAAAGCATAACTGTGAGAAAAAGAAGAGAGAACACAAAATAGACTCAAAATTATCATCTTATCTCTACGGTCACATCTGTGGCTTTGTGGACACAAGGCTACATTACAAGAGATTATCAAAGTTGGAGCTAACCTTCATATCTTTGTAGCATCGAGTGAATGTCAAAGTCGGCTTCGCAGGCACAGAAGATCCTATTTGCTCTGTTAACTGCATCAGTAACATCTTTTCAACATCTGACTCTGAAATAAGCTTGTGAGAAGGAAGATTGCTCATTGGAACAATAACTAAAGAAGCACAGAGATACTTTGCTAGAAATAGAGAACTTGAGTTATGCCATTGAGATCAATGGAAATTCAGAGGAAAGCCTGAATAAGAAGTCTGGGATTTGACCCTAAATCAGCTTACACAATTTTCAACAAATTGAGTTTTTACAATCTGGTGGAAACTCTAAGTATGTTGTCATAAAAATCTCAGCACTATTGAAATCTTATTTCTGAAGGCTCCCAAAGAGGCATCTGTAAAGGATTTTCCTTCCCATTTTGTTCTGAAAACAGACAATATAGGAGTGTCAGACTACAGACAGCAATGTGGGACGTGCCACCTCCATCACCTCCCTGACAAGGAAGCCAATAAAAAATTGGCTGGCTTTTATTAAGTCGTATTAAGGACCAAAGTCTCGAGCTCTGACTCTTCATTTAGACAAAGTTCCCACAGAATAGGACAATTACAGGATGTATTTCATACAATGGTAAAAAAACTCCCCTCTCCAAAGATGAAACAGGGTTTTAAACGCCTTAATTCATAAGATGACATAAGTAGGTGTCTAAAGGCAGCCGTGACAAACATCAGTCTTCCATCTTGTGTACAGAAACACACAGAACTTCAGGAAGACAGTGCAGAAAATTTCAGGGAGGCAAGAAAAAGCTTTCACTAGTTCACCGAGAACAGATGCTTTATAGAAATAGTTCGGCTTTAGCAAACTTCTGCAAAGCACTGGGAACTTCCATCGGAAACCCACCAATTTCCTGGCAGCTCACTTGATGCCCTCCGGCAAAACTGGCCTCCACAGGCCTACTGCTGGGGACAGCCCGTGCACACAGACCGTACCCGAACGACAGCTCCCAGTTCAGGGCCCCCGGCCGCCACGCCGCTGGGTGGGCACGCTGAGGTTTGCAGGCGATAACTCGGGGTCCTGCAAGGAGGCCCGGAGGGCGAAATGGGGAGGCCCCTAGGAGTCAGGGCAGCTGGCTGCTCCGCTTCCATTATGAAAAGATTGAAAAAGGATAACAGTTATGTTTCCAGTTCAAGCATTTCGAAGTGCTCAACCTTCCAATGAAATGGCAATTCTCACTTGAACAGATCTCTTCAAAGCCTGCTGGCGTAACGACTCAAGTCTCTAACATTTAAACTATCAGGACATCTTTATTACTAACACTATCCACCGTGGCATCAAAAAGACAGCACGTTTAGAGCAACACAGTATAAAAGGAAGAAACGTACAGGAGAAGTAACACCTGATAGGTGTTGCCTGACCCCCCAAAAAGCTGGCATTACAGACGCCATCTTCAGCCAGGAAATAATTCCTTTCCGAGACTTGCTTTAGTTTGTGAAAAACATTAATATTCAAATGAAATATTTTCTTTTATGATTTCCTCACTTTTTTTCTTTAAACAAAAACGTGTATTTCTGACCTGATCTAGCCAAGAAATTCCTTTAAAATTAGAACCAAACAGACTTTCATTTCAGATGTATTTTAATGAAATGATATTAGACAAAAGAATTGTCTGCTATGGAGAAGGTAATCAGTATTCAATGCCAGCTGAAAGGTGTCGGCTAGGCTGACATGTTGACAATGCTGTATTTTCACACGTCTAGTTTTAATTCCAAAGCACAGATCGGTAATGTAAAACCATATATTCCTACGGCTGCACTCTCACTCAAAAGTGGCCATGTTTGGTCGGACTAAATTTCTCTCTTGCCCAACATCTTCAGATGCCTAACAAAAAGCACAGGAGTTTAACAAACCAAAGCTTTTTTTGGTACCTTCTTCCACCGTTTCCTGACCAGAGGCGGTATCGCAGAATGCTTTGTTACAGCAGAGCCTGGGTGCAGGGTACACCTGTAATTTGGGCTTACATTGCTATTGCAAACATGAACTCCTCAGACACAGTGGGAGCAGAGCCCAGCTGTTCGCCCTGAAGCTTACAATACATAGACAGGATTCAGTGAAACAAGTTTATATAAATAAGCACAACAAGTCATCCATTCACTTTAACGTTAACCATTTGCATAATAGTCTCTGTATTTTGGCTCACACGCAATGGATGGTGAAAGTACCACAACGGCAGGGCGGGGAACACGCAGGAGTTGGAAGGTTTAAAGGAAAAAACAAATGTTACATTTTGCTGTTGACCAAGGTCAAATATATATACCATTTATCTACTTGTACTAATATATTTTAAAGACAAATCACTGAGAGGAAGAGTACCATGTAGCCAGCCAAGAAGCATGCACAGGATAAGCCTTACACCTTAATTAAATGGAGGAGAGTGGTAGGGGAAGAACAGTTTACTGAGAGGAAAAATGAACAGAGAAAGAATAATCAAGAAGCAAGTTTTGAGGATATATTATATTATGTTATGGGGACTGCAGGTTTAAACACAAAAGAAATCACAGAACGCCCCAACTCATTTCTAGTAATGCGCACTGTCTGCCCCAGCACTGTCTGCTCCCAGGCAAAGGGCGAGTATCACCCCCCCCACCCCAGTTCCTCCCCCAGGTGCTGGAAATATGTGGTGCCAACCATCCTGCCAAGCAGGACCGGGGTCTCTCCAAGGGCTACAGCCTCTCCAAGCAAAGAGAAGGGCTGGGCATCGGCTTCCTTCACTATCAGTAACTCCATCTCATCCACCTTCCTCCTGAATAACCAAGCAGCCACTTGGGCATGCCACGTCCATGCACTTGTACCTGATGATGTGCTCTCTAGAACAAAAATCCTGCTCATCTTTTAAGTGCTACCATTTCGCAATGTGCCAACGTACTTTATTTTTGGTAATAGCCCTTCACCTAACACAATAAGACAAGTGTACTCACTCAGTCCCTAGACGGTGTTTAAATAGCGTTCCTAGCAACAAGCATCCTTTGCCAGGAACACAGAGAAGCGCTATCTGCTCACCACACTCCTCCCTGTTTAGCTGACAGGCTCACGAGGGTGCTGTGCACAGCGTCCCGCTCACTGCACCAGCACCACGGCAGGATGGGAGGCAGAAGCAAAAAAACCTCCTCTGCCATTTCGGTATGGACTGAGGAGAGGACGGACAGTAGGTTATCGGAGCAGCAGGCGTTTCTCCTCCCCCTTAATACTGATCGTGACGTCCATTCAGCCCCCAGCCACTATTTCCAGACTCCCTCCTCTCCTCCCAGCAGCTTTCTCTTGCCCATGTACCTGCTAACACGGGGTTTTGCCCTTTTTGTTACAGTTCAGTTCAAAATAAACATGAAACTCCCCAGTATATTTGACTCATGATCAGCAATCTGTTTCATGTGACAAGACTGCTGCTCCCAGGCAGTCTCATTATCTACAGCAGAGATCAATGCAATATTCTACTTACCCGTGATAAGCTGCATCTTCAGGCCGTAATGAAATCCATTTTATAAGGGATTTCTCTATGTTGTCTATATATCTAGCAGGTATAGACCTCTCATAAAATTAAAGTAACCTTTAGACTTCAACAATAAACCTAACATACAGTTGTACGCACATAATGCCATCATAGATTTCTTTTCATTTATGGATTGCTCTTTCAGCTTTTTTTATTTTAGTAGTGATAACATGCTTAGCTATGTCCTGTATTTGCCCAGCGTATGTAGCTCTAGCTGCACCATCAGATCTAACGTGGTTCAATTTTCGCATCCTGTACGGATAAAACCTTATCAACCAAACTCTCATAGAAGTCCTGTCCAATGAGGAACTCATTGAAGAAACACAAGTCTCAGCACTTCCAGGGAATTATATGAAAAATAAAAACACTGCCTATAGAAACACTGTATAGGAAAACAAACATATGTGTTGTCTAAATCCTACTATTTTGCTGAAGTGCTCTCAGAACAGGTTTCCACAGTTAACATACATTCTTCAGCATTCAGGAATGGAAGTACTCAAAAGAAAGAAATTACACATTCTCATTCCTTCCTTTTTATAGAAACTTCTCCAGTTCAAATGTTAAATTGCCCATTTTTTCAGTGAAAATGTCAGTGGAAAACTCCACACGCACTTGCACAGTGGAGTCAGAGAAGGCGTGGGACTGGGAGTTGGCCAAGTCTCCAAACGCTGTTAATTCTGGCGGGGACTGGACTGAAACCCACAAAGAGTTAAGCAGATAGGAGAGCAGGTGGACATCAGAAGAAAGGCTGAATTCAGGGAAGACTTAGCCCTGGGACACGTGCAGTCCCTCTGTAACAAAGTACGCGACAGCACAGTCCGTCAGCCTCCGCAGAGGGGCTGCAATAGCTCTTTTGGCGGGGGGGGGGGGAATCCCCAAACTACTCAGAGATTAAAAATATATAAGCGAGGGCTTATTTATACATCTATACAGCAAAGCAGCTTGGAAAACATGTTGCTTTTGTCTGGTAATTAAGAAAAGCAGTTTTTACGACTCCAGCGGATTATCAGAGAATGTAAGGCCAGACCTTTTAAATGTCAGCATTGTTCTACCACCCCCTGCATTTTAACAAAGTCACAGTGTAAAAAGGACTAATTAATATGTTATGAAAAGGCACACATCCAAAGATGATATTTGATGTATTTTTGTACTGGAACCTGAAATTAATTACTTTGTGCTGAAGTTCAGATAGGTGTATTGAAAAAAGAAAGACTTGATTAACCTGCCTGCTTGCGAGTTCTTTAGGGGTCACTAGTAATATTGTTTTTGTTATTTTGATTGACGTTTCACTTTCTCTTAAGTGCATTGTAATCTTGCTCTAAGGAAAAATGAACTGCATGGAATGTTTTATTTAAAATCTTCAAAGTATTTTCTAACTCTTTCCCCTTCACAACACATCCCTTGTTCTGCAAGCCTTTTTATAACACGGAAATTAAAACCAGTAAAGATATAATAGCATTCATAATGCATCATTTAGGTAATATGTTTAATTAATGTGAACAAATTCATCATTTTATTCTGGTTATCAAGATAGTTTAAGCAACATAACATTTTCATCAAGCATGAAATTGGTGCCATGGCCTACAGAGCACTGTGTGGTGCTTTTTTGCACCACAAGTTACCCTACATGTTTATTTTCATGCATGTGTGCTGGTTTATACACACACTTATTAGAAAGATAAAGTTGTAACTGGTGTCACAAGAGCATATACATACTTCTCAAATTAATTATTTGGACAGAAATTATACATTGTTCTTTAAAAAGGAGAATAGCATTGCCAGAGTTTCCAATGTGAAGAAAGTACAGTTAAAATTGAACAATTTCCTATCTCATCCTATCCCAATAACCTGTCCTGGTCTTCTGAAATATTCATGAAAGAATAATTATTGCCATTTATGGTCAAAATAAAACGCTGTTAATGGCTCATGATTTTATAGCAGTTCCTAATATTTTCCCTTAGCAATTACCCATTTATTTGACTTGCACTTGGCTCCACTTTGTTATTGCCCTCAGTGTTACCAGAAGGGCACATTTAAAGAGAAAAAATATGTCATTAGGATCAAGATTAATCATAGGAACATTGATTTTTAGAATAAACAGGGAAAAACATTTTTGGTGGAAAATGCGTTATCTAACATTATGTCTGAACAGCCCGAGATCACGTTTATCCACATCAACATTGGATATGGAACCACATTTATTGAACAGATTTCACAGGGAGCTCACGATAATCCTGCCCTGACTCTCTCCACAGCTGGATACCCGAGCCACCGGCCAGCAGGGAAGTATCTTTTGTAGAGATTATCTGTCAGTAGCAAAATGATGTTTAACTCACAGCAAGACGTTCAGGCGTTGCAGTGCACTGACTGTAGCAGACACCAAAGAATGACAACTTCCCTCATCCCTTTGCCTTGTAATTTTGTTCTTTTAATTTTTAACACTTTAATGGTAGCCCAGTTCTAACCTTACTAGGAAGTGGCACCAGTTTCCCACCAAGGCTTTGATAAGGTGCCTGGGGCCACCCGCTCAGATGCAATTGTAGTAACAGGACCAAGTAAAAAGGAAAGCGAGATAAACACGCGGTGATACTCTCTTTGCTTTAAGCTTTTTTGTTTGAATTAAAACTAAACACCCTCCCCCTCCCAGGAAAAAGTCCTACCTGAAATTTTAAAACCCTTGAGTGTTGCTGGGCTTGTCTGTACTGCAGTCCTCAAGCCTTGAAACCATTTGAAGATTTCTTGGCATTATAAATAGGAAAAATATTACATTGATAGAAATTCGATCTAGCTAAACTTTTTCAATTACTTCCTCTAAGTGTGGTCTTAGTGCAAATGGGGTTTTTGCTATTAAAATAACAGGGAAATGTAAACTCCATGTATTTCCTCACTATATTTTAATTGTAGCATTTGTGCATTAATTCCCAGAAAAATAATTTGCGGTTAAATGTGACTATGTAAAAAAATCTTGTGTTGGACACATTATTATAAAACAAGACATTAATATTTTCCTTTTGACATTGTGCTCAGTGTTTTTTTTACATTTGAAACAGACAAAATTCAGGATGATCCTGAGGTTCTGCTTAAAACCAGAAAGCATCCTGAAACTCTTCACACTGTAAGGTTTGTAACCTACAGCTAACACAGATGCATGAAGGATGCAGGGACTGTCATGAAATCCCACCCTGTATCCTATATTTTCAGAAACAATGTTTGCCTATAGTAGAGTCACCCACAAAATACACAGAGGATTCCTCCTACATAGGTTAAGCTTAGAAGAGAGAATCTTTCTTGTTTAAACAGGCAAGCCATATAGTAACACCATCGCGCTTTCTCTTACTTCTCTTATAGAATGAACAGTTAGACAAGAGAGGATTTTCTCCAGGGTAATCTCCACAGCATGACCTTGCATATATATATTTCTAAGAGTAATATACGCTCCTCACTCATGTGAGTGATTTCAGCGAGGCTCACTTCATCGCCATCGCCAACTCAGTAAGACATAGCAAGTAACAAACCCCATCAATTTTCAGGATCATGCAGGTTCACTCCATCATCCCTTCCTAATTTTTAAGGCACCTACCCTTGAGCACAGCTATTTGCTATTACAGGTGGGGCTGCACAAGCATATGGTGAGTGGAGGCCCAGTGAGCTGGAACATCCTGTTTCAGCTGATATTCTGCAGAACTGTTTGGCTGTGGGAGCTCAGCAATATATTTTGATAGGCTTGACTATGCAGCTATAGATCTAGTTTGCTTCCCACTCAGATAGTGTTCATGCTTCAGTTATCATGCACAAAATTAGCGATAAGCAATATTAAGCAGAGTACTCTGTATTGCAGTTCTGCCCAAGAGGGCTGATAACGGATCCCCGTCTCTTTATGCTTTTTGCCTTTACAGGAAGCTGAGTGACTGCTTCCCTGGGAAGCAGAAGCAGATAAGTGTTCTGAGCTTTATGTTAATGCAATGTCTGTCACAGCCCTCTTGCACCTTCACCGGGAGCTTTCGAAGTCCTGGTGAAAATACTAAAATGGAAGACCTTTCTCCTTTTGCTTTTTCAATGAGGATGCAGAAATAAGTAGTAAGGATATTTTAGCAGCTTGCCATGCATAAAAAATGCATGATCTTCAGAACACGACCGCTGATAGCAATTAGCATGTATTTATAATAAGTCTATGAGTAACTGCATTCTTACCTGGTTATTGCAGGATACATAAATAACCTTTCAGCTTGATGCTGAAAGCCCACAGATTTCTTAATTTAATGCATTAATTTCTTAATTTAATGCATTAATTTCTTAATTTAATGCATGCTCAGTCCATTAAGAACAGTAAGAATCACATACAGCTATCCCATCTTTTCTAGCTCGGGAGCCTACATCCTGGCTTTTCTGCCCTTGTCCCATTCTATCACAGCAGATTTTCCTAGAAAAGTCTTAATAAGCTATCTCCCATACTGTTTGAATATGTTATTCGCAGGCTTGGTGTTCTTTCCCCTTCAAATTTAATTCACTTGGCCTGATATTTTCTTTAAAACGGCTGCAGGTTATACTTGTCCCCACACTGTCCACCCTAGGGTGCTGGTGCCACCCTATGACCATTGCTACACAAGCCCTTTGCCTGTAAGCAGGCTGCCCTTTTGTTCCGTCCAGATGATTCAAAATCACAGTAATAAAACAGTATATCCAAAGAGTATATCCTGAATCAAAACAGTATGTCCAAAGAACTGCAACAAGACAAGGATCCCTTGTCCCTTTGGCAATAAAAGTATACAAAATAATTCCAAAATTCACCAAGAGCCACAGCAGGTGACCAAGATTTTCTTGAGCGTTGTCCTTCCACCTTGCTTCTTTGATACTCTTGTTTATTTTGCCTTCCAAAGGCTCATGTAATTTTTGCTGTCATTCCTTAGTATTTTACTCTCCAGTTCCGGATTCACCAGGGCTAAAACTTTTTAGTTGGAAGGATTTGCTTTCAGCTCTAAAATTACTGGGCATTTCAGAGGGGAAAATCAAATACATGTTCAGATAAGAGACTGAAGATAAGGAACCAAAGATAAGGAACCACAGGAGAACAACACTATTTGTATCACTATAGCATAGATATATTTTTTTAAAATAAGGAGGCTATCTGATTAGGATCGGTAAGGTGAAAGAATCTTTATGTTACCTACATTTCAACCTACAGCATGACCTGGGAAACCATTTCTCACAATGCCAAAGGAGGTCATTTTCCAAACCCTTATCATCAAAACAATAACATCAAATAGAAGCATTTCCAATGGTTGCTTTACATTAGAGCACACCTGCCCCGTTGCAAATGAACGCAGAACACCATTCACTTGAGTGTGCACCTCTATCTATCCAGCAAATTGCAAACTGAATTCATTAGGGATGTAGAACAAGAGCCTCAGCAGATGCAAGTATGCTGACTTACCATAAATGAAGATCTAGTTCCTGCTAGGAAATGAAAACTATCTAAATCATTCAAGTGTACTCTCTAAGTCTCATAAAAATATTCTGAGTCATCTGACTGATAAACTACACTAATTTAGCCTGATTGTTCTATTTAATCTTAACGATTGCCTGGAAACCTCGGAGGCTATTTTGTTTGGCATCAAGAGAACAGCATACTCACATGAATGCCATCTGCCTGTGTGGTTGGTTGTCCTGTCTCAGAGCCTCAGAAACCCACGTCAGCGCCACTGAACAATCCTGAATTCCTGTACAAGGAAAAATAGACAAAACATTCACATGTTGGACTGACTTACTTCAACTTTATTTTTCTTGATGGTCTCCTCAGTATTTTAGATCAGACAGTGTCCTAGGTGGGCTACTAGAACAGTATGCTTTAAATTAAGAACCAGTAGTATAAAATGAACCACCACTCAAATCTGTCACAACAGCTTAACAAAAAAAAAAAAATCTATGAAAAAATTGTTGGAAGGGTCAGTATAATTTGCATGATATTTTCTTTAAACTTTGGCCACCTTATAAGCAAGCATCCTCTGATTTTCACCTGGATTAGCACCGGTCCGACAGTGAGAGAACTGCATGGTCACATGTCTGAAACCCACGCAAAAATTGTGAGAAACCCAAGAGCAGCAAACTCTGGGGACGTGCAGTCTATTGCCTTGTAAAGGCCTCTGGGGTTTCTTAAAAACATTTTAATGGGATCCAACAAGAACAACTTTGATTATTCCGTGCTGTTTCAAAGATGTAGCAACCAAAGCACAGAGACCATGAATCTGAAAGGCAGCTGACAAATCTAGAAGAGAAGTAGAATTTGCTAAGATTCAGAAGGAAGATTTATATGTCAGATGACTGACTATATTTCAAAAGCTGTCATTTCCAGGAATGTCACTTGGAGATATTATTATGTATTACTACCTATACAGAGCACCATATATATTACAATGTTTGTATAGACATTAAAGTCAGCAGCAAAAAAAGACAGAAAGAAAGGAAGTAGGAGGGAAGGGAGAGCAGTTTCATGTATGTAAACAAGGTGTTTTCCTAAGACTTAATTTGAAGTCTTAAGACTTCAAACTTAACCTTTGAAGGTTTGGGTTTACTTTTCCATCTCAGTTCACAAGTTAATTAATTTTGCTCATGAGTTTCTATGTACTATTCTTGGGAATGTTTTGGTTTGGTTTTTTTTTTTTTTGGATGAGAGTCATGCTATCCTGAAGCAATTACTAACTTAATTTATTGTAAACTTGTTACAAATAAATTCTAGAGTTGTTCTTGAGGGCCTTCCAGGAATCCTGCTAGCCCAAATTCCCTTCTGTCAGGACAGCCTGTTGCGCAGAGCCTCTCAAGAACACCCAAGGTTTCTTTCTTCCTCAGAGAAACAATCATTATTGAACATGCCATAGCAGAAATATTACATTATTTTCTTACCACACTGCTTAATGGAATTCAAATATAATGTTATAAACACATCATAAATATCAATCTTGAAAAGACATTAAAAATTCAAAGAATACTAAATTACCCCATGTAGGTGATCTAAAGTAGTTATAAATTAATAACCATGAAGAAAGTTGAAATTCTGAGCAGGTAATTTAAACATCTGAAAACTTCTGTAAAACACTAGGAAAACAGACACAGTCTCTAATGTCACCAGCTTATATCTTTGCTGATTACCAGTGCACGGTTTT